>NC_044032.1:311691520-312335109 GCF_901765095.1 Microcaecilia unicolor | reverse complement strand
TAAATCTTATATTTTATCTCGTCGCAGCAGCGGTAGCAGTGAAAGCAGCAGGCTTGCCTATAGCCTTCCCTTCCCTTTCTCAGTGTCCCGCCTTCCTCTGATGTAATTTCCTGATTCCGCAAGGGTGGAACTCTGAAAGGGAAGGGATGGCTGGAGATGAGCCTGCTGCTTTCACTGCCACTGCCACTGCAACTTGAGGTAAAATAAAAGATTTAAACCCTGCAGTGTGGCAGGAACGAAAAAGGGAATGTTGCCGCAGAAGAGGGTGGGCAGGTGGGGCGGGGGTTGGAACCGGAACTTGGGGGTTGAAAAGGGGGGCTGGAGTGAGTCACTGGACATGGATGGGAGGGGAGGATAAGGGGCAAAGGAGAAGCGCTGGACATGGATGGGAGGGCAGAGAAAAATCGCTGGGCATAGATGAGAGGGGAAGGCAGGGGAGAGAGGAGAAATCGCTGGACATGGATGGGGAGGGCAGAGGAGAATTGCTGGACATGGAGGGGAGAGCAGGGGAGAGAGGAGAATTGCTTTATATGGATGGATGGAGGAGAGGGCAGAGGAGAAAGGAGAGTTGCTGGACATGGATGGATAGATAAGTACATTATTGCCACGCTGGGACAGACCAAAGGTCCATCAAGCCCAGCATCCTGTTTCCAACAGTGGCCAATCCAGGTCACAAATACCTGGGAAGATCCCCCCAAAAAGTACAAAACATTTTATGCTGCTTATCCCAGAAATAGTGGATTTTCTCCAATTTAATAATGGTCTATGGACTTTTCCTTTAGGAAGCCGTCCAAACCTTTTAAAACTCTGCTAAGCTAACCGCCTTTACCACACTCTCTGGCAATGAATTCCAGAGTTTAATTACACATTAAGTGAAGAAAACTTTTCTCTGAATCGTTTTAAATTTACTACTTTGCAGCTTCATTGCATGCCCTCTAGTCCTAGTATTTTTGGAAAGCGTAAACAGACATTTCATGTCTACCTTTTTCACTCCACTCATTATTTTATAGATGGATGGAGGGAAGAAAAGGGGAGAGAGGAGAGTTGCTGGACATGGATGGAGGGGAGAAAAGGGGAGAGAGGAGAGTTGCTGGATATGGATGGAGGGAAGGGCAGGGAAGAGGAGAGTTGCTGGACATGGATGGATGGTGGGGAGGGCAGGAGAAATTCTGGACATGAATGGAGGGGAGAGAGATGCACATGGAGGGGAGAAGAGAGAGGAGAAATGCTGGACTTGGATGGACTGGAGGGCAGAGAAGAGAGGAGAAATTGGACAGGGATGGAGGGAAGGAAAGACAGTGGACGGAGATGCATATGGATGGAGGGGAAGGGAGAGAGAAGAAATTCTGGACATGGATGGAGGGGAAAGAAGACAGAGGAAGTAGATGCACATGGATGGAGGGGAGAAAGGAGAAATTCTGGACATGGATGGAGGGGAGGAAAGACAGACTAATAGGCTGCAGGAGGGCACCAGAAACCCTAGCACTGGCCCTGAGCCACTGCTTCCCTCCCTCCCGCTGTCACCTAAGCCGCTGTCGCTGCTTCCCTCCCTTTTTCCTTCAGGCTGTCACCCAAGCCACTGCAGCTGCTGAGTGAAGCAGCAGCAGTGACAAGAAGATAAACTAACCAAAGCAGGGGGCCCAAGGTCTCTATTGTTGGCACAGGGCAGGCAAGGAAATCTCTCTATTGGTGTGCAGCTGGAACAGGAACTGATATCAGAGGGCGGGGTGGGTTCATCTTAACTGTTGTAATCTGCCTTGGGAAGCCTGGTGTTATATAGATGATAGAATATATTGAAATTAAATGGAAATAGAATTAAACTCTCCTTTCATTAGGGCACATAGAATCATATCTTCATCGTTTTGCAGAAGTTTACCTTTTAGATACACAAATGGATTATTCTGTTTTGGACATGTTTCAGGGGCAAGCAACCCATTGGTTTAGCTTTGAGCAGCAGCAATAAAATCACAAAGAAAGGTGCACCTGCCGAACATGACTATGATCTTGCCCCAAAACTCGATGTTTTGCAGGCTTTTGAGGAAACCACAACAATTGCAGCTGGAGAACAGTATGTTTCTGTGTATGCCAGCTACCTCTGTGGTCTCAGAAAGAATTTTTTCTGCTGCTGGACAAATTATAGCTGCAAGACGCAATAGTCTGAAGCCAGCTAAAGTGGACAAAATGATTTGTCTTAATAAAAACTGGAAAATGTAGGACTTAACCAAACTTCACTTTTCACACACCCTAAAGTTTGCCTTTGTTCAATTGCTGCTGCCTGTTTTTTTTTTTTTTTACCCTGTTTGTTATAATATTAGCATGTAGACCTCACTATTTCAATCAAGTTAAATCAAATCAAATAAAAAAAAAACAATTTTCTTTGAAAGAATCGAATCATACCGAATCGAAAACTTTTTGACTGTGCTAGCAGTCAATTCAGGCCTCACTCAGCCCACCATCTTCAACTGTCTTGCCCAGTTCATTTATGCCTTTTTCACCCACACCTCACAGTATATGACCTTCCCCTTTACCACCCAGGCCCTCCAGAACAACAGGTTTGACCAAGGGGAGATCACCAGTGGCTGGCTCCTATGTAAGCAGTACAGAGATTCCTAACCCCCACAGTCACTCCCCCTCCTACCATCACTACACTCTATCCCTCAGGATGCTCCTACAACCAAGGTCCCCATACCATCCAATACACACCCATGTCTGTAATTCCTGTTCCCCCTCAGGTGACAGAGGCTACCCCCTGTGAATCTGGCTTATGACTCCCATTGTCCACCCCAAAAATGAAGCAGAGGAGCAATACAATAAGAGACATTAAAACACCTGCACCATCATTGAGCGGAACTTTGGCCAGCTCAAAAATAGATTTAGATGTCTCGACCATTCCGGAGGGTGCTGCTCTACAGTGCAGAAAAGGCTGCCAAGATCTTTTTGGCCTACTGCATGCTACACAACTTGGCACAGCAAAGAAGACAGCCCCTGCCAGAGGACAGACCACAGCAGCAACAGCCAGACTAAGAGCATGATTACCCCTTCCTCCTTGCCCACAGAGTAGATCTGAGAACACACCTGCTGGGGGTCCATGCTAGACAAACATTCATACAGAGAAATTTTCTTTAAAGTTAAATGTAGTATTTTTTTATGCTCACCATATCTTTTATGTCCACCACCACCACCTCTCCATATCCCCCACTTCCCCTCCCGCCACACACCCCACACTCCCTCCGCACAACACACACATGCACATCACTCTCCCCCCTGCAAACACCACCACAGCATGTAAATTAGGTATCTCACAGTCCTATTTCATCCTCCCCATCACCCTCCCTGTCCCCTCTGGAGACCACCTCTCCCACCCTTCCCTCTAGCTGCTGGGGATGGTCCAGGCCTTCAGATTCCTCCCTCAGACTCATCAGAACATGCAGTTTCCTCTGCTTGTATTTGGAAATCTGGACACATGGCTTTGTGGATGAGCTGCTGCTGGGCCCAGCACCCAACAAGGCAGTATGTACTGCTGCAGGAGGGACCTGGCCTCAAGGTTGTCCCACTGGCCTGGGATCCTTTGAGTCACATCCATGCCTGTTTGAGGGTGGTTGCTGTGAGGCTGGGCTGGATAGTGTAGCCACTGATCCCACTTGCGGCTGGTGTAGAGGGTGGGTCTGGTGGAATGGTGCCCTTACTGGGTCCAATGGGAGAGTCAGGGACCTGTTAGGAGGCAGTGTGCTGGACAAGGCCTCAGTGTAATTGTGGAGATCTCCTCACTGGCTCCCCAGAAGTTGCTGCCAGATATTTTGCCCAGCATCCTGACTGTCCTGCTGCATGGTATGCATCACCTGCAGGCAGTCCTCTTGGGTTTAGAGTTTCTGCTGCTGAAGTTGCACACCCTCATACAGCAGCTGTAGCTTCTGGTGCCGGTAGTCAGCCAGCTGCAAATGTTGGCCCAGGAGTTTGGTGGCCAGTCGCACAACCTTCCGGAAAGCACTAAAAACCCATTTATTCAAGCAAGCCTATCCAAACGATCCAGATTAATCTTATGAGCCATCTACCTAACACATACCCCCATGATAACAATATTGACCCAGACTTCATCTCCCACCTTACTCCCCTCTCCATTGCCTTTTTCTACCTACTTACCTTGTCTATTATTCTGGTATAATTAACTTTTACCCTCTCTAACAATATTCTGTATTCCTTTTACTATGTAAGCCGCGTTCAACCTGCTTTGAGTGGGAAAGCGCAGGATACAAATGAAATAATAAATAAATACTTAAATTAATATGAAACCAGCTTGACATATTTAAATTGATGAAACCAGCTTCTGACTTCTGAGAACTCCCCCCTCCCTCAGGAATCACTGAGGATGGCAAATGAACCAAATGTTGCCCAGCTGCCTGCTAGCCCTGTGTTTTCTTGATTACCCCTAATTAACATACCTATGTCCTCTCTGGGCATCTGGGAGCAGGGCTCTCTGAGAACAAAAGAAAGCCAGACAGATAGGCTCCAAAACTAGGGACTTCAGAGTAGAACCTGTGAAAATGCCCACCTTCCTTGTATCAGGAAATTAAACTGGAGGTTTGCAAAGGAAAGAACTGAGAACAAAGGCTGGGAAGGGAAGAAATCATTTGATCCCTCTCTGGGCCTGTTAGGTATATAAAAGTCAGAGCACATGGCTCTGGGCTGGCAGCTTTTCTTTCTTTCTTTCTCTACACACCACCATCTTGAGCCTCAGAGCACAGGGCTCTGGGGCTGCTCTCTTTCTCTGCACACACATACCTTTAGCCCTACCTTAAGGCTTCTCTCTTTCTCTGCACCCCCTCCCCCCATTCTTACCTTTCTTTCATTGATTCCCATCTAAACCCCCACACACAGATACAGCATTGTAATACTTTCCTGTACTAAGTGTTGTGATCCTATATATGCAAATACAATATACTTTCTATATACAGTGGTGGAAATAAGTATTTGATCCCTTGCTGATTTTGTAAGTGTGCCCACTGACAAAGACATGAGCAGCCCATAATTGAAGGGTAGGTTATTGGTAACAGTGAGAGATAGCACATCACAAATTAAATCCGGAAAATCACATTGTGGAAAGTATATGAATTTATTTGCATTCTGCAGAGGGAAATAAGTATTTGATCCCCCACCAACCAGTAAGAGATCTGGCCCCTACAGACCAGGTAGATGCTCCAAATCAACTCGTTACCTGCATGACAGACAGCTGTCGGCAATGGTCACCTGTATGAAAGACACCTGTCCACAGACTCAGTGAATCAGTCAGACTCTAACCTCTACAAAATGGCCAAGAGCAAGGAGCTGTCTAAGGATGTCAGGGACAAGATCATACACCTGCACAAGGCTGGAATGGGCTACAAAACCATCAGTAAGACGCTGGGCGAGAAGGAGACAACTGTTGGTGCCATAGTAAGAAAATGGAAGAAGTACAAAATGACTGTCAATCGACAAAGATCTGGGGCTCCACGCAAAATCTCACCTCGTGGGGTATCCTTGATCATGAGGAAGGTTAGAAATCAGCCTACAACTACAAGGGGGGAACTTGTCAATGATCTCAAGGCAGCTGGGACCACTGTCACCACGAAAACCATTGGTAACACATTACGACATAACGGATTGCAATCCTGCAGTGCCCGCAAGGTCCCCCTGCTCCGGAAGGCACATGTGACGGCCCGTCTGAAGTTTGCCAGTGAACACCCGGATGATGCCGAGAGTGATTGGGAGAAGGTGCTGTGGTCAGATGAGACAAAAATTGAGCTCTTTGGCATGAACTCAACTCGCCGTGTTTGGAGGAAGAGAAATGCTGCCTATGACCCAAAGAACACCATCCCCACTGTCAAGCATGGAGGTGGAAATGTTATGTTTTGGGGGTGTTTCTCTGCTAAGGGAACAGGACTACTTCACCGCATCAATGGGAGAATGGATGGGGCCATGTACCGTACAATTCTGAGTGACAACCTCCTTCCCTCCGCCAGGGCCTTAAAAATGGGTCGTGGCTGGGTCTTCCAGCATGACAATGACCCAAAACATACAGCCAAGGCAACAAAGGAGTGGCTCAGGAAGAAGCACATTAGGGTCATGGAGTGGCCTAGCCAGTCACCAGACCTTAATCCCATTGAAAACTTATGGAGGGAGCTGAAGCTGCGAGTTGCCAAGCGACAGCCCAGAACTCTTAATGATTTAGAGATGATCTGCAAAGAGGAGTGGACCAAAATTCCTCCTGACATGTGTGCAAACCTCATCATCAACTACAGAAGACGTCTGACCGCTGTGCTTGCCAACAAGGGTTTTGCCACCAAGTATTAGGTCTTGTTTGCGTGGGGGATCAAATACTTATTTCCCTCTGCAGAATGCAAATAAATTCATATACTTTCCACAATGTGATTTTACGGATTTAATTTGTGATGTGCTATCTCTCACTGTTACCAATAACCTACCCTTCAATTATGGGCTGCTCATGTCTTTGTCAGTGGGCAAACTTACAAAATCAGCAAGGGATCAAATACTTATTTCCCCCACTGTATATCCAAATCCGTGTGGATTATGTATTCTTTGGGAACCCACTGCCTCTATGAACCCACTGCCTCTGTGAACTGGACCCGGGACCATACCTAGACAATGAATGCTGACATATGGGGGCTCCGGCTCAGGTTTTGCAAGAGGATCTCCAGCTGGGTAAGTAAGGACATTTTTTTGCATGTTTTTCATAAGTACTTCTAGGCGTGTTAGGGGGGGACTGAAAGTTGAATTAATTTAATGCTGTGTTTGGGCTGCTCAGAAAAGACTGATATATCTTCCAACTTTGTATTGGAAGGGGTACCAAGTGGAACAGTCCCACATTTTAATACACTACATATCTGTCTTTGGTAATCACTTAATTTTCTGTCACTTTGAATTATTTCTCTATCTGGCCATTTTCTGTCTTGGTGAAAGTCAGCTCAGCCTGACAGGAACTGACAGTTGGCATATCTAATCGTTTAACACTTGCCTTGCTAAATCTATATTCATTCTGAACTGTCTCTCCAGTCCCTCTTCTGTATAAAAAAGGGCATTTCCAACTCCAAGAGCCACACAGAGCTAGTTCCATATATATATATATATATATATATATATATATATATATATATATATATATATATATATATATAAAGAAACTAGCCAGGCCCCGGTACCAATAAAAAGTATTTTCAGCAACCTCAACCATGGACGCTTTTGATCTTAAAGAACTAAAGGTAATGGTACAGACTTATTGTAACAAAAAGGGAGGCCCATATGATGGAGAATTCCTGGTGTAACATCCAAAAACAAATGGTACACCATTCCCAAGAGTTCAAAAAGAAAGCTAACAAATGGAAATGTCTTTTTATACAAGGCCTGTGTAGGGGGCTCATTAGTCTGAAACAGGAAAATGCAGAACTGACCACTCAGTGCACTCAGTTAACCAGGGACATAGAGGAAGCACAAGTTTGCATCTCTATGCAATGTGCACAAGTTGTGCAAGCCACAAACTCCTTCTTATATGTAAATTGTGAAGAGCAAAGAAACTACAAGCCCCAGAAGGCAGTGCAGCACCAGAGAGATTCAGAACCAAGGAACTACAAAGCCCAGAAGGCAGGGCAACGTCAGAGAAGCCAGGAGCTAAGAAACTATAAGCCCCAGAAGGCAGTGCAGCACCAGCAGACAGATCAGGGGAAGGGAGAAGAATCTATGCAAGGGGGGGAGGAGCCGGGGTGTGATTGGGAGATGGAATCAGATGGGGGAAGGGAGGAGCCCCTAGACCGGGAGGAAGGGGAGGAGAGAATGGAACTGGAAGAGGAGAAAGGAGGGGAGAATGAGGAGGAAATGGAAGTGCTGGTGGAGAGCTCTTAAAGTGAGTTATGAACTGAACTGGGGAGAGTGAATGAAGCCTTGGTGAATTGACCCGGTGGGTGGATGTCAGGTGGTTTTGTGCTGACAAATGAGGGAGGTGGGTCATTAGGTCTAAGAGTGAGAAAGTGACTTAGACCATATTGCCATTGAATGGAACTGTTTAATTTCATTTCTAAGATGAACTGTGTTTGAAGGCAATGCTAAACTAAACTGTGTTTGAAGGCAATGCTAAACTAAACTGTGTTTGAAAGCAGTGCTAAAACTGAATTGAGGAGGAAAACATTGCTAACTGAACTGAATTGTGAGCAGTGCTCATTAACTGTGGGAAAGAGCAGTGCTACTAAGTACTGGATTAGAAGCAGTGCTGGGGAAAACCATATTGCAAGCAGGGCTCAAATGAACTGTGTTTAAAAGTGGAGCTACACTGAGGAGAGGGAAAGGCCTGTGAAACCTTAAAGCAGAGTAAATGTACTCTGGAGATAATAAAGCACTTCTGGTGATTTGCCGGTTGTCCAGAGACCCTGATTGCAGACTGTCGACTCGTGAGTGAAGGGCGTGCTTGGTAAAGAAAGGAAGAGACTGAGAAAGAGTGGTGCGGAGCTGGCGGCTGAGCATGACAAAATGAACAATTGGATGAGGCTAAAACAGAATTAAAACATTTAAAAAGTAAATGTGCCTCAAAGGACCAGATTAACTCTGTGCACTGGCAGGCCCCGAGTATTTCTCCCTCAGCACCTCTGGCCTATGAAACACCCTATAAGCCAGTTTTTCAATTCATAGAACCACAAAAGAACACAGAAGTGTGTGTAGTGGATTTGAGAAGTGGGGGCAAATCTAAGACTGAAAACACTGACTTAAGCACTCAAACATGTATAGATGAGGAAACCCCAGGCTCAAGCACTAACCTGAGGGACAGGGAGGATTCTGCAGACACAGAAATTGACCCCAGAACACCAGTAAACCTGGTACTATTTGACTCATTAAAGGATAGTGACATTGAAAGGATAATACAGAAGGTCAGCCCTATGCCTTTTAATATGAATGAATGGTGCAAATGGGCCACTGATATTCTGATTCACTGGGGGCTAGGAAAGTATAAGAGGAAAATGTCTGACTTTGACAGACTTATGTACGTGGCTTTAGGACCCCACTATTTTAAAGTAGGATCTTTAACCCACCCATGCCAGTTGGTGAAAAAGGGTCTTGAGCAATTATTTCGCTGTACTCAAATGGAAGCATTTAGAAAACTTGCACCCCTGCCAAATGACACACTAGAACAATTTGCGTACAGATTGTGGGTGCTGGAAGCAGCCTTTCAAGACCAGGAGGGTTGGCCCAAAACAGAAGATTATGGTCAGGAACAGCATAAAGAATTTTTATTGGAAATCCTATCCCCTGAGATTACTAAACATCTCCGATTGCTTGCTGAGGATCCCAAAGAAACTCATTTGGACACTTTGATGCTCAGGATTGGACCTGTGTGGAAAACTCAGCCATCCCAGCTAATTACTGTGTCAGAAGCCAAGAAATGGCAAGCAGAAGGGCCATCCCACAACAATAATAGTTCAAGAAACACAGGACAGACCCCCTGGAGAGGGCAGGGCAGAGGTAATTAAAAATAATTCCTCAAGCTACATCCCGTTTCTTGAACACAAAGCACAGAGAGACCAGTTAGCACAGCAGCAAATTAAGTGGGAGCAAGATAAATATACCATACAGCTAGAATTAGACAGAATAAAAAGGGAATTGATAGCTGCCCAGGACAAGCAAAAAAAAAAAAAAAAAGGAATAGGGATGTCCTGATCTCCAGTGTCCAAATATCAAACAATCCCAAGTCTTTTGTGCCCAGCCTGACTCCTTTCACGTACCTGAGCATGTGCTTCCAGCACCTCGGGAGAGGGGAAAGGAGACAGACTCTGAATATAAATTAAAGTTTGTGGCACCCTTGATATTGGACACTTGTGGCCGCCCCAATATGAACAGCAGGATAGGGGGTCAGGATAAATAAGCATTGATTGACACAGGGGCTGGAATCAGTTTTACAAGTAGGGCTTCTCCTACTGCAGACCAGGAAAATGTGCAAACATATGAAATCCAAGGGGTCAATGACACAGTTACCAACTGTGTGGCTATTCCAGTTAAATGGGGTATCCCGGTGCAGATGCAGAGGGAACATGATAATGAAATTTTGGAAACCAATGCCACCACTATAGTAAGCACAGAAAAGGAGATAATTGGAATTAATGTCCTCAACCAGTTAAATCTGGTAGGGGATATGGCTAATCTTACATTGTGGCAATGTATTGGATCTCCAAAAATGTCTACACTTTAGCTGCACGAAGTAATTCCCATGCATTTGGCCACACAATGCACAAAAGCTGACCAACAATATGATCTGAGTGTAATTCCCACAGAGGTTACAGATATCCCTGTCTGGGCACAAGACAAACTAGAATGCGGCAGAATGTCCACAGAAATCCTGTTGGAAGGAGAGGATCCTCCGCCACAAAAGCAATATCCAGTACCTCATCAGGCAATAGAACCCGTAGCTAAGATTATACAGGTACTGGAAGAGAGGGGCATAATTAGACCGATCTCTTCTACATGCAACTCACTAGCTTGGCCAATAGTTAAACCAGGAGGCTCCTTTAGACTGACCATAGATTTCCGTGCCTTAAATCAAGTATCAAAATCTGTGGTACCGGTGGTAGCCTCATTCCCGGAAATGATCTCTAAAGTAAACCCCAACTGTAATTTGTTTTTCTGTCCTAGACATTTCAAATGGGTTTTGGAGCTTGCCTCTAGCCCCGGAATACCAGTGCAAAACAGCATTTCAGTGGCTAAATAAACAGTACACATGGACTGTGTTACCTCAGGGTTATAAGGATTCTCCATCCATTTTCCACGAATACATGCAGGAAGCCCTAGCCCAGGTGTCTTGTAGAGACAATGTAATCCAATATGTTGATGACATTCTTTTTATTTATTTATATTTATCAACACCAATACAAAATAGTTCATTACAAAGCCAAGTACTGCATTATACAACATACAACAGATGTCTCATTTACAACACTTGCCATCAGAAATACAATCTCCTAGAGTGTCTGTCTCATATTAACTTTTTTCTTTTATTAAACAACCACTCAACACCCCCCCTTAGCCTCATTGAACCTCCACATCCATAAAAAAACCCTAACAATCATTCCATCTTGCACACACCTATTACCTACCCCGCCCCTCCTCCCTCCCTCCTCCCCCCCCCCCTTAATCCTCTGAATGGTTAGGGTCCTTGGACATTATCTCCTCCAGGAGTCTGTGCCAGAGAGAAGCATAGTGCCTGTTAAGTATATTTGAGGAACGGCCATAAATCGTGCATTCATGTTACATAGTAACATAGTAGATGACGGCAGAAAAAGACCTGCACGGTCCATCCAGTCTGCCCAACAAGATAACTCATATGTGCTACTTTTTGTGTATACCCTACTTTGATTTGTACCTGTGCTCTTCAGGGCACAGACCATATAAGTCTGCCCAGCACTATCCCTGCCTCCCAACCACCAGTCCCGCGTCCCACCACCTATATACAATCAAAGTGGTTTACAAATAATAAGCGCAGAAAGGTGGGTATGCCAAATCTCATTCCCTTTCCCCATTTTCACTTTCTACCCCCCTTTCCTCAACAGTCCAGCATCTCCCTTTTCCCTTCCCTTTCCTCTGTATCCAGCATCTCACCCTTACATGGCTTGCTGCTACCATCACAGCCCTCTCCACTTCCAGATTCAGTGCCAGTGTGGGGCCTAGAAGAACAGGTCCACATTCATGTGCTGCCAGATCCAGCCCCACTCTCCAATACAGGACTTCCTCTCAGGAGGGGACTGGGGCAGGATATGATAGCACATGAATCAGAGAAGGTAAACTGCACCACTCTAGTCCCACTACTACCCTAACCTTTCTGCAGGGATAACATCTGGTTCTATCACAACCAAAAAAAGATAATTCACTACAAAACAGTATCGATACAAAAATTACCTAAGTAAATATGTACTTACACAATATAAGCCACATTGAGCCTGCAACTGGTGGGAAAATGTGGGGTATAAATGTATTAAATAAATAAATAAGAGGGAAAAAGCCTCAGAACACTGTCAGAGATAAAGTTAAACCTCTGAACTGGAAAAGGTAAATCATGTCATAGGTTAAAAGAAACCCTCTATCAAAATGTAAGCTATTTTTCAAACTTTCAAATTCATGAAAGTGTAGAAAAATGTGTGTGCGTGTGTAAAAAAAATCTGGTTCTCCCTGAATTACTTTAGCAAACCTTGGCATACTTGGTTCCAGCTTGGCTCATATGTTCAGTGGAGCATGGCTCCTGTGGCTCATCTCATTCTGACACCTATGATCCTTGAATTGGCTGGGGCTAGGTGTGAGAATGCTGTGCAAGCACAGCTCACATCTCCTAGCAGGAAAGGATCATGGTCATTGCTTAACAGTAACACTTGCTGGCCGGATTCAAGGTCCATGATTGCAGGGTTCTGGAAGGAGGCCTGGTGCCTGGCAACCTCCAGTTCCAGGTAGTCACTGAAGTGACTAGACTACGTTGAGTGGGATATAAAACACGAGAAAAACCCCTGGATAGCTGCAAATGAAGTTCATGGTACTGGGTTCCAGCTCTGAAACAAGGCAGGAGGAGAAATCTACCACTCACAACACACTAAAAAGTTATACATGGTCAAGTAAGTGTGTGTCACTACTTGTTTACTGCATTTCAACTGCATTGGGCTATTTCTGTTACTTTTGCCAACCAGCATGAATAGGGTGCTGGTTCTTCATTTATCCAGAATTGCAGTATTGTTTTTTTGACTGCTAACATTGACATGTATAGAAATCTCCTCTGCGGGTAAGACATCCCCTTTATAATCAAGTCTGATTGGTCCCCCAGCAGCAGTGCAGAGTAGGACCACTCCACCATCCTGTGCAACACTCTATTGAGGATCTCAAAAACCCTGTTCCAAAGAATCAATTTTGGACATTCTAAAAATAAATGCACGAAAGTACTAATCCCTGACTGGTATTTTTGACACTTATCTGAATCCCACAGCTTCATTAATTTCCCCTTCACACGGGTAATGTACGCTCTATGTAGCAGTTTATATTGGGTTTCTTGCCAGTCTGCAGATTTAACCATTTCATAAAGTGTCGTGAAGAGTAGGCAATACTGAGACTGTGAGTAGTGTGTTCTCAGCTCCTCGTTCCACCAGGAGATGTTACCTACCATCCCTCCCTCTGGGATAGTCATTTTCACCACTTTATACCAGTTTGATAATCTATTCCCCGTGGAGGACATTCCCTGAACCAACCCATCTAAATATCCATATTTCCATGTGTCTCCATATTTCACCCTCATCTGCTGCCAGTAATGTCTTGCTTGCATGTAGTGTAACAATTGGTTATTGGGGTTCTGCCAGTTCTCTTTTGCTTGGGTAAAGGACATGAAATTATCCTCCCCTGGAAGGAGCATTTGACCAATGGTGCTACACCCTCTCCTTGCCCACTGCTGAAAAACCGACAGGCCCGGGAAATCTGTCAATCCAACAAAATGCAGAAAGGGTGAGGCATATGGACTGCATGCCTGCTTGGTCCTCCACCAACTCCAAGCAGTGCGCAATGGCCTAAGAAAGGAAATTGCTAATTTAGCTTTGTACCCAAACCTGGTGGTGTATGTAACAAGTTTGTGAATGCAAATGGTGAGCACCATCCCTCCCACCATCCTGTCGGTGTAAACTTCGACTGGCCTATTACCCCTTCAAACACTATTCTCAACAATGCTGCTACATATAAAGGAGCGCAATAAGGACCTACATAGCCTCTCATCCTTTCTTTTGACCCATATGGGCATTGTTTGCAAGGGGTACAACAGCTTTGGGAGTAATATCATCTTAGCCAAAGCCACCCGCCCCAACAGGGAGACCGGAAGATCCTTCCACCGTAGACATATTTGCTTGATCTTATCTATCTGATCTAATATGTTCCTTTTATACATCACCTCTGGATTAGTGCTAAGATATATACCCAAGTAACGCATCGGATACTGTACCGCTGGAATGGACAGGTTCTCAAACTTTGGACTATTTGCTCTTTCTGAAAGTGGGAGAAGCTCTGATTTAGTGCAATTGACTCGCAGTCCCGATATAGCCCCAAATTCTTTAACTATTATTAATGCCTTCTTTAAATGTAAGGGGGCATCTGCCAGATATAGCAGGATAACATCTGCAAACAGATTAATGCAGATCTCCTGCCTCCCCACTTTGAAGCCCTCGGAGCTGATCGCTCTGGCGAATCTTGATTGCCAGTGGTTCTATAGCTAATAAAAATAACAGGGGTGACATTGGACACCTCTGTCTAGTGCCCCTCTGCAGATCAAAGCTTTCTGTCAAATTGTTGTTAACTAATAATCGTGCCTGAGGATTAGTGTACAATACCCGGATCCAATCAATAAACCTGCCCTACAATCCAAACTGCTCCATTACCCAGAATAAGTATTGCCAGGATATACTATCAAATGCTTTTTCCATGTCCAACCCTGTGATGGCCTCTGTTCCCCCCCCCCCCCCCCCCCCGCCCTCTATATGCATGTATTGCTGCTAAGGCCCATGTAAGATTCATTGAAGCATACCTGCCGGGAACAAATCCCACCTGATCTTCATGAATAATATTCAGAAGAAAGGCATTCATTCTCTTTGCAAGAATGTTCGCTAAGAGTTTTACATCCTGATTGAGTAGGGATATGGGACGGTACAACCCCACCTGTGATGGATCCTTCCCAGGCTTGGGTAACAATATAATATTCGCAATATTTTGGTGAAGACCCGCCCCTTCCGTAATTAAGCTATTATACATGTTAGCCATCGGATTTGCTACTACATCTGACAGTATTTTGTAATATTCTGGCCCATACCCATCTAGTCCCGGAGCTTTTGTCAGCTTAAGTGCCTTAATGCCCTGTCTAACCTCCTGGTCAGAAATGGGCCTACTCATAATGTGCGCCTGATCCTGTGTGAACTTAGGGATTGAAATATCTCTAAAAAAGTCAGCCCTTTGCATGGTATCCAATTCCCTCACTCCATAGAGTGCCTGATAGTACTGAACAAACTGCTGTTGTATTTGATTTTCCTGCTGGTATGGTCTCCCCTCGCCGTCCGTAATAGATGTAATAACCTGCTTTTTTTTTATAAGGGCGCACTAGATTGGCCATAATCTTTCCAGCTTTACTACCCCATTTAAACAATTTGAATCTTTGAAAGTAAATGTCCCTCTCAGCTCTACTATTGAGCAATTGGTCGATTTGTCTATGTAGCCCCGCCAGCCTTTCCTTCAAAGACTTATCCAGACAACTTACATGCTGCCTTCTAATGGTCTGGTATTCTTGGGATAACTTTAACAATTCAGCCTCTGACATTTTCTTCCTACTCGCTGTATATGCCAGTATATATCCCCGCAGCACTGCTTTAAATGCTTCCCAATACGTAACTGAGTCCACGTCTGGGGTCTCATTATGAGCTTGATATTCTAGCCACTTCTCTCTTAAGTAAGTACGGAAAGCTACATCATTAAACAATGAGGGAGAGAACTTCCACACCCTCTCTGACCCATCAGCCGTATATGAAAGAGTTAATGAGAGTGCCGAGTGGTCCGACAGTGTATGGTCTATCTTTTGCTATTGAAAATAGAGTTTGACTATACTTTCTACTCAAACCCGCATGATACATATTTTCTAATTTCACAAACTCTGTCATGTGGGTGCAGCAGGCGCCATACATCCACTGTCCCCAGCTGGTGCATCATAAAGTTAACACCCTTATTTTCCAAGGCTCTACTCCATGTTTTTGCTGGTTTACAATCAATTGTAGGATCTGCGAGGGTGTTAAAATCCCCCCCTACTATGAGTTGATATTCTGAATGTGGGATCAGCTTAACAACTATGTTTGAAAAAAATTTATGATGGTATATATTGGGTCCATATAAGTTGCAAAGGCTCAGCTTTCCTCCCCACAACTCACCCAAAATTATAATGCAACATAACATAGTAAATGACGGCAGAAAAAGACCTGCATGGTCCATCCAGTCTGCCCAACAAGATAACTCATATGTGCTACTTTTTGTGTATACCCTACTTTGATTTGTACCTGTGCTCTTCAGGGCACAGACCGTATAAGTCTGCCCAGCACTATCCCCGCCTCCCAACCACCAGCCCCGCCTCCCGCCACCGGCTCTGGCACAGACCGTATAAGTCTGCCCAGCACTATCCCTGCCTCCCAACCACCAGCCCTGCCTCCCACCACCGGCTGTGCCACCCGATCTCGACTAAGCTCCTGAGGATCCATTCCTTCTGCACAGGATTCCTTTATGCATATCCCATGCTAGAAGTTGCTTTAAGTGCATTCAATTCCTGCTTTACATCAGAATGTGGAGAGAATGTAAAGGAAAATAATCATACAGTGGTGTATATGGAATGATTTGATTGTTGCAAATGTTGTACACATTTTAAAACATTCAATAAAAAATTTAAAGTTAAAAAAAATAGATACAGCAGGTGCAAGAACCCTCGAACGCCAATGCACTCTGTTAAATAAAGGCAGCCAGCAGCTCAGGGAGCAAGGCCTGGATGCACTCATCAAGGGCCAACACCGAGAAAGACTGGGGCATCGGCTCAGAGACAAGCTGCAGAACTGTTGGGGTCAAGACGGGAGGTTGGTCCTGGCTGCATGCAGATCTCTGCACCAGCACCTCTTGTATAAAAGGAGCGGTCCTCCTGTTGCCGACGTTTCTTGGGTGCTGAATCCCTTAGTGCCTAGAGCTCCCAGCACCTTGCATCGAGAGGGACCGATGCCAATGCTTCTTGTCTTTCGCCCGAAGCTGGTTATTGAGGCTTCTACCCTCTTTATCTACCCTCTTTATCTTGAATTGTTCTATGAATGTGAAAGGGTAACTGCTTGTGAATTAAAATGGCCACACCCCTTTGCCTGCTATTGAAGGATGAACACACTACTTTCACCTACCCATCCTCTCTTCAGCTTTACATGCTCGGCACTAGTCAAATGAGTTTCCTGCAGATAAGCAATATCCACCCCTTTATTTTTCAGCCAGGACAGTATTTTAGTTCGTTTAACAACAGGAGAATGTAAGCCATCCACATTTAGAGACATAAATTTTAACTATATCTACTAGGCATATCGGTGTTATGCAGGATGTTCTCTCTTATAGTCCCGCAGGCCTCCCAGCTAAGCCTGCCAGATTCTTCCTCCCTCTGAGCATCGACCCATTCAAAACACCAACACTTTGCAGACCCCACTATTTTTGCACACCCCTTGTTCCTCATACCGATCCCCTGCCCTATTACTACCCTATGCTCCCCCCACTCACACTCCCCCCTCCCCCCCAATATCACAACCATTCCCTTCCTCCCTCTCACCACACTCCCCCTCCCCCCAGATAGCCCCTTCCTCCCTGAAATTCCAGATCGCCATCCTTCCCCGACCCTCACAACAAGAAAACGATAACCATCCAGCGTCCTCTCAGCCCATGTGACCACCCCATTCCCTCTAAACACTTTCCCCCCCAACAGTTAAACCAAACCGTCCAATGTATTCGTACGTTCTGCAGATTTTAACTCTTCTTTGCCCGGTATCACACTAAATTCTGCTCACTCCGTCCGGTTCCTCACTTTCTCCATCGCAACTGCTCCTCTTTCACAGGATTCCGTAAACGATGTTAAAAGTCCTCCATCCACCATATCTGCTATGTATCACATGCACAGGCCTTTGATATTGCAGTCAGCTATCACACTCCCTCTGATCCTTTCTGTTTATGTTATCCAGAAAAGCCTGAGCCGTTGGCACTTACAAGAATACTACAGACTTCCCTTCATGCCAAACCCTCAATTTAGCTGGATACAAAAGCGAGAACCTTATTCCTTTTCTGTGCAATGATGTGCATGCTGGCGCCATTGCTCTGTGTTGCTGCACTACCGCTGCCGAGTAGTCGTTAAATAGTAAGAGCTTGTGGCCCTCATATTCCAAAGCCGACTTCCTTGAACGAAAGGCTTTTAGCAACATTTCCTTTCCCAGCCAGTTCAAAAAGTGTGCTATTGCTGTGCGCGGCTTAGTTTCATCCTCTCTTCGCAACCCAATCCTGTGTGCACGGTCGCATTGCCAGGAATCTGTTCGTCCTTCGACGCCCAATTGCTTTGGTAGCCAGGTGCCGAAGAACTGATACAGATCTTTATCTTGGATTGACTCCGGCAGCCCGATGACCTGCAGGTTATTACGACGATTTCGATTTTCTTGTTCCTCCATCCTCTCTCATAAAGCTGCAGCTTCTTTTTGTAATTCCACTATTTGTGACGCCATACCCTGAGCAGTGTCTTCTTGTGCTGACACCCACTGCTCCACTTCATCAAGCCTCCGAGTCTGCATATCAAACTTTTCATTAATCTCATCTACTGCTGATTGTATTTTATTCAAGCGATCCTCCAACGCTGTCGCCACCGTCAATGAAATCTCTCTGGCCCAATCTCCTGCCTGCATTGCATTCGCTTGCGGTGATTCTCGCTCCGACACCATCTTTAGCGCTTTTACTGGTGGTGCGTTTTTGCTTTTCAGGCCTCCCTGGCTCCTCGTGGGCATACCTTCTGCCTAAATGCTCCCGTTTTTGCTCCGCTGAGCCCTTACAGTACTCTGGACAGGACGTGAGTATTTAAAAGTTACTGGGGTGGTGAAAAAGCTGCTATATGACGGGTTTTAGCTGAGAGTCAACGGAGATCGCCTTTTCCTGCTGCTGCTGATCAGGTTGCAGGCATCACGTGACCCCCCTGTTGATGACATTCTAATTCAATCTGAAACTGAATCTGACCACTGGGCCCATGTAAGAGAGATTTTAAAAGCTCTTTTGGAAGCTGGACAAAGTAAATCCGGCCAAAGCTCAGCTGTGTAAACCACAGGTTTCCTTTCTAGGAGTCACCATTGGCCAAGATGGTAAGTCCACAGATTCTCGGAGAATAGATCTCATATAGAAATTACCTCTTCCACAGATCAGAAATCCCTCCACTCATTTCTAGGGCTTACAGGGTTCTGCCGTGATTTTATGCACAACTATGCTGAAGTGGCTGCTCCACTATACTCCCTGCTTAAACGTAAAGAATTTGTTTGGGGGGCAGAGCACACAGAGGTAGTGACTAAACTCAAGCAGACTTTGACTTCTGCTCCTGTCCTTGCTCCCCCAAATTACAAGCAGAATTTTTTCCTATACCCAGTGGTTGGGGAGAACAGTATAGGGGCTGCCCTAACACAGCGCTTAGGAGGGACAGACCGGCCAATTGCTTTCTTTCCAGAGTTCTCACTTCTCCAGAACTTAAAATTAAAACTTTAGTTACCCTTTGTTTCCTTCCAATGTTTCAATGTTCTTTTCCATTGATATATTCCTTAACGATACTTTGATTTTGTCTCATATAACTCTTCAAATGTAATCCATAACCGAATTGTAACAAACTGTATCTCCATTATTCATAATGTATTGTAAGCCACACTGAGCCCGCAAAAAGGTGGGAAAATGTGGGATACAAATGCAATAAATAAATAAAAATAAATAAATAAATAAAAATGGGACTTTCGAAAAACATGTTCTGGCTGCATATGCTGCTATGCAAAAATTTTCGTATATCATTGGTGCTCAAACCACTTACATATGTAGCCACCACACCCCCCCTTAAATTCATTGTGGAGGACAAGTTGGCCTTTAGTAGAATTAGGATGGAGAGAATAGTCCATTGGACCCTGATGTTGCAGGCACAAAATGTGAAGTTTGAATTACTAAAAGAGCCTAAAGTGCAGGTTGCAGGGATCTTACTGGAGGGACAACCTCATGACTGTCTGTCGTCACCCAGTACCCCTAATCATTTAAAGAACTGGTACTGGACAGAATATCCCCTTTTCTTCCAACAGTATATATTGATGGCAGTAGCCAATGTGAGGGAGGAAGGAGACTAGCAGGTTTTGCAATTGTACAACTGGGCACAGATAACCAAATAATTCTGCAGAGGCAGTACTCCTGTGGGTCAGCCCCGGCACAATACTGTGAACTGGCTGCCTTTGTGGCCTGTTTACAGCAATATCAAGACTCCCACCATGAAATACAGATAATTTTAGATTCAGATTACGTATTCAGAAGTGCCATTGCATTGCTGCCATGGTGGTTAAGGCACAACTTTAAATCCACAGATGGGTCCATTGTCAAAACTTCAGCACTTTTGTTACCATCCCTCTCGGCTGGACTGTAGTGATGTGCTCCCAGATACCTGTTGTTGTAGTCGTGGCGAATATCCAAGGAACACACACTCACAGCCGAGGGAGTAGAACAAATAAACTAACCTCATCCTTTACTCTCAAAGAATAAAGGAGGAAAAGAAACTAAATTTAGGATTTGTTCCTGAAATGGAAGAATCGCACCTCCAGATTTGCAAATTATCTTTTTCTTTATTGAATACAAATGCAAGCAAATTTTCATTCAAATGAACTCAAATTCACAATTAGTGTGTGGCTTAATGGAACTGCAAAAACATATTCAACATTCCAATGTAGAACTACATGTATACCCTTAACTTTTTCTGTTTCTTTCAACAAAATCACCTAAATAGGCAGAAAAGAACCTTTTCCGATAAGTATTTAAATTGTCTTTTTATCAAAATCAGGTATTTGTTTTAATACTCTTTCCTTGCTATTGATGTCAGAATTTGAGTCTTTATGGGTAACATAGTAACATAGTAACATAGTAGATGACGGCAGAAAAAGACCTGCATGGTCCATCCAGTCTGCCCAAGACAAACTCATATGTGTATACCTTACCTTGAATTGAATTTGTACCTGTCCTTTTCAGGGCACAAACCATATAAGTCTGCCCAGCAGTATTTCCCGCCTCCCAACCACCAGTCCCGCCTCCCAGCACCGGCTCTGGTACAGACCGTATAAGTCTGCCCTCCCCTATCCTCGCTTCCCAACCACCACCCCCTCTTTCCCCCACCTGCTCCGCCACCCAATTTCAGCTAAGCTTCTGAGGATCCATTCCTTCTGCACAGGATTCCTCTATGCATATCCCACGCATGTTTGAACTCCATTACTGTTTTCATCTCCACCACCTTCCGCGGGAGGGCATTCCAAGCGTTCACCACCCTCTCCGGGGTATTATGGATGTTTGTGCAGGGATCTCACTTGAACCCAGAACACTTAGGCAAGTCAGGAAAACATGGATTTTTTCTATTTGATGTTGTTCTGTTCTTTAGTTTTCCCTAAAAATGTTGTAAACAAAAAAAACTATATGTCCTTCAACACCCTTTGCAAATTTCACTTAGCTATGGTTGAATTGATTTAGGTGAGGTCTTTCTTGCGTTGGAACTCAGCCGGAACCCTTCAGAGGATGACTCCCCCCAGATTTCTTCTTCCTCAACCTCACTTATAAAGAAAATAATCAGGGAAGCAAAATCCTAAACTCCCTGGGCTTGTGACAATTAAGCAATTCTCAATACTGGGGTCACTCTCTCTAATTAAAAATAAGTTAAAGGTTTTCAGACTACAAAACCTATTTCTCACTGTTGTTTCCCTATTCTAAAAAGACTAGGCAGCCATGTGTCCACTTAGTATCTTTGCATACAGACTCTCATTCCACCTTCCATTACCTTAAATTCCCTATAGTTTAACCATCCATTCACTGTATGCAGAAACATACCTTTTCTCCACTCCAAACCAAATTAAATATGGTTTAAACTTCCTCACAGCTTCTGTTAATACAGCTCTCTCACCCAAAACACATCAGTTTTCCCCAAATGTATTCAGCCATGAAAAAGGCAGTCTGTTTATTTAAGTACTCACTTCTCAGCTCAAATCATCTCATTCTCAGTACGAAGGCTCACTTTCACTCACTTTTAAACTGGCACACATAAGCCTAGGTCTTAATTACTCTTCCAATCACTTATTTCACTTTAAAACCATAAAATATATACTTTTCTTTTCTTGGATTTCACACACCCAGCAAACGTTTTATTCCTTTTCTCTCCATGTGTCACGCTCCTCACCTGTTCGGCGCTCCTCCCGAGTCCCAACGGAAGATCTGATTCAGTTTCAGTTTCCTAAGTCTGGCAGCCGTCATCTAGCTTGGATAAAGACCACGGCCATCTTGGTTGACTCAGGGGAATCAGCCATGTTTGTTTCCTAGTCCGGCAGCCGTCATCCGGCTTGGAGCAAGGGCAGTAGCCATCTTGACTAGCTCAGGAGGGGGCAGCCATCTTGTATAACGAGAACAGGAAGGAACTCCATATTTGCGTGTTAGGTTTCTCTGCTGATGGGGGCAGCCATCTTGTTTCAGCTGCACATGCTTTGGCCTGATTTCTTCACTATTTAAAGCACTGCCTCCAGGCCTTCATTGCTTCGGCCTCAATTGTTCTGAGGAGTTGCTGTCGGAGTGCTGTTCGCCAGCTAGCTTCTGTTCCTGATTTCCTGTGTACTGGACGTTGGCTAGTTTCTTGGATTTCGCTTGTTTGCTGCCTGCCTTGACCCTGGACTGACTTTGACTATTCTTTGCCTACTGGAGTCCTGGTTCTGGACTGTGTCTGTTCCCAGCCAGCCTGGTCAGCGGCTGTGCAACCCCGCCGGTTCCAGAAGTCCTGGTGGCCACCTGCAGCTGGGAGCTCAACTCCCCCGGTGAATGGTGGTCGCTTCCCAGGTGAAGCTAGGGGTTGTCTGGCTGCCTGACCGAGTGCAGTGTCACTCCATCTCTGCTGTACTCTGTCGGGGCACAAGGGCTCACATTCGCCAGATCATAACAGTAAGCCGAAGCCATGAGCTCGCCAGACAATACCGAGTGTTCCAACCTGGCTCAGGTGCTACACCAGCAGCAGGCTCAAATCACTCGCTTGGCCAGTGCGTTGCAGGAGGTCTGCAATCAGATTCCAGTGCTCCAGCAGCAGGCGGTTCCGGATCTTCCGGCCCCTGGGACGGGGTTGTCCGCAGCCCGGCTGCGGATTCCAGAGCCGCCTCGCTTTGATGGTACCCCCGCAGTGTGCCGGGGGTTTCTGAATCAATGTCAGATCTTGTTCGAATTACAACCAGAGGCCTTCCCATCTGACAGGATTAAAGTGACTTACTTCATCTCCCGGTTGTCCGGTGCCGCATTGGCTTGGGCGTCTCCGTTGTGGGAACAGCGGAGCCGATACTGACTAACCTGGAGGAGTTCTTGCGGCAGTTTAGGATGGTGTTTGACGTACCTGGCTGACCATCTTCTGCCTCGGGAGAACTGCTACAGATTCAGCATGGCTCTGGGTCAGTCGGGGCGTACGCCATCCGGTTCCGCAGAGCTCCAGTAGAACCAGGAGGCATTGTCGGCCATCTTCTGGCAAGGACTGGATGGGCGAATCAAGGATGAGTTGGCTGGCTGAGAGATTCCAGCCACTTTGGACGGCCTTATTGCTCTCTGCACAAGGATTGACATCCGGTACCAGGAGCGAGACCTGGAACGGGGCATGTCGTGGCCGGGGCAGAAATCCAGAGGCTCGTCTCATCATCCAGAGGCACGTGAGTTCCACGAGGAGGGTTCGGAAGGAATCCAGGAGGAACCCATGATAATGGCCGGCCATTGTCTGTCCAAGAAGGAGAGGGTCCACCGTCTCCAGAATCGGCTATGTCTGTACTGTGGGAAGGACGGCCATTTCACGAGGACCTGCCCAAACAAGTCTGGAAGGTCGGGAAAATGCTCCGGCCCGAGCCCTATGAAGGGGGTGGCTCTGGGCCGGTTGTCTGCCTTTCCCAGCCAGTTGCTCTCCATTCCGGTACTACTCCAAGGTGGAGGGGGCCAGGTTCATGCTCAGGCCCTACTGGATTCCGGGGCCGGAGGGAACTTCATTGACGCAGAGTTTCTGGCACAGCCAGAACTCGGGGTCACCTCCATCCAGGGGGATATCCTTCCCCGGACCATCACTCGGGTTACCGCGCCTATACATCTTCAGGTGGGGGCTTTGCATCAGGAGAGAATTCAGTTCCTGGTTCTCGCCCGAGCCCTCCACCCGTTGATTCTGGTACTGCCCTGGCTCCGTCTACACGCGCCTGTGATCGACTGGTCCACTGGAGAGATCGGGCAATGGGGTTCCTGGTGTGTCGAGCACTGCCTCCAGCAGGTCAAGCCTCCTCTGCCGCTCTGCTCTGCACCGCTCCAGGCACCACCGGAGGGCTTGCCCGAGCTGCCTCAGGAATACCAGGATTTCCGGGATGTGTTCAGTGCTCAGGCGGCTGATACGTTACCTCCTCACCGGTCTTTCGACTGTGCCATAGACCTCCTGCCGGGAGCCGATCCACCCCGGGGGCGCCTGTACACCCTGTCCCGTGAAGAGTCCCGCGCTATGAGGGAGTACATCCGGGAGAACCTCCTCAAGGGCTTTATCTGGCCTCCACTTCACCTTCAGGGGCCGGGTTCTTCTTCGTGTCGAAGAAGGATGGGTCTCTTCGCCCCTGCATCGACTACCGGGGCCTGAACAAGATCACGGTGAAGAACCGGTACCCGCTTCCACTCATTCCGGAGCTGTTTGATCGCCTTCAAGGAGCCCAGATCTTCACCAAGCTGGATCTGTGTGGGGCCTACAACCTGGTGCGGATCCGGGAGGAGGATGAGTGGAAGACGGCTTTTAACACTCATGAGGGTCACTTCGAGTACTGGGTGATGCTGTTTGGCCTAAGTAATGCTCCTGCGGTGTTTCAGAATTTTTTCAACATCATTTTCCAGGATCTGCTCTACACCTCAGTGATCGTATACCTGGATGACATTCTGATCTTCTCCACCTCGCTGTCTCAGCATGTGGCCCATGTCCGCACGATACTCCAGTGCCTCCGGGAGCACCAGCTGTATGCCAAGCTGGAGAAGTGTTCTTTCCACCAGAAGAGTTTACCTTTCCTAGGATATATTGTCTCTGCCACTGGATTGCAAATGGATCCTGGGAAATTGTCTGCAATCTGCGACTGGCTGGCTCCCCAGGGTCTGCGGGCTTT
Source organism: Microcaecilia unicolor (assembly GCF_901765095.1). NCBI lineage: Eukaryota > Metazoa > Chordata > Amphibia > Gymnophiona > Siphonopidae > Microcaecilia > Microcaecilia unicolor. The sequence continues at coordinate 312,310,138 of NC_044032.1, read as the reverse complement.
GCAGAGGTTCCTGGGGTTCGCCAACTACTACCAGCAGTTTATCAAGTACTACTCCCTTATCACGGCTCCCTTAACGGCCCTCACACGGAAGGGTGAGGATGTTAAGAACTGGACGCCAGAGCGGTTGCTGCATTTTGCACCCTGAAGAAGGCGTTTCTTTCTGCACTGGTCCTCCGCAGTCCGGATCCTACCCAGCCCTTCTTGGTGGAAGTGGACGCCTCTGCCTTGGGAGTAGGGGCCGTGCTCTCCCAGACGTCTGCTGCTGGGAAGAAGCATCCCTGCTTCTTCTTTTCTCGTAAGTTTACCCCCGCGGAGCGAAACTATACGGTGGGGGATCGGGAGCTTCTGGCGCTTAAATTAGCATTTGAGGAATGGCACTACCTGCTGGAGGGAGCAGCACACCCGGTGACGGTGATCACCGATCATAAGAACCTACTGTACCTCCAGAATGCCACCAGATTGAATGCGCGGCAGGCCCGGTGGTCTCTGTTTTTTGCTAGGTTCGACTTCCACCTAATTTTTAGGCCGGGGGAGAAGAACGTCCAGGCAGATGCCATGTCCCGCAGTTTTGAGACTCCCAGGGACCAGGAGGAGCCTTACCCTATGTTGAACCCGGCCTGCATTCCATCCATACCCGGGGCTAGTGCCGCGTGCCAGAAGGCAGTACCCGTGAGGCTCCGTAAGAGGGTGCTACGCTGGGGGCACGCTTCCAAGTTCGCCGGACACTTCGGGTTCCACAAGACTCTCCATCTGATCTCCCGATCGTACTGGTGGCCCCGGATGGCACAGGATGTGCTGCAGTACGTGTCCACCTGTCCTGTGTGCGCCCAAACTAAGAGCTCTCATCAGAAGCAGTGGGGTTTGATGTAGCCCATGCCAGTACCACAGCAACCCTGGGAGGACTTATCCATGGATTTTATCACTGATCTGCTGGCCTCCCAGGGTAACACCATGATTTGGGTGGTAATAGACCGGTTTTCCAAGATGGCCCACTTTGTTCCTATGAGGACCTTACCCACGGCTGCCAGTCTTGCCTCCAGTTTCATCACCCACATCTTCAGGCTCCACGGACTGCCCCAAAGGATTATAAGTGACCGTGGCTCTCAGTTCACCTCTCGCTTTTGGAGAGCGCTATGTTCAGCCTTTGGGGTAACCATGCTCTTTTCATCAGCATACCATCCGCAAACCAATGGGATGGTGGAAAGGGTCAACCAGACGGTGAAGGCCTTCCTCTGGGCCTACTCGAACCAGCGCCAGGATGACTGGTCCATTTTGTTACCCTGGGCAGAGTTCGCATACAATAACGGCCTGCATTCCGCCTCCCAGACTACACCCTTTAGCACCATCTATGGGCGTCGTCTGCGTCTGCCTCCACCTATTTCGCCCATGGAGGTTCCACCTCAGGTACAACCCACAGTCCGAACTATGCAAGAGGCTTGGAGGAAGGTTCAGGAGCAGCTACACGTGGGCGGCGGCCAAGGCCAAGGAAACATACAACCGCAGGAGACAGGCGGCTCCCACGCTCCAACCAGGAGAGAAGATATGGCTGAGTACCCGGTACCTGAGAATGCGGCTCCCATCACTCAAATTTGCTCCACGCTTCATTGGTCCGTTTGCAGTGCGCTCCAGGATTGGAGCGGTGACTTATCAGTTGCACCTACCCGCTCAGCTCCGGGTGCACAATGCCTTCCACGTATCTCTCCTGAAGCCTTTCCGCAGGTCCAAGTGGCATCCGGAGCCCCAGAAAGTAGTTGTGCCAGAGAGCGATCCTGACCCAGAGTACGAAGTGGATCGGATCCTGGATTCGAAGCTGCGTGGTGGGAAGTTGTTCTACTTGCTGTCTTGGAAGCACTACGGGCCTGAGGACAACTCCTGGGAACCAGCTAGCAATATTCATGCTCCCGAGCTAGTCCAGGAATTCCATTCCTGATACCCCTCGAAACCTGGATCGGGACAAGGAGGGGGGCTTCCGGGGAGGGTACTGTCACGTTCCTCACCTGTTCGGTGCTCCTCCCAACGGAAGATCTGATTCAGTTTCAGTTTCCTAAGTCTGGCAGCCGTCATCTAGCTTGGATCAAGACCACGGCCATCTTGGTTGACTCAGGGGAATTAGCCATGTTTCGGTTTCCTAGTCCGGCAGCCGTCATCTGGCTTGGAGCAAGGGCAGCAGCCATCTTGACTAGCTCAGGAGGGGGCAGCCATCTTGTATAATGAGAACAGGATGGAACTCCATATTTGGGTGTTAGGTTTCTCTGCTGATGGGGGAAGCCATCTTGTTTCAGCTGCACATGCTTTGGCCTGATTCCTTCACTATTTAAAGCACTGCCTCCAGGCCTTCATTGCTTCGGCCTCAATTGTTCTGAGGAGTTGCTATCGGAGTGCTGTTCGCCAGTTAGCTTCTGTTCCTGATTTCCTGTGTACCGGACTTTGGCTAGTTTCTTGGATTTCGCTTGTTTGCTGCCTGCCTTGACCCTGGACTGACTTTGACTATTCTTTGCCTGCCGGAGTACTGGTTCTGGACTATGTCTGTTCCCGGCCAGCCTGGTCAGCGGCTGTGCAGCCCCGCCGGTTCCAGAAGTCCTGGTGGCCACCTGCAGCTGGGAGCTCAACTCCCGGTGAACGGTGGTCGCTTCCCAGGTGAAGCTAGGGGTTGTCTGGCTGCCTGACCGAGTGCGGTGTCACTCCATCTCTGCCGTGCTCAGTCAGGGCACAAGGGCTCACATTCGCCAGATCATAACACCATGCTCACAGCCATCATCTTCAGTTCACACGTCTCCCTAGTAACTCACCCCCCCTAGAGGAGCATCTGACATCACTCAACCAATCAGCTTGTCAGCTAAAGACTGTTTTTTTTTCTTATCTGTTTTAGAATCTTGGTTGCTGCTTCCCCTTCCCCCATAGAAGTTAATGCAAAACTTCCTATATAGAGAATTTCAAAGTCAATTTTAACCTGACCTGTACCCAAAACAGCAAGAAACATTTTATAGTACAATCCCCACCTAATCATGGGTTATTTCTTGTAAAATAAAACCATATTTAAGAAACATCTCACACTTTCTTCACCTAACTCCATTAAAAATTCCCAAACTAACTTTAAACCCTTTCCAGCCAGAACCAGCCACCAAAACCCTGGAACAGCCCCCCACAGAGCCCCAGGAAAAAAAAACATTTAATATATGTTACACTATGGGCTATGGCACAAGAACTCAGTGAAAATTTTCAGAAAGTTCATTTACTGAAGGTGAAAGCACACAGAAAGAAAGGCCCTTTAGTGAAAGGAAACACTTTAGCATATTCACTAGCCAAGGAAGCATGCCATGTAGGCCTGAGGCAGTCCTGGAAATAGGAGATAGTTTAGATTTTAAATAATTTCTTGATAATTTAGATTCTGTCTTATAAGGAATTCTGATCTCTGCTTATTTTAAAATATGTTTTATTCTGTTTAATTTTTAATACTTTCTTTTAATTAATAAGTTCTATTTCTCCCTGTAAAATATCTTTTCAATTCAGTGTTTACATCTTTGTCTGACTTTTCAAGTGAGATTTTCTACAGTTTAAGAGGTCATCATCTGGTTTCAATTATCCACATTCCTAGCTAGTTCTGTGTATGAAGCTAAAGGTGAAAGAGGTCAGGAAAAGTCAACTCTTTTCCTTGATTGATTATAGCTAAGTGTAGGACTGGCCCCTTAATGAATGTCCCGAGGGGGTTAGAGCCCAGCTAGCATTTTAAGTTATGAGTTAACTGGGAATCTGATTATGTGAATAATAAAACAGAGGATTGAGTTATTGGTAAAATAATAGAATCTGAGAATTTAATAATAATAAAATGCAGGAGATAGGTGCCGCATTGTCTAGTTTGAGAGGCCCCAGGTCGTAGGTCAGTTTAGGAAATATTTGAAACCTGTGTAACTGATATTTTAAGTAATGTGTAGAGATAATTAGTTCAAGACAGGGTAATCAATCTATTCCTTACCATCTGGTGAGAAGAGGGGGGCTAGAGGGGTTTAGAACCATATATAAATGAGAACAGAAGCAGCTTACGAGAGAGACAAGACACAGAGAGCCAAGAGAAGGAGAGGGTTAGCGCTGATGTCCTACTTTGTTTGCTGGCAAATAAAGAAGATTTCTCTCTCATTCTGGTGTGTGGTATTTGACTCCTGAAGTACCATAGATTCTGCTAACAATAGTGGTAATTCCTGCATCAATTTCTGGTGTCAGAAGTGGGATTCGAACCCTGCATCAATTTCTGGCGCCCAACGTGGGGCCCGAAAAGAACTGACTGAGGAACACTGACCGGGTATGTATTTTGTATTCTATGTTCTGTATTGTAATTCTAGGAAACTGTAAACCAGCCCCTCAAAAGTTGAGGGGAGTCTGATCAACTCTCAGCAAAGGCCTTAGTACCTTCTAGTCTAGTGGGGACTAGCAGGGAAACCGTCAGAGCTTATCTGTATCTGAAAAATCTGAAATTGTTGGGTGGAATTTTTGTACAGTGTGTGTGTGATGCATGAATGTTAAATGAGTGTGGACTTCTTATAGCTGCGATTCCAGTTAACGCGAGTTCAACTGGCCAGCGACGGAAGGAAGCGATTGTTGTTTGTCTACCTTGTGTCTCGGGACATGTGGACCCCTTACCACACTTCCAAAAAAAATTTTTCCCTTCCTTTCTGTGTGTTGTAACTGTAAGCATTATTGGGGGGACATCGTCTAGTCAAACTGGTACTCCCCTAGATTGTATGCTTAAGAATTTTAAGAAAGGATTTTTAGTTAATGATTATGGACAGACTTTAAGCTTAAGTACTCTAAGAACTTTGTGTGAAGTTGAGTGGCCATCTATGGGAGTGGGGTGGCCCCCTGGTGGCAGCTTAGATATTGAAGTAATCCGGAAGGTCTACAGCATAGTTGTAGGAGAACCAGGATATCCTGAACAGCTCCCCTATATAGATTCCTGGGACAGCCTTGTCACTGATCCTCCCTCTTGGTTAAAAACCTATATGGGATCCCCGGTAAAGTTCATGTTGGGCCGCGTTCAAAGAAAGATTATTAGAAAATCTAAACTGGAGAAGGGAAAGAGCCCCAGGAAGCCTACCACCCAATCGGTGGCTTCCGCCCCTACCCTGTCCGAGAAACCCATACTCTCTGATGACCCCTCAGATCTTGAGCCACCACCTTATGGCCCATTGTTGGGGTTCTGCTCCACCCCCAGAGATCCACGGCGTCTAGCCCAAGCCTCTCCGGCACAGGCTTCTCCGGATAGTTCCTCCCCTTCTGTGCAAACCCCGCCACATCCTAGGTTGGACTTTTCAGCCAGCATCTACCCTCCTCTGCCACATCCTTCCCTGTTAACCTTCCATGACCCGCTTTGGGCCCCACTCCCTGACTCCTCAACTCCCGACAGCCCAGCCTCTCCCTCTAGTACCCCTTCCCACTCATCAGGGGCCCAGCATCCCTTTCAATGGACTGAATCACCTGCGATCACCTCTCAGCCTATGAGTACCCCTCCCCATCCCTCAGGGGTTCAACACACTTCCCCTGAATGGGTTAGACCCGCTGCAATCACCTTTGAGCATGATAAGGGGGTAGCTCCTCGCTCTACCTCAGGTTGCATTCCCACCTCCTCGAGAGCTCTGCCCCTCCGTCAGGTAACCACCACTTGACCGGATCCTAATAATCAGGGTCAGGTTATACAGGCACAGGCCTACCAGTATGTACCCTTCACAACCACTGATCTCCTGAATTGGAAGACGCATTACCCCTCTTATACTGAAAAGCCTCAGGCAGTGGTGGACCTAGTGGCTAGCATTATGGCCACCCATAACCCAACTTGGATTGATTGTCAACAGCTCCTCCTGACCCTCTTCACAACTGAGGAGAGGCGGAAGATTTTACAAAATGCTGAGGCCATCACGCGAGCGCGTGTCCCCGAGGGGACACTGGACCCAGAGGAATGGGTTAGAACTCGGTTCCCTCGCGCAGCTCCAGCTTGGGATTCGAATAACGGGCAGCACTATGAACTGTTGTCCGGCTATTGCCGGGACTTGTTGGAAGGTATGAAGAAAGGCGTAAAGAGGCCCATTAATCTGGCAAAGGTCTCTGAAATTCTCCAAGGGGCAACTGAATCCCCTGGGGCCTTTTTAGAGCGACTAATTGAAGCCTACAGAACATACACCCCATTCGACCCTGAGGCACTAGAAAACCAGAGAATGGTGAATAGTGCATTGGTGGCCCAGAGTATGCCAGATATCCGGAAGAAGCTGCAGCATCAGGAGGGATTCGCAGGGATGAATACCACCCAGCTAATTGAGATTGCAACAAAGGTTTTCGTTAATAGGGATCAGGAGATGCGCAGAGAGGCTGACCGGAAGATGCAGAAGAAGGCCGACCTCTTGGCGGCAGCCATTACTAATTCCACCCTTAACCGAGGTCAACCTCCAGCCAATGGGAAGCCGAAGTGGGACCCCGGACCGCTAGCCCGGCCTCGAGATTCCTTCAATCAATCCCGGCCACGAGGGGAGAATCCCAGACCACGATTGGAGAGGGACCAGTGCGCCTACTGCAAGGAAAGAGGGCACTGGAAAGATGAATGCCCCCAGAAACGCCAGGGACCGAGAAGGGGACCAGGAGATCGAGGAAGCCGAGGCCGAGTTCGAGAGGGAAGGTATGAGCCTTCTGAATCTGACATCATTGGGATAGCCGAGATGGCAGAATGGGATGAATAGGACAGACCGGGTTCCTACAAACTGGGCTCCCAGGAACCCATGGTCAAGCTAACCATAGGGAGCCGCTCAATTCCATTCATGATTGATACAGGAGCTGAACACTCTGTTGTGACGGAGCGATTAGGGCCTGTGTCTGGAAAAACTGTCCGAGTGGTGGGAGCCACGGGGGTGCAGGACCGGAGGTCCTTCCTGACGACCCGTAGATGCCAATTAGGCTCACACACAGTCACTCATGAATTCCTGTATATGCCAGACTGTCCAATCCCTTTGTTAGGCCGGGACCTGCTGTCCAAGCTTAGGGCCCAAATTTCCTTTGACTCTGATGGCCAGACTTCGGTCTCCTTTCGGCCCCCGACATCCAGCCCTAAGGGCATATTGAGTTTCTGCTGCCCCCTTGAAGAAGAATGGCGGCTGCATCAGTCGCATGACCAAGTTGACCTACCCCTGGCCGACAGCTTCCAGGTCAATGGGGTATGGGCAGAAGATAATCCCCCAGGGTTGGCCCGAAATATTCCCCCTGTTCATGTAGACTTACTTCCGAGTGCCCGGCCAATCCGTCTTCGCCAATACCCAATTCCCCGAAAGGCTCTGGAAGGGATTCAAGCACATCTGAATCGTCTGTTATCCCATGGAATTATTCGACCTTGCCAGTCTCCATGGAATATGCCACTGTTGCCAGTCCAGAAGCCAGGTACTGAGGACTACCGGCCAGTCCAAGACTTACGAGTGGTCAACAAATCCACTATTTCATTACACCCTGTAGTGCCTAATCCATATGTCCTGCTTGGATTGATACCTTCTGGAGCTACCCATTTCACAACACTGGACCTAAAAGATGCCTTCTTTTGTATTCGGGTGGCCCCCGCCAGTCAACTGCTTTTCGCCTTTCAATGGGAAAACCCAGTAACAGGACGGAAGCTTCAGTATACATGGACCCGCCTGCCACATGGGTTCAAGAACTCCCCCACCATTTTTGGGACTGCCCTAGGACAAGACCTTAAGACCTTTAAATCTGAGCCTTCCAGGCGAGTTTTACTCCAGTATGTAGATGACCTCCTGATTGCAGCAGTGACCCAGGAAGAGTGTGTCGAGGCTACCAGAGAATTGCTGGAGTTACTCTTGGATGCGGGCTATAAGGTCTCACGCTCGAAGGCCCAACTCTGTCAGTCAGAAGTGAAGTATCTGGGCTTCTGCATTTCCCAGGGAAGTCGGAGACTGGATGTCAGTAGGAAGCAAGCGGTTGCTGCAATTCCCCAACCCAAGTCCAGAAGGGAAGTTAGGGAATTTCTGGGAGCAGCCGGATTCTGCAGAATTTGGATTCCGATTTTTGCACTGATGGCGAAACCCCTTTACCAGGCCACAAAGGGGGGTGAAAAGGAACCATTTGAATGGGGACCTACTGCTCAACAATCCTTCATCGCCATAAAGAAAGCCCTACTCCAAGCCCCTGCGTTAGGCCTTCCTGATGTGGAGAAACCTTTCTCACTGTATGTCCACGAGCGACAGGGGGTTGCTCTGGGTGTGCTGACCCAGATGATGGGATCCTGGCAGAGGCCTGTTGCATACCTGTCTAAACAGCTGGATGGAGTGGCTAAAGGATGGCCAGCCTACCTGAGGGCCATTGCAGCAACAGCCTTACTGGTCCAGGAAGCTGACAAGTTGACCTTGGGGCAAGAACTGGTTGTCAAAGTCCCCCACGCAGTTCTCACCCTCATGGAGTACAAGGGCAACCACTGGTTTACAAATAGCCGCATGGTTAAGTACCAAGCCAGCTTATGTGAGAATCCACGGATACACCTGGAAACAGTGGCTACATTCAATCCCGCCATTCTTTTGCCAGCATCTGAGGGACCACCGGATCATGACTGTATCCAAACCATGGATGAAGTGTACTCCAGTCGACCAGATCTCAAAGATGTTCCTTGGAGGGACCCAGATGTAATTTATTTCACAGATGGAAGCAGTTACGTGGAGAACTCCAAGCGATTGGCAGGCTATGCTGTGGTGACAGAGGACAAGGTGATAGAAGCAAGGGCCCTGCCCCAAGGAACTTCAGCCCAGAAAGCAGAACTTGTGGCCCTCATACGAGCTCTGGAGCTAGCAGCAGGACTGGTGACCAACATTTATACTGATTCCAAGTATGCCTTCACAACTCTACACGCTCATGGAGCTTTGTATAAGGAAAAGGGACTCATAAATGCCGCAGGCCAACCTGTTAAGTATGGACCCGAAATACTTCAGTTGCTAGAGGCCGTTTGGGCCCCTAAAAAGGTAGCTGTCATTCACTTCCGGGGACACCAAAGGACAGATACTCCAGTGGCCCGAGGGAACCGCCATGCTGATCGGGTGGCCAAGGAAGCTGCTCGAGGACCCCCAGCAGGTACTGTGACCCCCCTGTTCCAAATTCGACTGCAAGAATGGACGCCTATGTACACCCAAACGGAAGAGAAATGGGCTCAAGAAGAAGGGGCAGTAAGGAGACCTGATGGTTGGTTACATCTCCCTGATACCAGAGTTCTGGTGCCACGCCACCTAGCTTGGCCTGTAGTGTCTCAAGCTCATGACCTGTCACACTTAGGGAAAACAGCACTAGCCCACCTACTTAGTCGAGTAGTGGTCCTGGAAGGATTGGATAGTCTGGTTGCCACTGCCTCTGCCCGATGTACTCTCTATGCCCAGAATAATGCTCGTCAGGGACCCCGTATTCTACCAGGAGTTCAGTCCAGAGGACTAACACCCTTTGAGTCCCTAGTCATAGACTTCACAGAAATGCCCAGGAGCGGTAGGCTCCGATACCTCTTGATCATGGTCTGTACTTTCACTGAGAAAGCCACAGAAGTAGCTCGAGCCCTCCTTAGGGATGTCATCCCCAGGTATGGACTGTCCCTTGCCATAGGCTCAGATAATGGTCCCGCTTTTGTTGAAGCCACACTTCAGGCCCTGTCCCGCGCATTGCGCATTACCTGGAAATTGCATTGTGCCTACCGTCCCCAGAGTTCAGGGCAGGTTGAGCGGGCAAACAGAACCTTGAAAAATAGCCTAGCAAAGATTTGTCAGGAAACCCAACTGAAATGGCCAAAGGCACTGCCACTAGCCCTCTTCCGCCTCCGATGCACCCCAACTAAAGGAACGGCCCTCTCTCCCTTTGAAATTATGTATGGGAAGCCCCCAGCCATTTTGCAGGGAATTAAGGGAGACATAAGGACTTTAGGGTCTGCCCAGGTGCAGGAGCAGATAGCCCTCTTGGCCCGGATAATTTCTGAGCTTCAGTCTTATGTGAGAGAAATAAACCCTGTCCCCTTTCAGGCTCAGGTACATCCCTTCCTGCCAGGGGATAGAGTTTGGGTGAAAGACTGGAGGCTCCAGCCCTTGGGGCCCCGGTGGAAAGGACCTTTTACTGTTTTGCTTTCTACACCTACAGCTGTGAAGGTCGCAGGGATAACTCCATGGGTCCATTGGTCTCGAATCAAGTCTGCTGACCAGACTGAGCCCAGCATGAATCAGACGGAGCCTAAACAGTGGAGAGCAGAAAGTGATCCCGCGGAGCCATTGAAGCTGTGCTTGACCCGAACCAGAGAATCTACTAGCTGAAGTGAAGGGTTAACTGCATACCGCAGGAGCTGCTGGAATTCGGCTTCATACTGAGACTCCTTCTTGCCCTGATTCTGGTTTTCCTGGAATTCGAGAGCTTGATCCTTGTCAGTTGAGGTTCTATCCCAACTGGTATAAGAACTCAAAGACTGAGAACACTATATTAGAGTAATCTGTGACTAGCACAGACTGTTGGAATGTTATGCCCTAGGAGGAGGTATGGAGTTGGGATCACTATAGTTCCCAGAGTTCTGAGTTTTGATACTTATATCTGTATAAGCTGATTTAAGTCTCAAAGGGGGGAATGAGGCAGTCCTGGAAATAGGAGATAGTTTAGATTTTAAATAATTTCTTGATAATTTAGATTCTGTCTTATAAGGAATTCTGATCTCTGCTTATTTTAAAATATGTTTTATTCTGTTTAATTTTTAATACTTTCTTTTAATTAATAAGTTCTATTTCTCCCTGTAAAATATCTTTTCAATTCAGTGTTTACATCTTTGTCTGACTTTTCAAGTGAGATTTTCTACAGTTTAAGAGGTCATCATCTGGTTTCAATTATCCACATTCCTAGCTAGTTCTGTGTATGAAGCTAAAGGTGAAAGAGGTCAGGAAAAGTCAACTCTTTTCCTTGATTGATTATAGCTAAGTGTAGGACTGGCCCCTTAATGAATGTCCCGAGGGGGTTAGAGCCCAGCTAGCATTTTAAGTTATGAGTTAACTGGGAATCTGATTATGTGAATAATAAAACAGAGGATTGAGTTATTGGTAAAATAATAGAATCTGAGAATTTAATAATAATAAAATGCAGGAGATAGGTGCCACATTGTCTAGTTTGAGAGGCCCCAGGTCGTAGGTCAGTTTAGGAAATATTTGAAACCTGTGTAACTGATATTTTAAGTAATGTGTAGAGATAATTAGTTCAAGACAGGGTAATCAATCTATTCCTTACCATTTGGTGAGAAGAGGGGGGCTAGAGGGATTTAGAACCATATATAAATGAGAACAGAAGCAGCTTACGAGAGAGACAAGACACAGAGAGACAAGACACAGAGAGCCAAGAGAAGGAGAGGGTTAGCGCTGATGTCCTACTTTGTTTGCTGGCAAATAAAGAAGAATTCTCTCTCATTCTGGTGTGTGGTATTTGACTCCTGAAGTACCATAGATTCTGTTAACAATAGTGGTAATTCCTGCATCAATTTCTGGTGTCAGAAGTGGGATTCGAACCCTGCATCAGGCCCTATATGGCCCTGGTATGAGCAGACCCGGATGGTAGCCACGGCCACACGTTCCACTGATTACAATCAGGTGGTACCACCAGATTATTTCAGTACACTGCAGGAAAATGACTCAGAGCTTTCCAATCTGAAGCAACTAGTGCAACACACTCCAGATAACACTTACCAGCATATACCCTTTCTCACACTCAGGTCTCGGATAGCATAGAGCAAAGGATTCGGCGAGATACCCCAATCATGCGCTCCCAAACTCCTCCCATATGTGAGGCATGGGAGTGGGTTGAATATCCACGTGCAATGGTGGTTGTTCAAGTATTTCTCTACAGTAGAGGTGTTGATCTTTGAGTTTATCTTCAACTCTTTGCAAGCGCTCACAAAGTTGGATCCACAGTCAGAGCGGATCTGCTTGGCTGGACCACGGATTGAGAAGAACCTTCTGAGAGCATTTATGAAGCTTGAGGCATCCATAGACCCTATAACTTCGATGTGGACAGCGCGTATGCTCATGCACGTGAACATAACGGCCCATCGCTTGCTGTTCGCGTTCCCTCCTCTGGTCCGTCTCGAGACAATTGCCCATGGTCCAAAGATGTCCAGCCCCACATAAGTGAATGGTGGGTCAATGCTTAACCTTTCAGATGGCAAGTCTGCCATTCTTTGGTCTTGATGTTTGCCCCGCGTCTTTCGGCACAGGACGCATCTGTGGATAGCTGAGGTGATGCAACGCTTTGCTCCAACGATCCACAATCCTGCGGTCCGGATCGACCCTTCAGTAAAGTGTCGGCCTTGGTGTTTGATTTGCTCATGGTAGTGCCGAACGAGGAGAGTGGATACAGGGTGTCGTCCTGGTATGATCAGGGGATTCCTTTCACTCTTGTCCAGCTTGGCACGGGCAATATGGCCGCCTATTCTCAACAAACCATCCTCGTCTTGGAAAGGGTCTAGCTTCCATAAGGGACTGTCTTTTGTCACGTCCTTCCCTTTGTTGATGCACTGGAGTTCTGTGACGTATGTTTCTCGTTGCACGCAACGCAAGATTGTCTTCTCTGCCTGGAGGAGCTCTTCTGCCACCAGGGGCTTGGTGCAGAGGTGCACATGGTGACACGTGCTTGCTCCTCTATCAGCCCTTTGTTGGAAGGAACGTGCGATGTGGATAAGGTGGACTATGGCTCTCTTCAGTGTCGCCCACCGTGAAAATCGGTTGAAGTGGTGCGTGCCCAGGCCAACAGTAGCTGAAACACTTGTGACAAGGGCCGTCACTGGCGGACGGACTTCGACATCATCTTCCGGGTTCATCAGTTCAAAGGAGTTTACAGTAATTGGAGGGGCACTTATTGGTTGTGCGAGAAACTTCGGCCCTGTTTGCCAAGTCGTTCGCATTAGGTGCGCTGCTGAGACAGCTCTCATGGCGTGGTCTGCTGGGTTCTGATCAGTTGACACGTAGTACCATTGATCAGGTCTGGTGGACTTCCGAATGCGTTCCACTCGGTTACTCACGTACACGTAGAATCTCCTACTCTGATTGTGTATATAGCCGAGTACAACCTTACTGTCTGTGTAGCACTTAACTGAGTCCAGTTGAGTGTCCATCTCGCTCACAACCAGTTCGGCTATTTCTACTGCCAGAACCGCTCCGCACAGCTCCAGGCGTGGCACGGTCTGACTGGGCTGCGGGGATAGCTTGGCTTTGCCAAAGATGAATCCCACGTGGACACCGCCGCCAGGTACGCCACCGCAGTTATGGCCTTTTGTGAGGCATCAGAGAAGACGCAAACCTCCTTGTGGCAGGCGTTCGTGAGAGACCCGGGAAATATGTTCGTGGGATGCGGAGTTCTTCGAGTGTTTTTAGGGAGTTCCTCCATGTGTCCCACTCTTGCTTCTTTTCCTGTGGTAGTGGAGTGTCCCATTCGCTCGGGATCAAAGACAATTCGTGAAGCAGCAATCTTCCCTGGATGGTGACTGGCGCCACAAATCCTAGAGGGTCATACAGGCTGTTCACTATGGACAAAACGCCTCGTCGGGTGTACGGTTTCTCTTGTGAGCAAACCCAGAAGGTGAAGGTGTCCCCCTTTAGGTCCCAGCTCAAGCCAAGGCTGCATTGTAGTGGGGGTGTATCCACTCCTAAGTCTAGGTCCTTCAAGTTCGTGGTGTGATCTGCTGAAGGGAACGCTTTCATCACCTCGGCGCTGTTGGATGCAATTTTGTGGAGCTCAGATTATTTATTTATTTATTTATTGCATTTGTGTCCCACATTTTCCCATCTATTTGCGGGTTCAGTGTGGCTTACAATACATTGTGAGTCATGGAATTACATTGGTTACAATATGGTTATGGGTTATATTGAGAAGAGTTATGGGAAGACAGTCGAAGTCAAACATATTTGGGAAAACAAGTCAAAGTCAAACATAGTTTGGGAATGGAACAGTAGAATGTAACAATGGGGAAGTGATCGGCGATAGAACAATGGCGAGAGAACATTAGGGTATAACAGTTCCATCTGTGGGTAGGGTTTTAAGTGTGGTGAGATTAAGGGGGAGAGAGATCAGAAGATAGTGTATTGCCCTATCTCTGTTAGTGTGTAAGGACTTCATATGTTTTGATTCTTGCCATAGCTTTTCTCGAAGAGGTGAGTTTTCAATAGTTTGCGGAAGTGGGTTAATTCATAAATCATTTTCAGGTTGCGTGGTAGTGTATTCCAGAATTTCGTGCTTGTGTAAGAGAAGGTTGAGGCATGCAGTGCTTTGTATTTTATGCCTTTGCACTTAGGGAAGTGGAGATTGAGGAAAGTTCGGGATGATCTTTTGGCATTTCTGGGTGGCAGGTCTATTAAGTCAGACATGTATGCAGGGGCCTCACCATGAATGATCTTGTGGACCAAGGTACATACTTTAAAGGTGATACGTTCCCTGAGTGGGAGCCAGTGCAGTTTCTCACGTAAAGGTTTTGCACTTTCGTATTTTGGTTTTCCGAAGATGAGTCTGGCTGCTGTATTCTGGGCTGTTTGAAGTTTCCTCAGTATTTGTTCTTTGCAGCCTGCGTATAGTGAGTTGCAGTAGTCCAGATGACTGAGTACGAGTGATTGCACTAGGCTGCGGAAGACAGATCTCGGAAAGAATGGTTTTATTCTTTTCAGTTTCCACATGGAGTAGAACATCTTTTTGGTTGTGTTGTTCGCGTGAGTTTCGAGTGTTAGGTGGCGGTCGATAGTGACTCCAAGGAGTTTTAGAGTTTCTGAGATTGGCAGATTTAGTTTAGGTGTGGTAATAGCGGTAAATTTCTTCGTGTTGTATTGGGAGGTAAGTATGAGGCATTGAGTTTTTTCTGCGTTCAGTTTCAATCGGAATACATCTGCCCAGGTATTCATGATGTGTAGACTTTGGTTGATTTCATTGGAGATTTCATTAATGTCTTGTTTGAAAGGGATAAATATCGTTACATCATCTGCATATATGTAAGGGTTGAGGTTGTGGTTTGATAGAAGTTTTGCCAAGGGAATCATCATTAGGTTAAAAATAGTTGGCGATAGGGGAGATCCCTGCAGTACTCCGCATTCAGGTGTCCATGTAGCAGACATGGTTGAATTTGATGTAACCTGATATGAGCGTGAGGTTAGGAATCCTTTGAACCAGTTTAGGATGTTGCCTCCTATGCCAAAATATTCGAGTATGTGTAGTAGGATTTCGTGATCGACCATATCAAAGGCACTTGACATGTCAAATTGTAAGAGGAGTATATTGGTGCCGGTTGCAATCATTTGTTTAAATTTGGTCATCAGGGTAATTAGTACTGTTTCTGTACTGTGGTTTGACCGGAATCCTGATTGGGCATCATGTAGTATTGAGAACTTGTTGAGATAGTTTGTGAGTTGTTTGGTTACCATCCCTTCGGTTATTTTGGTTATTAGTGGTATAGATGCTACTGGTCTATAGTTAGTTATTTGGCTTGCGTTTTTCTTTGTGTCTTTGGGTATTGGGGTGAGTAAAATTTTTCCTTTTTCCTTTGGGAAAAGTCCATTTTGTAGCATGAAGTTCACATGGTTTGTTAGGTCTGTTATAAATTGTTGAGGAGCTGATTTTATGAGGTTGTTTGGACAGATGTCTAGTTTGCATTGGGATTTGGCGAATTTTTTGAGTGTTTTAGAGATGGAGTCTTCTGATATTAATTCGAATTTGGTCCAGATCCTATCTGCTGGATATATTCCGTCTTCAAGGTCTAGGCAGTTTAGGAGTGTGGCGTATTCGATAGGGCTGGTGGGTATTTTGAGTCGTAATTGTATAATTTTCTCCTTGAAGTATTTCGCTAACATCATCTGCATCCTTTTCAACAGATTGATGGCCTCTGTTTCAGTGGGCAGGGACTTCAACCCGTCATCTACATAGAAGTCTCTCTCTACGAACTGCCTGGCATCGGCGCCGTGTTCTTTCTCTCCTTCCTGTGCAGTTCGTCTGAGCCCGTAGGTGGCCACAGCAGGTGATGGGCCATTCCCAAAGACATGTACTCGCATTCTGTATTCGACAATCTCTCTGTTGACATCATTGTCGCGGAACCACAAGAATCTTAAGTAATTTCTGTAATCTTCATGGACGGTGAAACAGTAGAACATTTGCTGGATGTCGGCCATTACGGCAATGCGCTCTTTTCTGAAGCAGATCAGGATACCCAGTAAACTGTTGGTAAGGTCGGGCCCGGTGAGCAGCACATTGTTCAGTGAGGTCTCTCTAAACTGGGCGCTGGAGTCAAACATGACTCGGATTTGCCCTGGCTTCTGCGGGTGATACACCCCGAAGATAGGCAAGTACCAACTCTCTTCGTCTTCTCTCAATGGTGGGGCAGGCTCTGCGTGGCCATTGGTGAGCATGTCCTGCATGAAGGTTATGAAATGCTTTCTCATCTCTGGTTTCCTTCTCAAAGTTTTCTGCAGTGAAGCAAGTCGAGAAAGGGCATAACTTCTGTTGTTTGGGAGCCGAGACCTGGGCTTACGAAATGGAAGGGGTGCCACCCAGCTGTTCGCCTCATCTTTCCTAAATTCTTTTTTCATGATGTTCAGGAACTCTTTATCTTCTATAGAGAAGGCTGGTTTGTCATCATCTTTGGTGGTGTGGAACACCGAGCTTCCCAAGTATTCACTCAAATCTGCTGTGGGGATGGTTCTGTAGAGTGTTGAGTCACTGTTCCATTCCTTGTAAGCAGGGGCCTCTTTGGTGGTCAGGTGCCTGGTGCCTGGTTCAAATAAGGAAGCGCGCCCAACTTCTAGGCCGTTGGTGGCAAGCACCTTGATGTCTGGCCTTGTTCGATCGAGGCAGACGCCCACTATTTTACAACCCAGGTCGAGACGGTGCGCATAGGGAGCATCACGCAGGCCCCTGTGTGATTCATGGATGTACAAGAGTTCTGGCGCGTCTCGGCCCAGCAAAAGTAAGATTTCAGCGTCTGGATCCACAGGCCTGAGTTGGTTGGCTATGGGTCTTAGATGGGGGTGGCCTCTGGTGTTGGAATTTCATCCTTGTCATCTGGTATCTGTCACATTCGATCAGCATGGGCAACCGTGACTTGGCGCTTCCATCTATTGCCTCTATCACGTAGCCGCTCGCCACTCTTCCCGACATTTGCACGATTCCTGTACATGTCCTAATGCTATAAGAGGAACAGGTTTTAATGGAGCTTGAACAGGTCGAAAAACTCTGATCTTGCAAGGGGCCGGTTGCTCTGCTCGTCTATGATGGCGTACATTTTTACTGCTTCCTCGGGTCGCCCTTCGGGATACACCTTGGCTAGGCATATCTTGGTGCAAGACCTCCCTTCGCGGATCTTCCCACATACCCTCATACACTTCGGCATGACTTGGAGCGTCGTTGCCTCCCCTTCTTCCGTCTCCCCGCCGTGATCTGTTTCGAGGTTGATACACGGCTTTGCTCCGCTGGGGTGTAGGGCATAGATATGATGGTTACTGCCGCACTCTGCGCACCGGACAGGGGCTCTGCAGTCTCGGGCGAGATGGTCTGAGGAAGAACAGCACCTGTAGCAGAATCTGTACCTCGTAAGCAGCTCCATACGCTCCTTCAAAGGCACCCTCAGGAACCACCGACACTCTCTGAGCGGATGGGGCGCCTTGTGTATCGGGCACTGCTCGTTGGGGACCTCTGCATTCTCCGTGTTGGGAGGACGGTCAGGCGTTGAGGATGATACTTCTGTCATGCACAGAAATGGGTTTCCTGTATGTTCTGGCTGGTTTCTCTTCCCAGGACGGGCCCGATTCAGATGGTTCTCCTATGAACCAGGGGTCGTTTCTCCTTTTGGCTATGTCCCTTATGAAACTTGTGAAGATACTGAAGGAAGGATACTTCCCTTGGTTCTCTGCCTTGTATCGTGTGCCAACTACTGACCACTTCTCCCTTATGTCGTATGGTAACTTCCCTAAGATGCTCTTGGTGCCCCTAGGCGTGTCTAGCTGGCTGAGGTTTGGAAATCCGTTCTCGGCCTTGACTGCTTCCAGCTCGTGAAGGAGGTTTCCCAGTTCTTGCAACTTGTGGTGGTCTCTAACGGATATCGTTGGGAATCTATCCAACTTGTTGAACAATGAATTCTCTATGGCTTCCAGGCTCCCATAGTACTCCTCGAGCCTTTCCCACATCTCTTCTAACCCTCTAGACGGGTCGCTCAGATAGGAGTGCTTCAATTCTTCTACGCGTATGGCTGTCTCCTTCCTCAGCCAGTGCAGCATCATGTTCATCTCTTGCTTGGGAGTGAGCCTCATGTTTGCAATGGCGTCCTTGAAGTCTGACTTCCATGCCCGGTAACGTTCGGGGCGGCCGTCAAACTGGGTAAGTCCCGAGCCCCCCAGATCCTTGCGCACCAGATATCTCACTAGCTCGTCTCCTGTTGAGGTTTCGGGTTGAGCAGTGGTGACCGCTGCGGGTGGACTGGTCTGGCCCTCTGTAGGGCTATACGTGGGATGCGACCGCCTTGTTGTTTCTTGATTGCCTACGGGGTGTTGAAATGATGCCCCTGGAGGCGGTCGTGGTGCATCAGAGCGTATACATACATGCGCGTCGGTGCGCTGAGAGTCAGCTTCCGTGATGTGTCGCACCTCGGGCTTTCTTTCTTGGGTTTGCATCCCCAGTGCTGAGGGTAAGTTTGGTTCTTCAGGATCGGAGGGCTCTCCTGGCTCTGAATGTATCGCTGCTCTGCTAGATGCTGGGGTGTGTGCTATCACATAAGCTTTAGTTCTTCGAGCAGGGTCTTCAGTGGAAAGGTGGCTGAGTCGCTCCGCTGCGTCACTCAATTCTACCGCTTCTCCAAAGGCATTGGCTTTTGCTTCCAACCTAACGATTTCCCTGTCTTGCTGGAGCGCCTCCAGCCTAATATTCAGCTTGGCCCTTCTTCTTGCGACTTCAGCCGCCATTGTGGCCCTCTCGCGTGTCGCCTCGGCCCTCCTGTGGGTATCTTCCACCTCTAGGTCAGCCAGTTCTAGCTTCAGGGTGATCTCTTGTTCAAGGTGGTGACGGCGAGACTTGGCCATCGCTGCTGCAACCCGTGCCTGATGAGCCGCTGAGCTAGCTGCCGACAGGTTGGAGCGGGTTGATGCACGTGACCTGGAGGATCTTGAGCTCTTGGATGTGTGCTTCGAAGAGTGGGAGCACAGGGAGGTGTTGTCTCGTATATCTACGCTTGCATTCGCTGTTTCCTTTATGGCTCTTGTTACTTCCGCTCTACACTTCTGGTCTATGGATTCTTGGAGCTCCTTTTCCTTCAGGCTCTGCTCCATATTTGCTTCGACTAAGAACTGGTAGTACTTTTCTATCTTTTTCTGGTAGAGTGCATAACTGATCTCCATTGATGACTGACGGGCGCCATCACCTCCTGCCGTCTTCGAGGCTCCTAGCATGCCTTCCTTCACCTCTTCCCAAAGCTGGTTTAGCTTCATACTGTACTTTTCCTGCTTCGCTTGGTAAATTTCCAGAGATTTGTGGGTCAGCTTGCGGATTCTTTTGCTCTTGGCTTCCTGTTGGGCCTGAGGAGGAAGGAGGTCTGCTGTTGTTCTGCCTGTCTCTCTGGCTGCCCTTGTGTGTCTGGGTCAAGGGCTGCCGCATCTGGTGTAGTCTGTAAAGCATTGAGGTCTGCCATCATCCTGCACTTGTTTGTTTTCTTTGGTTAAATGAGAGATCAGTTTTTTTGTGTAGGAGGGGGCTAGATGTGTGGGGGTTCACTCTGAGTGAAGCTGTGCCTGCTTGCTTCTTTAAACTTGCTTCCCTCTGTTCACTGCCTTAAAAGAGGGAGATCTTTTTCTTGAGCTGTTCACACCAGGACTGTATCCAATTTCAGTTACAAGTTAATGAGCAGAGTTGCCGAGGGGGGGGGGGGGGGGAGGAGATGCTCAAGTCAGGGTGTTGCTTTGATCTGTCTCTTAGCAACTAATTGCTTCTCACCCTTCTTGTCCTGAGAAACTTTAGGGCTTGAATTACTGGCTCTGGCTGGACGCAGAGGGGAGGGGGAGCTTGCTCTGGAGATGGGGAAAGGTGCTTGAAGAACAATAGGAGGGTACTCTTCTCACTTAGTTGCTCCTTGCAAATGTGGTTGTACAGGGAAGGCAGACAGTCACTGGTTTTAAACCTCTATTTATCTTATGCTTTCTTCCCAGATTTAGTGTCCATAGTACTACAGGCAGGTTTCCTTTTTCTGGCTAGCTTAGCTCACACATTTAGCCCCTCCACAAGCTTAACTTCCTGTTTGATTAGATGCTGCATATTTTTATCCTGCTGGAACTCTGGCTGATATAATAGTCTTTTCACTGTCAAGTCTCTCGAGACTTGTATAGCTGTTTCTTAAGAGTTATTTAGCTATAAGTCTCAATATCTTGAAGTATAAACCCCTAGCACATCAACACACCTAAATCTCTTATTCTTTTCTGAAGTTCCTTTATTGAATAACATAGATGATTACTCACAGTTAGATGTTCATAAGCACAAAGGAACCCTGTAGTTTGTGAGTTGTATCAGTCAGTGGAGAGAAGGTAGAAGTTTAACCAGGATCAGCTCGTTGCAGAGATAAGAAAAGTAGTTCCACAGATAGAGGCAGCTCAGAGTTAGGTGTTTGGGAGTGCAGTACCCTCTTTTATGAGGGTATTTTCAGGGTGAAAAGACTAGTGCTTTTCCAGAGCTACAACAGGATCATTGCTTTGTCCTGGAGCAAAATGGATACTGTCCTCCTCATGGACAGGGGGGGGAGGAGCCAGAAGCTTATACAGACTCAGAGAAGAAGGAGTAGAAAGGCCAATAGGGATAGGGTTACCATACGTCCGGATTTCCCCGGACATGTCCTCTTTTTGAGGGCATGTCCGGGGCGTCCGGCGGATTTTGCCCCCGCCCACGTTTGTCCGGATTTCTGGACAAACGTGGGCGCGGGTGCGGGCAGGCGCGTGCGTGCGGTGGGCGTGTGGGCGGGCGATCGGCGCGTGGTCTCCCGTCCCCTCCCCTCCCCTTCCTTACCATGTTCCCTGGTGGTCTAGTGACGTCTTCGGGGCAGGAAAGAGCCCCCTCTTTCCTGCCCGGAGCGCTGCCTCCCCTGTCTATCATCCTTCTCGGTCTGGCTGGGGATTCAAAATGGCCGCCGAGAGTTGAACTCTCGCGAGGCCGCTTCAACTCTCGGTGGCCATTTTGAATCCCCAGCCATACCGAGGAGGATGCAGCAGGCAAGGGCAGGCAGCGCTCCGGGCAGGAAAGAGGGGGCTCTTTCCTGCCCCGAGAGAAGACGCTACTAGACCACCAGGGCTAGACAGTAAGTGAGGGGGGGGTATGTGATGGGGGGGAGGGGACTATGTGACGGGGGGGGGGGAATAGGGGCGGAACCCGGACCTGAAGGGGGCGGGGCATGAGGCGGGGCGGGGGCGGGGTAGGGGGGCGTGACATGTGTCCTCTTTTTCAGAGGACACAAAATGGTAACCCTAAATAGGGACAAAGCCTGCCCTCGAGTGGCAAGGGCAGCTCTAGGGGGCAGCCCCTGATTGGAAGAAAAGGTCATACCTGGCTGACCTCTCAGGACAGAGATAGTAAGAATGGCCAGGAAGTGCTGGCACGTAAACAAAGAAGTCAAGCTTGGCTGAGACAGAGGAGTGATCTAAGCAGCATCACAACCAGTAGTAACAGATCTTATACAGACAGGCAAGTGGGGTTGCGTTGTCTGTGAACTACATTACACACAATGCATTGCTCACACACATATCTTAGCAGTGAAGGCATTAACACATTTTAGGGTCATACTATAACTAGTGCTAGGCTGTCAGGGGACAGAACACTTTCTCTTGGCTGTCCGTCCACCACCTCTACCCAGCTGCCTGTGGGGCTGTCTTTCACATCGGTGTCATGTCAAACCCATTCCTCCTCACCATCTCTTTGCTGGGTCATCCAGTGTGGGGCAATGTATATGAATGCTGAAAGACAAAAGTGGGTTATTTTCACCAACACGCTTCCTCACCCTTGTACTATACAGGTGTTGACTCTGATGAGGCTGGCCCTAGTGGTCTTCAGTCCCAACAAAGGAGTACACCAGCAGGACAGCCTCAACCTCCACCGCCTAAAGCAGCAGTACAGCCTCTACCTCCACCACCTGCAGCACCAGCAGTACAACCTCTAACTCCACCACCTACAGTACCAGAACCAGCAGTAGAGGCTCAACCTCCACCAGCAGCACCACCAGCAGAGCCTGTACCTCCAGCACCGGCAGACGTTGCTGATGAGGAGGATGCAGATAGGGGGGCAGCTCCTCGCCAGAGGCCATCCAGCCAGAGGAGGCAACTACTGCGAATGGCCACTGAGTTGCTGCGGCACAATGTGCACTTGGAGGAGTACCGGTAGCAAAAATTACAGCTGCAGCGGGAAGCACTGGAGGCGCAGCACCAAGCCCACCAGGACCTGCTCCAGGCTCAGAGGGAAGCCCACCAGGAGGTGCTCCAGGCCCAACATGCTATGCTCCAGCAACTCCAATGCCTGGAGCATAGCATCGAGGGCCTGCGCCCTCAGGTCACAGCACCTACTCCAGCCGTGCTGCTGTAGCAAGACCTGCCATCCACTTCCTCCAGTGGGCAGCAACCACCAGCTGAGAGGTGGGCATTGAGATCATCCGCCTCCGCAGCCACTACTGCAGCACCCACCACACCAGCTCCCCTTCTGGGTCCTGTGCCCAGGCTACAGCCAACAAGGTGGCCGGACTTCCACAGGGCAGCAGCAGGCTGCTGTGTGGATACGGAGGAGGACAGTGGGAGCAGCACATCAGAGGAGTCTGAACATGTAACAGTATCAGTTTATTACTGAAATATGTAGCATATTTGCTGGATTATATATACAGCAATATATTTGTGTATCTTTTAAAAATATATATTTGACACGGCAGCAGAGAGAATAGTTTTATTTCAAGCCCTTCTCTCTCCATTCCTTTTTCTGGAAACTTCTGAGAGCAGGAATAAGTTAACTACACACACTTAACAAACACAAAAGACCTTCCTCTGCCCTCCCACCTAACAAAAGATGGACTAAGGTGGGCACCTGAATAAAACAAAGGACTCAGAGGAAGCATAAACAGGACATTTGCTTGTCAAAGGTATACCTGCCCCTCCCATCAGCTTCCAGACATGTGCAGAAAGGAAGGACTTGTAATGTGTATCTGCCCCAGAGACTGAACAGGACATCAAAAGACATTTGCCAGCAAAATCCAGACTGTAAGTCTCGTGATGTCATACCAGGACTCAGGGGTCGTGTGCAGACATGAGACTACATTAACCATAATGCCTTGCAAAATATCCAAGACATGCACACACCATGCTTCTCTGCTAACATTATAAAAGGCCTGGAAACAGCCCAGCTCGCTCTCTTGGAACCTGCCTCTCTTGGGACCTGCCTCCTCTGGAAACCTGCCTCTCTTGGAAACTGCTGCTCTCTTTGGGGTCCGCTGATGCCTTGCTCCTAAAACATGTGCTTACCTAATGCTGTTCATACTGTATAACAAGGACTTGTAAGTAACATAACTTTTGATCTACCTGCTATTTTGTTCTATTTTACGCACAGATTATCTGTTCTAAGATCCCTTTAAAACCTACCTCTCGTGTGCAATTGTATATTAAATCAACCTTTTTTGAAGCTAAAAATACGGTCTCTTTGTGTTCTGAGTATATTGAAGCTATATATATATATTTAATTTATTTAATTTATTGCAATTATCACCTTTGGTGATTGGTGGAGAAATTAATATCCTAAAACTTATAAATACAGCACCTGCTCTTAAATTATAAGCAGTGGCGAGTTGCTCTAGAGCTATTTCCCCAAAATAAATCATTTCTTCCAACATATTAATTGCTGGAGAAGTGGGTAGAATTTCTTACAACATATTAATTTGTGGAGAACGTGGGCAGGTATTCTGTGCAATTAGAATGAAATAGCAGTGTTCTTAAATTATATTTTTGTATTTTGCTGCTTTATAGAGAACTGAGTATAGGGTTTCATTAATTAAATTTCCGATTGATAAACTGATAAGGTTTTCAGGGCATTTAGAATATTTAGAATGCTGTGCTGGATGGATGTTTGGTCTTATTTAGGTACTTATGCACTCATGTACTTTATGTATTTTATAATCAAATCTCTAGGCATGCTCTGGCATAAAATAACCAGTTTTGCAGTTTCTTTTGAGGAGGACATAGATAACCACACTTTGCCTAAGCAATGTGTAGAATCCTCTGGCCCTAATCCTTGGACCCATAATGTAACTGATGATATTTCCACCCCCTCTGATATTGATTTATATTCAATTAAGGAAGGGAGCAAGAGAGTTTCTGCATGCACTTGGTTAATGTTGACCATGTGTAAGAAAGCCTTAAAAGAACATGCAGAATTGAATGAGAAGTTACTGGCCAAAGAGAGAGAATGCTTGCAGGTAAACACAGAAAAGGTGTTCTTAATCACAATGACTAGTTGCTTAAGTTATCAAGTAGATTCTCTTAAACAGCAAGTCCAACAGCAGGTAGCCCAAGAAAATCAGATGCAGACCCGAATTTCAGCCTTAGAAATGCAGGCCAGCCAGGTTCCAGACTTGAAGCATTTAATCAGGGAATTAACACTGCAGACGCCACATATAGATGAGAACATTGATCATGTACAGGATTCACATTTGCAGGGGTCAGCCATTACGGGTCTCCCATGTGCTCCTCCAGACCCAAATACAGCTACAGCCATGCCTGTTTCAGCTATGGTAACAGTATCACAGTCCACACTTGTAGCAGGATGTTCAACTAGAACCATTAGTTCTCAGACCCCATCACAGCATCCAAAACCTCAGCACATATATGCACAACCTGTTCTGCAGTCTAATTTAAATGCTCATGATTCAGCTCCTCAGCACACTGGGCTGCATTCTGATCTAAGCTCCCATAGAAGGGAACCTCTAATAAAGAAATCAGCTCCTCAGTATGTAGCTACTGAAAACCGCCAGCAAACATGTGACATTTTAAAATCTCATGGAGCCTTGCAGATATTACAGATAGCTAACAATAACAAGAGAAATTTGCCACCAGATAAACAGAAACTTAAAACTGCAAGTCCTGCTGGACCAGAAACTGACATTCTGTCAGCCCTTCCTGCAGATTAATTCCTACTAAACATGAGGAGACGCATCCAGCCTGGACTGGACTTCTCCACAGCATGACCCACTCTGCAGATGGCAGGGAAATCCAGGTGCTAATTTTTAAAATACGTTGGACCGGAAAATAGAAAAAGTTTTTGCAATGGCCCTTTGTAACACTGATAAGAATTAAAGATGTAGCTTCTATTGTTCTTTTAATTTTAAATGTAGCTTTTATTGTTCTCTTGATTTAAAATGTAGCTTCTATTGTTCTTTTAATTAAAAATATAGCTTCTATTGTTCTTTTGAACATTTAAGATTTAGTAATGTCTCTTTGCAATAAGTCAGATTTAAAATGTCTCTCTGTGATAGCTTCTGTTGTAATTTGTTTTTGATATAATATTGTTTAAGGATTTAGAAATGTCTTTTTTTTCTGATGAGTGACTCCTACTGGAGTTGAAACTAAAATACTGGGTAAGAAGTTTTAAAAATGCCTCCTTATAATAGGTAACTCCCGCTGGAGCTGAAACTTAATATTGTGCTTTAATGTGAATTAACAAGATATGCTTATTTTTATAGAAAAGAAACTAAAGCTTAAGAAAGTAAAGCCTGTCTGCACTGCACGCTGCTGCTCGCATACAATGATATAAGATTATGGGAAGGAACTGTGAACAAGAGAGGGATCCCCCCCCACCAGAACCGGAGAGCCATGTGACCTGCTAAATTAATGTATAATGTGTTTTTCTGTCTTTTTCAGAGTTCGAGTGTAAATCTAAGATTAAATCTAAGATTTAATGCTGCTAGTAACTAATATATATATGGCTATCTCAGATATATTTCTAAATAAATAGATCCGATCCTGTTCTACTTATATTTTAAAAATAAACGGATCTATGCTGTTCTACTTGAGATAAAAACCATATATAATTTTGCTAATAGTTGCTTATTTCTAAATGAATGAGACTGCGGTGGTAATCCAGATGGATGCCGCAGGTGCTGCTCTTGGTGCTCTTTGTGCTTTATTAATTTTGCTAATTGTTGCTTAGTTCTAAATGAATGAAAATGCTTTGGCAAATCCAAGATGGATGCCGCGTACGTTGTTTTTGTGTTCTTGTGCTTTATTTGCAGGTTAAGCTCAATCCTGGATCTGGAATGGACGATCGGAGACCTAAAGGCCTAATAGAGTTCTTTGTTTGTTTGTCATGTGGTCTCCATGTTACATGTTTGTTTTATGTTATGGGGTACCCAAGAAACTATAAACAGACATTCATAGACCCTCCCTACTAACAGTCCTTCCATTAGTTCACATTGTACCATGTCCTTGCCCAAGAAAAAAAAAAAGAGAGACCATTTTCACTGGCAGGCAAGCTATAGAAAAGAATCATTCAAGCTATGGCTCACGTATAATAAGTTCTACTAATTGCTATCTAAGGTTATATATTCACATGTATATATTTGAAAATATGAGCGAAGGTTTCTCTTTACATGATCTATTAGGTACAATCAGTACAGGGAATGTTTCTGACCTTTTTAGTTTATTCTACATTACAGCCAGGACGCACACAATGTCTCTCCCTGGAATGAAATATTGGCTGTGTGCAAAGTAAAATTAACATATCTTTTCTAAATTCTTTACAACATTAAACACATGAGTATTGTCTATTAAAGTGCTACATTAAACACTGCTAAAGCAGATAAATATGGTAACCTTTTACCACACTCATTACCCATAAAAGGTTTCTCTCTGAAAAATAAAAAGTTTCTCTCTGAAAGGTAGTTCATGGCACTATACCATGACTCTGTTTTTGTTTATTATTGTCTATTAATTTGCTACATTAAACACTGCTAAAGCAGATAAATATGGTACTTTTACCACACTCATTACCCATAAAAGGTTTCTCTCTGAAAAATAAAAAGTTTCTCTCTGAAAGGTAGTTCATGGCACTATACCATGACTCTGTTTTTGTTTATTTGGTCAATGATTAAGTAAATATTATTGCATAGGATTGATAGGAATAATTGTTTTGTGTGTAATAGTAACCTAGGAAATTATTATAATTGCATACATATGTCTTTCTTGTTTCTAATGAAACAGTAGTATAATAGCTCCACATTTACACTCTTGCTTATCACTGCTGTGAATACCTCAGTTAGCCTCTGAGATAGAGAATATAGGGAAACATTCACAGAGTATTTTTCCTTGGAATGTCAAACGCTGAAAATATGACTGAATAGATTGTTCCACCCCATTGCGGTGGTAAATTGGTCAATTGTGCACTCTCATGCTATTGATTTTGGCTAGCATACTGGGTAAGATATCCTGTGGCACAAACTTGGGAGCAGCCTATGCCCCTGAGCAGGTGACACAAACAGAGGTGGTCTCTGGAAATAGAGCAAAATGACGCTTGTGTGGCTGAAGTCATATAAGGTGTACTTGCAATCCTATTTTAAACCAGAGCAAAGCCATACTCTGCCACCTGACTGAACGGAAGCCTAATGAAACTGACCACAGAAAACTTAACCCTAGCTACCTAAATGTAAGTCATGAGTAAACAAAAGTAATAATGATGAGTCTTTTTGCTTATAACAGTCATATTCCAGCTAAGGACATATACCAAGATTCATAGTGATGTGACATAGTAGATGACGGCAGGAAAATACATGCACGGTCCAGTCTGTTCAATGTCCATTATTAAAAGATTCACCTCTTCCAGTACACATGCCCATGTAAAACAGTTCAGTACCTTTGCTATTGTTCTTTTGAAATTATGCTACCGTACTAGGTTAGAGTTGTTTTTTTTTTTAATTTTAGCTTTTATAGTTCATTTTATGGCTCCTCATTCCAATATATTAAAAGTTATTTTCACTCGGAGCCAAGAGAGGGAATGTAACAGTATCAGTTTATTACTGAAATATGTAGCATATTTGCTGGATTATATATACAGCAATATATTTGTGTATCTTTTAAAAATATATATTTGACACGGCAGCAAAGAGAATAGTTTTATTTCAAGCCCCTCTCTCTCCATTCCTTTTTCTGGAAACTTCTGAGAGCAGGAATAAGTTAACTACACACACTTAAACACAAAAGACCTTCCTCTGCCCTCCCACCTAACAAAAGATGGACTAAGGTGGGCACCTGAATAAAACAAAGGACTCAGAGGAAGCATAAACAGGACATTTGCTTGTCAAAGGTATACCTGCCCCTCCCATCAGCTTCCAGACATGTGCAGAAAGGAAGGACTTGTAATGTGTATCTGCCCCAGAGACTGAACAGGACATCAAAAGACATTTGCCAGCAAAATCCAGACTGTAAGTCTCGTGATGTCATACCAGGACTCAGGGGTCGTGTGCAGACATGAGACTACATTAACCATAATGCCTTGCAAAATATCCAAGACATGCACACACCATGCTTCTCTGCTAGCATTATAAAAGGCCTGGAAACAGCCCAGCTCGCTCTCTTGGAACCTGCCTCTCTTGGGACCTGCCTCCTCTGGAAACCTGCCTCTCTTGGAAACTGCTGCTCTCTTTGGGGTCCGCTGATGCCTTGCTCCTAAAACATGTGCTTACCTAATGCTGTTCATACTGTATAACAAGGACTTGTAAGTAACATAACTTTTGATCTACCTGCTACTTTGTTCTATTTTACGCACTGTAAACAAGGCTCCTACTGGCTAAGTCCGAGCAGCCTCCTCACCACCAGCCCGGAGCTCTCTGTTTTCCTCCTTTATGTGTTTCTTCTTTTTTCTTGGGCCTGTTTTTGGGATTTGCAACCCGACCCCCTTTCTTCAACAGCTCCTCGGCGGTTTTAAACCCAGTCCCAGTACAGCCAGGCTTCTCTCAGCACAGTTCCATTAAGTCAGGCTGTTTTAAACCCAGTCCAAGTACAGCCAGGCTTCTCTCAGCACAGTTCAATAAAGTCAGGCTTTGCGCGGGCTCAAAGCCTTGGGTCCCACCCTCTAGGTCAGTCTCTATTCTCCTGACCTCCTCCCGCTTGACCCAGGACTTCCACCCTATACCTTGAGTGCTGGCTGAGCCATAGCCAAGAGCTCCATGGGTTCGTCTAAGATCAGCTCTGCCTCCTCTTGCTCCATTGCCCTTTGGTTCATTCTCCTCCTCTCCTTCAGGAGCCCAGTCCATTTTCTCCTCTCCCCACCCCTTTTCCAGCTGATTACACTTTTCTTCATTAACTCTGATAGGCTGCTTTTCCTTCTCCTGCCACCGGTTCAGCCACCTCCTCCACCAGGGTGGTGACTCAGCTTTTCCCCTTTTCTGGTAGCCCCCTTCTGGAGCTTCTTGGTTCTGCACCCTATTTCTCCTTACCCTGGGTTCTCCTGGGGCTTTCTGGGAGTTGTAGTTTCTTATTGGTATGTCCCTCTTGGGCAAAAACTGAGCAACCTTAGGGTCTTCCCTCCTACCCTCCGGCTCTCTTTTCTCCGGTGGGTAGCTGGGGTCCCTCTTCCTTTCGGCATATTCCTTACATACCCCCTCCCTTAAGCTTTTACTCCCCAACTCTTCCCCCTTTTCTTCCTTATCCTCGCCTACCCGGGATAGGGCATCCACATTTCCCAAACATCTCCCCGGACGATGCTCCACTGTGTATTGGAAGGGTTGCAGTGCTAAATACCACCGCATTAGCCTTCCGTTGTTATTTTTCATTAAATTTAGCCACTTCAGTGGGGCATGGTCCGTTACTAGCTTAAATTGCCTCCCTTCGAGATAGACCGTACACTCTTGTACTGCCCACCTAATAGCTAAACACTCCTTCTCTATGGTGGAGTAATGGTTCTCATGAGGTAGGAGTTTACGGCTTAGATACAGCACGGGATGTTCTGCCCCTTCATGTTCCTGAGACAGCACTGCCCCTAGCCCCCTCCCCGAAGCATCCGTTTGTAGGATAAAGGGTTTTTCGAAATCTACGGCCTTCAGCACCGGTTCATGGCACAGGGCCTGCTGCATCTGCTCTAACGCTCGCAACTCCGCCTCCCCCCATCTCAGATGGTCCGGGCTCTTACCCTTCAACATGTCCGTTAAGGGAGTGGCCATTTCGGAAAAGTGAGGGATGAATCTCCTGTAATACCCCACCATACCCAGGAAGCTACGCAATTGTTTTTTTCTATTGGGTCTGGGAAATTCTTGGATGCTTTTAACTTTATTCAGTAAGGGTCGCACCTCCCCCCTTCCTACGTTATACCCTAAATATTTAACCCTATACTGTGCAAAGTAACATTTCTTCGGGTTCAGGGTCAGGCCGGCCTCCCTAAAAGCTTGCAGCACCGCCCCTACCTGCTTCAAATGGGTATTCCAGTCCTCACTGTGTATTACCACATCATCCATATATGCCGCGGCATATGTCTGATGTGGTCTGAGGACTCGGTCAAGCAATCGCTGGCAGCTTGCTGCCGCCGAATTAAGGCCAAAGGGCAGCCTTTTAAATTGGTACAAGCCTATGGGGGTACTAAAAGCTGTCTTAGCTTGGGCTCCCGAAGAAAGGGGAATCTGTCAATACCCTTTTGTTAAATCTAGGGTCGTAAGATACTGTGCTGATCCCAACCGGTCCACCAGCTCCTCAATATAAGGCATAGGATATGCATCCGTTTGAGAGATAGCATTAAGCTGGCGGAAATCAATACAAAATCTCCACTCCCCTTCAGGTTTGGGAACTAATACCATGGGGCTAGACCAGGGGCTATGGGACTCCTCAATTACCCCAAACTCCAACATTTCCTGCACTTGTTTAATGACTTCCCTCCTTTTCATTGGGGAGAGTCTATAGGGCTTTTGCCGTACAACCTTACCTTGTTCGGTTACAATCTCATGCTCGACTAGATGGGTATTCCCTGGGCATGCCGTCAAAACATCTTTAAAGCGCTCCAAGAGTCTTCGTATCTCCTTTTTCTGTCCCTGGGGTAATTGTGGGTTAACTCCGGGCTCGCAGGGCTTGAAAATCTCTCGTATTTGCGGCCCCAACTCCTCCCCTTCCTTTTCTTCCTCCCGAGTTTGGAACCCTACCCTAGCTACCCAAGGTTTCATAAGATTAACGTGAAAAGTCTGAACCCGCCCCCTCTCATTCGCCACCTCATACGTGAGGGGGCCCAGTCTCCTCCTCACCACCCAAGGTCCTTTCCACCTAGAGGCGAACCTATGTGGATCCTCCGATATTAAGATAAGAACCCTATCCCCAGAGGCAAACTCCCTTTCCCTAGTCCCTCGATCGTAATAGCCCTTTTGTTGTTCTTGGCTTTGTTCTAGCCGGTCCTGGGCATATTCCTGCATCCTATCCAATCTGCCCCTCAGATCATGTAAATATTCAACTACAGACTGATCGGCTGTTTCCGGAGGTACCCAGTGTTCCTGTAGGATATCCAACATACCCCTGGGTCTCCTGCCAAACATTAACTCATAAGGTGAAACTCCTAGGGAGTCTTGTACCTTCTCCCGGTATGCATATAGCACAAATGGTAAAAGTTGGTCCCACCCGGTCCGATCCTCCCCTAAGGCTTTTTTTAGCATACCCTTCAAGGTCCTGTTAAAGCGTTCTACCATCCCATTAGTTTGCGGATGGTAAGCTGCCGTACGTACATGTTTTATCCCAAATGCCTCCCATACTTGCCTTAAGGTATGTGACATAAAGTTGGACCCCCTATCTGTCAGGACTTCTTGGGGAAAACCTATCTCACAAAAAATTTTTATGAGTTCCCTTGCAATACCCTTCGCCGAAATGTTCCTTAATGGCAGGGCCCATGGATACCTGGTGGCCATGTCCATAATCACTAACACATAGAGGAACCCTCTCTGTGATTTAGTTACGGGCCCCACAATA
Source organism: Microcaecilia unicolor (assembly GCF_901765095.1). Lineage (NCBI taxonomy): Eukaryota > Metazoa > Chordata > Amphibia > Gymnophiona > Siphonopidae > Microcaecilia > Microcaecilia unicolor. Next base: position 312,278,162 of record NC_044032.1, on the reverse strand, counting down.
TCCATGGCTATTCTCCTCCCCGGTTGTTCTACCCTCGGCAGAGGCTGTAACGGGGCTTTAGGAGGGAATCTGTCTGATACCTTTTGACAGTTGGGGCAGGACTTACAGTATTTCTCCACTTCCCCATAAACACCGGGCCAATAAAACCTTGCCAATATTTGAGTCAGGGTAGCCTGGGAGCCCTTATGTCCGCCCAGAGGATGATCATGAGCCAGCCTTACCACCAACGGACGAAAAGCCCGAGGTACCACCAGCTGTCTCCCTCCTCCCGAGTTTTCCCAGCTAGGCACCCTTCGATATAATATGTTCCCTTCTATCAGGAACCCCAGGGCTACCTGGCCTTCTCCCTGGCGCGCCCTCTCCCAGGCATACTCTAAAGTTGGGTCAGTGGCCTGCTCCCTATGAAATTGGGGAAACTGCTCTCTTAATTCTTCCGGAGCCACCGGCAGGTAACTCTCCCTCTGTACCCGCTGAAAAGCCTCCCTTCTATCCTTCTGTTCTTTTTTTTTCACGGCCTTTCTTTTTTTCTCCCGGCCCGGCTCGCCCAAAACCTCCCCCTGAAAAGGAAAAACACCCCCTAGGCCTTCCTCTTCCCCGTCCGCCCCCCGGCGTGACTGAGCTCTGGTAGTAACCAACACTTGTTTCTCCCCCATACACTCTATAAACGGTGGCCAATCCCTCCCTAAAATCATATCATGGGGTAATCTGGGCAGCACTGCCACGGCCATCTCTAGCTCCCCGGTGGGCCCCTTTAAGTTGACCCTGTGGAGCGCATACCGTGTCCGGGCCCCATGTATACATTGTATGGACACGCCTCCATCATAGGTCTCCCTTCCCGGGGTCCCCCTCTTTCGTATCTGTTGCCACAGCCGCTTAGAGATCATGGATTGGTCAGCCCCCGAGTCTAACATGGCTGTGATGGGTACTCCCTCCACCTTAACCTGCGTAAGGTACCGAGGCCTGCACCCTTGGTTCACCTGAGAGATCCACCCCTCTCGCCCCTGGCAATCCCTTTTGAAATGTCCCGCTTTACCACACTCAAAGCACACCTTGCCCCCAAAAGGAGTAGCCTTTCTACTCGGGCCGGCGTCCAGCTCGGTCTTTTTACTCCCCGCGGGAGCCTCCGGCTTAACTAGGGAAACTTTTGGCCCCCACTTTTCTACCACCCGAGCCTTTCCTCCCTCCCTATCGGGTCCACCCCACTGCTGGGCTTCTAGGTAACACTCCAACCCCGCGGTCACTCCCTCTACCGTCTTACATCCCCTCTTTATCAACTCGGCCCTAGTCTCCTCAGGCAGCCCCTGGAGGAATTGCTCCACTACCAGTTCTTGCAGTATCTCGTTCAGGTTGTGGTGTTCAGGCTCCAACCATTTTTTCACTAAATCCATTAGCTTATGGGCTACCGCTTTAGGGGGGGTCCCCTTTTTCCATTTAGTGGCTCTAAACTTACGTCTGTAAGCTTGGGTACTGAGTCCATATCTGTCCTTAATAGCCTCTCTCAACCTTCCATAGTTGGCAGCCTCCTCAGGAGACAAATCCCTAAAGGCTGCCAACGCCTCCCCTGACAAGGAAGGCACCAATCGCATGGCCCATTGCTCTTGTGGCCACCCAGCAGCCCCAGCCACCCTCTCAAATGCAGTCAAAAAATCGTCCACATTATCCTGCTCGGACAACTTTCCCCAATTAAGTGCATTCATGGATACATGTCCTACCGCACCGCTTCCTCCGGGCCCTTGTCCATTTGCTCCGGGTTCCCCATCTCGAGGGGCAGTAGCCCCTCTCTGGAAGAAGTCCTGTAGCATGTTTAGTACTGGTTGCTGCTGATCCCGGGCCGCCATCAGAGAGTCCTCGACTATCTTGGCCGTCAGCTCCTGCTGTTTTTGGAACTGGAGAGTCATCCACCCGAAGATCTCCTTGGGGTCCATCACGGCACGGGCACTGCCACCTGGGGGAAGGACAAAACAACAGAGAACCACCTCCAAGTGCGATTACCTCACTTACGTTGGACTCTTTCTCTGATGCCTCTAACAGCTTCCCCCCCCCCCCCCCCCCAGTTAGGCCCGCTTACCGGAACCCAAGATGGGTCTGCGCCTTTCTCAGCATTGGCCCTCTCGTGGGGCTTCTCGTCCAGTCGGGTCACGGCCTCCTCTAGCGACAGGTCCTGCAGAAAGATCCCACCACTGCCACCACTTGTAAACAAGGCTCCTACTGGCTAAGTCCGAGCAGCCTCCTCACCACCAGCCCGGAGCTCTCTGTTTTCCTCCTTTATGTGTTTCTTCTTTTTTCTTGGGCCTGTTTTTGGGATTTGCAACCCGACCCCCTTTCTTCAACAGCTCCTCGGCGGTTTTAAACACAGTCCCAGTACAGCCAGGCTTCTCTCAGCACAGTTCCATTAAGTCAGGCTGTTTTAAACCCAGTCCAAGTACAGCCAGACTTCTCTCAGCACAGTTCAATTAAGTCAGGCTGTTTTAAACCCAGTCCAAGTACAGCCAGGCTTCTCTCAGCACAGTTCAATTAAGTCAGGCTGTTTTAAACCCAGTCCAAGTACAGCCAGGCTTCTCTCAGCACAGTTCAATAAAGTCAGGCTTTGCGCGGGCTCAAAGCCTTGGGTCCCACCCTCTAGGTCAGTCTCTATTCTCCTGACCTCCTCCCGCTTGACCCAGGACTTCCACCCTATACCTTGAGTGCTGGCTGAGCCATAGCCAAGAGCTCCATGGGTTCGTCTAAGATCAGCTCTGCCTCCTCTTGCTCCATTGCCCTTTGGTTCATTCTCCTCCTCTCCTTCAGGAGCCCAGTCCATTTTCTCCTCTCCCCACCCCTTTTCCAGCTGATTACACTTTTCTTCATTAACTCTGATAGGCTGCTTTTCCTTCTCCTGCCACCGGTTCAGCCACCTCCTCCACCAGGGTGGTGACTCAGCTTTTCCCCTTTTCTGGTAGCCCCCTTCTGGAGCTTCTTGGTTCTGCACCCTATTTCTCCTTACCCTGGGTTCTCCTGGGGCTTTCTGGGAGTTGTAGTTTCTTATTGGTATGTCCCTCTTGGGCAAAAACTGAGCAACCTTAGGGTCTTCCCTCCTACCCTCCGGCTCTCTTTTCTCCGGTGGGTAGCTGGGGTCCCTCTTCCTTTCGGCATATTCCTTACAGCACAGATTATCTGTTCTAAGATCCCTTTAAAATCTACCTCTCGTGTGCAATTGTATATTAAATCAACCTTTTTTGAAGCTAAAAATACGGTCTCTTTGTGTTCTGAGTATATTGAAGCTATATATATATATATTTAATTTATTTAATTTATTGCAATTATCACCTTTGGTGATTGGTGGAGAAATTAATATCCTAAAACTTATAAATACAGCACCTGCTCTTAAATTATAAGCAGTGGCGAGTTGCTCTAGAGCTATTTCCCCAAAATAAATCATTTCTTCCAACATATTAATTGCTGGAGAAGTGGGTAGAATTTCTTGAATTTCTTACAACAAACAGACTTCCCCTGCAGCACCAGCTGCAAAGGAACTGCGTGGGAGGGGTAAGAGGGGATGGGGAGGGGACGGGGAAAGTGATGAGACAACCTGGAGGGTGAGGGTTGGTGGGAGGGGGTGGTGGTGGTGGTGGTGGGTGTTATGTTAATACTTATGTCATTAATAGAAATAAATGTCCACTTACTTTCAGAGAAAACTTGTTTCGATGAGTCTTTGTCTGTCTCTGACGCCAAGCTGGTAGGCAGTGAACTCTGCTCTGTGGGCTGGGGGTGGAGGGGGCTCGTCTTCCTGCTCATCTGGGGCCACCTCCTTTGGTGGCTGTGGCTCCTCTGGGAGGGCCTGTCCTCTGCGCTGGGCCAAATTATGGAGCATGCAGCAGGCCACGAAGATCTTGGCCACCTTTTGGGGGCTGTAGAGGAGCTCCCCTCCAGACTGGTCCAGACAGCGGAAACGGTTTTTCAACAAGCCAAAGGTCCGCTCAATGATCCCACGGGAGCTCCGATGTCTCCTGTTGTATGTTTCTTCTGGCCCTGGTTGTGGGTGCACCACGGGGGTCAAGAGCCACGTCCTCTGCGGGTAGCCTCGGTCACCTTTGGGGAAATGCAGAATGAGATAGATGAGTGTGTATTGCTTGGAGCTGGTACATTGGGGGGGGGGGGGGGGGGGTTAGGATAGTGGGTTGTGGAATGAGCTGGAGGAAGACAGTGCGTAGGGTTGCCCAGTGGAGGAGGTATAGTTTGGGTACATCCATGTTGCCCTTACCTAGTAGCCATCCACCAGTGAACTCCCCTCGCTCAAACCTCTGGAAGATGCCCGAGTGCTACAGGATATACGCATCATGCGTGGAGCTAGGGTAGCGGGCACACACATCTATGATCTCCCCCTGGGCGTCACACACCACTTGCATGTTCATGGAGTGATATCCTTTGCTGTTTCTGTATGTGGCCTCTTGTGCCTGGGGGGGTCTCAATGCAACATGTGTGCAATCAATCACACCTATGATTGAGGGGAAGTGAGCTACAGCATAGAAGGTAGCCATGTTGTTGTGCAGGGCCTGGGGGGGGGGGGGGGGGGAAGTGATGTAGTAAGAGTTGTGAGTTAGAAAAGCATCCAGGAACTGGGTGAGACAGTTTGAAATAGAAGCCTGGGTGAGACCTGTGTTAACAGCTAATACAGATTGAAAACTCCCAGTGGCCAGGACAGAGAGAGAGGCAGTGACTTTGAGGTGGGCAGGGATGGGGTTATTCCTACGGGTCTGGGGCTGAAGAAGGGGTTGCAGCTGCTCACAAAGCTGCTGAATGGTCGCCCTATCAAATCTGTACCTTGTGAGACATTGCTGGTCAGTGAGGTCTAGGAAGGTGGTGTGGCCCTGAACACTCGGGGCAGTGAATACCTCCTGTGGTGTGTGGCCTCTTCCTCTAACATGCAAGCTGCCAGTGAATTTAGTGCATCCATTTCCCCACCAGTGCAAGTATTAGTAGTAGTACTGAAACAACAGCAGCACACAGAATCTCACTCCCACCACACCCTCTGGCCACTCACTCGCCAAACAGTACAGGGAACACAGAGACAAACGGAGGTCAGGGCAGGACCGCCGAGAGACTGGGCCGGGCCCGGGACAAGGCCGCCCCGGGCCCCCGGCCTCACCCCCTGGGCCCTGCCCCCACTGCCACCCCCCCAGGTTGTCATCGCCCCCCCTGAGGGGGGCCCGGTGCCACAGTCCCACTTGCCTCCGCCACCGGGCTGAGCCCCTTCCACCCAAACCCCCGCCAGCAGAAGTGCTGTCTTCTGACTCCAGCTATGCGGCCCACACAGACGCGCTCCTCTCAGCTGATCTTCGCTGTACTCTGCAGGGCTTCTGTGCGACTGACACCCTGCACGTCAGATGCACAGACGCACAGAAGCCCTGCAGAGTACAGCGAAGATCAGCTGAGAGGAGCGCCTCTGTGTGGGCCCCACACGCCGGAGTCAGAAGACAGCACTTCTGCTGGCGGGGGTTCTGGTGGAAGGGGCGCGGTGGCAGGTGGGACTGTGGCGCCGGGCCCCCTTGGAGGCCCGGGCCCCGGGAATTTTGTCCCCCCTGTCCCCCCCTCTCGGCGGCCCTGGGTCAGGGAATACAATATACACATGGGAATAGTGAATGGAGAGGGATAGGGGAGGGGAAGGGGCCGATAGAGCAAGGAGTAGGAGTAGGGAAAGGTCAAAAGGTAAGACACAAAAGAGGCAGGTGAGGGTGAAAACGCTCAGACTAGGGCACACAGACGAACGTAACAGGTACTCAACACACTCAGCTTTCTCTGCAACCAACAATTCAGCTCTCCCAACAATGATTTCGCCACTCTCCAACTCCACACAATCGCTAATAGGTCTAAAGACGACTTCCCCCTTGCTCTGGTCGCTTTTATTTCGGGTCTAAGCAATGACACCCATGTTCCCGCCCAACCAAAATCATTTCGCTATCCGTTATACGTTGTACACGACCACCTCGTAACAACGTCCCTAACACGCCCCGACACGCCCCTTGTTTGGGCATCTGTAGCTGAGCGTACGAGTGATACGGACGAACTGAAAGTTTTGTTTCGATTATACCGATCTATTCGTTTTTGAGAAATAAACGTCTATCTCCCGATTTGGGTCGCAATATAGGAATTGTTCTCTTTCGAAAATAAGCAGGATAGTGTACAAACCTTTTTCCCATAGTTTTAAACTGAACTTTTCTCTAGAAATAGGCATTTTCCCCATAGTTTTAAACTGAAACCTTTTCTAGAGGTAGAAACTAAACAGCCCAAAACTCCTTTGTTCTAAAAGGCTGTTATTTTCTGTTCCTTGGCTGCTGGAGAGTTAGCTCATCCAGTGACCTCAATTAAGTGATAATTAAGGTGTGGGGAAGTCAAATATTTGCATAGGTTGCTGAATCAGCTTCAAACAGCCTGTTTAAAAGAGGCCCCTTAGATTCAAAACTATATAAAGAGGAAAGGTCCCACTGAACTTTCTTTCTGAGAAATTCTGAGAGAAGAGGACATTTCTCTGGTAAGTGAACGCTACTTTGCTTTGTGCTTTGGGAACTTAAAGATTGGGGTTTAAAGGAGGAATTGTAGGTTAGTGTTAGGCAAAAATAAAAATATAAAAAGCAAATTTGAACAACTAATCTCCATAGTCTTTTCCACTTAGTTTTAAAAGCTTTGTACCACAGCATTAACAGATAGAATCTAACAGCCACTGCAGGATCTAATTTAGTATTCCCACCCACCCCTAGGACAACTCTTCATTCATAGTCAGTTATTGTAATTAGAGTAACAAGCAAGGAGTGCTCTTACAGAGTTTTAAATACTTTTCATTACCATCTAAGAAGGAAACACTAAATAAATCATAAAATATACTCACATAAACTAAAAGACACTTTTATATTAGGCTAATATCCTTAATACTGTAGCAAGTTTTAAATTATTGAAAAACTCAAAAACACTAAGATGGAGTCAGCAGTCCAGCAGCGAGAGAGGTGCTATCCAGTCTTTTGCTACTACTACTACTACTATTTAGCATTTCTATAGCGCTACAAGGCATACGCAGTGCTGCACAAACATAGAAGAAAGACAGTCCCTGCTCAAAGAGCTTACAATCTAATAGACAAAAAATAAATAAAGTAAGCAAATCAAATCAATTAATGTGGATGGGAAGGAAGAGAGGAGGGTAGGTGGAGGCGAGTGGTTACAAGTGGTTACGAGTCAAAAGCAATGTTAAAGAGGTGGACTTTCAGTCTAGATTTAAAGGTGGCCAAGGATGGGGCAAGACGTAGGGGCTCAGGAAGTTTATTCCAGGCATAGGTGCAGCGAGACAGAAGGCGCGAAGTCTGGAGTTGGCAGTAGTGGAGAAGGGAACAGATAAGAAGGATTTATCCATGGAGCGGAGTGCACGGGAAGGGGTGTAGGGAAGGACGAGTGTGGAGAGATACTGGGGAGCAGCAGAGTGAATACATTTATAGGTTAGTAGAAGAAGTTTGAACAGGATGCGAAAACGGATAGGGAGCCAGTGAAGGGTCTTGAGGAGAGGGGTAGTATGAGTAAAGCGACCCTGGCGGAAGACGAGACGGGCAGCAGAGTTTTGAACCGACTGGAGAGGGGAGAGGTGACTAAGTGGGAGGCCAGCAAGAAGCAGATTGCAGTAGTCTAAACGAGAGGTGACAAGGGTGTGGATGAGGGTTTTGGTAGAGTGCTTGGAAAGAAAGGGGCGGATTTTACGGATGTTGTAAAGAAAGAAACGACAGGTCTTGGCAATCTGCTGGATATGAGCAGAGAAGGAGAGCGAAGAGTCAAAGATGACCCCAAGGTTTCGAGCTGAGGAGACAGGGAGAATGAGAGAGCCATCAACAAAAATAGAAAATGGGGGGAGCGGGGAGGTGGGTTTGGTGGGGAAAATGAGAAGCTCGGTTTTGGTCATATTTAATTTCAGGTGGCGTTGAGACATCCAGGCAGCGATGTCAGACAAGCACGCTGAAACTTTGGTTTGGATGCAAGGTGAGATATCAGGGATAGAAAGGTAGATTTGGGAGTCATCAGCATAGAAATGGTAGGAAAAGCCATGGGATGAGATTAATGAACCAAGGGAAGAAGTGTAGATAGAAAAGAGGAGGGGAACAAGAACAGAACCCTGAGGTACGCCGACAGGCAGAGGGATAGAAGTAGAAGAGGATCCACCAGAGTGAACACTAAAGGTGCAGAGGGAGAGGTAGGAAGAGAACCAGGAAAGGACAGAGCCCTGGAATCCAAGTGAGGACAGGGTATCGAGAAGTATGCTGTGATCGACAGTGTCAAAAGCAGCGGAAAGATTTAGCCAGTAATAGGTCATTGGAGACTTTAGTAAGCGCAGTTTCGGTTGAGTGGAGAGGGCGAAAACCAGATTGTAGTGGGTCAAGAATAGCATGTGAGGAGAGAAAATCAAGGCAGCGGCGGTGAACAGCACGCTCAAGTAATTTGGAGAGAAAAGGAAGGAGGGAGATGGGTCGGTAATAAGAGGGACAAGTAGGGTCGAGTGAAGGCTTCTTAAGGAGAGGTGTGACCACAGCATGTTTAAAGGCAGCAGGGACAGTCGCAGTGGAAAGTGAGAGGTTGAGAATGTGACAGATAAAAGGAATAAGAGTAGGAGAGATGGCATTAAGAAGGTGGGTGGGAATGGGATCAGAGGAACAGGTGGTACATTTTGAGGAAGAAAGGAGAAGTGTAGTTTCCTCAATAGTAACTTCAGGAAAGGAGGAAAGGGAATGAGTATTGAGTATCACATGTATGATTATCTCCCAGTTGGTGAGATGTCATATGTGTGTGCCCGATGCAAAGAGCTCCTAGCTCTTAGAGAATGTGTCCGTTCTCTTGAGGCTAGAGTAGCAGACTTGGTGGAGCTGAGGGAGACAGAGAGGTACATAGAGGAGACCTACAGGGATGTTGTAGAGAAGTCCCACCTCCAGTCTGGTAGCCCCTGTGCTACCTTGGAGGAGGGAGGTCTCCTAGAAGGAGAGCATCACCCTGGTGAAGTAGGAAGTACTCCTGTAGCCAGGACCTGCCCACCAGGGGATGTACTATCCTCTCGCACCGAGGATATGTCTCCAAGTGCTGCCCGGGAGGGAAAGGTTAGGACAGCTGTTGTAGTTGGTGATTCGATCATTAGACATATAGATAGCTGGGTGGGTGGTGGACGTGAGGATCGCCTGGTGACTTGCCTGCCTGGTGCGAAAGTGGCAGACCTCACGCGTCACCTAGATAGGATTCTAGATAGTGCTGGGGAGGAGTCCGCTGTCTTGGTACATGTGGGTACCAATGACATAGGAAAATGTAGGAGAGAGGTTCTGGAAGCCAAATTTAGGCTCTTAGGTAGAAAGCTCAAATCCAGATCCTCTAGGGTAGCATTTTCTGAAATGCTACCTGTTCCACACGCAGGGCCCAAGAGACAGGCAGAGCTCCGGAGTCTCAATGCATGGATGAGACAATGGTGCAGGGAGGAGGGTTTTAGATTTGTTAGGAACTGGGCAACATTCTGAGGAAGGGGGAGCCTATTCCGAAAGGATGGGCTCCACCTTAACCAGGGTGGGACCAGGCCACTGGCGTCGACTGACGCCCACTGACAAAGACATGAGCAGCCCATAATTGAAGGGTAGGTTATTGGTAACAGTGAGAGATAGCACATCACAAATTAAATCCGGAAAATCACATTGTGGAAAGTATATGAATTTATTTGCATTCTGCAGAGGGAAATAAGTATTTAATCCCTCTGGCAAACAAGACCTAATACTTGGTGGCAAAACCCTTGTTGGCAAGCACAGCGGTCAGACGTCTTCTGTAGTTGATGATGAGGTTTGCACACATGTCAGGAGGAATTTTGGTCCACTCCTCTTTGCAGATCATCTCTAAATCATTAAGAGTTCTGGGCTGTCGCTTGGCAACTCGCAGCTTCAGCTCCCTCCATAAGTTTTCAATGGGATTAAGGTCTGGTGACTGGCTAGGCCACTCCATGACCCTAATGTGCTTCTTCCTGAGCCACTCCTTTGTTGCCTTGGCTGTATGTTTTGGGTCATTGTCGTGCTGGAAGACCCAGCCACGACCCATTTTTAAGGCCCTGGCGGAGGGAAGGAGGTTGTCACTCAGAATTGTACGGTACATGGCCCCATCCATTCTCCCATTGATGCGGTGAAGTAGTCCTGTGCCCTTAGCAGAGAAACACCCCCAAAACATAACATTTCCACCTCCATGCTTGACAGTGGGGACGGTGTTCTTTGGGTCATAGGCAGCATTTCTCTTCCTCCAAACACGGCGAGTTGAGTTCATGCCAAAGAGCTCAATTTTTGTCTCATCTGACCACAGCACCTTCTCCCAATCACTCTCGGCATCATCCAGGTGTTCACTGGCAAACTTCAGACGGGCCGTCACATGTGCCTTCCGGAGCAGGGGGACCTTGCGGGCACTGCAGGATTGCAATCCGTTATGTCGTAATGTGTTACCAATGGTTTTCGTGGTGACAGTGGTCCCAGCTGCCTTGAGATCATTGACAAGTTCCCCCCTTGTAGTTGTAGGCTGATTTCTAACCTTCCTCATGATCAAGGATACCCCACGAGGTGAGATTTTGCGTGGAGCCCCAGATCTTTGTCGATTGACAGTCATTTTGTACTTCTTCCATTTTCTTACTATGGCACCAACAGTTGTCTCCTTCTCGCCCAGCGTCTTACTGATGGTTTTGTAGCCCATTCCAGCCTTGTGCAGGTGTATGATCTTGTCCCTGACATCCTTAGACAGCTCCTTGCTCTTGGCCATTTTGTAGAGGTTAGAGTCTGACTGATTCACTGAGTCTGTGGACAGGTGTCTTTCATACAGGTGACCATTGCCGACAGCTGTCTGTCATGCAGGTAACGAGTTGATTTGGAGCATCTACCTGGTCTGTAGGGGCCAGATCTCTTACTGGTTGGTGGGGGATCAAATACTTATTTCCCTCTGCAGAATGCAAATAAATTCATATACTTTCCACAATGTGATTTTCCGGATTTAATTTGTGATGTGCTATCTCTCACTGTTACCAATAACCTACCCTTCAATTATGGGCTGCTCATGTCTTTGTCAGTGGGCAAACTTACAAAATCAGCAAGGGATCAAATACTTATTTCCACCACTGTATATTAATGAGAGCCTTGACTCAGATAGATTACAAATTCAGCAGGACACAAATCACACCTTTGAATCATTGTGGGTTGAAATTCCATGTATAAAAGGGAAAAGGACGGTGATAGGAGTGTACTACCATCCACCTCGCCAGGATGAGCAGGTAGAAGCAGAAATGATAAAAGAAATCAGAGACGCAAACAAAATGGGCAATGTGATAATAATGGGTGACTTCAATTATCCAAATATAGACTCGGTAAATATAACATCGGGACACGCTAGAGAGGTACAATTCCTTGATGAAATCAAGGATAGCTTTATGGAGCAGCTGGTGCAGGAGCCGACGAGAGAAGGAAAAATTCTAGACTTGGTCCTTAGTGGAGCGCATGATCTGGTGAGGGATGTTATGGTACTAGGGCCGCTTGATAACAGTGATCATAATATGATCAGTTTTAATATCAACCTTGAAGTAACTATACACAGGAAGTCAAATACATTAGCGTTTAACTTTAAAAAAGGAGACTATGATAAAATGAGAAGAATGGTAGAAAAAAAACTTAGGGGGACAACCGAGAGGGTAAAAACTATACAACAGGCATGGACGCTGTTCAAAAATACCATCCTGGAGGCCTAGGCCAAACATATTCCACTAATTAGAAAAGAAAGACAGAACTCCAAAAGACAGCCAGCCTGGTTGAAAAGTGAGGTGAAGGAAGCCATTAGGGCTAAAAGAAATGCCTTCAGAAAATGGAAGAAGGAACCATCTGAAAATAACAAGAAGCAGCATAAGGAGTGTCAAAGCAAATGCAAGGTGCAGATAAAGAAGGCCAAGAGGGATTACGAAAAAAAGATAGCATTAGAGGCAAAAAAAACATAGTAGACATTTTTTTCGGTATATTAAAAGCAGGAAGCCGGCAAAAGAATCGGTTGGGCCGCTGGATGACCGAGGAGTAAAAGGGGCGATCAAGGAAGACAAAGACATAGCGGAGAGATTGAATGAATTCGTTCCTTTGGTCTTCACCGAGGAAGATTTGGGTGGGATACCGGTGTCGGAAATGATATTTCAAGCGGATGAGTCAGAGAAACTTACTGACTTCACGGTAAACCTGGAGGACATAATGGGGCAGTTCAGCAAACTGAAGAGTAGCAAATCTCCTGGACCGGATGGTATTCATCCTAGAGTACTGATAGAAATGAAAAATGAGCTTGCGGAGCTACTGCTAGTGATATGCAATTTATCCTTAAAATCGAACATGGTACCGGAAGATTGGAAGGTGGCCAATGTAACGCCCATTTCTAAAAAAGGTTCCAGGGGAGATCTGGGAAATTATAGACCGGTGAGTCTGACGTCGGTGCTGGGGAAAATGGTAGAGGCTATTATTAAAAACAAAATTACAGAGCACATCCGAGGACATGGATTACTGAGACCGAGTTAGCATGGCTTTTCTGTGGGGAAATCTTGCCTGACCAATTTACTTCAATTCTTTGAAGCAGTAAACAAACATGTGGACAAAGGGGAGCCGGCTGATATTGTGTATCTGGATTTTCAAAAGGCGTTTGACAAGGTACCTCATGAAAGGCTACAGAGGAAATTGGAGGGTCATGGATAGGAGGAAAGTCCTATTGCGGATTAAAAACTGGTTGAAGGATAGTAAACAGAGAGTGGGGTTAAATGGGCAGTATTCACAATGGAGAAGGGTAGTTAGTGGGGTTCCTCAGGGGTCTGTGCTAGGACCGCTGCTTTTTAATATATTTTAAAATGATTTAGAGATGGGAGTAACTAGCGACGTAATTAAATTTGCTGATGGCACAAAGTTATTCAAAGTCGTTAACTCGTGACAAGATTGTGAAAAATTACAGAAGGACCTTACGAGACTGGGAAACTGGGCGGCTAGATGGCAGATGATGTTTAATGTGAGCAAGTGCAAAGTGATGCATGTGGGAAAAAAGAACCTGAATTATAGCTACATCATGCATGGTTCCACATTAGGAGTTACGGACCAAGAAAGGGATCTGGGTGTCGTCATCGATAATACACTGAAAACTTCTGCTCAGTGTGCTGCTGCAGCTCGGAAAGTGAATAGAATGTTGGGTATTAATAGGAAAGGTATGGAAAACAGGTGTGAGGATGTTATAATGCCGTTATATCGCTCCATGGTGCAACCGCACCTTGAGTATTGTGTTCAATTCTGGTCGCCGCATCTCAAGAAAGATATAGTGGAATTGGAAAAGGTGTAGAGAAGGACGACTAAAATGATAGTGGGGATAGGACGACTTCCCTATGAAGAAAGACTAAGGAGGCTAGGGCTTTTCAGCTTGGAGAAGAGATGGCTGAGGGGAGACATGATAGAGGTATATAAAATAATGAGTGGAGTGGAACAGGTGGATGTGAAGCGTCTGTTCACGCTTTCCAAAAATACTAGGACTGGGGGCATGCGATGAAACTTTAATGTAGTAAATTTAGAACAAATCAGAGAAAATTTTTCTTCACTCCGTGCATAATTAAACTCTGGAATTCATTGCCGGAGAACGTGGTGAAGGCGGTTAGCTTGGCAGAGTTTAAAAAGGGGTTAGACGGTTTCCTAAAGGACAAGTCCATAAACCGCTACTAAATGGACTTGGGAAAAATCCACAATTCCAGAAATAACATGTATAGAATGCTTGTATGTTTGGGAAGCTTGCCAGTAGCCCTTGGCCTGGATTGGCCGCTGTCGTGGATAAGATGCTGGGCTCGATAGACCCTTGGTCTTTTCCCAGTGTGGCATTACTTATGTAACTTATATATAAGGCATAAGGGGTCTTAAACATCTCACTATTGTGGAGATATGAATAAGCAGGACAGGGGACCTGCTAGAACTAGGAGGAACAATATAACTGGAGGTATGGGAACATGAACAGTCGTCACTACAGTGACAGACCAGGTATCCAGGTTTGCTTCTATCTGGCTTCCATGCAGAAAAAAATGGAGGTAAATGGGCAGTACATTCATGAGGAAATAAACCATAGTTATCAGTGACTGTAAGTAATGGGTCAAGGTGTTGTAAATCAGAAGCAGTAAAAGGCTGTATCCGGTGTATAATGCCAAGCAAAACAACTTGATATTTACTCAGTCTGGAGGGAGTCATATGACGAATTTGTGCATCCAAAAGAAATTTAACATCGTGAGAAGTGTGGAGAACTACTGGTAAATGAGGAATGTAATTATACAGTTTCAAAATAGCAGTTGCTGCGGCCACAATGCCTTTGGTGCAGCTGGGAAATCCTAGTTCAACTGGAGAAAAAATTTCATATAAGTAACCACAAGCAATAGAGGCATCGTGTTGTGTAATGAGTGCAGACCAGGTGTTTTCAGTATGTGTAAACCATAAATGTACTTCATGAGAAACATCAATAATAGCCAATGGAGAACTCAAAATAACATCTTTAACTAAAGACATTAAAGCAGCAGTTTCATCAGCAGTAGAATTATGTTTACCAGACAACTTTTGGTAAAAAGGATGCGTGCGGGCAGAGTAATTGGGTATCCATAACCAACAAAAATTAAGCATACCTATCAAAGCTCACAACTGGGTAACAGTTGTAGGCAATTGCAAGGTAGAAGCATTCTTTAAGGTGTCAGGGCCGAGACGGCGCTGTTGTGAGTCAATCTTATGTCCAAGAAAGGTGATGTGTTTGTGCTATCTTCAATTTATTTTTATTAACTTTGTAACCCTTAGAGGCTATAAAGGCTAGAAAATCATGGGTGAGTTCAAGGCAGGTATTAAAATCAGGAGTAACATAGTAGATGACGGCAGAAAAAGACCTGCATGGTCCATCCAGTCTGCCCAACAAGACAAACTTATATGTGCTACTTTTTGTGTATATCTTACCTTGATTTGTAACTGTCATTTTCAGGGCACAGACCATACAAGTCTGCCCAGCACTATCCCTGCCTCCCAACCACCAGCCCCGCCTCCCACCACCGGCTCTGGCACAGACCGTATAAGTCTGCCCAGCACTATCCCCACCTCCTCAAAATGTCATGAACATATTGTAACACCAAGGAATGCGAAGGCAAACCATTATTATGAAATTTAAATTCATGGATGTGTTGTGCAAGGGTCTGGGAAAAGACCGTAGGGCTGTCAACAAAGCCTTGTGGCAGCCGTGTCCATTGATAAGTAACGTTATCAAACTGAAAAGCCGTTAAAGGTCTAGAATGAGTGTCTAATGGAACAGAGAAAAATGCATTAGACAAGTCAGTGGTGGAGTGGTAATTTTGGGATTCTCAACATTGGGAAAAATATGATTTACCACATCATTAAGGGCTCTAAGGTCTTGTACTATACGATATTGTCCAGGTTCTTTTTTCTTTACAGGAAAAAGAGGTGTATTGTAAGGAGAATGACATTTTTTAATGATGCCAAGTGTCAATAGTGTCTGTATTTGTTTTTGTGCACCATGAACAACCTCAGGTTTGAGAGGATATTGAGAAATTTTAGGACCATCACATTTAGGAAGTAAATCGATGTGATGGGGTGTGGCTGAAACTTTACCATAGGGTTAGGCAGGTGTAGCCCAAAGATCATCAGGTAACCTGTTCAACAAGGTAGCAATTTGTTGTTCAGAGTGAAGGGTCACGGCAAAGATTAAGGCAGTGTTAGCGGTAGGTTCGGGAATGTCAAAATGTATTTGGAATTGGAATTGTGTCAGTAAATCTCTTCCAAGTAAGTTAACAGGGCATGAAGAAGCATACAGCAAAGAAGCCAGAAGTTCCTGGTCAGCAAATTGTATCTGCATGGGTTCTAACAAAGGAGTTGAGGTAGGAACTCCATCAAAACCAGTAGTAGTAATTTTATTTTGTGACAACTTCATCAATTGTCATAAGCGGAGAGGGGCATTGGCTAACACGGTGCGAGAGGCACCTGTGTCTACCATGAAAGAGACTGGAATGCCTTGAATGTTTAGAGTTAACATAGGATCAGAATAGTCAGCATGGGCATGCACCATGGCTAGTCATTGGTCAGGATGGTGGTCGGCAGGATTCCATAGAGGGAAAGATTGGCGTTGAGGAGGAGAGGACCGATAACCTCTTCTGGGAATGCGGCCATGGCCACCATTATGGCCGGTTTTGCACTCATCAGCAAAATGTCCATAATTATTACATCGGAAACATTGTACACCTGAATGTCGCATAGGACTGGGGTGATAACTGTAATCATGATATGGGGCAGCAATAAAATCTCTAGCCCATTGTCTACCACGGGGAATCTGGATATTGCCTCAGTAACGTCCCCTGAAGGGCCCCCTAGTGTTACTTTCCATGTACATAGTATAATGACATTGGGCAACAGGGCAAGGATCAAAAGTACTGGAGACAGTACTAGGGTTTGAGGCTATTGGACCAGAAGTGGAAGCATTTGTATCACTAGGTTTATTGCTTTTAAGCTGATCTATTTGCAAGGACATGAGATGAGTCTGAAGCTTCTGCATGTCCTTGGTTTTGTTATGCTTGTTTTTAACTAAAATTCTGCAATGGTGCAGAATGTGTTCCTTCATTTCTGGCCATAATTTTTGAGAAATACCTACAGTATTATCTAGCCCTTCTCTAGGGTTTCTTTAAACAGGTGATAAAAAAATAGGGAGACTGTTAGGAGAATCAAATCTTTCCTTTGTCTCGTCTCGGTATAATTGTTAGAGTTTGAGAATGTAAGTTTCGATAGGATCTGTCTCAGGATCCCATCTTTAAAAGGTAAGGACAGAAAAATCCTTACGAGTAGGAAAACGATTACATATAGCAACAAACGGATTTGCTTCAATTGTGGAAAAAGGGTTGCCATCATGGTGGGTATCATCAATAATATAGCGATAACCTGCTTGTGCAAACAGATCAGTAACATTCACGTGGGGAATATGGCCTAATAAAGCCTTGAGGTCTCCCACAGCAAGAGTAGTGCCAAAGGTAGATTCAGTAAATTTACATATCCATTTATTACCTCCTTCTGTACGGTCTGGTAATTGATGTACAAGGCTGTTGAGATCAACCACAGAGTAAGGAATATACTCTGTATGAGGTTGAGCTCCAACCATTTTATGCAATAAAGGAAAAACTCTGGTAGCAGGTTGAGACTGAGTCTCAGGTGGGAATTGATTTTCATATTTCTGCCACACTTTGAGTCCTTGTTTAAGGTAAGTTAAAACCAAGGTACTCCAATTAGGGTCAGGATATGAGTAAATTAAGTTTTGTGCCAATTTTAACTTATCAGTGGATAAGGAACCATGGTGTGGGTATAAGGCGGACTGCGACTGGAGGTTCTCAGATCAGGCAAATTGTCAGCCCATGGTTGTGCAAAATACCAAGAACACTCCTGTTGAGCAACATATTCATCAGGAGCAGTAGGGGAAGTGCCGACAGGCGCAAATGAATGGGTAGTAACAGTACCTTCAAAGGAGTGATGGCTCGGTAGGTTTTTAATACGGCTGCATAAAGGATATCTATGAGAGTGTGTAGGAGCTGAGGAAGGAGGTAGAAAGGATGAAGAAGAAACAGGAGCAATAGATTGTTCGAGGTGATCTAATTTGCTATACACAGTGTCAAGGTCTTGTCGTATAGAGTCAACAAGTTCTGGGTTAGGATTAGTGGAAAGATCAGTAGAAAGGCGCTTTAAAGTCTGTGATATAACTTCAAGTTCATCTGAAGGGAGAGGAGTGGATATATCAGAAGGAGAAAGTTTAAGGAGAGAAGAATCACTATTTATTTTTTTAGTTACATTTGTACCCTGCGCTTTCCCACTCATGGCAGGCTCAATGCGGCTTACATGGGGCAATGGAGGGTTAAGTGACTTGCCCAGAGTCACAAGGAGCTGCCTGTGCATGAAGTGGGAGTCAAACTCAGTTCCTCAGTTCCCCAGGACCAAAGTCCACCACCCTAAACACTAGGCCACTCCTCCTTCCACTAAAGGAAACGTGGCCCCTAGAAGGCTGAGAAATAGATTGACATAGGGGTTGGATAGCCTTAGGTATAGCACCAGGATGAGTAAAGTGGGGATAGCTGGAGGAAGAGAATGGTCAAGGTAATCAGGTGCGGCAGGCATGAGAGCAGGATCTTGGTGGGTTGCGGAAGGCACTGATGCAGCTGGGGAAGTAGGCACAGAGGGAACATGGGAACTGACCCCACGATCAAGGTGTGAAAGAGCAGTTTGAGCATGGTCAAAAGCTTGAGCAGTGTGTTTTTGAGCAACAGAAAGGCGAAGCTCATCTGACAAAGGAGTGTCATGTTTGGAAACAAAAACTGGAGTACCATGGTGAAAAGATGACTCAGGTTTTAATGGTATAGAATTAGAGACAGGTAAAGGTGCAGAGGTAAGCTGATGAGAATATTTGTGCATCAAATAGTTGTATGCAGCCTCATCAAAAGTAGGAAGATCAGCATTAAGTATTAGTCTTTTGTCAGATAGGTGAGAGCAGGAATCAGATTTAGGAACTGTATCAAAGGGTACAGAAGGAATTGGTAGAGAGGCTGGTCATGTAGGTAGTGAATTGAACTCTGCAGCAATATCAGTACGATGAGAAGGGATATAGCATGAGAGATCCCTTTGTATATTTGCATGTTGTTCTGCAATAGATTGAGCAATTTGTCTTTGAGTAAGAGCAGTACGTAGTTCATCAGAAAAAAGATTAGGCAAAAAAGTATTATTAAGAGCAGGGCTAGGAGAGTTGGAGCAAGGTCTAGGTAAAGCTACAGGATTAGGAGATAACGAGGAGGAAGCAGAAGCAGGTAATGAAGCAGAGGCAGGAACCTGATTACTTGTAGGTACATCAGGATTATGAGAGCAGTCTGCAGAAGATACTTCAGTAGAAAAAGGAATAAGATTAACATTGCCAGAAATCTGCACGGCAGTAGGCCGTGTCAGGGTAGTGGAATGTTGAACAAGAGACTCAGCAGGGCAAGGATTAGAAGGGATGTCGGCAGGTGTGTCTAAGGTGACAAGGTCGGGATACAGTGGTGTGTACCCTACAGCAGTTTCACAAGCCATGATTGTAGAGCCCACAGGGCATACAGGATTAGGATAAGGTGGTGGCAGCTCGGAAGATGGTAACTCCAGAGCTGAAGGTGGCAGAGGAGGAAGAGGAAAATCAGTAGAGCTGGGCAAAGCTCTGGACTCGGAAATTTTCTCGGAAATTAGAATAAATTTGTTTATGGCCTGAAGCTGCTTAAGGCGCGATTTTCCCGTCTTGTGGCTTTCATTATAGGCAACAAGACGTTTTAAAACAGCAGGCTCAAAAGAACCAATAATAGGCCAGTGAAGGTGTGGGTCTTTCTTGTTTCATTTATTGTGCCATTGGGTACAAATTTGGGTAAGAAGGGTTTTGTCAGTAGCAAAGAATTTAATAATGGTGTCAAGAGGAGAGAGGGAACTCATGATATACCTTACAAGCAAATAATGTAATAAAAGTAATACTCACCAATCGAAGCGCCAAATGTGTACAAAACCCCTGCGACAGAGAATGGACGAAATTCTTGCGAATGGTCTCCCCAAAGGTGTCGCAGATCAAACCCTGGGGGTAACACTATCACTTCACCAAACATAAGGGGTAACGTAATCTGACGTCTCAGAGAATGTATACGCCCCTAGAATCACCATAAAAAGAAAACAAACTTATTCAAACATCCCACCTTTTGTTTTCAAAAAGAAAGATGAAGGAAAAGGTTTGAAAAGCGTCAATAGACAGCTAAACTTGCACAAGACGGAATCACAAACAGTATAAACTCGCCTATATATAATAGGCGGAAACACTCGCAAACAGCGGTATCACAAGTAAATTTAGATTAGAAAAAATTCATCAAGGCGGAATCATCAATTATTAACAAGTAAGGCATACGTAGAGAAACAAAGAAAAGGCACGGCGGGGTGCACCATTTGTGTGATGTGACTCCAACTAATCTGACCTCCTATTAGAATAATAAACACAATCTATATAGATGCAATCAGTGTCCACCATTGATACAAAAAAACTATATTTATAAATTACTAAAAGAAAGAGAGTCAGAGTCAGAAGGCTGATTATATGAGAAGAAGCATTTATTATAACTTACCAATTATGGGTACAAAGGCATATGTTTCTCTCAGGCTAGGCTGTACATCAAATCAGATGTAATCAAGACAGTTCACAAAGTTTGTTCTCATAGAGAGTGGTAAACTGGTCACAAGACATGAATGCTCAGTACTATTTATTTATTTATTTGTTACATTTGTACCCCACATTTTCCCACCTATTTGCAGGCTCAATGTGGCTTACATAGTACCGTCAAAGGCGTTCGCCAAGTCGGTTAATAACAAATACAAGGTTATATAGTTTAAAACAAATATGAAAAAACAAACATTTATGATCTGGGACCAAAGTGTGTGAAAACTTAAGATAAAGGAGAATCACCAAATGTGTTAAAAATATCTAGAGACCAGCATGCAAATTCACATACAGTACTGAAGTTCAGAGCTAATGACAGCAGGAAGGCAAGGTTCAGCAACTAGTATTCTAAATGGGACTTAGATAGGGATCTTTTGGATTTGTGTAACAAGCACCAGTAAGAAACTGGAGATCTGTGCCTCAGAAAGAATTACAGATATGGTGATGGTACCGTAGAAAAGGATCTTGTATGACTTGTAGCCATTTGACAACAAATCTATACGCAATAGGCTTAATTAACAATAGGTTAAATAACTACTGTGTATTTTTGTCAGTTGCTCAGTTTCATAAGTAAACACTGCTCAGATTCTTTGAACAGCATGATTTGTAGAACCTCATCTACCATCTTTTGTACAAACAAAACTCCTGAGTGTAGTTCAGGCAAAGCCAACTGTAGTGCAGAAAGTGTACGTGGTCCAACTTATATTATGCAAGAACACATCAATTTTAAAGCACAGAAATGCCTTCTAAATATGCACTGCAATGAAAGAAGATACCGATTATACTTGTCATTTATATAGGTTACATTTTTCATTATGTCTATGGAGTACACGTCATTAAGCCCGCCTTTTACATCTTCCTCTAAAGAATTATTTAGCTTCTTCTTTCGATCATCTGTTACTCTTTATTAACATTAGTGAATTTCATAAAATCAGCATTATTTGATTTTCCTTAGATTCAGCAGCTCATTTCTCGTAAATCTGTCATTTACAGTAATTCTACCTCTCAGCAGGTCATAAGGGTTATACCTACTTTCATCATTAATGTATCTCCAACCACATGATCATGTTTGTTCCTCAGCACCTGTTTGAATTCCCCTAATTTACTAGGTTCATAAACCATTTTGTAATTAAATCATATTTCAGTTCCTTAAGCAAATCACTTGTAATCCAGATTCACTTCCTTGTGACCATCTGTCACATGAGCAAGCATTTCCAGTAAATGAACCAAATTACAGGCAAGATACTGTTTGACCATTTCACCTTTGAGGCCTAGTACTGCACACAATAATACAGGCTGTTAGATCTGCCTGAACTATGGTTATATGGTCCTTTCCAGCATTGGCCATATATGCCATATTATTAACAGATGTCAGGATTGCTGGACATACTTAAATTAATATGAAACCAGCTTGACATACTTAAATTGATGAAACCAGCTTCTGACTTCTGAGAACTCCTCCCTCCCTCAGGAATCACTGAGGATGGCAAATGAACCAAATGTTGCCCAGCTGCCTGCTAGCCATGTGTTTTCTTGATTACCCCTAATTAACATACCTATGTCCTCTCTGGGCATCTGGGAGTAGGACTCTCTGAGAACAAAAGAAAGCCAGACAGATAGGCTCCAAAACTAGGGACTTCAAAGAGTAGAACCTATGAAAATGCTCATCTTCCCTGTATCAGGAAATTAAACTGGAGGTTTGCAAAGGAAAGAACTGAGAACAAAGGCTGGGAAGGGAAGAAATCATTTGATCCCTCTCTGGGCCTGTTAGGTATATAAAAGTCAGAGCACATGGCTCTGGGCTGGCAGCTTTTCTTTCTTTCTTTCTTTCTTTCTTTCTTTCTTTCTTTCTTTCTTTCTTTCTTTCTTTCTTTCTTTCTTTCTTTCTTTCTTTCTTTCTTTCTCTGCACACCACCATCTTGAGCCTCAGAGCACATGGCTCTGGGGCTGCTCTCTTTCTCTTTCTCTGCACACACATACCTTCAGCCCTACCTCAAGGCTTCTCTCTTTCTCTGCACCCCTCCCCCCCCCCATTCTTACCTTTCTCTCATTGATTCCCATCTAAACCCCCACACACAGATACAGCATTGTAATACTTCCCTGTACTAAGTGTTGTGATCCTATATATGCAAATACAATATACTTTCTATATATATCCAAACCCGTTTGGATTGTGTATTCTTTGGGAACCCACTGCCTCTACGAACCCACTGCCTCTGTGAACTGGACCCGGGACCATACCTAGACAATGAATGTTGACAGGGGTGAGTATGGGTGCCACCAATAACTGTTCCTGCTCTTTTTCCCCTGCAGGAAGCTCCTGGCTGGTGTCCTGGGCATGCTGTTCATCTGCCACAGTGATCTTCTGTGACCCCTCTGCTGATACTGACTCACCCTCCTCCTGCTGAGGCATCTGTGCTGGCTGCTGGTTCCAGCCTTTCCTTTGGAGAAATGTGTCTGTAGCACTAACCTGTCAGTCTGTCGCAGCCTTCCTGAACATCTCTCTCCATGTGCACTCCATGTGATGAGGACTGCCATTGTTATGCCACCACATGATGTATGCTTCCACATCCCACACTGCAGGAGCCAAGGGGATATGGTGCACTATGTACCTCAGAAACCAGGATGCCAGACAGCCACAAAGCCAGGTGGGTAAAGGAGGAAGAATAGTGGGAGTGGTCTGGAGGGCAAAGTGAGAGAGAGTCACAGATGCCTTGAATGCAGGAATCACCACTGGTTGGTGACCACCCCAGGATGAAGGGGGGAGGGAGAGGATGAAAGCACCTAAAAATGACAGACACAGCAAGTCTCAAATGGGAGATCTGAGCACTCCCAGACCTAAGAACTAACCACTACTCTATGCTGAACTGTTCAGACACGACCCCTGATAACCAGCCTTTCAGCTTGTAGTCTGGTGTGCCTTCTTACTGCCTCCCCCCACTCATTGATAACCTCTAGTACATTTGGGTTTCTTGTCAGCCCTCTCCCCCCCACAACACTGTCCAAGAAAGAGAGGGTTGAATAGAGAGAAAGCCAGCACATCTGCTTAGGCACACCTGCTGATGGTACCAGACTGGTGGCTAATGTAATACAACACACCTTTGCTTTGATTAGCTGTATGCAGTCCGTCAAATGGGTGTGGGCCTGTAGGGTGAAGGGAGTATAAGGGTCTGGGCTCCTGCTGCAAGCTGTTAGGCACAGACAGAGAAATGCTTAAAGCAGGCCAAATGTGGCTTACATCAGTAGCTGCTGCCCCCTTCCTGGGGGTGACAGTGCAAATGTCTACCTAGCATCTTTGTCAATGGACACCTGAGATGGGAAATTGGTTCTAGGCTCCAGCATAGATCTGGACTGGGGGCCCATCATAATAACTTTTCACAAATGCTTATATCATTTACCATCCAGCCCCATTAATCCCAACTTTCTCACAGACCAAATATCTGTTGGCAGCATTGGTACAGCATTATGCACAGTATGAGCTTCCAGATGAAAGATGTTTACAGAGTAAAATGGTGATGTAGGTGGGCAGTCAGCCCTATACTGTGACCCACAATGCTGTTTATCTGAACTGCTTTGTCTTGACATGTCCAGGTAACTGTAGCTACATAATGAGATAATGGCATTGGTCAGTTCAGTTGGCCACCCTCCCTCAACTCCCAAGAGGGATACTGGTTGTGCTCTGGCTGTAGGGCATTTGTGAGTGGGGCCTTTCCTGAGATGAGACATTAGGTCCAATATTTCCCTGCCAGGTCCTGGAGGTACCCAGACCACTCAAGAGGTAAGGAAATGTGCAAGGAATCTTTCTGAGAGAGATGTGTGGGCAATGATGCCAGTACTTGCACATCTCTCTCTGACAGATTCCTTGTGCATCTCTTCAACACTTGAGTGGCTGGGGTGCCCCCAGAACCTGGCAGGAAAATATCTGGCCTAATGTCTCATCTCAGGAAGGGCCCCACTCACAGATGCCCTACAGCCATGACCTAAGAGAAATGATTGGAAAGGTCGACTGCAGTCATGTGTGCTTCCTCCCACCCTCTACTGTGGAACCTGTGAGCAGCTGCCATGTATCTCAGGATTCAGGGGGTGGCAGGTTCAAGTCTTACTGGGGCTTCTTGCGATGTAGACAACATTAGATCCCTCTCCATTGGGCAACCCTCTGGTTGAGTACTTGACAGTAAGGCGGAGCTGCTCTGATTGTGGACACTGAAGGCCCTTTGGGCACTTCTCTCCTATGTATCTAATACCCCCCCCCCCCTCCATTTTTCTACATTCTTCCTTTCCTAGGGATTGGCTAATAGTGTTTAAGCCACAGCACCTGTCAGCCTTGCATATTTTGGAGAATGGAGGCCCAGATCTTTGTATGCTTATATCAGAAAACATTGTATTTGTAACAAAATGAAAACTTTAAAGTATTTACAACTTCTTTTGTCTATTGTGTTCAGGGTATTTGCCCCTGAATGTGGCGTCAGGCTCCCAGCTTCTACTGCACATCTCTGTGCATGCCTGTGATTATATCAGGAGCTGGGCTAGGATGCCTGTTAGGGGGAGCTTGCCAGCAGGTATCATAGCCATTTCAAGGGGGGACTCAGTTGCTGTGACTTCCAGCCTAGCTGCCTGGGTGAGGCTTTTGGTCTGCCCCTTCTTTCCCCTCCAGTGGGGGCATTTTCCTCCTGGAGTCCTTCTCCTTCTCCTCTACTTACATCTGGTGCTGGGTGTGGCTCTGTTGTGAGGTGAAGGGCATCTCCCACTGTCCAGGGTCCAACATCAGTTCCTCCTAGGTCCTCTTGGTAGGAGGCTGGTGTGGAACAGGCTGGACCTGGGCAGGCTGGGCACCAGCTGGAGGGTTACCTGTGTGTTTAAAAGGTTTGCAATTTACATCTTACATGACTTGAATAGTGATGTAGCTGTTTTTATCTGAGGACAAGCAGGCTTGATATTCTCACATGTGGGTGACATCATCCACAGAGCCTGGTGTGGACACTATAGTGCACTCAAATCAGAGTAGAGGATAGGCAATGGACACTCCACCACAGGAACTGGTGCTGAAAAGATGTTTTATTCAGTGTTCGTACAGCAGGACCTGACACGGTCCGTGTTTCAGCGCAATACAACACCTGCCTCAGGGGTCACAATGATATTCTAAAAACATATAAAAACATATAGTACATTATTAGATATAACAGAAAACATGTTTAAAAGTGTGTGCTCGATATAAGAACCACATATACAATATAAAATCATAGAAAACAACCAAATTAAAGAACAAAAATTAAGCCCAAAATAAGGACTATCATCAAACCCAATTAAGTTAACATTGAAGTTGTATTTAAACAGAAAACTATATATAGTACCAATGTGGTCATAGTATTGGATCAATCTGACAGCAGCCAAATAGGGAAAATCAATGCAAAAATGCACCAGAGCCAAGTAAAAATAGTTTATAGTGACATGAAAAATGAGAATCAGACATCAGAGGGACAAAAAGATACTCAGAATAAGACAAAGAAAAAGTAAAAAAAAAACCTAATAGGAATAATTCCAAACATCAACAAAACAAGCCATCAAAACTTACCAGACAGAAACTGTCCAAAAGCTCCATTCTAAAAAAATATAAAAGCATAGAGCACTATTCATAAAAAGGAAAGAAAGGTGTGCATCTCATGTAAAAAACTGAAGATAAGTAAGATCTTATTAATATATGTAAGGGCATAAATAAATAAATAATGTGCTTAGACAAAAAAATTATTCTGTATTACACTGACAGACATACCAGGACTCTACTTTGATGCAGGTGTTTGATATAAAGTCCATGAATGTGGATTGGTTGTTGTTCCAGTTAATGGGAGGTCTGTAAAATAGAATACAAGTTAGATGATCAAATAACGTGGGGCTGTGAAGTTTGATTGAAGCAATTTCTAGTTGTGGTGTAATGGTTTCAGAAATGGTCTCGGCGGAGAAATTTGATTTGTAGATGAGCACTATGCCTCCACCTCTTTTATCTTTTCTGGCCCAGTGTGAGATTTTATACTACTACTACTACTATTTAACATTTCTAAAGTGCTGCTAGGGTTACGCAGCGCTGTACAATTTAACAAAGAAGGACAGTCTCTGCTCAAAGGAGCTTACAATCTAAAAGACAAAAATGCAGTCAATCAAATTGGGGCAATCTGGATTTCCTGGATAGAGGTCAATGGTTAGGTGCCGAAAGCGACATTGAAGAGGTGGGCTTTAAGCAAGGATTTGAAGATGGGCAGGGAGGGGGCTTGGCGTATGGGCTCAGGGAGTTTATTCCAAGCATAGGGTGAGGCGAGGCAGAAAGGGCGGAGCCTGGAGTTGGCGGTGGTGGAGAAGGGTACTGAGAGGAGGGATTTGTCCTGTGAGCGGAGGTTACGGGTAGGGGTGTAGGGGGAGATGAGGGTAGATGAGGGCATAGATCGATAATGATGGGATCGTTTGGGTCACGGACCCAAGTTTCTGTGATGAATAAGAGGTCAAGATTGTCTGACCTGATCCAGTCTGTAAGGATTTCAGTTTTATTAGCTGCTGATCATGCATTGATGTAACCCACGTGGATGGTGAGGTATGGCTCGTCAATCAGGGTTGATGGGTAGATATTAATGAGTTGTCTTGTTATAGATGTTTTGGGTTTAGGTGAGGTTGTTTCTGTTTTAGGTGAATGTTGTCTCCGTGGAGATTGGTTTCTTAGGTTGTTGTCGGTACGTGAGGATGTGGTTGGCTTGGTTGTTCTTTTGTAGTATTGGAGTATTGGAATAACATTAAATTCAGAGGGGGGGGGGGGGGGGGTGAATGTTGCAAGGATGATCGTGAATGAGTAGATGATGATGAGTATTTTTAGGAGGAACATTTTGGTGGAGTGTGTTGGTTGCTAAGGCAAACTTGATTTTGGTGGAGTGTGTTGGTTGCTAAGGCAAACTTGATTTTTTGTTCAAATAAAGCCGTGCAAACGGGTGCGAGCGCCCTTCTCGCTGCTGCGACTGTTGCAGAATAGCCTTGAAAGCATAATATTTTCTGGCTGTCATGGCAAAGAGTAAGGCCAGAATGAAGTGCTCGCAGGACCACTTGCTTATGGCCATAGTGTAATATTTTCATAATCACCACTCGCGGCCTAGCAGAGTTCTGTCTCCCCGGGCCCACCAGATGCGCCCTTTCCACTCTTATAGGGCCATATAAATTATTAAGCTGCAGAGCCTGGGGGATCCAGCGTTCGAGAAAACTCATTATCTCCGAATCTTTTATCTGCTCTGGTAGGCCAATGAGTTTTAAGTTGTTACGACGAGAACGATTTTCCAAGTCATCTAGCTTTAATTCCTTTAATTCCAGCTCTGTCAGTCTTTTCTACAAAGCCCCCACCGGTTCAATGGTCTCCGCCATGCAGTCTTCAATATTGCTTATTCTCTGTTATTGTGATCAAGATCCTGGTAAAAACCATCTAACCTTTCATGCGTATCAAATAAGGCTTGCAATTTCTTGTCCAGAGCCGCTTCCACTGCAGCAGTGAGTTCCGCAGTGATCTCTGCTGTCCACGCGGAGCACACTTTAGAGGAGGGTGAAGTCTGTACGTCCGCCATTTTGGTCAAGATTCCTGCCGCTGTCCTTTTTTTTTTTTTTTGCAGTTTAGCTGCCATCTCGCCTTTCTTGAGAAATTCACCACTAAAACACCCAGCAGCAATGTGTAAATGTAATCCACATGAATTCTAATGCTGTTAAAAGCACTTCAAAGCTTGATTAAGGAGTAAGTTGAAAAGGAAGTGCGGGAGCTCCACTTCTCAGCTACCGCTCTCCTGCATGGTACCAAATGACTCCTATGTGTATAGGTAGCTCTATAATATTGTATCTGTGTGACTGTATGCATGTACGTATGTGTGTTTGATCAGTGTGTGTCTGTGACTGAACGAGTAGAAAAGAGTGAAGATGTAGTTTCAAAGGAGCAATTCCTTAATGGCTACATTTCTCCCATAGGAGCTTATTTCTCTGTAACCTTAAGGCTGATTTGGCCGATTTGCGAACCTGCTACGTCTTTGACTGCTTTTTCCACCGTGCAAAATCTGGTTCTATTATGTAAAGATTTTGGAGAATTATTTTGAACCCAGACAGACATTCATGACTTATTTTTAAAGGGGTCCTTTTACTAAGGTGTGCTAAAAAATGGCCTACGCTGTTGTAGATGAGTGTATTGGACATGCACAGGTCAAGTTTTCAGCACGCCTGCAAAAAAGGCCTTTTTTGGCCGAAAATGGACATGCGGCAAAATGAAAATTGGTGCCCGTCCATTTTGGGCCTGAGACCTTGCCGCTACCTATTCACTTAGTGGTAAGGTCTCACGCTTTAACCGGGCACTAATCGTCAGCTTGCATACAATACCGATTACTGCTCAGTTAGCGCCACACCAGAAAAATAAAATATATTTTCTGGTACCGTACTGGACGCGTGTAAAAAATGAAATTACTGCCAGGTGGTAGTTCCAAATTGGCACGCATTGGGCACGCATAGGCGCCTATGCGGCTTAGTAAAAGGGCCCCATAGTTCTTTTCCTACATCCTTTGGGTTGGAATGAATAAAAATGATTAGTAATCAGGACACTGCCATTTTGTATGACAAAAAGTTAGGAGTACAATGGAATCAGCACTGGTGTGCTAGAGCTTTTTCCAATAGATGCACTGGCATGACAGGAACAACCAGGGATTGTTCCTGTCTCATGTCCCATTGGGGATAGAGGGGGAAGGAGCCTCTCCTGCCCAGTTAAACTCTTTTGAATATCGGGCCCTTTAAGTTTATTTTCAAAGTATGTATTCTGGCCTTGTTTTGAAGCATCAAGGTGGTTTACAAAATCTAAAAATAAAACAATTGAATGTTGTGTCTGTTCTGAATGTCTCCTGTATACCTTCTTTAACAACAGTTGCTGTTTGCCAAAATTTGACTGTTGAGTGATATTAGCCTTCCAGGGCCCGTACAAGCTTGGTGGTGGGGGAGGGGTAGGAATGAGAGGAAAATGCGTGAATTAATCCCATAGTTAATAAAGAATGATTGTAGTAACAAATGAAATATTGTCAATGCATTAAATACAGTTTATTAGGAAAATCATGTTAAGTCGATTTGAGACATCTGGCTGTGTGATCCACTATAACAATGTTGGATTTAAAATTGACACTGCCAGCTGGCTATGTTTTTCTTCTGCATTTTTGCTAGGTCACATAGCCTTCTAGCTTCTCCCTTTTTATTGGAAACACTAATACACTAACACTGTAAATCTATTCAACCTCTAATATAAAGTTAATAGCTTTTTTTTATTAGTCTAGTAATATTAAAAGTCACATGTAATCTATTAATGAGATATTTTCTCCCAGATTCTGTTTAGGTTGCCCAAAGTTTGGCACTCAATTTTGAGTGAGGATTGCAGATCTGCGTGCAAAGTAATTGGCTAAATTGGTGCTAACAATCAATAATTGATATTAACAAGCATTTAATTGGCAGTAAATAGGTGTTACATGCAGAACTGCCCTATGCCCTATCCTATAACATACACACCTAAATTTCATAGCACAGAACTCCAAAAGGGGCATGGCCATGGGCAGATCAGGGATGTTCCCAGAATTTAGGCATGGAGGGGCATAATCAAACGGGGCACCCAAGATTTCCTGAGGACGTCCTCTCAGGATGTCGCCGCGAAGGGGTGGGGAAACCCATATTATCGAAACAAGATGGGCGTCCATCTTTCATTTCGATAATACAGTCGGGGACGCCCAAATCTCAACATTTAGGTTGACCTTAGAGATGGTTGTCCTTAGAGATGGTCATCCCCGATTTTTGGATATAATGGAAACCGATGATGCCCATCTCAGAAATGACCAAATCCAAGCCATTTGGTCATGGGAGGAGCCAGCATTTGTAGTGCACTGGTCCCCCTCACATGCCAGGACACCAACCGGACACTATAGGGGGCACTGCAGTGGACTTCAGAAAAAGCTTCCAGGTGCATAGCTCCATTACCTTGTGTGCTATCTCCCCAAAACCCCCCCTCCCAAAACCCACTCCCCACAACTGTACACCACTACCATAGCCCTTAGAGATGAAAGGGGGCACCTAGATGTGGGTACAGTGGGTTTGTGGTGGGTTTTGGAGGGCTCACATTTACCACCACAAGTATAACAGGTTGGGAGGATGGGCCTGGGTCCGCCTGCCTGAAGTGCACTGCAGTACCCCCTAAAACTGCTCCTGGGACCTGCATACTGCTGTCATAGAGCTGGGTATGATATTCGAGGCTGGCATAGAGGCTGGAAAAATATTTTAAATTTTTTTTTAGGGTGGGAGGGGGTTAGTGACCACTGGGGCAGTAAGGGGAGGTCATCCCCAATTTCCTCCGGTGGTAATCTGGTCAGTTCAGGCACCTTTTTGAGGCTTGGTCGTAAGAAAAAATGGACCAAGTAAAGTTGCCCAAGTGCTTGTCAGGGATACTCTTCTTTTTTCCATTATTGGTCGAGGACGCCCATGTGTTAGGCATGCCCCAGTCACGCCTTTGCTATGGCTCCAACATGCCCCCGTGAATGTTGGTCGTCCCCATGACGGAAAGCAGTTGAGGACGCCCAAAAGGTCAATATTCGCAATGGAGAAGGGTAGTTAGCGGGGTCCCTCAGGGATCGGTGCTGGGACCTCTGCTTTTTAGCATATTAATAAATGACCTAGAGATGAGGGTAACTAGTGAGGTAATCAAATTTGCAGATGACACAAAGTTATTCAAAGTAGTCAAATCATGGGAAGATTGTGAAAAACTACAAGAGGACCTTACAAGACTGGGAGACTGGGCGTCTAAATGGCAGATGACGTTTAATGTGAACAAGTGCAAAGTGATGCATGTGGGAAAGAGGAACCCAAACTATAAGTACGTCATGCAAGGTTCAGCGTTGGGAGTCATGGACCGAGAAAGGGATCTAGGTGCTGCTGCGGCTAGGAAAGCAAATAGAATGTTGGGTATCATTAGGAAAGGGATTGAAAACCAAAATAAGGATATTATTCTGCCATTGTATTGCTCCATGGTGCGACCGCATCTCGAGTATTGTGTTCAATTCTGGTCGCCGCACCTCAATAAAGACATAGTGGAATTGGAAAAGGTGCAGAGAAGGGCGACAAAGATGATACAGGGGATGGACGACTTCCCTATCAGGATAGGCTGAAGAGGCTGGGGCTCTTCAGCTTGGAGAAAAGGCAGCTGAGGGGAGATATGATAGAGGTCTATAAGATAATGAGTGGAATGGAACAGGTCGATGTGGAGCGTCTGTTTACGCTTTCCAAAAATACTAGGACAAGGGTGCATGCGATGAAGCTGAAGTGTGGTAAATTTAAAACGAATTGGAGGAAAGGTTTCTTCACTCAACGCGTAGTTAAACTCTGGAATTCGCTGCCGGAAAAGGTGATTAAGGCGGTTAACTTAGCAGACTTCAAAAAAGGGTTGGACGGCTTCCTGGAGGAAAAAGTCATAGAATGTTATTGAATGGACGAGGGAATAATACAGTATTTCTAGGATGGGCGGGACCAGTGCTTTTTTTGTGCCGGTACGCAACGGTACGGCGTACCGGCACCTTTTTTTTTTTGCCCCTCCCACCCCCCCGCGACACTCCGGGCGAGTCCTGCACTTACTTTTTTTTTTTAAGACTCAGAACGTGCGAACGATGCAGCCGGCAGCGATTGAAAGAGGCTGTCTGGCGTCTGCGTCGGAGCTTCCCTCACCCTCTGCGAGTCCCGCCTTCATTGTTACAACTTCCTGTTTCCGCATAGGCGGGACTCGCAGAGGGTGAGGGAAGCTCCGACGCAGACGCCAGACAGCCTCTTTCAATCGCTGCCGGCTGCATCGTTCGCACGTTCTGAGTCTTAAAAAAAAAAAGTAAGTGCAGGACTCGCCCGGAGTGTCGCGGGGGGGTGGGAGGGGCAAAAAAAAAAAGGTCCAAGAATTGCTGGACATGGGAGAGGAGAGGACAGGGAACGGAGAATTGCTGGACATGGCTAGGAGGGGAGGGCAGGGAATGGAGAATTGCTGGACATGGCTGGGAGGGGAGGGAACAGAGAATTGCTGGACATTGCTGGGAGGGGAGGGCACGGAGAATTGGTGGTGGACATTGCTGGGAGGAGAGGGCAGGGAATGGAGAATTGCTGGACAAGGCTAGGAGGGGAGGGCAGGGAATGGAGAATTGCTGGACATGGCTGGAACAGAGAATTGCTGGACATTGCTGGGAGGGGAGGGCAGGGAATGGAGAATTGCTGGACATGGCTAGGAGGGGAGGGCAGGGAACGGAGAATTGCTGGACATGGCTGGGAGGGGAGGGAACAGAGAATTGCTGGACATTGCTGGGAGGGGAGGGCAGGGAACGGAGAATTGCTGGACATAGCTGGGAGGGGAGAGAACGGAGAATTGCTGGACATTGCTGGAAGGGGAGGGCAGGGAACAGAGAATTGCTGGACATGGCTAGGAGGGGAGAGAACAGAGAATTGCTGGACATTGCTGGGAGGGGAGGGCAGGGAATGGAGAATTGCTGGACATGGCTAGGAGGGGAGGGCAGGGAATGGAGAATTGCTGGACATGGCTGGAACAGAGAATTGCTGGACATTGCTGGGAGGGGAGGGCAGGGAATGGAGAATTGCTGGACATGGCTAGGAGGGGAGGGCAGGGAACGGAGAATTGCTGGACATGGCTGGGAGGGGAGGGAACAGAGAATGGCTGGGAGGGGAGGGAACAGAGAATTGGTGGTGGACATTGCTGGGAGGGGAGGACAGGGAACGGAGAATTGCTGG
Organism: Microcaecilia unicolor; assembly: GCF_901765095.1. Taxonomy (NCBI): domain Eukaryota; kingdom Metazoa; phylum Chordata; class Amphibia; order Gymnophiona; family Siphonopidae; genus Microcaecilia; species Microcaecilia unicolor. Next base: position 312,245,078 of record NC_044032.1, on the reverse strand, counting down.
ACAAGGCTAGGAGGGGAGGGCAGGGAATGGAGAATTGCTGGACATGGCTGGAACAGAGAATTGCTGGACATTGCTGGGAGGGGAGGGCAGGGAATGGAGAATTGCTGGACATGGCTAGGAGGGGAGGGCAGGGAACGGAGAATTGCTGGACATGGCTGGGAGGGGAGGGAACAGAGAATTGCTGGACATTGCTGGGAGGGGAGGGCAGGGAACGGAGAATTGCTGGACATAGCTGGGAGGGGAGAGAACGGAGAATTGCTGGACATTGCTGGAAGGGGAGGGCAGGGAACAGAGAATTGCTGGACATGGCTAGGAGGGGAGAGAACAGAGAATTGCTGGACATTGCTGGGAGGGGAGGGCAGGGAATGGAGAATTGCTGGACATGGCTAGGAGGGGAGGGCAGGGAACGGAGAATTGCTGGACATGGCTGGGAGGGGAGGGAACGGAGAATTGCTGGACATGGCTGGGAGGGGAGGGAACAGAGAATGGCTGGGAGGGGAGGGAACAGAGAATTGGTGGTGGACATTGCTGGGAGGGGAGGACAGGGAACGGAGAATTGCTGGACAAGGCTAGGAGGGGAGGGCAGGGAATGGAGAATTGCTGGACATGGCTGGAACAGAGAATTGCTGGACATTGCTGGGAGGGGAGGGCAGGGAATGGAGAATTGCTGGACATGGCTAGGAGGGGAGGGCAGGGAACGGAGAATTGCTGGACATGGCTGGGAGGGGAGGGAACAGAGAATTGCTGGACATTGCTGGGAGGGGAGGGCAGGGAACGGAGAATTGCTGGACATAGCTGGGAGGGGAGAGAACGGAGAATTGCTGGACATTGCTGGAAGGGGAGGGCAGGGAACAGAGAATTGCTGGACATGGCTAGGAGGGGAGAGAACAGAGAATTGCTGGACATTGCTGGGAGGGGAGGGCAGGGAATGGAGAATTGCTGGACATGGCTAGGAGGGGAGGGCAGGGAACGGAGAATTGCTGGACATGGCTGGGAGGGGAGGGAACGGAGAATTGCTGGACATGGCTGGGAGGGGACGGAACAGAGAATGGCTGGGAGGGGAGGGAACAGAGAATTGGTGGTGGACATTGCTGGGAGGGGAGGACAGGGAACGGAGAATTGCTGGACAAGGCTAGGAGGGGAGGGCAGGGAATGGAGAATTGCTGGACATGGCTGGAACAGAGAATTGCTGGACATTGCTGGGAGGGGAGGGCAGGGAATGGAGAATTGCTGGACATGGCTAGGAGGGGAGGGCAGGGAACGGAGAATTGCTGGACATGGCTGGGAGGGGAGGGAACAGAGAATTGCTGGACATTGCTGGGAGGGGAGGGCAGGGAACGGAGAATTGCTGGACATAGCTGGGAGGGGAGAGAACGGAGAATTGCTGGACATTGCTGGAAGGGGAGGGCAGGGAACAGAGAATTGCTGGACATGGCTAGGAGGGGAGAGAACAGAGAATTGCTGGACATTGCTGGGAGGGGAGGGCAGGGAATGGAGAATTGCTGGACATGGCTAGGAGGGGAGGGCAGGGAACGGAGAATTGCTGGACATGGCTGGGAGGGGAGGGAACGGAGAATTGCTGGACATGGCTGGGAGGGGAGGGAACAGAGAATGGCTGGGAGGGGAGGGAACAGAGAATTGGTGGTGGACATTGCTGGGAGGGGAGGACAGGGAACGGAGAATTGCTGGACAAGGCTAGGAGGGGAGGGCAGGGAATGGAGAATTGCTGGACATGGCTGGAACAGAGAATTGCTGGACATTGCTGGGAGGGGAGGGCAGGGAATGGAGAATTGCTGGACATGGCTAGGAGGGGAGGGCAGGGAACGGAGAATTGCTGGACATGGCTGGGAGGGGAGGGAACAGAGAATTGCTGGACATTGCTGGGAGGGGAGGGCAGGGAACGGAGAATTGCTGGACATGGCTGGGAGGGGAGAGAACGGAGAATTGCTGGACATTGCTGGAAGGGGAGGGCAGGGAACAGAGAATTGCTGGACATGGCTAGGAGGGGAGAGAACAGAGAATTGCTGGACATTGCTGGGAGGGGAGGGCAGGGAATGGAGAATTGCTGGACATGGCTAGGAGGGGAGGGCAGGGAACGGAGAATTGCTGGACATGGCTGGGAGGGGAGGGAACAGAGAATTGCTGGACATTGCTGGGAGGGGAGGGCAGGGAACGGAGAATTGCTGGACATGGCTGGGAGGGGAGAGAACGGAGAATTGCTGGACATTGCTGGAAGGGGAGGGCAGGGAACAGAGAATTGCTGGACATGGCTAGGAGGGGAGAGAACAGAGAATTGCTGGACATTGCTGGGAGGGGAGGGCAGGGAAGAGAGAATGGTAGGACATGGATGGCAGGGGCCAGAGAAGAATCGCTGGACATGGGAGGGCAGGGGAGAGAGGAGACATGCTGGACATGGATGGAGGGGAGGTAAGATAGGAAGGAGATGCACATGGATGAGATGGCAGGGGAGGAAGGAGAAATGCTGGAAATGGATGGAGAGGAGAGCAGGAGATAGAGGAGACTTGCTGGACATGGATGGATGGAGGGGTTGGCGGGGAGAGAGGCGAAATGCTGGACATGGAAGAAGAAAGGAGGAAAGTAAAGAAATAAATGGAAAGGAAGCCCTGGAAACAGAGTTAAGAGAACAGATAGAGAGCAGCAGAATCAGACACTTGGACCAGTATGGATAGAAAACAGTCACCAAAGGTAGAAAAAATCATTTTATTTTCATTTTAGTGTTTGGAATTTGTCCAATTTGAGAATTTACATCTGCTGTCTTATTTTGCACTGGGTATACTGGAGCTGTAACATCTTACAGAAATGATTTATAATGAAAAAAAATCACAAGTTATTGTTTTTCTACTATACCAGTATATTTTCAATGATGTCTGTTTATATGCGCCATGGCTGGTATAAGGGGTGTGGCTAATGTGGGTGTGGCTATCATAGGGGTGGGGCCATATGTGGTGACTCCGCCCATAATGAGTACCGGCACCTTTTTTTCTACAAAAAAAGCACTGGGCGGGACAAATTGCTTGTTCTTTTGGCCGCTGTCGGTGACAGGGTGCTGGGCTCAATGGACCCTTGGTCTGTCCAAGCATGGTGATGCTTATGTACTTATGCTTATGTACTTATAATTATGCCGATTTGGGCGACCCTGGGAGAAGGACGCCCATCTCCAGATTTGTGTCGATAGATGGGCGCCCTTCTCTTTCGAAAATAAGCCTGACAGTGTTATAGAATACCTGCATTTCTGTGCCTAACTACCATTAGCTGGACACATCAAAAACATCAAAATATCCCCCAGGACAATTACACTACTCTCAATTTTACACAATTAAATACTAAACATTTTCTTCAAGTGTGCTCATCAGGCTTGTGAGACTAACACCAGCCTACATGAGGTCTTTTTTCTTTTTTTTCAGTCCTCAGTTGTCTAATCATTGCACACCAGACTTTTCAATTTAGTATTCTGTTGTATTTCTTTCATATATAATATGCAAATGAAAATGTCCAAAATTAATCCATAGATAAGTAGATATTCAAAATTTCAATAAACTTATTTTTGAAAATGTTTTCTTGGGTCCCAACATTGACCATGTTTCGCATGCCAGCTGTTTCAAGGCACCCAACACATGTCTACATCAGTAAAAATGATTTTTTATTTGATACTAGATTATTCATGCAAGTAAAAGGCACAGCAATGGGTGCTACGATGGCACCCACCATCACATGCCTGTATCAAAATTTAAAGAATCTTTTCTATATTGCTCATGATATTATCAGTATATTTTGGAATGGAAATGATATATTGACAATATATTTTTGATTTGGACAGGCACTTTTACGTCATTTCAAGAGTTTTTACAGTGGTTGAACTCATGTAATAACAATTTGCAATTTACAGCAGTGACTGAATATTTCATTTTGGACATTATGATTATGTTGGAAGGCTCTCAATTTGTTACTATATGTTACAGAAAAGAAACGGATTGTGATACCAATTATTTAAGAGACAATTTACCAGTAGGGCAGTTTTTACGTTTGAGGCATTTATGCTCCACGATGGAGGAATATAAGACAAGAGCACATGAACTGTTTACTCGATTTGAAGAACAGAGATATCTAGTGGGGACAATCAAAAAAGCCTAGAAACGTGCTATACTGCTATGGATTTACAGCCTGCTTCACTAACACAGACTACTCAATAATTACTGTGGATTCTTTTGGATTCGTATTAGGTAAATGAGATCTTTATTAGAGGTTCTAAAATCTACAATGATTAAGATATATACAATGATTAAATCATCTAACTAAAAGAAAAGCTATAAGACAGATATATACATATTATACATACAACATCACTGGTCAGGAATTTCAGGCCCCTATCTCATCAGCCAGGAGGCCCGTTGCAGCGAAAGCCTGAAGTATCTTTATGACCAGGAACAATCATTCTGCACGATGCGTCCACCCACAGATGAGCCTCAGAGCTCTGCTGCAACAAGTCCCCTTTTTTTTATTAAGCTAAAGCTTATTTTCAGAGCCAAGGAAAATTACAGAATGCTTGAGAATAGGTAAACAAGCCATACTGTGGGAATGTGGTCACATGTTTCCAAGTCCAGGTGGCCAGTCTGAACTCAAAAACAAGCGCCATCCCCCTCTTCACATACAAAATTAATTAGAGCTGTGTCTTATCTTCTACATTCCAACTTGTTTTCACACAATCAAAGTTAAACAATCATTTTTAAACAGAATTACTTCTAATCACAAATACAGACCCCAAGTGCACTTGTTGGTCAAGGCAGATAGAGTTGATAAGCAATCTCTAAAATCCTTTTTATTACACATGCATTGTATGCCAATAGAGATTATTATTATTATTTATTGCATTTGTACCCCACATTCCCCCACCTATTTGCAGGCTCAATGTGGCTTACATAAATTTGTTACATAGATCTGTTGTTACTACCTGGACGAGAGACAACTGAGTCAGGATTGGTTTGTGTACTCCTGTATTTTGATATAGCATTTAAAATTAAACATATTGCTCAGCAAAATTGGCATGTCATGCAGAGACATTCTGTATTTTAACATTACCCACGTTTCACATACACACGAGGGAAGAATCTAAAGGACCAGTTGTCTAAATCACAATTTTTAAAGTTTCAGCAAAATGACAACAGAAGTGGGGGGCACACTGAATGTGGCCATTGTAAAGTTTGCCCGAATGCATTGGTAACCTCGGAAGTAATTCATCCTAAATCAAAGTGGAGTGGTTTTGCGAAAACACACAGATTGTTCCACTAAGAGTGTTGTATTTGATTTATTGTCTATGTAAAAAAATCTATGTTGGACAGACAACATGGATGATTCACACACGTATTATTGACCATTTGAGCTACATACAGAGTGGTGTTACTGAGGCGCCCTTAGTACAGCACTGGACACAGTATCAACATGCACTAGAAGATCTGAAATTTGTTGTGGTGGAAGCTCCACTATTTTCAAGGTAGGGCAATTGTGCAAAACAACTCTGGAGATTGGAGCAGAAGTGGGATACACAGCAACTGAAAGGTTTGAATTGAGAAGTGGCATGGTGGGCATACCTGTGACTTCCATTTTGCTATCCTATCATAGTTCTCAACAGGGATGAGCCCTTTTACTTGAACAGTTTTAAAGGTGGGTAAGTCTCGCATCTCTCACAGGTTGGAAATGAAAGAGCATGAGGTGCCAACTGTCTTCATTTTTAAATGTTCTGTCATGAGAAGTCATGTAAACCGTCATGAATAGTTTTGTAAACCATTGAGTTGAAAGGGATCAAATGATGATTTGGAAGGTACTGGATTTTTTTAATCGCATTATGTTTTGCTTGTAGTAATGGACATGGATTGGGTGACTTAAAACAGCTGGCATGCAAAACATGTTCCATGTCGAGACCCAAGAATACATTTTCAAAGATAAGTTTATTGAAAGTTTGAAGATTTACGTATCTGTGGATTAATTTTGGACAAACTGCAGATCCTTAACTCAAAGATCTTATGATATGCTGAGTGTTGTGCTTGTGATGTTATAACTTTTAAAGAGCAAATGCCTGCTAGATAGAAAAACAAAATACAGGCATCAGCATGCAGTCCCCAGGAATAGATTATAGCAAGCTGTTTAAGAAGCTTGCAATGATTTATGTGTAGTACAAAGTTAGTTAACTTTCCCCTTGCTAGAACCTGAGAGCAGAAGGGTTACAGAAAAAGAATATACAAGACTTATCTGGCCTGCAGTTGCCCCACCCTCAAAGCTAGTCATCCACAACTACTCCTACATGCTTTGTGTAGGGCAATATGAGATCCTTGACAAACTTTGCACATACTCTGTGTCCACATATTTTTGAGGCTCTGTTAGCTGTGCTCAGTTCTCTGGAGGTTAGGATTGCCAACTGTCTGACTTTTTTTCAGAAGTCAGCAGAATGTTACATGAGTGTCCAGAAGGTAGAATGATGAGTAATATGTCTGGAGATCTTCTGAGTTTAAAACCTCTATCTGCAATTTTCTATCCCCTCCACCCCCCACAAGTGAGCCTGCTCTGCCTGCTTCTATTATAACTAGCAGCAGAGACTGTAGGTTGAATCCAGCCAATGGGAAGGCAATAGGGACTGAGGACTGGAAGCAAGCTCTAGTCACAGGAAGGAATTTTTTTTTTTTTGCTTGTAGAAGTGAGGTATTTCATTTGCTGGAGGGAGGAACAGAAATAAACCTCCTCCAAAAAAATTCCTCTATACATTTCTATGGGAGAAGCAGCTCCAAAAGCTGCAGTACATATATATGGATTCACTGTAACACAGTGATTAAGGAATTGTACCTTCAAGCTGCCTTTCCCTCTCATCTCTTCCTGATCACAGACTCAAACAAGGCACATAAATACATGCAAGAATGCACCCATGCACATACCAACATACAAACACAAACATGTCCACATACACCTACCAACACTCCCCCCCAAAACGCACGCATAGGTAGTCGCATATAGAAAGGTTGGAAAGAATTCCATGAGCTGTGCTCTGCATGTTTTCCCCACATGTTTATATTTCCCACAAGGTGCGTAAGAATTGTGACTATGGTATATCTGAAGTTTCATTTCTAATGCATTATCTGCAAAGGTTGTGCTTATTGCTTTGCCTAAGGGTCTCAGAAAATAAAGGAGGGCTCTGTGCCCCTGGTTATGCATATGTCACGGTCTCAGGCTCTAAGCAAACTGTCACGGACTCAGGAACAACGTGAGCTCTTGGGCTGCTGTCAACGAGTGGCAGCAACAGGCAAAACCTTCCAACCAGGACTGGAACAGCGGGACTGGAGCTGAAACTGAAGGCAGGCAGGACTGGAACAACAGGACTGGAGCTGAAGCTGTAGGCAGGCAGGACTGGAACAAGCAGGACTAGAACTGAAGCTGAAGGCAGGCAGCGCTGGAGCAAGCAGGACTGGAACAGAAGCTGAAGGCAGGCAGGACTGGAACAAGCAGGACTGGAACTGAAGCTGAAGACAGGCAGCACTGGAGCAAGCAGGACTGGAACAAGCTCTAGGCAAGGCAGACTAGGCTGAGCTCAAGGCTGGACAGACTAGGTAGAGCTCAAGGCTGGGCCACACAAACACACAAGAGAACACTGATATACTTCCTTTAAATGCTCCATAATTGATTTAAATGCTGTGCATGATTAACAACACTATAGCTTATTGAAAGCCTTCCTCAAATGCTCTTGCAAATGATTTAAATGCTGTACCTGCTTAGCAACACTGTAATTCATGTAAAGTCTTCCTCTAATCACTCCTAAATGATTTAAATGCTGTGCTTGCTTATCAACACTGTAACATACTGAAAGACTACCTCTATCAGTGTTAAATGATCTATCATTCTGCATCGTAAAACATAACTTACCAAACGCTCCCCACATAACTAACACTGATATGAAACCCAGCAAACTACTACTCCTAATTAACTACTGTCTCTCCCTAACCCACCACGCAACCACAACCTACAACACAGACAACACTACTCATACAACTCACAAACCATTCACACGCCCCACACACAACATGATGATCCAAAACATCAAACAACAACACAAACAACCTACGAGTCACAGTCACAATCAACAGAAAGAAACGAAAAGACACAACAAACCTATACATCAAGAAGACAGACAGCTGATAAAAATTATCACTACCTCAAACCCAACTGAACGCCACCAAAAAATACAAATAGGATACATCAATGCCAGATCAGTAGTCAATAAAACCACGACAATAAAGGATTGGATTACAGATGACCATCTCAACTTCCTACTTATCAGCGAAACTTGGATCCACGATCCCAAAGATCCAATAATCTCAGAGCTCTGTCCTCCAGGATACAAAATCACCCACTGGACAAGAGTAGGAAAAAGAGGAGGAGGCATAGCAATAATCTACAAATCTCAATTCATAGTCACAACAACAGCAGAATCCATTCTTCCCCAACTCGAAATAGCCTCTGTCAGAATCAACCACTCAAACCTATGTGATCAACTAAACCTAATTCTATTTTACAGACCCCCGGGTAAATGGCAAGACTCACAAATGCATTTGCTGAACTTCATATCGAACACCTGTGTTTCCACCCAAAATCTTCTCATAGCAGGAGACATCAATCTTCACCTTGAAGACATTAATTCAAGCAACGTACAACAATGCAAAGACTTCCTCCAACTATGGGAGCTCCACTGGCCAAACACACAGCCCACCCATGAAAAAGGACATACACTAGACATCGTCACCCACAAACTCTCACCAGAACCAAATATTATATTAATAGACACAAAATGGACAGCCAGACCATGGTCCGACCACTACAATGCAAACCTCTCTCTCCACTGGAGAACAAAAAAGACACAGCAAAAGCAAAAACAACAAACCTATACTACGAGAGGTAAAATAGACCCACTAACATTCTGGCAGCAATTCTACACCGACGAATGGACAACACCCACAGACTCACCCCAGTTCCTCCAAGAATGGGAAAACAGATGCCTAACAATACTAAATAATATAGCACCACTTCAAACCAGAACATCTCATAGAAAAAACTCAATACCATGGTTTAATGAAGAACTAAAAGAACTAAAAACACAGGTAAGAAGACTAGAAAGAGCGTGGAGCAAGAATAAAGACGAAAACACACTTAAAAACTGGAAACAACCACAAAGAAAATACAAGTACACTATCAGACAAACAAAAAGGACATATTACAAAACCAAAATAGGACCAAACTACAAGGACACACACAAACTCTTCTCACTCGTGAACAATCTTCTAAATACTACCACAGTTACATCCAACAACTCAGATTCCCCATCAGCAACCAATCTTGCAAATCACTTCAAAGAAAAAATCATAAAACTCCGACTCACGATACCTACTAATGCAACGGATTACACAAATATCCTTGAATGTCTAGACCCAAAACCCGAGGAATGCCCAGCAGACCGATCATGGACCAATTTTGAGACGATCTCACCAAATGAACTCTCACATTGGCTCGGAAAATACGCCAAATCACAATGCAAACTAGACATTTGCCCTAATAATCTAATAAGATCAGCACCCAAACACTTCAAAACAGAACTCACGAACCACGTAAATCACAGGCTTCAAAACGGGCTGTTCCCCACAGATAAAGGAAACATCCTTCTTATGCCGCTACCAAAAGATACTAAGAAAAGCTCAATGGACCTAATCAACTACCGCCCAGTAGCATCTATTCCACTCACAACTAAACTCATGGAAGTTATTGTGACGAAACAACTCACTGAATACCTAAATAACCATTCAATCTTACACGACTCTCAATCAGGATTCCGATCAAATCACAGCACTGAAACTATTCTAGTGTCTGCAATGAACTCATTTAAACAAACAATCGCAACTGGCAACAACATACTCCTTCTACAATTCGACATGTCCAGCGCCTTTGACATGGTTAATCATGAAATACTGTTACATATACTAGAATACTTCGGAATAGGAGGTACAGTCCTCAAATGGTTCAAAGGATTCCTGACCACAAGATCTTACCAAGTAACAATGAACGCGGAAAGATCACCCCCATGGACACCCAAGTGTGGAGTCCCCCAGGAATCTCCCCTCTCGCCAACATTATTCAATCTGATGATGATACCTTTAGCCAAACTGCTGGCTAACCAAAACCTCAACCCCTACATATATGCAGACGATGTCACAATCTACATCCCGTTCAAACATGATCTAAACGAAATCACCAACGAGATCAACCGAAGCCGCCATATAATGCACACCTGGGTAGATGCATTCCAACTAAAACTTAATGCAGAAAAACACAATGTCTTGTACTCACCTCACAACATAACACAAAACACTTCTCGACCATAACCACATCATACTGCTCTCTCCCTATCTCAAAAAACTTGAAAATTCTTGGAGTCACCATTGATCGAAACCTCACCCTTGATGACCACGTGAAGAACACAATGAAAAAGATGTTCTACTCCATGTGGAAGCTTAAAAGAGTAAAACCTTTCTTCCCCGTATTCCGCACCCTGGTACAGTCAATGGTAATAAGTCAACTGGACTACTGCAACGCACTATACGCTGGATGCAAAGAACAAACTATCAAAAAACTACAAACTGCCCAGAATACTGCCGCCAGACTCAGATTTGGAAAAACTAAATATGAAAATGCAAAACCCTTAAGAGAGAAGCTCCACTGGCTCCCACTTAGGGAGCGCATTACGTTCAAGATCTGCACGATTATACACAAAATCATTCACACAGACGCCCCAATCTACATGCTAAACCTCGTAGACTTACCTCCAAGAAATGCCACAAGAGCATCCCGCAAGTTCCTCGACCTGCACTTCCCCAACTGTAAAGGACTAAAGTACAAGCAGATGCACGATACTACATTCTCGTACTTGGGCACGAAATTGTGGAATGCACTGCTTACAGACCTGAGAACAATCAACGAAACAACTATGTTTCGCAGATCTCTAAAGACATATCTCTTCAACAAGGCATACAATGAGAATTAACAGCCACACAAATCCGCCTGACAATCCACTCAGCCAACTCACCTACTATAATTACCACTCAGCCAAGATAACTCACCTACTATAACTACCTAATCACTATAACTACCTAATTACCCCTTTCTTCTTCCTCCTACCCTTACCTAACCTCGACACAATGTTAAATGTATCTGTCACCCTGCAATGACTTTGCTAACAAAATATGTAAGCCACATTGAACCCGCAATGACTATGTTAACAAAACTATGTAAGCCACATTGAGCCTGCTAAAAGGTGGGATAATGTGGGATACAAATGCAATAAATAAATAAATAAATAGGCAACCAAGACAGAAATGCTAACACCAACACACCTGTTTGTTTATTTTTTTATAAACACCTTGAGAATCTGAAGGTGGACAAAGCTATGGGGCCGGATGTGATACATCCCAGGATACTGAGGGAGCTCTTAAAGATTTATTTAATATTTATTTATTTGTTGCATTTGTATCTCACATTTTCCCACCTATTTGCAGGCTCAATGTGGCTTACATATTACCGTGATGGTGATCGCCAATTCCGGTATGAGAAATACAGTGTGGTTTTGCGTTAAGGTTCATAAGTGACAGAGTAAATTAAGTAGTCAAGGAGAAAGAGTGAAGTTTTGTCCAGTTCTGGTATGAGTATCATTGTGTAGCAGGATTCAGGTTTTTAGGTTGGATCATTATGGTATGCCTTTTTGAACAGGGTGGTTTTTAATGATTTCTGGAAGTTTGTTAGTTCATGCATTGTTTTTATGACGTTTGGAAGTGCATTCCATAGTTGCATGCTTATATAGGAGAAGCTGGATGCATATGTTGATTTATATATTAGTTCTTTGCAGCTAGGGTAGTGGAGGTTTAGGTATGTGCGTGTTGACCTTTTTGTGTTCCTGGTTGGTAAGTCTATGAGGTCTTCCATGTAAACTGGGGCCTCGCCGTGAATAATTTTATGAACCAGGGTGCAGATTTTGAACGCAATACGTTCTTTGATTGGGAGCCAATGTAGTTTTTCTCGTAAGGGTTTGGCACTTTCGTATTTCATTTTTCCAAATATGAGTCTGGCTGTGGTGTTTTGGGCAGTTTGGAATTTCTTAATGATTTGTTCTTTGCATCCGGCATAGATTGCATTGTAGTAGTCTAGCCTGCTTATTTTCGAAAGGAGAAAAACGCCCATGTTCGGGAGATGGGCGTCCATTTCCCGTGGGCGGCCAAATCAGTATAATTGAAAGCTGATTTTGGTCATCTTCAACTGCACTCCGTCGCAGGAACGAATAAATTTGATGGGGGCGTGTCAGAGGCGTGGTAAAGGCAGGACTGGGGTGTGGTTATTGGCCGAGCAGAAATGGCCGAGCTCGGCCGATAATGGAAAAAAGAAAGGCGAGAATTTAGGACACTTTTTTTGGACCCTTTTTTCTCACGAACAGGTCCCAAAAAAGTACCCTAAATGACCAGATGACCACCGGAGGGAATCGGGAATCACCTCTCCTGACTCCCCAAGTGGTCACTAACCCCCCCCCCCCCCACCAAAAAAACCCACTTGCAAAAACCTTATTTCCCAGCCTCTATGCCACCCTCAAATGCCGTACCCACCTCCATGACAGCAGAATGTGTTCGATCCTCTCACAGCCTTTCCCTGGGTCAGATGTGGCTCTCGGGTGCACTGCAGAGTCACATCAGCATTGCATTGTGGTGGGTGTAGGGTATTGGGCTCTGTGATTTCACTAGCTTGTATTACAGTCTCACGATGTTGGTAGTTGGTAGGCTCTTCTCCCATGGTGCTTTTCCCTCTGCTTACTGGGTCAGAGTGTGCCCTGTTTTGTTTCCGGTAGTCCACAAGGTAGTGGCCATTTTTGTAAGTCCGTTTTAGATCCCTTTCATGTGTTAGCCACGTTACAGAACTTAGTTCTTACCTTGAATGTTGCTGAAAGAGGGCATTGTACACCATTCTGCCAGCTCTGAGCTACTGCTAATCTTAGTACCAGGGAGACTCGTTGCCAGTGGGGCACAACCTCTGATCTGCAGTTAACTGTGAGTAAACACGGTTATTGAAATAAAGGACTTTTTCAGCGAGATTAGTCTTACGGTGTGAACTGCTGTGCCAAGGTTATATAGCAGCAACAAGTCCTGTCCCTGGAGCAGTTTTAGTGGGTAATGGAGGGCACTTCAGGCAGGCGGACCCAGGCCCATCCCCCCTACCTGTACCACTTGTGGTGGTAAATGGGAGCCCTCTAACCCCCCCAACCCTCTGTACCCACATGTAGGTGCCCCCCTTCGCCATTAAGTGCTATGGTAATGGTGTTGAGTTGTGGGGTGTGGGTTTTGGGGAGGGATTTGGGGGTCTCAGCACACAAGGTAAAGGAGCTATGCACCTGGGAGGTAATTTAATGTTTTTTCCTATTTTTTAAAAGTGCCCCCTAGGGTGCCCGGTTGGTGTCCTGGCATGTGAGGGGGACCAGTGTACTACGAATCATGGCCCCTCCCATGACCCAAAGCCTTGGATTTGGTCATTTTTGAGCTGGGACGCTTCGGTTTCGATTATTGCTGAAAAACGAAAACGCCCAGCTCAAACAAACGCCCACATCTCAAAAACGCCCACATCCAATGCATTTGCCTGGCACAAACCGTATTTTCGAGACTAAAGATAAACGTCCATCTTTTTCGAAAATACGATTCGGCCCACCCCTTCACAACCCGTTCTCGGAGATGGACGTTCTTACACATGGGTGTTTGCATTCGATTGTGCCCCTCTAGGTGACTTAGAACCATTGATTATATCAGGCTGCGGAATATTTCCCTCGGGAAGAAAGGTTTTACTCGTTTGAGTTTCCACATTGAGTGGAACATTTTCTTTGTTGTATTTTTCGTTTGGCTTTCTAGCGTAAGATTTTGGTCGTTTGTAACTCCGAGAATTTTCAGGCTGTCTGAAACAGGAAGGGTGTAGTCTGGGGTGTATATATTGGTGAGTTTGTTCGTGTTGTATTGTGATGAGAGAATTAGACAGTGTGTTTTTTCTGCGTTAAGTTTTAATTGAAATGCATCCGCCCATGAGTTCAAGATTTGAAGGCTAAGTTTGATTTCATTTGTGATTTCTGTTAGATCATGTTTGAACAGGATGTATATTGTGACATCATCTGGGTAGATGTAAGGGTTAAGGCCTTGGTTAGATAGGGATTTGGCTAGTGGGGTCATCATAAGGTTGAAAAGGGTCGATGTGTACCTGGAAGCATTTATATGAAGTCCACAGCAGTGCCCCCTAGGGTGCCCCATTGCTCTCCTGGGATGTCTGGGGGATTAGTCTGCTAAAACTGTTGGCCCCTCCTCCATCCCAATGGTTTGATTTTCTACATTTTTCACTTGTACATTTTTTTTTCAAACATGGCCTGAAAAGATAAACACACAGAGTACAAAACCATGTTACAAACAGTATTTTCAAAATTAAAAAAGATAGACATTTTACAGTTTCAAAATTGATCATGTTTTCTATTCGGATTTGGGACATTTAGCGCAAAACATCCAAAGTCTGACTTAAACATCATATCGAAAATGCCCCTCCACATCACCATGATAGAGTTACTGGGGATTTGGATTTAGTTCATGTCTTTTCAAAAGTAGCAAACATTCTGGTGCAGTAGATATTTGTTTTCAGAGGGCTTACAAGCTAAGAAGCCCTTTTACTAAAGCTTAGCACGCACTAATAGACATTAGCATGTGTTATGTGCCAAGAAGCTCATTTTATACCTTCTTTCCTCTTCTGTTACCGCTTTAACTACATCCTTTCCTCTTAAACTTCTTAAACTGCTCCCTTCCCTTTCTTACAACCTGAATATGTTTCCTTTACTTCTTTTTCATTCTTGCTACTCTATTAGTCCCTTCCTCATGCTACCTCCTTCTCTGTCCTCTCTTCCCATATTGATTTGATATCAGCTCTCATGTTGCTTCCTTTCTTCTCTTTCTGCTGAAAATTTTCCTTACCTCTACCCTCACTCTCTCATATTTCCTCCTTCCCTCTTCTTTATCTCTGGCTATGCTTTTACTTTATTTCTTTAAAAGAAATAAAAGTGTCACCAGATCAATTAAGAGCTTTCATAGACCTAAAAAAAGTATCAAGATCATAATATTATGATCAACACAGCATAAGAAAGAGAGGTGGGTTGGTGTTAAGCCTTTCTTCTTTTTCCTTTATTTTTCTTCTTTCTGATCTCCCTGAATTATTTTTCACTCCCCTTTATTTTTGGGGTCTAAGGAAGGGACAAAAGTGAAGTATTTTGTTTCTTATTTAATTAATCTCTAAGATAGAGTATATGTGATTTAATTATCTGAACTCTTTTGTTTCCTGTATTGCATGTAACAAGATTATTGCTTGTGTATATAATAAATGCATTAAAGAAAAGAAATAAAAGAATTGCTCAGTTCTGTGTCTGTCTGAAAAATTAAAAATAGTGAGAAAGGTTGTGAGTTTAATTCTGTGTGCATAGATTTGCTGGGTGAAATAGTTTTCAAAAGAATTGTCTTGCCGTGAGAAGTGAGAACTTTTCCTATGCAATAGTGGTTTGAAGAATGGCCAACATAATGCAAGTTTCTATGAAGTGCTCTGGAGGGATCCAGGAAACTATAGACTAGTAACCTGATGTCAGTGCTAGCCAAGATGGTAGAGACCATTCTGAAAAACAAAATGCTTCAAGGATAAGCAGGATGTAACCTTCTTACTGATAGGTGATATCATCTGATGGAACTTGGTGTAGGAAATGCTCTCCTGCGTCCTTCCTAGAACAATTTGGAAGTTGGTCACCATGCCTTCCCACTCGTCATTATTGTATGGGACCAGTTCAGTCTTTGCTTTCTGTGGAACAGTGAGGACATTCTAGTTCTGTTGTCCTGCACGCTTCTTAGTGATTTTCCTTCACAACATAGTGGTATTTCCTTTTGCTGCATTCAGGACTGAATCCTATAAATGGCACCTATTAAACTGGCACCAAAAATAAAAAAAATAGCTCTGTTATTCTATAAATGGCACTTAAAATTAGGCACCATTTATAGAATAGTGCTTAGCGCCAGGAACCGTGACTACATTTAGGCGCTACCGTTTACACCAACAAAACCTTGGTGTAAATTTCCATGGCTAAATTAGACGCAGATACCCTTAACTCATTAACTGCACATGTAAATTGTAGGAATGCTCCTGATCCGCTCAAGACCCTCCCATGGCTGTGTTTCCTTTTTAGACCCACACGTAAAATTTACACGTTGATCCTGTGCCTAAGTTTATGCATGTAAATTTTCATTAATTACAATTAGCACCAATATTTGCATATTAAGATCTCAATTATCAGTGCCAATTGGCTTGTTATTCAATTACATTGCACACGTGCCCAAATTTGCACACACAGGTTTTGGCACTTTTTATAGATTTGGGGGGGTCAGTGTATAAGTTGTCTGTGTGGGGCTACTGTCCCTTTAATTGCCTTTTATTTCTCTTAGGTTTTCTTTATTTTCTGCAGCCCACTAGGTCCCTTTGGTCCTTGGGTACCCAGTTAGGTACTGTTTTCACCATTGAGCCATTTTGCTTCAACTACTTTCCCCGACATGTCCCACAAAGCTCCCAGTGGTTTAAAGAAGTGCACCCAGTGCAATAGGACAATGTTCATGACAAACACTCATAATTGGTGCCTGAAATGCTTAGGACCCGATCATTATTCCTCTTCTTGTAAATTCTGTTTGCAGATGTCAAGAGGAGGCATCAAAAGTTGTGAGAAAGCATGCAAACTGATTTTTGGCATCAAAAGTACTGTCCATCAATTTCAGCATTGGAGGTATTGGTCTCTATAGCTCTGGGAGCTGCATCAGCCACTGGGAATGCATCAACATTGAGAGATCCTCTACCTTCTTTGACATTGAGTGTTGGTAGTGACCTCCAAGATTGGGCACTCTCTAATTCCCTCCTGTGGGCAAAGAAGAATTCATCATCAAGAACCCTACAGGGTGCAGCAGGTTATCGAAACTCCCCAGATACCTTTGAAGGATGTGGCTTCTCCAGCTGATTCCAACCCTTATCAATAACAGGCCTTGAGGAGGGCTTTGGACCATGTTCCAGAAGCAGATGGAGCACCTATTTGTTTAGCAGAAAGCTACGTTATCGAGGACCCTGGTGCAGTGGCGTTCCTAGGGTGGCTGACACCCGGGGCGGATCGCCAATGCACCCCCCCAGGTGCAGCGCGACCCCCACCCCCGGCGAAAGGACAACCCCCCCGGGTGCAGCGCGACCCCCCCACCCCCGGCGAAAGGACACACCTCCCCCCTGGCGAAAGGACACCCCCCCAGGTGCATTTTTACCTGCTGGGGGGAGGGGTGCCGCGCGCCTGTCTGCTTCACTCGTTCCATGCTCCCTTTGCCCCGGAACAGGAAGTAACCTGTTCCGGGGCAGAGGGAGCACGAAACGAGCGGAGCAGACAGGCGCGCGGCACCCCCCCAGCGGCGTGCACCCAGGGCGGACCGCACCCACCGCTCCCCCCCCCCCCTAGGAACGCCACTGCCCTGGTGCTGGTATCTCAGGCAATCCAGTTTCTCCAAGCATAAGCAGGCATAATGGGCCAGATTCTATATAAGGCACCTAAAATATCCACAATGTAAACATTTCTGCCTAAACGTATTCTGTAAGCGGCACCTAGATTTAGGCAAAGTGTATAGAATATGCATAGTTGATATCCCAGTGCCTAAAAGTACGTGCCTCCATTTACATCAACGAAAATGTGGTGTAAATCCCTGCACATAAAATGTATGCACACTGCACCATATTCTAAAACAATGCATGTAAATTTGGGAACACCCATTGAATGCCCATTTCCATGCCCCTTTTGAACTGTGCGCATTAGAATTTGAACACTGTTCTTTACAGAATATACTTAGCGAGTTGTGCATGTAAATTTTAATTATTGCCAATTAGTGCTCATTATTGCTTGTTAAGTGCTGATATCAATGCAAATTAACTTGTTAAGCCAATTAAGTTATACGCGTGGAGGGGCATAATCGAACATCGCCGGTGATCTATTTTGGCGGCGGCACAACAGCTGGCCATAACCATATCATCGAAAAAGATGGCCGGTCATCTTTTCTTTTGATAATACGGTTTGACCTGGCCAAATGCCAGTGTTCGCCGGGTTTGAGATGGCCAGTTTTGTTTTTCAGCAATAATGGAAAATAATGCCGGCGATCTCAAACCCGGCAAAATCCAAGGCATTTGGTCGTGGGAGGAGCCAGCATTTGTAGTGCACTGGTCCCCATGACATGCCAGGACACCAACTGGGCACCCTAGGGGGCACTTCTAAAAATTTTTTTTAAATACACAAATAGCTCCTGGGTGCATAGCTCCCTTCCCTTGGGTGCTGAGCCCCACAAATCCCCCCCAAACCCACTCCCCACAACTCTACACCACTACCATAGCCTTTATGGGTGAAGGGGGGCACCTACATGTGGGTACAGTGGGTTTGGGGGGGGGTTGGAGGGCTCAACACTTAGCACCATAAGTCTAACAGGTAGGGGGGGATGGACCTGGGTCTGCCTGCCTGAAGTGCCCTGCACCCATTAAAAACTGTTCCAGGGACTTGCATACTGCTGTGATGGAGCTGGGTATGACATTTGAGGCTGGCATATAGGCTGGCAAAAAAGGTTTTTATTTTTATTTTTTTAGTGTGGGACGGGGTTGGTGACCACTGGGGGAGTATGGGGAGGTCATCCCCCATTCCCTCCGGTGGTCATCTGGTGAGTTGGGGCACCTTTCTGAGGCTTGGTCGTGAAAATAAAAGGACCAAGTAAACCCGGTGAAATACTGATTAACGCCGCTTTTTTTTTTTTTTTGCATTATTCGCGAAAGCCGGCCATCTGGTAGCCACGCCCATGCCCGCCCATGTCCCGCCTTCGCTTCGCTGCCGACACGCCCCCCTTGAACTTTCACCGGCTCAGCGACGGGAGAGCGGCGATGGTGTCAAAAAAGCAGCTTTCGATTGTACCGATTTCACCGCTTTTGAGAGATCGCCAGCCATCTCCCGATTTATGTCGGAAGATGGCCGGCGATCACTTTCGAAAATAAGCCTGATAGTTATATAATATGCCTGAATTTCAGGTGGCTCTCTAGGCGCGTTATATAGAATCCTGGGAAATATTCTCACATGTGGGTGTTATCATCCACAGAGTCCAGTGCAGGCACTACCATAATGCACTGTCATTTCAAAACTTTGAGGCAGTGCCCCCACCACGCATGCGTGGGTGACCTCCCACCCAGTGCTCGAGCACAGGACCAGTAGTCTAGCATTTTCCACAGTGTAGAGAAGCTGTCTTTTTAATCTTTCCTCAGCATGTCAAAATTTATCTTTTTGGTGCCTTCCCTTTTTCAGATATTTTTATTCATATTCTCCTTTTTATCCCTTCTTTTTGTTCAATATATTCATTTTCAAATTATTGTTTCGTTTTTATTTTTTTTTGGCCTTTAGGGCCTTTGAGCCCTTCTTCTATCTGGGAAGCATTGACTTTTTTCAGGTACTCATGCTCCCTGGACCATTGAGTCTTTTGACCTTGTCTTGACCGTTTTTCCCTCTATGTCAGTGAGGGTGCTGTGTGGCTTTAAGAAGTGTACTCGATGCAATAGGACCATTTCAGGCACAGACCCACATAATTTGCATGTTCAGTGCTTGGGTCCAGAGCACCAAGACATAAACCCCTGGATTCTATATAGCGCGACTGAAGTTGCGCATGTAAATCCAGTTGTATTCTGGATTTGCTTGCTCAACTTAATTGGTTAATTAAGCCATTCGGCGCTGATAATTGCCACTTATCAATTATTGACATTAATTGGAATTAATTAGAATTTATGCACAGAACTGTAAATTCTAAGTCACGTGGTTAGTCACAGTTGAAAAGGGGGCATGGCTATGGGCGTGGAATGGGCGGGTTATGGGCATTTCTAAAATCTATGCACATGGGTGTAGAATACACCCAGTCTGTGCCTAATGTAGGCATCAGCATTTACACCGTTTTACTTGGCATAACTGCCCACGACTAAATTTAGTCATGTGGTCAGGCACTCGGCATATTCTATAAACTGCGTGGAAATATAGGCTTATTCTATAAAGTACACCTAAATTTAGGCATATTTTATAGAATATGCCTAGGCATAATTTTTTTTCAGCACAGATTTTTCAGGCACCATATATAGAATCTAGCCCTTAGTGTGGTCTCTGCCTGCGCATGCAAGTGAGAACATATAAATTCCTCTGAGTACAGTGTGAAAAACCTTTTAGTTCTGTATCGGCATCGAGCGTGGCAGGAGATTCGGCACTCGATGCAGAACCTGCACCTGTGTTGTCATCGACATCAAGGGTACCGACACAATATCAAGAGGGTCTTATATCGGACTCGGTACAGCAACCATGTTTATTGGTGCTGCATGCGTTGAGTGACCTGCAGCATAAAAAACCTAAGAAGCGTCATCATCGTTCTCCCTCTAGGCACTCTGCTAACACATCTGCATTGACATCCTCAATGAAAGGAAAGCGTCTATGCTGCAGTGATTGCTCTCCATCTCTCTCCAACTTATTTCTCATTGAGAGCCTTCGAGGTCTTTGAGATCTTCTATACCTGCATAGGCTATAACTCCAACTGTAACCACACCTCTTTTTCATCTGGTACCGATGTCTACTCTACAGGAAGAAATCCGAGCTATGTTCAAAGAGGAGCACAGGGCTACTGCATACACAGTCTATATAGGCTAACAGAGTGCCTTTGCCAGCCTCAGCTCAGACCCACGGGAGAGGTCCCGCACATCGTCTTGGTGTCAACCATCGGGGGCACCACAAACCCAACCAACATATGTGTCAACATTGACAGAGGAACTTTCTTTAGCCTCAGAGATTTATCTGCCACGAAGCATCTTGACACAGAGCTGAAGCTTTAGTCGACACTCTCTTTTATGTACTTCGAGGAGTGAAACTCAGACATTTCCTGGGAGACATTTCCAGGTGCCGCATACAGTTCAAACTTCTCCTACTAACCTACAAATGCACTCAATCTGTAGCCCCTCACTACCTCTCTACCCTTATCTCCCCTTACGCTCCTACCCGAAACCTCCACTCACAGGATAAATCCCTCCTCTCTGCTCCCTTCTCCACCATTGCCAACTCCAGGCTCCGCCCTTTCTGCCTTGCCTCTCCCTATACTTGGAACAAACTCCTTGAGCCCATATGCAGAGCCCCCTCCCTGCCCATCTTCAAATCCTTACTCAAAGCCCATCTCTTCAATGTCACCTTCGGCACCTAATCATTTTACCTCTATCCAGGAAATCTAGACTGCCCCAATTGACTGTCTGCACATGTTGTCCATTAGATTGTAAGCTGACTGCACATGTTGTCCTTTAGATTGTAAGCTCCTTTGAGCAGGGACTGTCCTTCTTCGTTAAACTGTACAGCGCTGCGTAACCCTAGTAGCGCTTTAGAAATGTTAAGTAGTAGTAGTAGACAGCTGAGAAGACCTATGACATTCCATCTGATCATTCTCCTCCACCTGAGAGATGTAAGTCTCCCCCAGAAAGTTTATTTTTTCCTGGCTTTGTCCTTGAGATGGGCCAAGCAGAGGCATAGCTAGGTTTTGACATCTGGGGGAGCAGACTTTTGTAAAATAGGCGCCAGAAGGGTAGGCCGGCCATAGCATCCCACAACAGAGAAGGTGCAACCAGACACTCATAGAAAAGTCAAGGCACTGCTAATGCTCCCCAAGCCTAGGGGACACCGGTGGCTGCTTTACAATCTCATTGGGATTAGCACTTTTTCCAAGGGGAATGTACCTAGGCTCTGACTCTCCTATAAAGGTAACAACCAAATAGGAACTTCTCTGACCTTTTACAATGTACTGCCAAGTGGCAGCCAAGTGCAAACACAAATACAAACATAGACTGAAGAAATATTTTTTACACTTGCAGCCTATATTAGCATGGCAAGACGTTGGCATTGGTGTACTGTGAAGTGGAATTTCATACAATAGGCTGCAGTTAGAAAAATGCTGAGGTGGATTTAGTGACAGTGCTGGTACAGTACTGAATCTGAATTTACAGAAATACAGGTTAATAAATACAAACCAAATGTATACGCTGATATCTTTTTACTGACACTTTAATCAACTTACAAGTTTTGTATTATGCCTCTTAAAACAGAGAGAAAAACCAAAAGTTCAATAAAACAAAGTTGAACTCAAATAAATGCACGCTGCTGCTCCACAACACACTTCCTTGGTTAAGAACCATTGGTCTAGGCACATGCAAGAACACACACACCCCCAAAATGATGGAAACAAACTTCTTGAGTGGCTAAAATCACCAAAATTCTGGTTAATGACTTTTGTGTGGGCCCTTTTCTATATATACTTCCCATAGTCTCACATGCTGCACAGATTTCAATGGTAGATCACAGGTTGCCCACCCTGGGATAGTAACTCAATATAAACCTTGCACCTCCAGTTCTGTGTATCCCACTTACAACTCACCATAGAAAAAATATTCACCAATATACCTACTACTGGGAAACTAGAACAGGCTGTACCGTTAGAGATTCCTACACAAACATGCTTGCACAATCTTTCATCTTAGTTGCTCTTAAGGAACAAGGATGGATCCTCACCTGATACAAAATAGGGAGACCACAAAAAACATTCATAAAAACTGAAATGGTGACCCCCCCCCTCCCCTCTATCCAAGAAAGCTAGGCTCTATAAGCAGTGCAATATCAGTACAAAATACAAACACAGAAAAGATATACATTTCCCCAAACGGACACACCTCAATCTTTGAAAATGTATTAAATAATACTTTTTCTACCTTTGTTGTCTGGGTATTTTTCCCCTAATTACTACTACTACTATTTAGCATTTCTATAGCGCTACAAGGCGTACGCAGCACTGCACAAACATAGAAGAAAGACAGTCCCTGCTCAAAGAGCTTACAATCTAATAGACAAAAAATAAATAAAGTAAGCAAATCAAATCAATTAATGTGAACGGGAAGGAAAAGAGGAGGGTAGGTGGAGGCGAGTGGTTACAAGTGGTTACGAGATAAAAGCAATGTTAAAGAGGTGGGCTTTCAGTCTAGATTTAAAGGTGGCCAAGGATGGGGCAAGACGTAGGGGCTCAGGAAGTTTATTCCAGGCGTAGGGTGCAGCGAGACAGAAGGCGCGAAGTCTGGAGTTGGCAGTAGTGGAGAAGGGAACAGATAAAAAGGATTTATCCATGGAGCGGAGTGCACGGGAAGGGGTGTAGGGAAGGACGAGTGTGGAGAGATACTGGGGAGCAGCAGAGTGAGTACATTTATAGGTTAGTAGAAGAAGTTTGAACAGGATGCGAAAACGGATAGGGAGCCAGTGAAGGGTCTTGAGGAGAGGGGTAGTATGAGTAAAGCGACCCTGGCGGAAGACGAGACAGGCAGCAGACTTTTGAACCGACTGGAGAGGGGCTGGACTCAGATTCTTTTTCACTTTATTGTATCAGTCTGAGTCTTCTCCAAAATATTGTCCAAGTTTGCCCCACCTATACAGACTCCTTGTTTCCCTTGCCTCCGCCTAGGAGTTCTATCCCCTCAAGTCCGACATCAAGAAAGTCGAAGAAAACAGGAGACGGGATGACGTCAAAAAGTTGAAACCAATTAAGTTGTAGTCTATGCTTCCCCCTTCCCCACGCAACCATCATCTAGTACACTGAAAACAAAGCATGCAAACCTATGAGCTGCTGCATCCACGCTGTCATTCTTTATTGTTGGTAGCATTTTTATTTAATCTCATTTATATTAAACATGCTGGCTTGTGCAGCATATGGATGTACACAGAGGAAGCATTTTTTCATGGAGAGGATGGTGGATATGTGGAATGCCCTCCCGCAGAAGGTGGTGGAGATGAAAACGGTAATGGAATTCAAACATATGTGGGATAAACACAAAGGAATCCTGTTTAGAAGGAATGGTTCCACAGAATCTTACTGGAGATTAGGTGGTGAAGCCGGTAATTGGGAAACACAATGGGAGCTGTGCAGACTTCTACGGTCTATGCTCTGATCGTGACTGAATAGATAGGGATGGGCTGGAGTGTAAATTTAAAGGGGCTTCGACGTTAGCACCAGAACTTAATACAAGAATAGTGCTGGGCAGACTTCTACGGTCTGTGCCCTGGAAATGGCAAGGACAAATCAAACTTGGGTATACATATAAAGTTCTCATACCATGTAAAATGAGTTTACCTTGATGAGGCAGACTGGATGGACCGTACAGGTCTTTATCTGCCGTCATTTATTTTGTTATGTTACTATAGTGGTTTAATCAGTTAGAGTACTAATTTTTTTTTTTGTTACATTTGTACCCCACGCTTTCCCACTAATGGCAGGCTCAATGCAGCTTACATGGGGCAGTGGAGGGTTAAGTGACTTGCCCAGAGTCACAAGGTGCTGCCTGTGCCTGAAGTGGGAATTGAACTCAGTTTCTCAGTTCCCCAGGACCAAAGTCCACCACCCTAACCACCAGGCCAATCCTCCACTACATTTTAAATCATTGTGTCATTTGGAGGGTCTGGCTATAGGGACTCCCCATCACCCCCTGTATTCGTGCAGAGATGTTTTCACCTAGTAAAGGGTCACCAAAACAGACATCAGATGCAGATGTGAAGAAGAGAGAGAGAGAGTGTGTCTCACCACGCCTCCTCTTTCTTTATTTTTTTTAATTTTATGGGCTAAAAAAAAGGCTGTGTGTGTGCCCTCCCCCTCCCCCTCCCCCAGACACTCATGCACAGTCACAGTTCCCCATCCCCGCAACCCCCTACTGTGACTAACACACACATACACAATTACTGATGTCTCACACACACTCACACACGCATGCACTCTGACTCACCGCCTACCACTGTGGTCCTGCCCACACACTCTCTCTCATCAGATGGAAGGAGAGGAAGGGAAGGAAAGGAGGTGGTCATGGAACTTAGAACTACACACACACTCTCTGTCACACTGTATCTCTCTGACAAACACACACTCACTCAGACACAAACAGTCTGTCTATCTGTCTCACACACACTCTCACACAAGAACACACATAGGAACACATCGCACAACGTACACATGCAAAAAAACAAAAAAAGAAAGACGTTTAAGGGAAACAGGACACAACACCCTAGCAATTAAACATTCAGCCACTCACCCCTCTTACATTTAGACACACACAAACAATCTCTGACACACTCACCACCACCCTCTCAGTTACACCCACTTCTCTCATTTTCACAGAAAGACACACACAATCTCTCTCTGTGACACACACACACACACACACACATGTTTCCTTTGCTTTCAGTGTATGCGAATGACAGCTGCACGTCACAGGGGAAACAGAGATTACCGTAATTGCCTTCCTTCAGGGGAAACAGAGATTACCCTAATTGCCTTCTTCCCTTACACTGGACTACATAGGCTTACTTCCACTCCTGTCTACTAAGACAGGGGAGGGAGGACGGTGAACGACAATGTGGATGCAGCACCTCACAGGTGTGCTTTCCATTGAGTGTATGGCAATGATGGCTGCACGGCGCAAGGGAAACAGAGATTACCCCCAACCTCCCAGCCCCCCCACCCTCTCTCACTTACACACACACAGAAACACTCTCTCTCACACACAATCTATCTCTATTCACAATGGAGAAGGGTAGCTAAGGGAAGTACAACGGAACAATGGCAATTGTCCCCCATACACTCGCTCTCACAGACTCACTTGCACACACACTCTCTCACACATACACAATCCAAGGAAAACCTTGCTAGCGCCCATTTCATTGTATTCAGAAACGGGCCTTTTTTACTAGTATATATATAACCCACTGGGTTACATTTATAGTGCCTATGGTGTTAGTTGTCCTAATAATTCAGGACTAGGTGCAAGTGTGTGTTATATTTACTTCATTTTGATAGGTACTTAAAGCTCAGTACTTTACCATCATTTTGGGTAGTTCTGCTTAAGTACGTTGTCTCTGACTGATACTGTTTTACTGTTATAATAAGTTTACTGCTGCCAATATTTCTAATAAACCACAGGAGGAACAGGGGTGATATGATACAGACGTTCAAATATTTGAAAGGTATTAATCCGCAAACAAATCTTTTCCGGAGATGGGAAGGCGGTAGAACGAGAGGACATGAAATGAGATTGAAGGGGGGCAGACTCAGGAAAGATGTCAGGAAGTATGTTTTCACAGAGAGGGTGGTGGATGCTTGGAATGCCCTCCCATGGGAGGTGGTGATGAAAACGATAACGGAATTCAAACATGCGTGGGATGTGCATAAAGGAATCCTGTGCAGAAGGAATGGATCCTCAGAAGCTTAGTCGAAATTGGGTGGCGGAGCAGGTGAGGGGAAGAGGGGTTGGTGGTTGGGAGGCGAGGATAGTGGAGGGCAGACTTATACGGTCTGTGCCAGAGCCGGTGATGGGAGGCGGGACTGGTGGTTGGGAGGCGGGAAGTACTGCTGGGCAGACTTGTACGGTCTGTGCCCTGAATAAGGCAGGTACAAATCAAGGTAAGGTATACACATATGAGTTTGTCTTGTTGGGCAGACTGGATGGACCGTGAAGGTCTTTTTCTGCCGTCATCTACTATGTTTTGCTATTTTTCGTATAGTATCTGAGCCTTGTGTCCTATTCTTTCAGTGTTATCTTGGACTTAGAATTCAGGTTTTTAAGAGGGAGGTTGTGACCCATCCGTTACAGAGTGCTAAATTTCTACTTTCTGTCATCTTTTTACCTTCCTTCATTGCCTGCTCTCTACCTGGGGTCAGGTAATTGTGATTAGTCCCACACATTGGCATTCTCAGCCAATCCAAAGGAACTAGATCAAGAATGCTGTTATGTTTCTGCTATGTTTTTGCTAAGCAGGCTGAGGAGAGGCTGGCACCCACTCTGCTAGGGCTAGGGAGGGGCTAGGGATCTCTCTGCTAGGGTAGCTGGGTGGGACTTGCTTGCTATTAGTCAGCTGGGTGGTAGCTGAAGTCTGCAGTTACTGATGTCAGTAGCCAGGAGCTATTTTTACCTGCAGTTTCAGGTAAGCGCTGCGTTAACGTTTAGGACTTTCCTGCTGTAGCTTCTTATCTATCTTTTTCCCTGAGAGCTTGCTCTGGGTGTGGGAGGGATCTGTTCCCTCCCTCTGTGTGTTCTTAAGTGCTGGCTTGTCAGCATTTATTCTGTGTTCCGTTGTATGTGTTTGTCGCAGTGTGGGGTTAATTGGCTTCCCCTGCAGCTGGACGGTGTTCTCTGGTTGAGGTTAGTGTGTGTCTTCTGTGATATGTCAACTTGCTTGTTTTATTTAATTTGTTTGGTTTAGTTCTGTTTGTTGTGGTTTCACCTCTTGTTCTGGGGTTAGTGTGCTGTGTTAACCCCTCGGTCTCTGTGTCTGCTGTGTGTTGGTTATCTGTGCTTAGAAGTCTCTGTTACTATTATTATTATTTATTGCATTTGTATCCCACATTTTCCCACCTTTTTGCAGGATCAATGTGGCTTACAATACATCATGAATAGTGGAAATATATGATAAAGTATTCATTTAGTATTACAGAAGGTTCTTGGGTAATATGATAATGAAATACATTATAGTGGTATAACAAGCAAATATTATAAGACAATTCTAGATTTATGTATATGAGTTCATATTTGTTGATCTTTGTGGTATGCCTTGTTAAAGAGATGGGTCTTCAGTAGTTTGCGGAAGTTAGTTCATAGACCGTTTTCAAGTTGCGCGGCAGCACGTTCCAGAATTGTGTGCTCAAGTAGGAAAAGGTTGACGCATGCGTAAGTTTGTATTTTAGACCTTTGCAGTTGGGGAAACGAAGATTAAGGAATGTGCGGGATGATTTTTTAGCATTCCTGGGTGATAAGTCTATCAGGTCTGACATGTAGGCTGGGGCATCTCTGTGAATGATTTTGTGAACTAGGGTGCATATTTTGAACGTGATGCGTTCTTTAAGTGGTAGCCAGTGTAGCTTTTCTCGTAGGGGTTTAGCACTTTCATATTTTGTTTTGCCGAATATGAGTCTAACTGCAGTGTTCTGAGCTGTCTGAAGTTTCTTGATTATTTGCTCTGGACTCTTTTCCCGGCAGGGCTGGGTTCTGCCTGGTCTGCCTTACCTGTCAGTCTGGTTCAGCTTTGCCTGATACTACTGCTGCTTCTGCCGGCCGCCTAAACCCAGGGGCTCAACTCCTGGGGGACAGTGGCTAAGTGCAGGTTGAAGAGTGGCGAAGCTGTTCCGGTATCTGTGTTCCTACATCAACCGTGTAGTACCTGTGGTGGCCTGCCGGTTCCTGTGGCTCCGTATCAGGTAGCTGGGTGCAGCCTAGCCAGTTGATGTAGGTCGATCGGGTCCTGTAGTTCCCTATCCTTTAAGGGGTTCGGCACCTCTTCTCGGTAGCCTGGAGTCCTGGGTGAGTACCCTGTGGTCTGTTAATTGTATTAGTTGGGGTTCGGTCCACCCTAGGCCTTCCCTAGATTCCCTTCCTGTTTGCGGCCTGGGCTCAAGGGCTCATGATCAAGGAACTAGAGACAGTTGTGACAAATGCTAGGACAGAATTGCTCTTCCAGAGTTCAGAACTCAGTGTAAAGTTCTAAGCATGCTCAGCAGTTCCTACACACGTTGATCTCCTTAGCTTCTGAGTTAGTTCCAAAGCTCAAAACAGTGAAACAACTATTTGGGAGGTGGGAGGGATTGATCACATTATCAATTCTGCTGTCTTTAGAAAACCTATGCTACAGGTGAGCAACGGTGCTTCTGTGAACAAGCAAGAGTGAGTTAGGAACACAGCTGGGTGAGCCCCATGTTTAGAGCTGTTCAATCAGCACTGAATTGTCTTGCAGCAGGCTGAACAATCAAGTGTGAGAGTTGTTGGTTGAAAGGAACAGATTGATCAGCACTTCATGCCCATAGGCTTTGTCCTGTGACGAAGCTAGATCCAAACAGTAATGCGTACTGAAAGTATGAAAAAATTATCATGTTGCTGCTTTGTAGATGGTATTTAGTGAGCCAGTTGCAGTAGCTCTATTCTGATGAGAATAAACTTGGGAACTGAGGGAAGTATGCACATAAAAACTTCTATGCAAGAAGTCAGCAAGTTTGCTAGAGTTCTTTTTGCAACTGGCCAACCAGGCCTATTCAGATTGAATAAAATGAATAGCTGACTCGACTTTCTCAATGATGTAGTTCTTTTCAAGTAGCAGATAAGAACCTACTTATAGTCTAAACTATGAAGGGCCTTTTGTCAAGCATCTGAATGAAGCTCCAGACAGGTAGGTGGTAATTCTGTATGGAGGGCACCGACGTTTAGACACCAATAATACTCAGAAATTACCAAACTGGCATATACATGTTTATGTGTACACATGCACATGTAAGTGTCAATATTCAAGCTACTTGCTACTCTGTATTTTATAGCATGGCATCTGCATGCTATATGGCATGTAGTTTGAAGATGGGGCAACACATGTATGTTGTAGCAATCTAGGCATAAGCATTTGCACCAGCTCTGTTGCTAGTATAAGTAGTTGTATCTAAAATACATAGACATATTTGACCTTGTCACAAAATGCCTAGCCACTCGCCTTGGGCTAACCCTGAGGCCACTTAGAGAGTCTGTCCCCAGGACAGCTCAGGTCTGCCTGCACCTGGGCATATGCTCTACACTAGCACTCCCGCCCCTCCGGCTGGGTCCCAACCATCTCTGGGTGAGTCTCCCATGATTTCTAGGTTACTGGGGCCACACTCCCACTAGTCCCACAGTTCCTAGAAAGCACTCACAGACCCAACACACAAACCACCAGGATTCTTAGTGAGTCCAGACAAGCAGAGTCAATAAACTAAAAAAAGGTTTATTGTCATAAAAAATATTGAACAGAGACTGTTATGTGGTAGATAATTTTGACTGTAGAGCATGTCTTGCCCCCTTGGATATTTTTAAAGTTTAAGTTTGCAATTAAACAGCTTTGTTTTTTTAAGGACACCTTTGCATAAAATGAATATGAAATGTTATACCCCAATCAATGACATATATTGACATCTTACCTTGAATTTTATTTTCAGGTGGTTTGATTTTTACTATTAGGGGTATGCTGTGTTTTTACCCCTTTTAGGTATGTAGAAGTCTATCTCTCAATGTGAGCACATTAACATCTATGTTATATGAAATAATATTTGACATACCAGCACACCAAATTTTCTGCTTTTGCTTTCACATGTGTTTTCACCTTGTGCCCTCCTGTTATCAGTTTGTTATGCACATGGTTTGTAATTTCTGTTTTTATTAATTTATGATTACTCTTTTTATTAAAGTGATGATTTGATTATGATTTGTAATAATTTTATGGTTTTAGGAGCCAAATGTATTAGTTTTAATGTTACCCATTATTTATTCATGTTTTTAAGTTTTAAGGAATATTGTATATTTTATATGAAGCTTACAATATATATGTTCTGATGTTTTATTTTGTAGTTCTTTTACCCCTGATGCAGCCTGAGGGAGAAACTTGGCCACTTCGGGTAATTGTTCAATAAACCACTTCTTTTTATTTACTTGTTTTGGTATTTTTATGTGAAATCACAAATGAAATTACACACAGCCTCCAATTAATGAACACACGGGCGGACGCATTCCAACTAAAGCTAAACGCAGAAAAAACATAATGTCTCATTCTATCCTCACAATACAACACAAACAAACCCAACACCATAAACACCCCGGATTACACCCTCCCGATCTCAGACAGCTTGAAAATTCTGGGAGTCACAATTGATCGAAATCTCACATTCGAAAATCATGCGAAAAACATAGCAAAGAAAATGTTCTACTCAATGTGGAAACTCAAAAGAATCAAACCCTTCTTCCCAAGGGAAGTATTCCGCAGCCTAGTACAATCAATGGTGTTCAGTCATCTAGACTACTGCAATGCCATTTATGCTGGATGCAAAGAACAAATCATTAAGAAGCTTCAAACCGCTCAAAACACAGCAGCCAGACTCATATTTGGGAAAGCGAAATACGAAAGCGCCAAACCCCTAACAGAAAAACTACACTGGCTTCCACTAAAAGAACGTATTGCATTCAAAGTCTGCACCCTGGTCCACAAATTCATCCACGGAGAAGCTCCGACCTACATGTCAGACCTTATAGACTTGCCTATTAGGAATGCAAAAAGATCATCATACACACTCCTCAATCTCCATTTTCCTAACTGCAAAGGACTAAAGTATACATCCACATACGCGACCAGCTTCTCATACGTCTGCACGCAGCTATGGAACGCACTACCGAAGGCCATAAAAACAATGCAAGATCTAACCATCTTCCGAAGACTACTGAAAACAGATCTTTTCAAAAATGCATACCTAAGCATCCATCCTAATACTAAATATCGAAACTATACACGATCTACACAAAACCGAACTCTTAACACATGACTGATTAACCTCTATGATATTAATGATTAAGCAATTCACTTAAACCTTATGCGGAATAGGGACTCTCTTTAGTCGACGATCTAATGCATGTTACTAGCCAATCTACTACTCAGGAGCCTTCATGCACTACCACAACTTTTCTCTTCTTTACCATGTATGTATGCACATGTTATATATATATACCATGATCTATTCCATATATGTTATGCTCCATGTTTGCTACCATGTATGTAAGCACCTTAACGCAATACTATTTGTAACTCTGCTACCTGGAAATGGCAATCGCCATTACGGCAAATGTAAGCCACATTGAGCCTGCAAATTGGTGGGAAAATGTGGGATACAAATGCTACAAATAAATAAAACAAATAAATAAAATCTACTTTTACTTTGTTCTTATCTCAGTAGGCAGATCAGTGCCTCTTGTTCTTGTTTTTCACATCACTGCAGGTTGCTTCCTCTTTATGTTAAACTAAAGAAGAAACAGTCATTTCTCTGTAACAGCTTTAAACATAAAACATGTACCACATGCTGGCCAAATCAGAGAAATACACTTCAACAAATAATAACAGTTTACAGGCTTACACATATTTTATAAAGAAAAGTAGAAATTTGCATTACTTTATAGAATAGGCTCCAAATGGGCTCCTTTTTGGTGCCTAAAATTAGACATCCCTTTATAGAATTATCCTCAAAGTGGAAAGCTCTATTTCCTCATTGAGGGAGAAAGGCATGGCACTTCAGATAAAAACTTAAGATGTGTCCAAAGACCAAACTTATGATAATGGAATTATGTAGATGGTTCATATGCTACAAGTACTTGCAGTTCACTAAGAGGGGCATAATCGAATGGTGCCGACCATCTCCGGGGCCGGCTCCGCAAATGGGCGGAGCCAACCATATTTTCGAAAAAGATGGCCGGCCATCTTTTTTTCTGATAATACGGTTGGGGCTGGCCAAATTTCGACATAAATGCTGAGCGCCGGGTTTGAGATAGCCGGCATCGGTTTTTGCCGATAATGGAAACCGAGACTGGCTATCTCAAAACCGGCCAAATCCAAGGCATTTGGTTGTGGGAGGAGCCAGCATTTGTAGTGCACTGGTCCCACTTACTGAATGTAAAAAGCCCTTCCCTTACCGATCTGGAAAGGAATGGGCATGCAAGAAGGAAATTGCATGCAAATGAGCTGCTTGCTATTAGCTCATTTGCACACGATTTCCTTCCTAAGGAGGGGAAGCGACGGCAGTTGAGGACATCCTTCACTGCAATGGCACTCAAGAGAGTGGAGGAGTGGTAGAGTGGCCTAGTGGTTAGAGCACTGGTATTGCAATCCATCGGGGGGGGGGGGGGGGGGGGGGGGGGCCAGTTCAAATCCCACTGCTGCTACTTGTGATCCAAAATCCAAATAAACAAATAAAAAGGATGTCAGAGGCATAGCAAAGGCATGGCTGTCCTTCTCACAGAAACATTTTGAACGTCCTCAACTGCCATTGCAGGGACGGAGGCATAGCAAAAGACATATTCTAAAAAAAAGACAAAACTTTTTGAAGTTGTTTTTTTGGGGTGGGAGGTGGTTAGTGACCACTGCAGAAATCAGGGGAGGTCATCCCCAATTCCCTCCAGTGGTCATCTGGTCAGTTCGGGCACCTGTTTGATACTTGGTCATGAAAAAAAATGGACTAAGTAAAGTCAGCCAAATGCTCATCAGGGCCACCCTTCTTTTTTCCATTATCGGCCGAGGGCGGCTATCTCTTAACTACGCCCCCATCCCGCCTTCGCTACCCTGCCGACATGCCCCCTTGAACTTTCGCTGTCTCCACGATGGAAAGCAGTTGAAGCCGGCCAAAATCGGCTTTCGATTATGCTGATTTGGCCGGTATTGGGAGAAGGGTGGCCATCTCCCGATTTGTGTCTGAAGATGGCCACCCTTCTCTTTCGAAAATAAGTAGGTAACTCTCCTAGCTGGGTACTAGGAAGAACACTTTTCAAAATTAGGAATATGAGAAATGTTCTCTGTAAAAATTCAAAGAAGTTTTCATAAATAAAGCAAGGACTAGATTCAGATCCCAGGGTACAAGGGGTTTCTGTAATTGAAGCTTTATATGAAGTATGCCCCCCCAATTCTAGACCCCTTTGTTTTGGATACTCCTGATTCTGATACACCCATTTTGATTCTCCCCATTTTTTCTGATCATCCCCCAGTTCCCTTTCCCCCAATTTCGGAACCCCCATTCTAATCCTGCCCCCAAATCTGTACCCTTCAGGTGTAAGCAGGCTCTCCTGGACCTATCTTTAGGTCTCTGGTGGTTGAATAGCTCATTGGGGCAGAAGCAAACCACACTCACTTCTGCCACTAGCAACTGCTGCTTTAAAATGGCAAGCCCAGAGGGGCCAACACATATGGAGGGGGGTCCAGAATTGGGGCAAGGGTCAGAATGGAGAAGAGATTGGAACTGGGGGAGGGGAATGGAGCGGAAGATTGATTCCTCTATGCAGGCTAGTCGATATTCAGCTGGGACCCGCATACGTTTTATGCAGGTCCCGGCTGAATACTGTCCGGGATCTGCATACATCTAGGTGGCAAATTCTTGGCTGCTGAGCCCCAGATATTCAGTACTGGTGCCTGGGTAGGGCTGGCATTGAATCTCAGGGGGTAATTTAGCTGTCTGTAATCAGTGTTTAAAGAAAATGCTGACTGCTTCTGGCTGAATATTGACCAGTAAGTGTCCTTGCTTGTGAAGGTGCACACTTGAAAAATATTCTGGGGTTGAGTAAAAGCTGAAAAGAAGGTCTTTTTCTCTGAGGACATGCAGACCAGTTAATTCTCACATGTGGGTAACGTCATCCACAGTGCTTGGTGTGGAAACGCTGCCCACTGTGTTGTAACTTTAACCCGAGGCAGCATGGCTTCACTAGTGGCAGGTTGTGTCAGACGAATCTGACTGTCTTCTTCGACTGGGTGACCAAACAGTTGGATGTGGGAGGGGCGCTTGATGTGGTATACTTGGATTTCAGCAAAGCCTTTGACACGGTTCCGCACAGGCGACTGATAAATAAATTGAGTGCCCTCGGTATGGGACCTAGAGTAATGGATTGGGTAAAAAAATTGGTTGAATGGTAGGAGACAGAGGGTGGTGGTAAATGGAGCTTGCTCTGAAGAAAAGGATATCGTCAGTGGAGTACCGCAGGGATCGGCCCTAGGGCAGGCTCTTTTTAACGTCTTTGTGAGCGATATTGCGGAAGGGCTGTCTGGTAAGGTTTGTCTCTTTGCAGATGATACTAAACTCTGCAACAGGGTGGACACCCTGGAGGGTGTAAATGACATGAGGAAGGACCTAGCGAAGCTAGAGGAATGAACCGATATTTGGCTACTAAGGTTTAGTCCCAAAAAATGCAGGGTTATGCACTTGGATCGCAAAACTCCGAGGGAATGGTACAGTATAGGGGGTAGTGCTTCAGTGTGCGAGCGGGACTTGGGGTGATTGTGTCTGATGACCTTAAAGCTTTCAAACAGGTAGAAAAAGCGACGGCCAAAGCCAGAAGGATGCTTGGGTGTATAAAGAGAGGCATGACCAGCAGGAAAAAGGAGGTGATAGTGCCGTTGTATAACTACTACTACTACTATTTAACATTTCTAGAGCGCTACAAAGTGTACGCAGCGCTGTACAAACACAGAAGAAAGACAGTCCCTGCTCAAAGAGCTTACAATCTAATAGACAAAAAGTAAAGCATTTAAATTTAAAATATTTAAGCAGTCAAGCACAAGAGAACAGTCACAGAAGGACAGAAGATGTTGAAGGGTGGTCAGTGTGATTAGGTGTAACTCTGGTTGGAGTAGTGCGAGAAGGTGATAGAAGAATAGAAATGGGTGAGGTAAAGTAATGAGTGGGTTGATAGGGAGGTTATATAAGACATGTCACTCTAGGGGTGGGTGGGTAGAGGGGTAGGGTGGGTAGGATTAAGTCTAAAGCAGGAGAAGGTATTCTCTGCAGCCTATCTGTGAGATGGAAAATGCTCTCTGAAGCTGCTGCTATAAGTTGTTAGTTTTCTCTCCCTGAAAGAGATCCAAGCCACACCCACGAAGTTCAAACTGTCAGTGGGGAGGGTGAGGGGAGGAAATGGCAGTGCTTGATGAAAAAGAGAGCTCAGTTTGATAGGAGATATACTATAGGATGTCATTCTGAGGCCTCATTTGGAGTACTGCGTGCAGTTCTGGAGACCGCACCTACGGAAAGTTATAAACAGGATTGAGTCGGTCCAGAGGGCGACTACGAAATTAATAAGCGGTCTTGAATGCAAAAATTATAGGGACAGGCTTATGAACCTAAACATAGTAACATAGTAGATGACGGCAGAAAAAGACCTGCACGGTCCATCCAGTCTGCCCAACAAGATAAACTCATATGTGTATACCTTACCTTGATTTGTACCTGTCTTTTTCAGGGCACAGACCGCATAAGTCTGCCCAGCACTATCCCCTCCTCCCAACCACCAGCCCCGCCTCCCACCACCGGCTCTGGCACAGACCGTATAAGTCTGCCCAGCACTATTCCCCGCCTCCCAACCACCAGTCCCGCCTCCCACCACTGGCTCTGGCACAGACCGTATAAGTCTGCCCACCACTATCCTCGCCTCCCAACCACCAACCCCTCTTCCCCCCACCAGCTCCGCCACACAATTTCGGCTAAGCTTCTGAGGATCCATTCCTTCTGCACAGGATTCCTTTATGTATATCCCACGCATGTTTGAATTCTGTTACTGTTTTCATCTCCACCACCTCCCGCCACCACCACTCTCTCTGTGAAAAAATACTTCCTGACATCTTTTTTGAGTCTGCATCCCTTCAATCTCATTTCATGTCCTCTCGTTCTACCGCCTTCCCATCTCTGGAAAAGATTTGTTTGCGGATTAACAACTTTCAAATATTTGAATGTCTGTATCATATCACCCCTGTTCCTCCTTTCCTCCAGGGTATACATGTTCAGGTCAGCAAGTCTCTCCTCATACGTCTTGGAACGCAAATCCCATACCAATCTCGTAGCTTTTCTTTGCACCGCTTCCATTTTTTTTACATCCTTCGCAAGGTACGGCCTCCAAAACTGAACACAATACTCCAGGTGGGGCCTCACCAACGACTTGTACAGGGGCATCAACACTTCCTTTCTTCTGCTGGTCACACCTCTCTCTATACAGCCTAGCAACCTTGCTATGGCATCCGCCTTGTCACACTGTTTCGTCGCCTTCAGATTCTCGGATACTATCACCCCAAGATCCCTCTCCCCTTCAGTACATATCTGACTCTCACCGCCTAACACATAAGTCTCTCGTGGGTTTCTACTCCCTAAGTGCATCACTTTGCATTTCTTCGCATTGAATTTTAATTGCCAAACCTTAGACCATTCTTCTAGTTTCTGCAGATCCTTTTTCATGTTTTCCACTCCCTCATGTATACATGTATACGCTGGAAGAGAGGAGGGAGAGAGGAGACATGATAGAAATTTTTAAATATCTCAAGGGCATTTATGTACAGAAAGAGAGCCTGTTTCAAATGAAGGAGAGCTCTGGAATGAGGGGGCATATGACAAAGTTAAGAGGGAATAGGCTTAGGAGTAACCTAAGGAAGTATTATTTCACAGAAAGGGTGGTGGAAGCGTGGAATGGCCTCCCGGTGGAGGTGGTGGCATGGGATAAACATGTGGGATCGCTTAGGAACAGGAAGAATTAGGGGTTACAGAGGATGGGCAGACTGGATGAGTCATATGGCCTTTATCTGCTGTCATGTTTCTATGTGGTATCGGTGTCAACAGCACCCATGTGGATACTCCCTCGACATTGGTGGAGGAAGCTTCAGTAGAATTGAGAGTGGAGCCTGCATCTTGATGCCATTCCAGGCATGGACATGGTTCCTCCTACCCAAGACAGGCACAGTCTCATCCCTCCGATGTGGAGTTTTTTTGTTGATTCTGACACAGACTGCTCATGGGTGCCTGGTGATGATCCAAGGTTCATCTTGGAGGAGGAGTCCTATAGTATTCCATCATAACCATCCCGACCAGAGGAAAGGTGAAAGCTTTCACCAGAGAATCTCTCCTTCCCTGCTTTTGAGAAGGAGATAACAGCTATCATCCCAATTCAGTTAGAGACTGAGGACAAGTCTAGTGCTGAGATGTTCGAGGTCCTGGACTCTGACCCTCCACCTAGAGAGGCTATGATTGACCCACTTCACAAGATCTTGCATAATGTTCAGGTAAAGAACTGGGAATCCTATCTGTCTGTCTCTGTTCTCCCCCAAAAGATTGACACCATGTATTGGATTCAGAGTTCAAGCTGGATTTGATAAGCCTCAGTTGCATCATCATTCTCTGGTGGTGGAATCCACGCTCAAATGGGCCAGAAGGTCCAGAGACTTTGTTTTGATGCCCCCAGGCAGAGAAGTTAAAATTCTAGACTCATTTGGGCATAAGATGTATCAGGCCTCAATGCTCATATCCAGTATTCAGCCTTTACTTGCTGAACCTAGTGCACAGTATGACTGATCTGGCAGATTCTCTCCCACTAGAGCATGATGAATCTCTTTGCCAGCTGGCCAAGCAGCAGAAGGCTTGTCGCAAGTTCCTGACGAGGGGCACATATGATACTCTTGATGTGATGTCTAGGATCTCTGCTCAGAGGCATATATAAGCACCTGCTGTAACAGGGCAGCTACATATATCAAAATCTGGATTGTTGAGAGTGGGAATGAATTGGCGATGTTCTCACTCCACTAGAAACCAGGAACCCCTTGGTAAGGCTGGGTGGAGATCAAGGGTTTAAGGGTGGAGGGTTCCTCATGGAGAGGAGTTGTATTGGGGAGGATGTCTGGAAATCAGAATGACAAGTGAGGTAATTAAATTTGCAGATGACACAGAGGAGTAGCCTAGTGGTTAGGGTGGTGGACATTGGTCCTGAGGAACTGAGCTCAATTCCCACCTCAGGCACAGGCAGCTCCTTGTGACTCTGGGCAAGTCACTTAACCCTCCATTGCCCCATGTAAGCTGCATTGAGCCTGCCATGAGTGGGAAAGTGTGGGGTACAAATGTAACAAAAAAAAAAAGTAGTTAAAACACATGCAGACTGTGAAAAATGGCAGGGAGGTCTTAGGAAATTGGAAGATTGGGCATCCAAATGGCAGATGAAATTTATTGTGGACAAATGCAAAGTAATGAGCATTGGGAAGAATAATCCAAATCATAATTACCTGGTGCTAGGGTCCACCTTGGGAGTCAGCACCCAAAATAAAGATGGTGTCATCAATACACTGAAATCTTCTGTCCAGTGTGTGGAATGTGCCAAAAAAGCAAACAAGATGCTAGAAATTATTAGGAAAGGGATGGTAAATAAGCCCAAGATTACTTCCTTAATGCCTTTATCGCTCTATGGTGTAACCTCACCTTGAGTATTGCGTTCAATTCTGGTCACCATATCTTATAAAAAATATAGTGAAATTAGAAAAGGTTCAAAGAAGAGCACCTCTTATACAATTATTCAAGTTATGAAAATGTTCAAATTCTATTGGTCAAATTCCTGTGATAATTCGTTATCGTATAACTCATCCATTAAATATTCTATTCCTCCTAAAATCCGTAAAATCTGGTGCTCGATTGGTATATGATCTCCTTCTCAATTACTGTATAATGCTAATCTAGTTTTTTTTCAGGAATTATGCCAAAAGTTTGATATTCTTCCTCATCATCAGGTATACTGGAACCAAGTTTATAAAACAATTGATTTACTCTACCCATCTTCACAACAAAGACAATGTATCTCGTCTAAGTTCTCATCCCTTTGTCAGATCTTGCTCAAGGCTCGTAAGTCTGCCTCTAAGGTGTACAAAATTAGGCAATCCATAAAATCAACAACACTGTGCTCATCTCATCTCAGATTGGGAAAAAGAACTAAATATCTCCTTATCATCAGCAGATTGGAAACTTTGCTGGACTAAAAGCATGAGACCCTCTCTCTCTGCTGCAATTCTCCAATCTTCATATTTCATCATGCACAATGCCTACAGGATTCCAGCTAAGTTCGCTAAGATGTCAAAAAACTCATCATAAGTGTGCTGGTCATGCCAAAAGGACACTGGTTCACTTTCCCATATGCTTTTTTACTGTACAAATTTAGACTCATACTAGTCACAAGTGTGGGATAGAATTAAATCCATTTTTTCTATCTGTGACAATCTCACATATAGAATCAATATCTTACGTTCCCTCTCACCAGGCATTTCTATCACCTCTGAAAAGGCTAAACTGTTTAATATGATGATTGCACTTACCATCCATATTATTGTTCTTCATTGGAAAAATAATGTTAATATCTCCTTTTACGAATGGTGGGGCCACATTTGTTTATTTAGAAAGTATGAAGAAATAGCACATAAAAGAGATTCTTTATCTGCTTTTCGTAAAACTTGGTCACCTCTAGACTCTTACTGCTCTTTCTTCTTATCCTTAACTCTCTCCTTATCTTTTTTTCTCTTTAAAATATATGCCTACTCACCTTTTATACTCAAACTTTATTGATTTTTCTATATCCTATATAATAAAACGCACCTCCAACATTCTGAAGCTGACTGCATGGCTGAGGCATTCCTACTCTCTGTATCCATCTCCTGAATTGACATCACGTACTTCCGGGTTCGTCACAAGCAGAAGTGACCAACCACATGAGGTTTCTCGGCTTCAGAATGTTGGAGGTGCATTCTATTAAATAGGATTGGTCAGTTCCTTGAAGCACAGTCAGAGCTCAGCGTCCTGCACAGTAACGCTCAGACACCAGAGAGAGAGAGGAGGTCCTGACACCAGAGAGAGGGAGGGAGGGAGGGGGAGGTATCTCTGTCACACACACACACTCTGTCTCTCACAGTCAATGTCTTTCTCTCTCTCACTCTCATACACTGTCTCTCACACTATGAGGCTTATTTTCGAAAGAGAAAAACGCCCAAATTCCGACCTAAATTGGGAGATGGACGTCTTTCTCTTGTGGGTGCCCAAATCGGTATAATCGAAAGCCGATTTTGGGCGTTTCCAACTGCACTCCGTCGCGGGAACGCATAAAGTTGACGGGGGCGTGTCAGAGGCGTGGTGAAGGCGGGACTGAGGCGTGGTTATCGGCTGAGCAGAGATGTGCGTGCTCGGCCGATAATGGAAAAAAGAAAGGCGTTTTCAGAGAGAATTTAGGTCACTTTTGTTGGACCCGTTTTTTTCACGAACAGGTCCCAAAAAAGTGCCCTAAATGACCAGATGACCACCGGAGGGAACCGGGGATGACCTCCCCTGACTCCCCCAGTGGTCACAAACCCCCTCCCACCAAAAAAAACACGAATGTTAAACACTTTTTTTCCAACTTGTAAGCCAGCCTCAAATGTCATCCCCAGCTCCATGACAGCAGTATGCAGGTCCCCGAAGTAATTTTAGTTTAGTTAGTGCTGTGCGGGACCCATGCAGAGAGGAAAAATCGGAAGAAAAAAAAAAAAAACAAGCAAGTGCAGTCAGGGACGTCTAAATTACCAGGATAGTAAAAGGGGGAATCAAACCAGCAACCTTCTGATTACAAGCTCAGTGCTCTAGCCAGTGAGCCACATTATTCAGGTGCTTAGATGTCCTTCCCTTTCCATTAAGTCCCTCCAAGTTTCTGTCAGCCACTCACCGCTGTTTAGCTGACACAGATGTCAGCTAAATGAGCTGTGATTGGCTGACAGAAACTTGGAGAGACTTAATGGAAAGGGAAGGACGTCTAATCAGTAGTGCACTGGCTAGAGCACTGAGCTTGTAATCAAAGGTTGCTGGTTCAATTCCCCCTTTTACTATCTTTTAATTTGGACGTCCCTGACTGCACTTGCTTGCTTGTTTTTTTTTCTTCCGATTTTTCCTCTCTGCATGGGTCCCGCGCAGCACCAACTAAAGTAAAATTGCTTTGGGGACCTGCATACTACTGTCATGGAGCTAGGTATGATATTTGAGGCTGGCATAGAGGCATCTCAGGGGGACCTGTGCACTGCGAATGCTGGCCCCTCCCACGACCAAATGCCTTGGATTTGGTTGTTTTTGAGCTGGGACGCTTCGGTTTCGATTATCGCTAAAAAACAAAAACGCCCAGCTCAAAAAACGCCCTAATCCAATGTATTTTCGAAAAAAAAGATGGACGTCCATTTTTTTCGAAAATACAGTTCGGCCCGCCCCTTCACGGACCCGTTCTCGGAGATGGACGTTTTTACAAATGGGCGTTCGCGTTCGATTATGCCCCTCTATGTCTCACACTGTATCACATTCACCCTCTATGTGTCACACAGTCACTCACACACTCTCTTGGTCTCATACACTCAGTCTCACAGAGAGTCTGTGTCTCACACACACTCTCTCTCGCACACACTGTATCTGTGTGAAACACACTCTCTCTCCCACACTGTCTCACATACGCACTTGCACACACTCTCATTCTCACTCACACACTCTCTCTCTCACAGACACACTCACACCCAGACTCACTCTCTCTCTCTCTCTCACACACACACACACACACACACACTCGCACATTCACTCTCTCTCTCACACACAGTCACTCTCACATACACTCTCTCAAACATACACACTCCGAGGAAAACCTTGCTAGCGCCCGTTTCATTTGTGTCAGAAACTAGCCTTTTTTTTTTACTAGTAAACCTAGTAAATGGTTCATTGCACTATATTGTTACATAATTGTACTTCTTTAATACCAACAGTGGTTTTTCTTTTTATAGTTTCTCTTTTAAATTGTATACTGTTCAAAACTAAATAAAATTTGGAAAAAAAAAGAAAAGAAAAGGTTCAAACAAGAGCAAGCAAAATGATAAAGGGGATGGAACTTCTCTCATATGAGGAAAGACTAAAGAGGTCAGGGCTCTTCAGCTTGGAAAAGAGACAGTTGAAGGGAGATATGATCGAGGTCTACAAAATCCTGAGTGGTGTAGAAGTGAATTGATTTTTTACTCTGTCAAAAATTAGAAAGACTAGGGGACACTCAATGAAGTTACATGGAAATACTTTTAAAACAAATAGGAGGAAATATTTTTTTCACTCAACGAATAGTTAAGCTCTGGAACTCATTGCCTGAGGATGTAACAGCGGTTAGCATATCTGGGTTTAAAAAAGGTTTGGACAAGTTTGGAGAAGCCACTGCTTGCCCTGGGATTGGTAGCCTGGAATCTTGCTACTATTTAGGTTTCTTCCAGGTACTTAGGACCTAGATTGGCCACTTGGAAACAGGGTACCAGGCTAGATGGACCATTGGTCTGACCCAGTATGGCTATTCTTATGATAGAATAATGCGCTATATTGAAGTCAGTAAGATGCAAGGTTGTAGGCAATATAATATTATAAAGGGAAGATTGTGCCAAAGTTAGCTGAATTCTTTAATGATGTGGCCAATGGGCAAAGTTAAGATTATTTATTTGTTTAATTTATGTGCTGCTTTCCCATCTAAGCACTTATGCTAAAGTGACCTGTCTGGATTTCAGTTTGATGCTGTTCTACATAGAAGATTGGTAATCGAACTGACTGGTCTGGGAGTAGGAGAAATAATTATAAACTGAGTGAAGACTGCTGTGGAACAAGACTCTGAAATTGAGGGTTAATGGGGTCCACTCTGTTGAAGAGAGTCACTAGTTGGGTTCTGCAGAAATCCATGCTAGGCCCAGTTTCTTTAAATATCTTTATAAGTGATAGTGAAATATTCAGTGGGGAAATGGTGTTTGTGCAATTAAATGCATTACAGCAGGGATAGATAGGATGAAATTTTTATTATTAACTGGAAATATGGTTAATCGATTAGTGACTCAACTTGAATTTCTGCAAAATGTGCAATAATGCATATTGTATCATTCCATCTTTAACAATATGTATGCTTCTATAACTCTTACCTTTTCCACTTCCCTCTAACAAGGGCGTACATGATGGGATATGCAAATTCTGTGACAAAGTGATATGTGGGAGGCCATGGAACTTATTTTCAATTCTTTCCAAGCACATTGTACATTTACAGGTAATTATTTAATATTTGTTGCAGTTCTTATTATAACTGTTTTTATTAAATCACATTCAAAACCAATTTGAGGCCATTTTCTTGCTGAAAAATGAATTGACTTTTTGTTCGAATACATTCAAAAACAGTTTCAGATGGATTTCTGAGGAAAGTTAAATGAAGCCAGTTATATACCAAGGACAAATGCACCAGTTCTTATTAACAACAGAATCTAAGAAATGAGACTGAAAATTCCACATTTCAGTTTGCCTTTGCTGAGGAAGATAAGCTATTCTTAATCAATGTGTTATACTATGTTTATCTGTGTAGAAGTAAGATATTATGGGTACTGGAAATGAAACCTGTGTTTATGGATATTCAGACCCATCTGCAGTAGCAGCTGCATGGATTGCACAACTACTGCCTGATAACCGTTATACCACAGAATACAAAAGGGCATAGCTTCCCTACAGTAAATGGAAATGTAACCTATATAACTTTCTGATACTATTTTATCTTTGAATAGATAGTGTAAAAGTAATCTGAAACAAGCTTTTCACATTTTGAAGTAAGATTTAGAAGCCAGTGGTGCCACTGCCACATATAAACAGCAGATTTATATGGGCAAAATGCCATGCACACATAATTGGTGATTTTAGTAATGGCGCTACTTATATGTTGGCAGCATCTTTGGTTTAAAATGTACAGAAAAGAGACATGTTCTGGGCATGGTTTGAGTGTTTTTTCAAACTATACATGTATTCTATGCTTCAGAATAGGAATAATCCATACTAACTTGACTTAAGTACATAAGTAGATAAGTAATGCCATACTGGGAAAAGACCAAGGGTCCATCGAGCCCAGCATCCTGTCCACGACAGCGGCCAATCCAGGCCAAGGGCACCTGGCAAGCTTCCCAAATGTACAAACATTCTATACATGTTATTCCCTTGGTCAGAGAACTCTTGCCTCCCGGCAAAGTTTGATATTTTGAGGAAGGTTTCCTAATTAGAGGCCATTGTTCATACAGCTTTTTAAAAATAGAAACATAAAAAGTGATGGCAGATAATAACTGTATGGTCTATCTAGTC
Source organism: Microcaecilia unicolor (assembly GCF_901765095.1). Taxonomy (NCBI): domain Eukaryota; kingdom Metazoa; phylum Chordata; class Amphibia; order Gymnophiona; family Siphonopidae; genus Microcaecilia; species Microcaecilia unicolor. The sequence goes on along the minus strand of NC_044032.1, from coordinate 312,200,352 downwards.
TGCCCATATATACCAGCTACTAATCTTTACCATGTCTTCCTCTCCCTTAGAGATCCTTTCTCGAATTCAGATATAGCCTTTATTTCCACCATCTCCACTGGGAGGCTGTTTAATGCATCCATCACCCTTTCCATTAAAGTTTCCCTAGATTACTCCTGAGTCTATCTCCTTTCACCTTAGTCCTATGTCCCCTTATTCCAGAGCTTCTTTTCAACTGAAAGAAGCTTATCTTCTGTTTCTTTATGTATCTAGCCTATCTCTCCTCTTTCACCTTACTTCCAAACTATATTTATTGAGATCTTTAAGTCTGTTTCCATAAACTCTATGACAAAAACCACTGGCTATTTTAGAAGCCACCTTCTGGACTGATTCCATCTGTTTATATCATTTGGAAGATGTGGTGTTCAGAACTGTAAACACACGACTCTGAATGAGGACTCACTAGAGACTTACAGAGGCACTATCACCTCCTTTTTTCCTGCTAGACATTCCTCTCCTTTTACATCCATGGATTCTTCTAGCATATGGCATCATTTTTTCTACCTTTATAGCTAGATTTGATCACCTCAAATCCTGTTCATTTTTCTCACACAGAAGTGCCTCAATCTCTAAACCGGTGGTTCCCAAACCTGGTCATGGAGGCACCCCAGCCAGTCAATGCAGTTAGAGGACTCCCACTTAGCTTAGAGGGAACAGGGCATTCACTTGGGTGGAGCACACATTTAAGCAGATATACTGTAATCTATGCACATTCTTTAACAATCTAGATGCAAGCATTTACTGTACCCAAATTTTATGTCTGACATAAGTGAGCACACTTAAAATACAAACACACCTTTACATTTCTTTATAGAATAGGCTCCAAATAAGTGCATTCTTGATGCCTACAAATAGGCACCCCTTTATATAATTACTCTCCATGCGCTAATGCAGCAGATAATGTAGAGCAGTTTATGGCACCTTAAGAAGAGTAGCTAACTATATTGTGCATGATCTGCTGTGCTGTGTTCATGTGCAGTAGCGATTTTTTTCTGCATTAAGGGAGCAATTCTATAATTGGATGCCAGAATCCAGCTGCTTAGATGCAGTGCAATGAATGCTAATTCTGTAATAGGATCACGGCATCAACACACCTACATTTAGGCATGCCCACTTAGACCATGTCAATAGCAGGCATAAGTTGGCATGCCTAAATGTGGCAATTTAGCACATACATGTAAATGTTGGCTTTGCCCAGGCCTTCCCATGTTCCTTCTCTGTGAACATCCCTTTGTATTTATGCACTAAGGGGTCCTTATACTAAACTGGGGGAAAAAGGGCCTGCGATAGTGGTGGGGCCTGTTTTTCCCATGCATCAGGGCCCTTTTTACCACAGAGGGTAAAACGCCCCCCAAAATGGTCATGCATTAAGATAACTCTTACCGCATGGCCATGTGGCAGGGAGCACTTACCGCCACCCATTGAGGTGATGGTAAGGGCTCCCATGGTAACTAGGCAGCCCATGGCAATGCCTGATTACCACCGGGTTAGCGCTGTACTAGACAAAAAAAATTCTGGGGAGCACCGGAAATGGCGCCCGCTCAACCCAGAACTACCACTGGTGGACACGTTGCCCTGACAGTAGTTCAGTTTTAGCATGCGTTGGGCTTACTAATGCTTTGTAAAAGGGCCCCTAAGCAAGTTGCATGTATCATTTATAGCAGGGGTTTTCAACCCAGTCCTCAAGGCACACCCTGCCAGTCAGGGTTTTCAGGATATCTCCATTGAATTCAATGTAATATTATCTGTGGCATACATCAATTTGGTGTACTGTCTATAAATTTTCCAGTGGAGGATTTGTTTATCACGAGTGTGGACACTTTGGAGGATTGCAGCTGGGAGTATGGAAGGATCATCCCAATAGCACATTAATTTAAGATAAGTGCATCTTTCCTTATATTATAATTGATTAACAGTGCACTATTGGTGCAGTGATTTTCATCCTTTACTATTATTACCCAGCTGGGCAATATGGGGATGTACTAAGCACCGTTATTCCACAATTTAAATTTAGGATTTACGGCAGTTTTAGAATTTTATAATTGAGATTAAACAGCAGAATCAACAATTTTATATTTTTATTTATACATTGAATTCAATGGGAATATTCTGAAAACCCCAACTGGTTGGGTGTGCCTTGAGGACTGAGTTGAAAACCTCTGATTTATAGAATAGCTCTGAGAGCTCAGCTAGTACTTATGTGTACATGTGTATGTTTACCCAGGTAAGTGCTAGTATTTTATAAATGTATATGTGCAATCTCTGTGTAAATTTAAGCACCATGTGATAGAATGAGGGGGTATTTGCACAATTCCTTTCTCAAAGTTTTGGGAACACCTATTGTAGTTGCAAAATCTTACTGCAAGTTAGTAAATTAAGGTCATTATAAACATCAATAAAAATCAGATAAAACCTGACTACTACCTCATTTTTTTATATTGTAATCTGCCCTGGGTGTTTTTGATATGGCAGGCTAAATATTGAACCAAATAAACAAGTTCTCTGTAGGCATTTAAAAGACCAAGGGGCCGTTTTATAAAGCAGTGGTAAAGAGTGGCCTTAGTGTGCTCTTTCATGGGTCTTTCCCATGCGCTAAGGTTATTTTAAGTGTATCAGTACATGGCTGATTTTTGAATTTTTGTATTAATGGCCACACACTAACTGATTACCACAGGCATGCCCACTTTCCACTACCAGACATCTCTCTGCATGGTTTGTGTGTGCTAACCTGGAACTTACCGCAGAATGCCTGAACACATCCCACGATAAGCACTTTTAAGCTGTGTTAGGTATGCAATAGTGCTTACTGCAGCTTGGTTGGTAAAAGGACCCCTAAAAATCCTCCAAAATAGGACTTCCTTGTAAAAGGTGTTCAGTAAGTGTAGAATAAAAAACAAAACACCAGATCCAAGATGGCTGCCTAGAGGTTTACCGCTAAGGACGAACGCCGAGGTTCTCTCCAGGTCCGGACCGCGAGGCTCTCCCGAGCCCTGTGAAAAATGGGGAAATGGAGAGGCAAAGTGCGAAAGGTTCCCGCTCTTGGCGCTGGGTCTGACCCTCGACGGCAAGCAACTTTGGAGCAGTTTGGCATCTCGATCGCTCCCAGGCAAACTTCCTCTCCTACTATCGGAGCTGACGCGACGGCGTTGGACAGCAGTGTCGACAGGGTCTCCATGAGCCCCGTCCAGCGAGCGGCCCCCCCGCAGCTAGGAGGAAGAGGAGCGGAGGCTGGGCCTGAAACACTGAACCCACGAGGGACTGCTATTTTTCAGGGAGGGAGCCAGCCCACACCGGTGGAGTTGCAAGGTGCAGTGACTTCAGGAAGTTGTATTTCCTCGATACTACCACCTCAAACTGTGAGTACCCTGAACCAAATCCTTAGCACTCCCACTTCTGGCTCTAGTTCGGGTAAAGTGGAAAAGCCGGCGGTTGTGACCTTAGAGTCACTCTGGGACCTAACATACACACTACATACTTCTCTTTTAAACTCGGTTGGGAAAAATGAGGAGCATATAAAAATGTTATCAAAGGCTGCCCTATTACAAGCTCAAACGGCTACCCAAAGTTCTTCTAAAATAAATCAATTGGAAGAAAAAGTACAAATATTGGAAACAGTGGGACAAGTTACAACAAGAGACCGGAATTATACTTTCCGGCGCTTAGAATATTTGGAAAACCAAGTAAGGAAACTGAACTTGAGATTAACTAATTTTCCAAGATCCCCATTGATATCTCCAATAGATATGGTTAAAAAGTATTTAATTGAAATATTGGAAATGCCAAGTGAATCACTTCCTCCTATTGTACGTGTGCAATATTTGCAAGCTAACAAAAAGAAAGATGGAGAAATTTCACAAGCACAAGTAGGAGAAGCTATGAACTTGACAGCATTTCTAGAATCATCGTTGGAAATCATTACTCAGAGAACCACAGTGGTGGTCACATTTGCGCTTGAAGTGGACAGAGATGCTGTTTTGAAACTTTCCTTTAGACATTTGGACTCTTAATTTTTGGGCTCAAAAGTCAGAATTTACCCTGATTTATCTAGAGAAACTCAGAAAAGGCGCAGGGCTTTCCTGGCCTTTCGAGCCAGGACTCTGGCTCTTGGAGCGAGTTTTATTTTGAAATTTCCTTGTATCTGTTGTATTTTGTATCAGTCTAAACAATTTCAGTTTTTTGAGCCCAAACAGTTAGAGGAATTTTTGTTAAGCAGAGAAGAAATAGTGGTAACAGTAGGGTAACTGACGTGCACTGTTAAGATAGGCTTGAAAGGAATTGCTGGGAAGCAGTAAACTATTATTTTCTTGTTTCCTCAAATATGTATTTGATGATAATAATTTCTTATATCTTGGATACTATTTCCAAACTTTATGGACAAAAGTGTTGATAACTTATTTCATTTAATGTCTGTATATGACATAATTTAAAATTACTGTAATAATGTGATTTTTTTTCTTTTTTCAATCTTCTCTATTTTGGAGTTGTACAAATATGAAAAATGCAATAAAAAAACAACAACAAAAAAACCCCAATAGATCTATCTTTAGGGTCAAAATCCCTCTACCTTCTTTTACAAGGTGTAATTACAGTTGTAATTCATAAGAACATAAGTGTTGCCATACTGGTACAGACTGAAGGTCCATCATGCCCAGCATCCTGTTTCCAACAGTGGCCAATCCAGGTTACAAGTACCTGGCAAGATCCCAAAACAGTACAATACATTTTATGCTGCTTATCATAGAAATAAGCAGTGTATTTTCCCCAAGTCCATCTTAATAATGGCTTATGGACTTTTCTTTTAGGAATTGAGCCAAACCTTTTTAAAACCCTGCTAAGCTAACTGCTTTTACCACATTCCTCTGGCAATGAATTCCAGAGTTTAATTACACGTTAAGTGAAGAAATATTTTCTCCAATTTGTTTAACATTTACTACTTTGTGGCTTCATTGCCTGCCCCTTAGTCCTAGAAATGAATTTTCATGATGATAAATGAAAGGAAAGGAGATCTGGGGGCCCATACTACTTAATGCTTTAAAAGTCAAAGCCAGTGTTTTAAACTGAGCATGGAACTGGATGCACTATAAGTGAAGGTCTCATAGAACAAAACTTATTCTCTTCTGAAGTCTATAGCCTGTCAGATGTGCTCATCTGACATTTGTACGGGCTGCAGTTTCTGAATAGATTTCCCAGGAAATCCTATGCAGGAAATTGGAGGAAATATTTTTTCATTCAAACAATAGTTAAGCTCGGGAACTCATTGCCAGAGGATGTGGTAATGGTTGTTAGCGTATCTGGGTTTAAAACAGGTTTGGACAAGTTCCTGGAGGAAAAGTCCATAGTCTGGTGTAGAGATGGACATGGGGGAAGCCACTGCTTGCCCTGGGTTTGGTAGCATGGAATGGTGCTACTAATTGGATTTCTGCCAGGTACTTGTGACCTGGATTGCTTGGCTAGATGGGCCATTGGTCTGTCCCAGTATGGCTATTCTTATGTTCTTATGAGTCACAGTCTGTATCTTAAAGTCAGGTTGTTAATGCTAGATAGTGCACTGTATTGTAATCCCATATATCTTTGTTATATGAGAACATATGATGCTGAATATAGTGCTTTATATAGTGATTATTTTGCTCCTACAGGCATATTGATCTGTGAACGTGTTCTAGCACCTCTTGTTTGAATAATTTTTGCTTTTTTAACTTTCTTATTCTTGGTATGATTGCACTGTTTGGGGTTCTTTTTTGACTTTATTTTAGTTTGTACACCGCACTGACCTTGTTAGAAGGGTGGTATAGCAATTTTTTAAATAAACAGGTTATCAATAGAAATCAAACAAAATAAAACATGGAAAAGAAAATAAGATGATACCTTTTTTATTGGACATAACTTAATACATTTCTTGAATGGACTAACACAGCTACCACACCTCTCCACTTAAATAAACAGTAAACAATAGCGAGCACAGTGGCTGACTGAGAGGATGCACAAGAATCTGCTCTGCACTTACCTTATTTCCTTTCTGTTACTATGAGGGTTTTCCCTCCAAAGTCACCTCTACTCCTGTAGGTCAACAGAAGTTGGATTCATTCATCCTCCCATAGTGGGAAGGAAATGAGAGTGAGATCCCGGCTCAGTGTGGGATGCAGGGAGAATCCCAGCTCTCGGGAGAAATATCTTTGTCCCCCCTCTGATCAGATTCTTCCACTGCTTTGACAGCTACAGACCATGAAGTTGGCTGTGGAGACCCCAAGGAAGGATGTGGTATTTTCAGCAATTGCTGTGAGGGACTCCTTTGGATCTGGTGCTGTCGCTGGTTCATCAGCAGCAAGTACAGGAGGAAAACCACCTGAAGACATGTTGTCTGATATGTTAATTCTGCCAGTTTCTGTAATGGTCTCAGAGGAGGATTCCCAGGGTTCTTCAGGACAGGTACCTACTACTTTGGTTGCTTCCAAGAATTTCACATTGGAGACTTTCCAGCTTATTTTCGAAAGAGAAAGACGCCCATATTTCGACCCAAATCGGGAGATGGGTGTCCATTTCCCGTGGGTGCCCAAATTGGTATAATCGAAACCCAATTTTTGGCGTCCTCAACTGCAGTCCGTCACGGAGACAAACAAAGATCACTGGGGCATGTCGGAGGCATGGCGAAGGTGGGACTAGGACATGGTTATTGGCCGAGGAGAGATGGGCGTCTTTAGCTGATAATCGAAACAAGAAGGGCGTTTTTGACGAGAATTTGGTCCGCTTTATTTGGACCCTTTTTTTCAGGTCCAAGTCCCAAAAAAGTGCTCCAACTGACCAGATGACCACCGGAGGGAATCGGGGTTGACCTCCCCTGACTCCCCCACTGGTCACTAACCCCCTCCCACCCAAAAAAACCCCACTTTACAAACTTTTTTTCCCAGCCTGTATGCCAGCCTCAAATGCCGTACCCGCCTCCATGACAGCAGAATGTGTTCTATCCTCTGACAGTCTTTCCCTGGTTCTGATGTAGCTCTCGGGTGAGTGTGACACCTTTTCTGTTAAGGACACTGCAGAGTCACATCAGCAATGCATTGTGGTGGGTGTAGGGTATTGGGCTCCGTGATTCCACTAGCTTGTGTTAAATGCTCACGATGTTGGTAGTAGGTAGGCTCTACTCCCATGGTGCTTTTCCCTCTGCTTACTGGGTCAGAGTGTGCCCTGTTTTGTTTCCAGTAGTCCATGAGGTAGTGGCCATTTGTGTAAGACACTTTTAGATCCCTTTCATGTGTTAGCCACGTTACAGCACTTAGTTCTTACCTTGAATGTTGCTGAAAGAGGGCATTGTACACCATTCTGCCAGCTCGGACCTACTGCTAATCTCAGTACCAGCAAGACTCGTTGCCAGTGGGGCACAACCTCTGATCTGCAGTTAACTGTGAGTAAAGGTGCTTATTCAAATAAAGGACGTTTTCAGCGAGATTAGTCTTCAGGTGTCAACTGCTGTGCCAAGGTTATACACCAGCAACAAGTCCTGCCCCTGGAGCACTTTTAGTGGGTACTGCAGTGCACTTCAAGCAGGCAGACCCAGGCCCATCCCCCCCACCCGTAACACTTGTGGTGGTAAATGGGAGGCCTCTAAACCCACTGTACCCACATGTAGTTGCCCCCTTCACCCCTAAGAGCTATGGTAGTGTTGTACATTTGTCCCTCCCATGACCAAATGGCTTGGATTGGGACGTTTCTTAGCTGGGTGTTTTTAGTTTCCATTATCGCAAAAAAAACCCCGCCCATCTCAGAAGGGACCAAATCCATGGCATTTGGTCCGTCCAAACTGTATTTTCAAAACGAAAGATGGACGCCCATCTTTTCGATAATACGGTCTGTCCCGCCTCTTCACATACCCGTTTTCAGACATAGACACCCATGGAGATGGGCATTCGCGTTCGATTATGTCCCTCCACGGGTGCAGCACTGATTCGCTTAGAGAATTCCATATGGGGCTGTTTTCTGGAACTTTCATCTTTGATACAATCAGTACAGGTGTTGACTCAGGACCATGAAGGTAGCGTTAAAGACATCCAAGATCAAGTTAATTCATTAAAGAAAGAGTCTGGAAAAATGAAAGAAGTACAAGTTGCTATTATTAAGGATAAAGAAGTGTTAAATAGAAGAAATGAGAATTTGGAAAATCAAATAAGGCATCTTAATCTTCGTGTGTTGAATTTTCTTATAATAAGTGCAGTTTCACCATTAGAATCTTTTAAAAGATATCTTACAGAAGTGTTGGATTATCCATTGGAAGCAGTACCACTATTGGGAAAATGTATTTCTTACCTAAGAGAAAGAAGGTTTCAGCACCTGTGGGAAATATGGGAACTAATTTGGATGCCTCTCTGGTCTCAGTGGATGCTTTGGATACTTCAGTAGTTATTCAATCCACAATAGTTGTAGTGGAGGAGAGAGCTACTTTATTTGTTTCCTTGGTATATGAACAAGACCTGAACAATAAACAATAAAAACAAGATTGGTGGTGATACAAGAATCTGTGCCTTACCATTGTTGGCCTGAGAAGAGTAAGGGTTCCATATTCTATTTTTATTGTACAAATGTTTTGATTTCTGAACTCAACTAAGGATGTAGTTAGAGATATGTGTAAAGAAGATAAAAGATGAAGGAATGGATGTGTGTATGTTGGATTTACTCAGGTAGGAGGTATCAGTGGCTCCAGAAAACTGTCTGTGTGTGTCACTTGAGTTTGGGGGCTTCACTCCAGAGATATGTGTGTATATGTATGCTAGTTGCTCCAGGGGGTTGTCTGTATGTGTGGTGGTGTGTTTTCCTAGATAAAGTGAGATGGTATGTTGGGATCTGTGAGTTCCGACTGATTTTTTGAGGGGTAGGATATATTAAGGTGGAGGGTGCAAGAAATTATGTTGGGACGGCCAAGTCCTTGTTGTTGGGTTGGAAGGGAGGAAGGCAAGCTGTTCCCTATCTCATCTGTACCCTCAGCATGAGGGATGAACACTGCAAAGAACACTGCACCATGTTTTTTTGCTAAAGTTTTTAGAGAGAAAGAGGCACATTGGGCAAGAGACAGACAAAGGAAGGCAAATGAGAAAGGGGACTAGTTTTAGAAATATGAGGCAAATAGAAAAGGTGGAAGATCCAAAAAGAACAAAGTCACAAGATAACCAAAAAATGATTCGAAGATTTATTCTCCAATATTAAAAACAGCCCCGCTCCCCAATATTCAGCACTATTTAACTGGCCATCTGCCAATATTCAGGGGTGATAACCGGCTATCCCTCATTGAATATCTCTAGTTAGTGGCTAGTAGATAGCCAGTGGTATCGTGTGATATAACCGACTATCTACCAATTTTTAAAGTGAGTTTAGTAGCCCTATTTGGCTGTGTGAAACCGTAGAATATCTTTGGCAGGTTTCAAGATAACTGGCTAAGTCTGAATATTGACTTAGTTGGTTATCTTGAACCCGGCCAAAAATAAACCAGATATTTAATGCCGGTCACTTGAATCGGCCCAGCATTGAATATCCGGGCTCAGTGCTGACTGCAGGAGTTAGCCGGTCTAACTCCCGTAGCCTGAAAATCTGCTTCAGGATGCTTTGGTATAAATGACCCAACATGGGCCTTGTTTCAGCTGTAAAGCCTTCCTCAGGGGTCCTGTGACCACGCAAATGACACAGGGTAAATTTCCTTAACACTGGAGAGCAGAAAAAGTGCTCAATGGAATGTAAAGGGAGTAGCAAGTAAGTCCACAGACTGTGAAGGACAAGGGTGTTCTAAGACCCGGTATAACGTTTGTAGTATTGCCTTTTCATAGGTAAGGCTGCTGTACTTTGTGCTCTAGGAGTAAGTGCTATTTTGGTTTGGTGTTTGCTATAAAGGTTCTGAGTGTCTCTTTTGTAGGTTTGTATGTTACTTCACAAAGGACTTGTTTTATTTAACTGCGTTAGCAATTCCTGTGCGGCAATACTATGAAACCCATTCAAAGTGAAAGGGCTTTGTTGGCATTGCTGCATTGGGAATCACAAGCACAGTTTAGTAAAAGAGGCCCTAAGTGTCTGGCAATAGAAAGTAAGTGTACAGTTTCTGAGATGATACCACAGTTTTAATATTTATATATTTTTCTATGGTAAGTTGTAAGGTGAAATGTTCTATGTCCATTGCTGAGGGAATGTGGAGTGTGTGTTACAGAACTGTTTATGTTGAGATTATGTCCCATTCTACATAGACTCGAGGTTTCACTCTCAGATGAATTCAGTGAATGATAGATTTACTGGGTGGCTGTGTATGTTTTTATAGCTACAATCTTTTCTTTCTTATTTTGATTTTTGGTGTTCTTTTCCTACACTTTATTTTTATTAATTGCATTATAAACCACTCAGGAGGTCATTCCTATGGGTGGTTTATCAAATCTTTAATAAACTTAGAAACTTGGGTGGCTGAAACTGATTGGGGGTTTCTTTATGCATAAAAGACTATTGGAACCTCATTTGCAATATCTTTTATAGCTAATTTAAATGTGGGGGTAGGGAAAGGGTTGTGATGTGGTGAGTGTGTCTGCGGAAATGTCACTTTGATTTGCTCCCCCACTACCTGGCTTGGCCACTTCTATTGTCTCTCCAAACATTTTAGTCTAGCGATACCACTGGATTGGGGTCACAATCTTTTTATATACAAACTTTTCTGAAATTGCTACTGCCCTGTACATGTTGGCAAATGCAGGCATATTTACCAGCGTCCAAATAGGGATTTTATACAAGGCTCCGTGCTTGACAGAACATTCCCATCCACCTTCTTAATGCCATCTCTCCTGCTCTTATTTCTTTTATCTGTCACATTCTCAACCTCTCACTTTCCACTGCGACTGTCCCTGCTGCCTTTAAACATGCTGTGGTCACACCTCTCCTTAAGAAGCCTTCACTCAACCCTACTTGTCCCTCTAATTACCGACCCATCTCCCTCCTTCTCTTTCTTTCCAAATTACTTGAGCGTGCTGTTCACTGCCGCTGCCTTGATTTTCTGTCCTCACATGCTATTCTTGACCCACTACAATCTGGTTTTTGCCCTCTCCACTCAACCGAAACTGCACTTACTAAAGTCTTCAATGACCTATCACTGGCTAAATCCAGAGGTCTCTATTCCATCCTCATTCTTCTTGATCTTTCCGCTGCTTTTGACACTGTCGATCACATCATACTCTTCGATACCCTGTCCTCACTTGGATTCCAGGGCTCTGTCCTTTCCTGGTTCTCTTCCTACCTCTCCCTCCGCACCTTCAGTGTTCATTCTGGTGGATCCTCTTCTACTTCTATCCCTCTGCCTGTCGGCGTACGTCAGGGTTCTGTTCTTGGTCCCCTCCTCTTTTCTATCTACACTTCTTCCCTTGGTTCATTAATCTCATCCCATGGCTTTTCCTACCATCTCTATGCTGATGACTCCCAAATCTACCTTTCTACCCCTGATATCTCACCTTGCATCCAAACCAAAGTTTCAGCGTGCTTGTCTGACATTGCTGTCTGGATGTCTCAATGCCACATGAAATTAAACATGACCAAAACCGAGCTTCTCATTTTCCCCCCCAAACCCACCTCCCCACTCCCCCCATTTTCTATTTCTGTTGATGGCTCTCTCATTCTCCCTGTCTCCTCAGCTCGAAACCTTGGGGTCATCTTTGACTCTTCTCTCTCCTTCTCTGCTCATGTCCAGCAGATCGCCAAGACCTGTCGTTTCTTTCTTTACAACATCCGTAAAATCCGCCCCTTACTTTCCGAGCACTCTACCAAAACCCTCATCCACACCCTTGTCACCTCTCGTTTAGACTACTGCAATCTGCTTCTTGATGGCCTCCCACTTAGTCACCTCTCCCCTCTCCAATCGGTTCAAAACTCTGCTGCCCGTCTCATCTTCCGCCAGGGTCGCTTTACTCATACTACCCCTCTCCTCAAGTCGCTTCACTGGCTCCCTATCCATTTTCTTATCCTGTTCAAACTTCTTCTACTAACCTATAAATGTACTCACTCAGCTGCTCCCCAGTATCTCTCCACACTCGTCCTTCCCTACACCCCTTCCCGTGCACTCCGCTCCATGGATAAATCCTTTTTATCTGTTCCCTTCTCCACTACTGCCAACTCCAGACTTCGTGCCTTCTGTCTCGCTGCACCCTACGCCTGGAATAAACTTCCTGAGCCCCTACGTCTTGCCCCATCCTTGGCCACCTTTAAATCTAGACTGAAAGCCCACCTCTTTAACATTGCTTTTGACTCGTAACCACTTGTAACCATTCGCCTCCACCTACCCTCCTCTCCTCCTTCCTGTACACATTAATTGATTTGATTTGCTTACTTTATTTTTTTGTGTATTAGATTGTAAGCTCTTTGAGCAGGGACTGTCTTTCTTCTATGTTTGTGCAGTGCTGCGTACGCCTTGTAGCGCTATAGAAATGCTAAATAGTAGTAGTAGTAGTAGTAGTAGTAGTAATTTTTGTAAAATACCATGGGAACTGAGCACATCCTAACCTGAAGGTCTAAATTCCCCTTTCTGCCCTCTACCTTCTATCTAAAATATGTGTTTATTTGGGATTTGATATTCTGCTTTTGATAATAAAAAGGTCAAAGTGGTGAATAATAATACTACTACATAAAACAAATTAGGAACAGAAAGGAATTCCATATATGTTTGCTATGATGTAGTTTCTATTATATGCTTTAGGTATGTCATGTTGTATGTCATGTAAAAGTAACATACTGCTTGTCTCTAGAGAAAACATCATTCTTTTTCTCCTTCGGGAATTCTAATTTTCCTGTTTCAGTATATGGTCATTTATGCAACCAGTTTTATCTCTTTCACCCCTTCTCTTTTTGATCTGCAATAGCTTTTGTGGAGTGTAAAGAGGTCAAATAGTTTAGTCGCAACTCTAATGGGAACTGTCACAACTGCATGTTGCTGTTTATAATTTAGTCATTCTTGATACCCTGCCCCTGAGGGCTACATAGCAAGACTAGTGAGCTATCAAACTCCAGATTCTGTGTTTGAGGCTGTGAACTGTGACAAGCCCACCGAGAGCCAGACCCTGAGCCGGGGCAAGGCAGCCGCCAGGCCCCCCCATTAGGGATGCAGCCACTGCCCCCCCCACTTCGGATGCACCCGCTGGGCTCCCCCTCCCACTCGGGATGCAGCCGCTGGGCCTCTCCATCAGGACGCAGCCGTGGGCCCCCCCACTCTGGATGCAGCCGCCGGGCTCCCCCTCCCACTCGGGATGCAGCCGCTGGGCCCCCCATCAGGATGCAGACAACAGGCACCCCCCCACCCACTCATAGTTAGGATACAACCAACAGGCCTAACCTGGAATACAGCCGCTGCTGCTGCCATGAGAGATCCCGGCACCAGGCCCCCCTTTGAGGCCGGGAGCAGCTGACACACTGATGTGAGGGGCGCCCCCTACATCAGTGTATCTGCTCCTTCCCAGCCTCCAAGGGGGGCCAGCACCGCAGCCCGATAGGAGCAGGAGAGAGACAGACCCTGGTGCCGGGCCCCCCTTGGAGGCCTGACCCGGGAAATTTTGCCCCCCACCTCGGCAGCCCTGAACTGTGCTGCCTCATCCTTACTTACAAGAAGCATGAACTGTGGATTTGAAACCACTGGGGAGCTGACCAATGTATGTGATATTACAGCCTTGTTGAATAAAACATCACCAAAATCATGGAAGAGACTGGGGCTAGGAACTTGACAGAAGCTTAAAAAGACCAAGTATGAATTAACTCCCAGTAATTACACAGAACTGCTTCAGAATTGCAAAATGTTGGCTGAAGAATCTGACATACTTTTTCTCAGAGAAACTCTCTTGTTACTGTTGCAGGGAAAGAAATACTCTGACCTTACTGTGCAGCAAGCCAGTCTCAGTTTCTGCCTGTGGAGTGGGACACAAACAGATAAGACTTAATTCTGACATTATTGCTGTGGTTTTGGGCATTTCTGGTGCATTTCAATACAGCTCTAGAGATAGGTTACAGCAAACACACTCCACAGGTGCTTAATGTCGCGTCTCTCGCGCTTGCCGCGCTCTCGGGGACCTTGGCATACTTTCAGGCTTCTTCCCCGGAAGCACGGGGTTGTGAGTCCATAGGCCACTACCGTGGAGCGGCAGTGGCAGGCAAGATCACCTTCCAGGTAGAGATGAAACAAGACTGGACCGGAACCCCGGACTGGAGTTCTACACCGGAACACTCGGAACTGGAACGCACCGGACGGGTGCGCACTGGAGTGGGGCCCGCTGGACTGGACACACTGGAGTGGCCCCACTGGACTGGAACATACAGGAGTGAAACCCGCTGGGCTGGAACACACTGGAGCGGAACCCGCGGAACTGGAACACCCTGGACCTAGGCTTCACCTACACTTGACTGCCTTTCCCCGAGGGTTGAGCCCTCAGGTTCTGGCAGCTGGTAGGACTTACAGGAACAGCAGGAATGAAGATCCAGGAGTGCCCCCTGGCACCTAGGCGAAGGCAAGGCAGACAAGCAAGGACTGTCCGGGTTCTGGCAGTCGGCAGGATTCAACACAATGACTAGTAAACTGTACCCAGGCTAATAGGAATGCTATACCCAGGCAAACCAGTCATACACAGGAACATACACAGAGCAAACTCAGGAGACTTGGAAGGCTATACACCAGCTAACAACTAAGCTGTGCCCAAGCTAACAAGTCATGCACTGGAAACAAACGCAGAACACTAGCAAAGCTTTACACAGGCTACAAGCCACATGGTGCCTAAGCTGGCTAGTCAAGTAATAGGAACAAACCCAGAGAACTAGCAAAGCTATACACAGGCTACAAGCCAGACGGTGCCTAAGCTGGCTAGTCTATCACTAGGAACCAACACAGAGAACTAGCAGAGCTATGCACAGGCTACAAGCCAGACGGTGCCTAAGCTGGCTAGTCTACACCAGGAACAAACACAGAGAACTAGCAGAGCTATGCACAGGCTACAAGCCAGACGGTGCCTAAGCTGGCTAGTCTGCACTAGGAACAAACACAGAGAACTAGCAGAGCTATGCACAGGCTACAAGCCAGACGGTGCCTAAGCTGGATAGTCTACACTAGGAACAATAACAGTCTTGGGATAGTGGCTAGCAAGGGCGGCTAGTCTAACACTAGGAACAAATACAGACTCGGGATAGTGGCTAGCAAGGGCGGCTAGTCTAATACTAGGAACAAACACAGAGAACTAGCAGAGCTATGCACAGGCTACAAGCCAGACGGTGCCTAAGCTGGCTAGTCTACACTAGGAACAATCACAGTCTTGGGATAGTGGCTAGCAAGGGCGGCTAGTCTAACACTAGGAACAAACACAGTCTTGGGATAGTGGCTAGCAAGGGCGGCTAGTCTAACACTAGGAACATACACAGTCTTGGGATAGTGGCTAGCAAGGGCGGCTAGTCTAACACTAGGAACATACACAGTCTTGGGATAGTGGCTAGCAAGGGCGGCTAGTCTAACACTAGGAACAAACACAGTCTTGGGATAGTGGCTAGCAAGGGCGGCTAGTCTAACACTAGGAAAAAACACAGTCTTGGGATAGTGGCTAGCAAGGGCGGCTAGTCTAACACTAGGAACAAACGCAGAGAACTAGCAGAGCTATGCACAGGCTACAAGCCAGACGGTGCCTAAGCTAACTAGTCATGCACTGGAAACAAACACAGAGAACTAGCAGAGCTATGCACAGGCTACAAGCCACACGGTGCCTAAGCTAGCTAGTCATGCACTGGAAACAAACACAGAGAACTAGCAGAGCTATGCACAGGCTACAAGCCACACGGTGCCTAAGCTAACTAGTCATGCTCTGGAAACAAACACAGAGAACTAGCAGAGCTATGCACAGGCTACAAGCCACACGGTGCCTAAGCTAGCTAGCCTAACAAACATAGAAACTCACACAGAGCAAACACTGAAACTGTGTACAGAGCACTCTATACACCAGGACCTTTAGATGAGATGCAAAGGCCAGGACTGTAGTCTTCAAGTGATTAATAAAGCCCTTCAACACCAGAGCCACAGCTGCAGCAATCACCTTGCAACCAAACAGAGGCTTGACACACAGAGCAGTCAGCCCATAGGAAGGAACAGCGGGGGCCATCTTGGATACTGGCAAAGAGGAGGAGGCGGCAGCCATCTTGGAAGAGGCAAAGCCCACACAGGTGAGGTTCAGTAGGGCAATCAGCACACAGAGCCAGAGAGAACCTAAGACAGACACAGACACAGAGACAAGCAGAAGCCAGCACAGACACTGACTCCCAGAAACAGGGTAAGTCTGAGGGTTGTCACGGCCACAGACGGGACACTTAAGACCACCCACCCTGCCCCTCAACCTACCCACCCCAAGACTGACACTTCCTAAATAGCTTTCCTACATACATTACTTATCACTAATTAACTCCACCCTAATTACAACCCCATCATAGTACACCTGTTCATACCCATTTCAACCAATCAAGATGACTTTTATTCTCTGTAATAATTGTGGTGCTTTAGTTGCAATCATCTGGAGACTTAAAGCTTGTCCTATCTGTCTTCAGCTCACTAGTTTAAAACAGGAGCTCAGTAAAGTAAAGCAGGAATTGAATGCACTTAAAGCAGCTTCTAGGACTGCACAAAATCATACTGCACAGAATCATACCAAATTCTCACCACTGCCTCAAAGGATAAAACCACCTAAGAATAGATGGTTCACGGTAGGCTCAGGCAGACTTTGTTATATGACTCAGAAGCATTCCCCCTAACAAGTGTTGCCTCTACAGAATTCTTTTGCTCCATTACAGCACTGTGATGTTCATGAAAATAGAACTGAGGCGGAAGAAAAAGCAATGAAGGTGAAACAAAAAGATATGAAGGTACCCAAAGAGAAAAGACACCCCCAAATCACAAATGTTGAAACACATACCAGGAAATGCAGATGCAAAGTGTTGACCACAAATGCTCACAGTCTAAGCAATAAAGTTCATGACCTTCAAGCCCTGATGTTGGAGGCAGACTTAGACGTTGTTGCAATCTTGGAGACGTGGCTCAATGGTTCCCATGAATGGGATGCAAACATACCAGGCTATAATCTATTTAGGAAGAATAGAGATGGTCATAAAGGTGGAGAAGTAGTTCTGTATGTGAGAAATGATATCGCAGCGACTGAAATGACAGGGACCTGGGGAAAGGAAGAAGTGATATGGATCACCTTAAAAAGAAATGATAGAACCTCTGTCCACGTGGGTGTTGTCTACAGACCCCCAACACAATTGGAGGAACTAGATAAAGATCTGATCGCAGATATTCAAAAGTTGGGAAAGAAGAGAGAGGTGCTGTTGCTGGGAGATTTCAATCTGTCGGATGTAGATTGGAAGATTCCATCTGCAGAATCGGAAAGAAGTAGAGAGATCGTGGATGCTTTTCAAAGTGCTCTGCTCAGACAAATGGTGACAGAACCCACAAGGGAGGGAGTGACGCTGGATCTGGTGCTCACAAATGGGGATAGTGTGTCAAATGTCCGAGTGGGTGCCCACCTGGGCAGCAGTGGCCATCAAACGGTTTGGTTTGATATGACAGCTGAAGTGGAGGGCGGCCACTCAAAACTCAAAGTCCTGGATTTCAAGCATGCTGACTTTAGTAAAATGGGGAAATACCTGAGGAAGGAGCTGATGGGCTGGGAGGGCGAACGAGAAGTGGAAGGACGGTGGGCCACAAACCTTTATGTAAGGAGAGTAAATAAAAGCAAGAGAAAAAGGAAACCGATATGGTTCTCCAAGCAAGTGGCTGAGAAAATAAAGACTAAAGAGTTGGCATTCCTGAAATATAGAAAAACTCAAAAAGAGGAACACGGAAAGGAATACCGGATGAAATTGAAAGAAGCAAAGAGAGAGAGATATGTCTAGCGAAAGTGCAAGCGGAAGAACAAATGGCTAGAAATGGCTAGGGGTGACAAAAATTTCTTCAGGTATATTAGTGAAAGGAGGAAGACTAAAAAGGGAATTGCGAGACTGAAAGATGCTGCGAACCACTATGTAGATAATGATGAAGAAAAAGCAAATGTGCTAAATAGATACTTTTGTTCTGTTTTCACAGAAGAAAATCCTGGAGAAGGACCACGATTGACTGGCAAAAGCACGAATGAGAATGGAGTGGATAGAGCACTGTTCACGGAAGACAGTGTGTATGAACAACTTGAAAATCTAAAGGTGGACAAATCCGTGGGACCGGACGGGATCCACCCCGGGATATTGAGGGAGCTCAGAGAGGTTCTGGCGGGTCCTCTTGAAGATTTGTTTAATAAATTCTTGGAGAAGGGAGAGGTTCCGTGGGATTGGAGAATGGCGGACGTAGTATCTCTTCACAAAAGTGGTGATAGGGAAGAAGCTGGAAACTACAGGCCGGTAAGGCTCACTTCGGTTATTGGAAAAGTAATGGAAGCGATGCTGAAGGAAAGGATAGTGAATTTCCTGTAAGCCAATAAGTTTCAAGATCCGAGACAACATGGTTTTACCAAAGGTAAATCATGCCAAACGAATCTCATTGAATTATTTGACTGGGTGACTGGAGAATTGAATCAGGGACGTGCTATAGACGTAATCTACTTAGATTTCAGCAAAGCTTTTGACACAGTTCCCCACAGGAAGCTCTTGAATAAACTTGACAGGCTGAAGATAGGACCCGACGTGGTGAACTGGATTAGGAACTGGTTGACGGACAGATGCCAGAGGGTGGTGGTTAATGAAATTCGCTCGGATGAGGGAAAGGTGAGTAGTGGAGTGTCTCAGGGATCGGTGCTGGGGCCGATTCTGTTCAATATATTTGTGAGTGACATTGCTGAAGGGTTAGAAGGTAAAGTTTGCCTTTTTGAGGATGATACTAAGATTTGTAACAGAGTGGACACCCCGGAGGGAGTGGAAAATATGAGAAAGGATCTGCGGAAGCTAGAAGAATGGTCTAAGGTTTGGCAATTAAAATTCAATGTGAAGAAATGCAAAGTGATGGACTTAGGGAGTAGAAATCTACGGGAGACGTATGTGTTAGGCGGTGAGAGTCTGATATGTACGGACGGGGAGAGGGATCTTGGGGTGATAGTATCTGAGGATCTGAAGGCAACAAAACAGTGTGACAAGGCGGTGACAGTAGCTAGAAGGTTGCTAGGCTGTATAGAGAGAGGTGTGACCAGCAGAAGAAAAGAGGTTTTAATGCCCCTGTATAAGTTGTCGGTGAGGCCCCACCTGGAGTACTGTGTTCAGTTCTGGAGGCCGTATCTTGCTAAGGATGTAAAAAGAATTGAAGTGGTGCAAAGAAAAGCTACAAGAATGGTATGGGATTTGCTTTACAAGACATATGAGGAGAGACTTGCTGACCTGAACATGTATACCCTGGAGGAAAGGAGAAACAGGGGTGATATGATACAGACGCTCAAATATTTGAAAGGTATTAATCTGCAAACGAACCTTTTCTGTAGATGGGAAGGTGGTAGAACAAGAGGACATGAAATAAGATTGAAGGGGCAGACTCAAGAAAAATGTCAGAAAGTATTTTTTCACGGAGAGAATGGTGGGTACTTGGAATGCTCTCCCGCGGGAGGTGGTGGAGATGAAAACGGTAACAGAATTCAAACATGCGTGAGATAAACATAAAGGAATCCTGTTCAGAAGGAATGGATCCTCAGAAGCTTAGCCGAGATTGGGTGGCAGAGCCGGTGGTGGGAGGCGGGGCTGGTGGTTAGGAGGCGGGGCTAGTGCTGGGCAGACTTCTATGGTCTGTGCCCTGAAAATGACAGATACAAATCAAGGTAAAGTATACACAAAAAGTAGCACATATGAGTTTATCTTGTTGGGTAGACTGATTGGACCGTGCAAGTCTTTTTCTGCTGTCATCTACTATGTTACTATCAGGCTCATTTTCGAAAGAGAAGGGCGCCCATCTTTTGACACAAATCGGAAGATGGGTGTCCTTCTCACAGGGTCATCCAAATCGGCATAATCGAAAACCAATTTTGGGCGTCCCCAACTGCTTTCCGTTGCGGGGATGACCAAAGTTCATGGGGGCATGTCGGAGGCGTAGCAAAGGCAGAACTTGGGTGTACCTAACACATGGGCATCCTCAACCCATAATGGAAAAAAAAGGGCGCCCCTGACGAGCACTTGGAAGAGTTTACCTGGTCCTGTTTTTCTTACGACCAAGCCACAAAAAGGTGCCCGAACTGACCAGATGACCACCGGAGAGAATCAGGGATGACCTCCCCTTACTCCCCCAGTGGACACTAACTCCCTCCCACCCTCAAAAAACATCTTTAAAAATATTTATTACCAGCCTCTATGCCAGCCTCAAATGTCATACTCAGGTCCATCACAGCAGTATGCAGGTCCCTGGAGCAGTTTTAGTGGATGCAGTGCATTTCAGGCAGGCAGGTCCAGGCCCACCCCCCCCCCCCCCCTATCTGTTACACTTGTGGTGTTAAATGTGAGCCCTCCAAACCCCACCAGAAGCCCATTGTACCCACATGTAGATGCCCCCCTTCACCCGTAAGGGCTATGGTAGTGGTGTACAGTTGTTGTAGTGGGTTTTAGGAGGGTTTGGGCGGGCTCAGCACACAAGGTAAGGGAGCTATGTACCTGGGAGCAATTTATGAAGTCCACTGCAGTGCCCACTAGGGTGCCCGGTTGGTGTCCTGGCATGTCAGTGGGACCAGTGCACTAGGAATTTTGCCTCCTCCCATGATCAAAGGGCTTGCATTTGGTCGTTTCTGAGATGGGCGTCCTTGGTTTCCATTATCGCCGAAAATCAGAAACGACCAAGTCTAGGGACGACCATCTCTAAGGATGACCTAAATTTCAAGATTTGGGTGTCTCCAACCGTATTATCGAAACAAAAGATGGACATCCATCTTGTTTCGATAATACGAGTTTCTCCGCCCCTCCACCGGGACGTTTTGCGAGGACGCCCTCAGCAAAACTTGGACGTCCCTTTCGATTATGCCCTGCCACGTTACTATGTTACTGTGACCGCACCTCTTGGCACAATTGCTCACCCTAGAGTTACCCTTGGAATACCTCGGGTGAACTCTTGTGAAACTGACAGAGGTGAGGTGCACTTATTTTCACTAACCTCGCTTACTTGTTTCTAAAACAAGAAGGGAATTAAATCTAAAGTAAATAATTTGTTAAGCAGATGTTATACTTTTAAAATTAATTAATTTATTCAACACTGTTAAACAATCAATTTTCACTAAATCTGACAGTCCTTTGCAGTTCCACTCAAGCGTGCAAAAGGGTTTAAAGGATATTTTTTTCCTGCTTTCTTGTATTTTCTTCTTTCTTCTTCTTTCTTTTATCGTTGGGTACCATTTAGTGCAGCAATGATCTCAGGAACCAGCAACCACGAACCATCCAGGTTACCTACTACTCTAATCTTAGAAGAAACTCAAAAACCTTAAATTCTAACTAATTAAGTGACAGGAACTCTCAAAGATGATTAGGGAATTATTTTCTTATCTAACTACCCTAAGTAAAGAAATGGATAATTTTTTACTCCCTATACTTTCCCTCCCATAATTAATTAAGCAACAGGTAAGTTGGGATAGTTTTCTTTCAAAACTACAGAAAACGTACGGTTCTCTAAGGCTAAAACAGCTCTCAGCTGTTTCTTATGCACTGCAACTTAAGTTCAGTGAAATACATGTTATTTTCCCTAAATAAACAATTATTTAAAACTACAATACAGCTTTTCACTTTTCAACCCCCCCCTCTAAAACCCCTTAGGTTTAATAGAGTTTTAAAGTGCACTTTAAGCCAGCACTTTTGTTAAAAATGTTAAATATGTCACCTTGTTAGATGAACCAGTACATTTATCTCATCAAACTGTTAATATTCTTGTAGAACTTATTAAGTTATTTCATTTTTAACACTACAGCTTTCCAGGCAGCTGTCAGTTACCACTCTAAAAGCCAGTAAAATCACGGATGGCTTTTACAATTAAGCAATTAATCTTAGTTACACTTTTCACTCACACAGCAACAACCTTAAAAGATACCCCAAATCTGTATTTTAAACAGATTTCCTACTACAGCTGTACACAGACCACTAACACACGTCTGTTCAGCATCGCTCTTACCTCCCAACTGCCAGCCTGAGTTGTTTGTCACTCTCCTGAGAGTTCCATCAGCATGCGGAACACTCAGCACATGCACACAGACTACTCAGTTTCACTGCACTGCTGCTCACTGTCTGTACACCA
The DNA here is from genome assembly GCF_901765095.1 of Microcaecilia unicolor. Lineage (NCBI taxonomy): Eukaryota > Metazoa > Chordata > Amphibia > Gymnophiona > Siphonopidae > Microcaecilia > Microcaecilia unicolor. The sequence continues at coordinate 312,178,070 of NC_044032.1, read as the reverse complement.
GATCTAGAAGGAGCCAGGTAATCTTTTAAAATTTAACCCATAGGGTTACATTACTATAAGCAGATTGCAGGAAAGCAGAGGATGAAGGAGCTGCCCAAGATTCACTGAGTGGTTGTTGTACTTTGCTTTCAATAGGAAAAATGGGCATTGATTCAGTTTGCTTCCCAGGAATTTTGAAGATATAGGTATTAATAAAGTGCATAAAACAATGCTTGAATTGTTAACACCCAAAAGTGGGGGAGCTTTCCAGGGAGGAGATTTGTAAATAACAAAACTTGGGGGGGGGGGGGGGGGGGGGGGGGGGGGGGGGGGGGGGGGGGGGGAAGAGTAGCATTGCCAGTGGCTTGTTTACTGTTACCCTTATGTGTTTCCCTCAGTACATACAGAGATTGTTTCTAATTTCTATCAAGTTATCCTCATCTTAAGCAACAGTGGTATGTTTATTATTCTGCTGTTGAGCATTTTGCAACATGTGGTTGGTTCACCCAAAACTGAAACTAAAGCTAAGCATTGACTTTAGTAAATAAAAATAATCACATCCTATGTTAACAGAATGTTGCTAGGAGCCTCTGCTTATCTTGGAAAAGTAGTGTAAATAAATACCTCTTACTTGCCTTTTAGACTAGCTTAAAATAGCACACTACACTTGATTGGGTTGTTTCCAAAATATCTGAATTTTCTTATCTCTCTTTTCTGATATGCAAAGTCATTCTTATTCACCAGCCTCTGGAAATGAGCAAATGATACACACTGGGCATGTGTGAACTATGATGCTAGGGAAGATATTTGGGCTTCTATAGAAACTGAACTGTCAACTTGAATACCCAAGATCTTTATCAGTGTGGACATTTTTTATTTATTTCATTTCATTTCAGTATTTATTTTCAGCACTTGATATACCGCAAGTGATCCCTGAGGCGACTATGTGGGTTTCAATTTTTATTACAGGTACTTTGCACTGCTCTTAATGGGATCACAATCTAAGTTATATATTGTACCTGACATCTTGTATTCTACTTGATTAATACAAATAGAACTGGGAATAGAATCTGGCTTATTTTGAAACACAGAAATTTAGTCTTATCAGTACTGAGTTTTAGCTTATGGCTAAACATCCATTCTCCTAGCAAATTTATACACTTATGAACCCTAGAAAGATCAATCGCTGTAGCAGAACTTGATGGAATAAGTACAGAAATATCATCTGCATAACAAAAAAAAACATTACTTTCCAACACATACTGCAATGAGCGCTTGGCACAAGCAGGTGCTTGTAGAGGAAATCTCCACCTTTCTACAGGCCAATGCAGTCAAACCTGTGCCACCAGGGCAAGAAGGGAAGGGGTTTAATTCCAGGTACTTCCTTGTGCCCAAGAAAATGGGGGGGGGGGGGGGGGGGGGAATTCATCCCATTCTAGACCTAAGGTTCCTGAACAAATTCCTGGTCAAAGAAAAGCTCAGGATGATTTCCCCAGGCACCCTTTCCCCCATGATTCAGGAAAAAGATGGGCTATACTCTCTGGACTTAAAGGATGCCTATACTCACATTTTGATACTTCCCAGTCACAGGAAGTATCTCAGATTCTGAATAGGGAAACACCACTACCAATATCTCGTTCTGCCATTTGGCCTCACGTCAGCTCCCAAGTTGCAGCATATTTGTGCAGATTGGGAGTATATGTGTTTTACTATCTGAACGATTGGCTGGTCAAGAACACATTGCAGGAGGGAGTGACAGAGTCAGTGGAGTTACTAGGGTTTGTCATAAACTACCCCAAGTCCCATTTTCTCTCAGTTCAGAGATTGCAGTACATAGGAGTCCTGCTTGATACATTGCAGGCTCAGGCGTTTCTTCCACAAATGAGAGCAGAGACCTTGGCAGCACTTACCTCACAGGTTCGAAGCAGCAAGCAGGTCACAGCTAATCAAATGTTGAGATTGATGGGTCGCATGGCCTCAACAGTACATGCCCTTCTCTGATAGACAATTCGGACGAATTTGACTGTTGTTCTACCATTCCAAATTCCACCTCCTCAGAAAGTGCTAACAATGGATGCATCCAATCTGGGATGGGGAGCTCATGTGGATGGGCTTCATACCCAGGAGACTTGGTCTGCTCAGGAAACAGATCTCTATATCAACCTTCTCAAACTGAGGGCAATTTGGATCGCTCTAAAGGCTTTCAGAGGTCAGCTACAGAACCAAATTATTCTCATTCAAATGGCCAACCAGGTTGCAGTGTTCTAAGTGAGGAAGCAGGGGGTACAGGATCCTACTTGGCCCTTCTTGACAGAATGGTCCTCTGAGCCACATTCCTAGCAGGAAAGGACAACTGCCTGTCAGACTGAGCAGGGTTTTCCAACTGCACGAGTGGTATCTCAACATGGGTGTAGCCCACAAGATCTTCCGAGATTGGGGCACCCCCATGGTGGATGCTTTGCTACTCACCTCAACAACAAGGTCCCCCAGTTCTGTTCCAGGCTCAGATCACAAGGCAGACAAGCGTTGGATGCCTTTTTCTTATATTGGGGAGGGGGGGAGGGGGCTTCTATATGCATATACTTCAATACCTCTCATAGAGAAGATTTTGCTGAAACTCAAGCAAGACTAGGGAACTATGATCCTAATCGCCCTTTACTGGCTGAGGCACATCTGGTTTTCTCTTCTTCTGGATTTGTTCTCTGAAGATCTGTGGAGATTGGACTATTTTCCAACCCTCATTATGCAGAACAAGTGATCCCTTTTACATCCCATCCTTCCTCACAGCTTGGATACTGAGAGTGTAGAATTTGAATCTTTAGATTTGCAAGAGGGTGTCTCTCACATCTTGCTGCCTTCCAGGAAAGACTCCTTTAAGAGGTGTTACTCATTTAAGTGGAGGAGGTTTGCAGTCTGGTGTGAGGGCAAGACCTTAGAGCTACTCATTTGCCCTACACAAAAACTGCTTGAATACTTCCTGCACCTCTGAGTCTGATTTGAAAACCAACTCTATAAGGGTTCATCTAAGTGAAGTTAGTACTTATCACCATGTGGGAGGTAAATCCATCTCTACAGCCTCTAGTTGTTTGCTTCATGAGAGGTTTGCTATTAACCTCTAACTGGGTCATGGGATCTCAACGTTGTCCTTGTACATCTGATGAAAGTTCCTTTTGAGCCACTTGATTCTTGTCATCAGAAGCATTTGACCTGGAAAATTGTGTTTTTTGAGGTGGTCACTTCAGCTCGCAGAGTCAGTGAACTTCATTCCCTAGTAGCTGATCCACCTTACACAAAGTTTCATCACAATAATGTCATTCTCCACACACACCCAAAGTTCAGTAGCTTAGGGTAGTGTCAGAGTTCCACCTTAGTCAGTCAATTGTTCTGCTAGCATTTTTCCTGAAACCACATGCCCAACCTGGTGAAAGTGTATTGCATACCTTAGATTGCAAGCAAGCCTTAGCCTTCTATCTGGAGCAGACTAAAGTCCATAGACAGCCCATCCAGCGTTTTGTTCCTTTTGACCCAAAAAGGATGGGGGTAGCCATTGGCAGTACAAAAAAACAGAAGAAACTGGTCTTCGCAAGGATATCAACAAGAAACACTCGAAATGGAGTCGAGCGGAGAAAATCGGAGCAGCGTCTCCGATTTTCTCCGCTCAACTCCATTTCGAGTATAATTGAGCGCTATAGCTTCAATTCATTGACACACATATTGTCTTCACATTTGGATAGAATTAATAATCAACATATGGCAGAGAAGACTCCTGACGCAGGCCAGTACGGCTGAAACACAGCTGCGTCGAGTCCCTTTCTCCCTGCTACCGTTTGGCTAATAAAGTTGATTCTTCATTTTTACATCCAAAGTGTTGCCTTTTTATGTAATTTTGATCTTGATGGATTTATTTTTTAAATACATATTTTATGATTAATTTTACGTTTTAATACATATATTTTATTTTTATTTTTTGTTTTTGTTAGTCATCTTCGCTGTTTTGTATCTGGTAGCCATTGGCAAACACATAATTTCTAATTGGTTAGCATATTGCATCTCCTTCACCTTATGCCCAGGCTGGACTGACTCTAGGGGGTAATGTCAAGGTTCATAATGTCAAAGCCTTGGCTACACTGGTAGCCTACTTGAGGTCAGCCTCCATAGATGAGATTTGAAAAGTTGCAATGTGATCATCTGTCCACACATTCACATCTCATTACTGCCTTGAGCAGGATAAGTGATGTGACAGCTGGTTTGGACAGGCAGTCCTGAAGAATTTGTTCGGTGTCTAGAATCCAACCCCCCCCCCCCCCCCCCCGAGGCCCAGTATTGTTCTGTTCCTTCACAACTAGTATGTAATTAGTTTCATAAGTACATACATAAGTACATAAGTAATGCCACACTGGGAAAAGACCAAGGGTCCATCGAGCCCAGCATCCTGTCCACGACAGCGGCCAATCCAGGCCAAGGGCACCTGGCGAGCTTCCCAAATGTACAAACATTCTATACATGTTATTCCTGGAATTGTGGATTTTTCCCAAGTCCATTTAGTAGTGGTTTATGGACTTGTCCTTTAGGAAACCGTCTAACCCCTTTTTAAACTCTGCTAAGCTAACCACCTTCACCACATTCTCTGGCAACGAATTACAGAGTTTAATTATGTGTTGGGTGAAGAAAACTTTTCTCTGATTTGTTTTAAATTTACTATATTGTAGTTTCATCGCATACCCCCTAGTCCTAGTATTTTTGGAAAGCGTGAACAGACGCTTCACATCCACCTGTTCCACTCCACTCATTATTTTATGTACCTCTATCATGTCTCCCCTCAGCCGTCTCTTCTCCATGCTGAAAAGCCCTAGACTCCTTAGACTTTCTTCATAGGGAAGTTGTCCCATCCCTGCTATCATTTTAGTCGCCCTTCGCTGCACCTTTTCCAATTCTACTATATCTTTCTTGAGATGCGGCGACCAGAATTGAACACAATACTCAAGGTGCGGGCGCACCATGGAGCGATACAATGGCATTATAACATCCTCACAACTGTTTTCCATACCTTTCCTAATAATACCCAACATTCTATTTGTTTTCCTAGCCACAGCAGCACACTGAGCAGAAGGTTTCAGTGTATTATCGACGACGACGGCACCCAGATCCCTTTCTAGGTCCGTAACTCCTAACGTGGAACCTTGCATGACGTAGCTATAATTCGGATTCTTTTTTCCCACATGCATCACCTTGCACTGGCTCACATTAAACGTGATCTGTTATTTAGCCGCTCAGTCTCCCACTCTCGTAAGGTCCTTCTGTAATTTTTCACAATCCTGTTGCGAGTTAACGTCTTTGAATAACTTTGTGTCATCAGCAAATGTAATTACCTCACTAGTTACTCCCATATCTAGATCATTTATAAATATGTTAGAAAGCAACGGTCCCAGCACATACCCCTGAGGAACTCCACTATCTACCCTTCCCCATTGAGAATACTGACCATTTAACCCTACTCTCTGTTTTCTTTTAAGCAGTTTTTAATCCACAATAGTACACTACCTCTTATCCCATAACTCTCCAATTTCCTCTGCAGTCTTTCATGAGTTACTTTGTCAAATGTCTTTTGAAAATCATTTACACAATATCGAGTGTCTCACCTTTATCCATATGTTTGTTCACCCCTTCAAAGAAATGTAATAGATTGGTAAGGCAATATTTCCCTTCACTAAATTCATGTTGGCTTTGTCTCATTAGTCCATGCTTTGAATATGCTCTGTTATTTTGTTCTTTATAATAGTCTCTACTATTTTGTCCGGCACCGATGTTGGACTCACCAGTTTATAATTTCCAGGATTACCACTGGAACCTTTTTAAAAGAAATCGGCATTACATTGGCCACCCTCCAATCTTCCGGTACCATGCTTGGTTTTAAAGATAAATTACATATTACTAACTATAATTCTGCAAGTTCATTTTTCAATTCTATCAGTACTCTGGGGTGAATACCATCTGGTTCAGGTGATTTGCTATTCTTCAATTTGACAATTTGTGTCATTACATCTCACAGGTTTATAGAGATTTCATTCAGTTTCTTTGACTCGTCATCTTTGAATATCTTTTCTGGCACTGGTATCTCTCCCAAATCTTCCTCGGTGAAAACCGAAGCTAAGAATTCATTTAATCTCTCTGCTATGACTTTGTCTTCCCTGAGTGCAAGTGGGGACATTTAAATCCTGCAGAGTCCAGCATTGAAAACTTTTTTGGTTCATCATCGAGCATGGCTGGAGATTCAACACTCGACACAGAACTTGCATCAGCATCGACATCGGGTGCACTGAAGCAGCATCAACAAAGTCTGGCATCGGAGTCAGTACCGTGATCGTGGAAGGACTCTATATCCTCTTCATCAGTGCTGAATGCATCGAGGAACCTGTTTCTCAAGAAACCTAAGAAGCATCGCCATCGTTCTCCCTCCAGGCACTCTGCCTACACTCCACCTGCATCGATGCCCTCGATGCATGGGAAGTATCCATGCCGCAGTGATCGTTCTCCTCATTACTCATCGAGAGCCTTTGAGGTCTTCCAGATCTACTACTCCTGTACAGGCTGTAACTCAGGTTGCGTTCACACTGCTTTCTCAAGCAATACCAATGCAAACTCTACTTCTTCACTCTGTTCCCTGGATAATTGTTCCCTGGCTATTATTAAATCTTTGAGTACTGTCTTGTTGTTCTCTTTAACTACTATCTTGAACTAGTCACTATCTGAGGGAATTGTCCCTGAGACTTTGAAAAATGACCTGGATTGAATGGGCTTGGAGCCGACTGTGGGAAGCAACCCAGCTAACTCCTGTGGTCTGAGTATTGGACCCTTATTTATTTATTTAATTTATTTAGAACACAGTTTCTAGATCACGATATCCCAGGTTCTTGGTGGTTTACAATATAAAAATATTCATAAAATGTTCTAATGTGGGACTTTCTTACATGCTAAGCCCAGATTTAATGAGGCATTTATAGGGAGAGTGGGTGTTGTAAATATATTTTAGTGCAGGTTGTACACTAATCTTGTCATTTGTGTGAAAGAAGATGAGTCAAAAGCAGCACTAATAACCAGCTAGACAGTAAGAACAAACTTTCCTCCATCCAGCTGACTACAAATCTTGCTGCAGAGAGACACTAAAATAGTTTCTAGACTATAATTCTCACAAAAATCTGATTGATGTGGGTGAAGGAGATTCTGTTTATGTACACAATCTTTCAATGAAATACCACTCTCTCAATCAACTTTGCTAAGAAGGAAATGTTGAACATGGGCCAATACAGGGGCCCTTTTACTAAGCCACATAGGTGCGTATGCGGAACTTACACATGTCAATTTTGAACTACTGCCCGGCTACCGCATGGCCCGGGTGGTAATTTCATTTTTTATGTGCATCCGCTACGTGTGCTGGAAAATTTTCTGGCATGCGGCACTAACCAGGCAGTAATCGGCATTGTACGCACACTGACAATTATTTATTTATTTATTTACAACATTTATATCCCACAATTTCCCACCCATGGGTAGGCCCAATGTGGCTTACAACAGTCTACCTAAACAGATAGCAAGTCAGGGGTCAAACAATTAATGTCCTAGAAGTATAATGGGGAAAGGGCAAATGTGAGGTAGAGAAAAAGAGAAAGAGCAGCAGGGATTAATATGACACTGGGGTAAAGACAGTTCAGAAGTTAGAGATGCCAGGCGGGAGTGGTGCATACGCTTTGCCAAATAGAAAGGTCTTGAGGCGCTTTTTGAAGGTAGGGTGATCAGTAGTAAGTTTCACCAGCTTAGGCAGATCAATCCAAAGATGAGCGCTAGTGTAGGAGAAAGTTGATGCGTAGGTGCTTTTGTATTTAAGTCCATTATATACTAGGTAATGGAAGTTTAAGTATGATCGTGCGGATCTGTGAGAGTTCCTTGGTGGCAAGTTGATTAGGGTATCCATGTATGCTGGGGCAGGGCCGTGCTAACCCACTCAGCAGGGTAAGCATGGCAGGGGGGCGCCTGCCTTTCAGGGGCGCCGCCGCCGGCCGAGTCAATTAAAAAATATAAATGTAAACCTCACCTCTCTCGCATAGTCGCGTTGGCACCTATATGCGCATGCGCTGCTGCTGGCTCTGGTTGCTGCCTTCCCGTGCGCAGCGCTGCCTCGTTCCATTGGTGACTGTTAGCACCGCCCAACAGCTCTTCAACGCTTGCGCTTGGAGCCTCGCAGGCAGTCCAACTCTGGAGGACTTTGGGGGGGGGGCATAGGCGCCCCGTATAAGAGGCTTGGGGAGGCTAGCCCGCCACTGCCCCGCCCCCCCGCCGCCCTCCGTACCTTTAAATATTATATTTTTGCTGAAGTTGCGGGCAGCACCGGCATTGAAGGAATCAGCAGGCTCATCGCGCTTCCAGCAGCCTTCCCTCGCAAGTCGGATGATGGCTCCGCCCTCATAGAAACAGGAAATATGTCAGAAGGGGCGGAGCCATCATCCGACTTGCGAGGGAAGGCTGCTGGAAGCGCGATGAGCCTGCTGATGCCTTCAATGCCGGTGCTGCCCGCGACTTCAGCAAAAATATAATATTTAAAGGTACGGCGGCGACGGCGGCGTGGGGGGGGTGCAGGAAGGAAACAAGGGCAGACGGGAGAGGAGAGGAGGGTTGCTGCACATGGTGGAAGAAGGGGAGAGGAGAGGGCAGGGGAAAGGAGGGTTGCTGACATGGGTAGATGGAGGGAAGGGGAGAGGAGGGTTGCTGCACATGGTGGATGAAGGGGAAAGGAGAGGGCAGGGGAGAGGAGGGTTGCTGGGCATGGGAGAGGAGGGTTGCTGGACATGGGGAGAGGAGGGTTGCTGCACATGGTGGATGAAGGGGAGAGGAGAGTGCAGGGGAGAGGAGGGTTGCTGGACATGGGAGAGGAGGGTTGCTGGACATGGGGAGAGGAGGGTTGCTGCACATGGTGGATGAAGGGGAGAGGAGAGAGCAGGGGAGAGGAAGGTTGCTGGACATGGGTAGATGGAGGGAAGGGGAGAGGAGGGTTGCTGCACATGGTGGATGAAGGGGAAAGGAGAGGGCAGGGGAGAGGAGGGTTGCTGGACATGGGTAGATGGAGGGAAGGGGAGAGGAGGGTTGCTGCACATGGTGGGAAGAAGGGGAGAGGAGAGGGCATGGGAAAGGAGGGTTGCTAGACATGGGTAGATGGAGGGAAGGGGAGAGAGGGTTGCTGCACATGGTGGATGAAGGGGAAAGGAGAGGGCAGGGGAGAGGAGGGTTGCTGGACATGGGTAGATGGAGGGAAGGGGAGAGGAGGGTTGCTGCACATGGTGGATGAAGGGGAAAGGAGAGGGCAGGGGAGAGGAGGGTTGCTGGACATGGGTAGATGGAGGGAAGGGGAGAGGAGGGTTGCTGCACATGGTGGAAGAAGGGGAGAGGGCAGGGGAGAGGAGGGTTGCTGGACATGGGAGAGGAGGGTTGCTGGACATGGGGAGAGGAGGGTTGCTGCACATGGTGGATGAAGGGGAGAGGAGAGGGCAGGGGAGAGGAGGGTTGCTGGACATGGGTGGATGGAGGGGAGAGGAGGGTTGCTGCACATGGTGGATGAAGGGGAGAGGAGAGGGCAGGGGAGAAGAGAGTTGCTGGACATGGGTGGAGTGAGGAAGGAGATGAGATGATGGAAAAGGAAGAGAGTAGAAAAACTGCACATGGATGAAGAAAATAGGCAAAAGCTGGATCCACTGGACAGTCAAGTTTGCAGAGGACAAGAAATGAAGAAGAAAGGCGGAAAGTAAACAAATAAGGAAGCCCTGGAAACGGAGTTAAGAGGACAGATAGCAGCAGAATCGGATTCTGGGCCAGCACAATCAGAAAAACAAAGTCACCAGACAACAAAGGTAGAAAAGATCATTTTATTTTCATTATAGTGTTTGGAATATGTCCACTTTGAGAATTAGGTGTTCAACATTAAAAGTTTATTTACTTATTTATGACATTTTATCCCACATTAAACATGAATTAGGATGTTTTGTGGCTCTACATGAGAATTGTGATATTATGATCCCTTGTTTCAATATTGTTGACGGTCTGCATTTTCCGTATGGGTGGTATATTGGTGTATTAGTTTCTGCCCAGTGTAATATTTATGGTACAGTAAGGTTCAGAGTGTGTTTTTGCACAAAGTTGTGCATAGTGTTTTGCAGTTGAGCGATTGTGGTTAGTATATGCTTTGAGCAACCACTTTATTCTTTGACATATGATACATAACTAATATCTAAATTTAATAAAAGGTATTAATTGTGACATTTATTTATTTTTTCTGTGTGTGATCAGACAATTATGGATTTAAGCTCCACCCCAGCCCCACCCCTAACCCCGCCCCTTTAGCCTCCCCAAACAGTTGGGCCACCGACCGCCTATGGGGGGAGGGGTGTTGCCGAGCCGAGTGCCGACGCCACGTTAGTGCTGCCCTACAGGAGAGAGGATAGGCGAGCCGGCACCGCGCTGCTTGGATCCGCTGCTGTTCTGTGGCAGTGGCGTGGACTGGACATCATTGGTAAGGTTTTGCCTGCCCTTGTTGTTGTACTTTTCATTATAATGGCTGCTGGCTGGCGTGGCGTGGTGGGCCTACTTTAAGTACATTTGAGGCTGCAGGTTGGGTGGGGGAACTGGAACCACCAGGCCAGCTGGGGAAGAAGAAAAGAAAGACAAGGCAGGCAAGGAAATTTCTGTGGGGGGGGGGGGGGGGGGGGGGGGGGGGGGGGTGAGAACAAGCTAGAATCAGGGAGGAATGAAGGAGGGGAGAGTAAGGGCAGGAAAGGAAAATAAGAACTGATGGAACCGAAAGGCAAAGAGAAAGATTGGAAAAACAAGGAGGAAATTTCTGTGGTGGGGGGGGGGGGGGGGGGGGGGGGGGGGGGGGGGGGGGGGGGGGGGAGGGAGGAGGGGAGACCAAGGCAGGAGGAAAGGAACAAGGAAGATAAGCTGATGAGTAATAAAATGGATTTTAAATGATAAGCAGTAGTCATCTGCTATAGAGAGATTCTATTCGACATGAGGTTTGAAGTGGTAGTGCTTAAATATAGGTAGCAAGGAGGGTAATCAATCATGTGATAGGCTTTCGGTTTTGTATAGTAACTACGACTATTTAACATTTCTAAAGCGCTACTATGGTTATGCAGCGCTGTACAAGTTAACAAAGAAGGACAGTCCCTGCTCAAAGGAGCTTACAATCTAAGGGACAAGATGCAGTCAATCAAATTGGGGCAATCTGGGTTTCCTGGTTAGTCCAATGGTTAGGTGCCGAAAGCAACATTGAAGAGGTGGGCTTTAGCAAGGATTTGAAGATGGGGAGGGATAGATCCTGTGTAATGTTATTATTTAGTGTTCAAGATGGATGATTACGGTATGCCTTCTTGAAAAGATCTGCACTCCATCTTTCAGCTCCTATTTCCTTTGCATCTTGTGCCAAACTGGTGGGGGGGGGGGGCGCCAACTGATAGTCTGCAGGGGGGCACCAGAGACCCTTGGCACGGCCCTGTGCTGGGGCTTCACCACAGATGATTTTATGCACCAGAGTGCAAATTTTAAAAGTGATACGGTCCTTGACAAGAAGCCAGTGCAGTTTCTCTCACAGAGGTCTTGTACTTTCAAATCTAGATGCACCATAAATTAGCCTGGCAGCCGTATTCTGAGCTGTCTGTAGTTTTTTCAGGAGCACATCTCTGCACCCTGAGTAGATGCCATTGCAATAATCAAGACGGCTAATGACCAGTGATTGTACTAAAGTGTGAAAGACGTCTCTAGGAAAATATGGTTTTATACGTTTAAGTTTCCAAAGAGTGAAGAACATGCTTCTGAGGTTAGAAGTCGTATGTTGCTCTAGCGTTAAGCTTCAATCGACTATCACTCCTAGGATTTTCAGGGATTCAGAGATAGGGAGGGCAAGCTCAGGAGTAATTAATGCTTGAGGTGCATATTTTTATAAGGGGAGGAGAGAATGAGGCAATGGGTTTTCTCAGTATTGAGCTTGAACTCAATCGAGCATGGTGTGTAATCCAAGTCTTATTTCCTCATGGATCTCGCTAAGGGTCTGCTTTAAAAGGAATAGAGATAGTAATGTCATCAGCATAAATAACGGGTTAAGACCAAGTTTGGATAGGGCAGTGGCCAGAGGGACCAGCATGATGTTGGACAGAGTCGTCGAAAGTGGGGAGCCCTGTGGCACACCGCTGGCTGCCTTCCAGATAGGAGATAAGCCTGAGCTGGAGTTCACCTGATAGGTTCTTGTTGTTAAAAAAACCTTTCAACCATGCTAATACATTTCCACTGGCGCAAAAGTAATCGAGCAACTGTAGTAAGATGCATGGTTCACCATGTCAAAGCGCTGGACATGTCAAATTGCAATAGTAGAATGCTCTTCCCAACTGCTATTTCCCGTTTAAAATTGGTCAGGAGCATGACGAGCACGGACTCAGTGCTATGAAGCAGATGGAATCCCGACTGTGAATCATGCAAAACATTGAACTTGTCCAAGTACTCATTGAGCTGCTTATTCACCATGCTCTCCATTAATTTCACGAAGAGCGGGATAGAAGCAATTGGCCAATAGTTAGTAAGATTGTGGCGTTTTTTCTTTGCATCTTTTGGAATCAGGGTGAGTAAGATATTTCCATAATTCTCTGGGAACTTTCCACTGCCAAGCATGAAGTTAATATGTAGAGTTAAATCTGCGAGGAAGCAATTAGGAGCACATTGGAGCAAGTAAGTCGGGCAAATATCTAGTTTGCAAAACTTCCTGGAGATCTGCGGAGCTCCTGCTTGACTGAATCCTCAGAAAGGGGTTTGAAGTCTGAGAAAGAGCAGTCAGCTGGGTGTTCTACTGTACCCGGATCCAGGCCATTGATGAAATAACTTACGTTAGAATTTTTCTGTGGTAAGGAACTCTGTAATGTTTCAATTTTTTCCTTGAAATATTTGGCCAGGTTAGCAGCAGATGGGACGTCTGTACTGGATGATGTGAGCGCAGTGGTATCCATAATTTGTGAACAAAATGGAAGAGTTTTTCCGTGTCTTTGTAGTCTGGCCCAATTTTGGTTTGTAGTAGAGTTTTCTAGCTCGCCTAAGTGCATATTTGTACATTCTCTGCGACTGTTTCCATGCGGTGAGATGATGAGTGTCCTGACACTTTCTCCATGCCCATTCAAGTCTTCTGCTAATGGTTTTTAGTTTCTTAAGGTCATCGTTAAACCAAGGGGCAGCGGCGGACACGCTTTCTGGTCCTTGCTCTGATGGGTGCTATGGCATCCAGTACTCTTCTACATCGGTCATCCCGTGCAAGAGGATTATCCACCTGGTTAATACATAAGACCTTACCACTAAGTCAATGGGTGGAGTAAAATCTCAGACCCAAAATGTGCACTTGATCCTAAACAAGTTCAGAACTATCATTCTATCTCAACGCTGAAGTTCTTGGCAAAAATTTTGGAAAGGCTTGTTTAGATCAATTGCACAATTTCTTTGAACTGAGTGATTTGCTTGATGCATGTCAATATGGTTTTAGATCTAAACATTCAACTGAAACATTGTTGGTGTCTGTATTTGATTTGATACATGCAGGATTTATTGAGGTAAGGAATATTTATGATTTTCTTGGATAGTTCCCTGGCTTTTGCTACAATTCACCATTAAATTTTACTAAGTAGGTTATATTTGTCAGGGATTCAGGCTACAGTTTTAGAGTGTTGCCGTTCATTTCTCTCAGAGTGTTATTTTCGTGTTTGTTTAGGTGAAGAAAACAGCTTGGATTCCTATTACTATGGTGTGCCACAAAGGACTACTCTCTTGGCTATACTATTAATATGTATTTGGTCGTAATCTGTTGTGTTCTCTCTAGACTGGGTGTTCAATATCAACTTTATGCTGATGATATTCAGTTTTTTCCCCAGTAAAGTGTTCTGTCTCTGATACTCTGTCTTTTTTTGAGGATGTGCTTGCAGACATTAGGATCCTAATTTAGCACCAATAGGCTCAGGTTCAATATAGGGAAAATGAAGATATTGTTTTTTGTCAAATCAATCAATCTTGGGCGTTGGCACGGTGAGTAAGCTTCACAGACACTAAGATAGTTTTTGCTTCAGAGTGTAGGTATCTTGGGGTAAGTTACTTTCAAATTGAAAATTAGAAATGTTATCAGGAAGGTCTTCTCCAGGTTCAGATTATTAAGGCACCTGAGATGAATATCTGGACAGTTTTGTAAACTTCGGTATTATTGGTGCTAGGTTATTGTAATGTATTGTACTTTGGCCTTTCTAAATCAATGATTCAGTTTCTTCAGTTTGTGCAAAATGCTGCTGCTAGGCTTCTATTCAATTAAGGAGTCAATCTCTGTTAAAGAAAGGCTATGTTTTGCTGAAAAAATACAAAGCTGACAGGAGGACTGGTTGGAAAGGAATATAAGCATTGGCGTCCCTGAAGAAGAAATATTGAAACGAGAATTCTTGTAGGACGTTGGAAACCTTCAGTGCAACAGCGACAAAGTTGTGAATTTAGATGTATGTTCCTGTCAGTTTTATTATATCCAGTGTTTTGCTTGCATATGAATTATAGCTTGATTATTGTACTCTCCTGGGACACAATCCGATCCCAGTGGATTTTAGGGTCCCAATGTAGTACTAAGTTGCTGTATTAACACATGTCTTGATTTAAAGAAATTTTTGGTAGCTAATTTCACATTACAACAGGGTTTTGGTTTGCTCACAAAATAGAGCCGATACACAGGAGCAGGACATGATGTATAGAGGTATGTAGTGAGTCGCAATTTACGACAAGTCTCACTGATTTCCAAGCTCGGCTGTGGTACACAGCCTATACTGAACTCCCTCGGCTCTACACACAAAATAATTTAAAAACTTAAAAGATACTTTTTACTTGTTTGAAGTTCAGACGTGTGTTTTTCAGCAAACATAGCCTATCTTTAACAGAGATTGACTCCTCATTTGAATTGTGACTAATTGTCTCTCTCGGAGGGATTTTCAGCTGGTGCTGCTAGGCTTGTGACAGGATTGTCAAAATGTGATCACATTACTTTGACTTTGAAGCACTGGCTTCCTGTATTTTGGCAAATTAGGGTTAAGGTGTTGACCTTGATTTTTAAGGCCTTGAACAATGATGCTCCCCTGGATTTAGCTTCATGTTTAAGATTGCATCAGCCATCTCATTGTCTGAGTTCTTTGTGTGACCTCACCTTCAAGGATAAAAGTATATCCTACTGTACCCAGGTGCAGTGGCGTACCTAGGGTAGTTGACACCCGGGGCCGGTCATTTTTTAACACCCCCCCCCCCCACCCAAATCCAGTACTATGCAGACCGAGAATACAAAACACTCAGGACCTATAGAGCAATTCTACCATACCATAAGCAGTAATTTCTACGAGTCACACAAGGAAAAGGAAAGCATCTTAAACACTACAGTGAGCACTAGAACATCAATTCACCTATTGTAAAATGAAAACAGACAGATTAGTACAGATCGTCGATCCTGCACAGTCAATGCCAACCGAAAGCCATGTCTTTTCACAAACACAGATACACCCTAATCCACTATAGAATAAGTAATCATAAACTTTCTATTTAGACAAAAATTAAACTGAACCCCCGATGCCAGACTCTGCATAAAATGCAACACCACAGAAACAGAAAATGTCCCCTAGTACTGTGCAAAATATAAAGACAGCAGATGTAAATTTGAAAAAACTAACAAATACCAATCACCACTTTACAAATTAACAAATAGAAATAAAACAAATACAGAAAATAAAATAATACCATTTTACTGGACTAATACATATAGAGGGGCATAATGGAAAGATCGTCCAAGTACGAATTAGGACGTTCTTACGAAAACGTCCAAAAATAGACATGTATAATGGGAAAATAGTGTGGGCGTTTTTCGATAATCGATTATCCCTGTAAGAAAACAATCAAATGACGAGCGCATAAGCGTGACTAAATTGGGCGCCCTAACACGGTCGATTATTGCAGGTGCAAATGACCAAATCACGTGGTGTGTAAAATATTGTACATAGGTGTATCGCAAGTACAGTACATGTTGTTCAGGCCATCCAGGTACGGGAAAATATGAGGAACGCGTATATGTGTCAACTACAGACATATCATGCTGCTCCACCCATACTTTCATCATATGTGCCCATCTGAATGTCCGGATCTGCATGCACTGTACACCTACTGAACATGCAGCTATATGCATATTGTGTATATGTGAAAAGGGTCGGGTGGGGTGCGTCATACTCATCTATATAAGGCACGTTCCACACACGTGCAGGCATGTGCACGTCAAAGACGTCTATGCTTACGAGGGCGTCCACGTGCTGATAGGGGCCATATATGGAATGGTCATCCATATATGGAGCTGTGCATGAAACGACGTCCCTCACGCAAGGTCGTCTATATAAGGCACTTCTTTTCCAACACATGGAAAAATGGCACAACGGCGAGAGCCGAATTTTGGAGAGCAGGAGAGCTTGCTGCTCGTCCGGCTGTGCCTAAGGCACCGCCATCGCCTCTTTGTGCAGCACCACCACCTGCCCCCCAGGCTGCAGGCCATGCGAGCCTGGTCCCGCATCCGGGACAGGCTAGAAAGGTAAGGTTATGGTCCAACCCCCCTCCCCTCCTGTACCTACACATATAACAGCTCCGTCATCAATGTTACCAGCAGTAACTGGAGTGTCCATGCAAGGATCATGAGTAATATAGGAACATGCACAATCACTAATAATTTGTATGTTATTGAAACGACCACCATTCCCACATCCCTACAAGAATGTATTTCGTTAGGTTAGGTATGTGACTATTCTATTAGTGTTATGTGACAATTTCGTTAGTTATGTGAAGGCCACATTTTCCAACCCCTCTTTGCAGCCAGTGGGTTACAACGCATCCGAATAGTGGAAGCATGAGACCATTGAAACCTATACCATACTTTATAACATGGTCATGATAACACATATCAAGTAGTTTAACAAGCATACATTATAATGTATACAAACGGTACTGTCTGGCCTCATGCCCACCTCTCTGGCATCATCTGCATAGGAACCAACTCGGTGGCTGCTGTGGGTGCTTGACCACCCCACCCCCCAATATCAAATATGTATGGAGGGAGGGGTCATCTCCACTGGGGGTTCCACCCCCCCAAAATGTTAAAAAGGTGGCTCCTATGATTCACTACCAATGGAGGTGGCCCCCCCCCCCAACACTGTAGACCCTCTCTCTCTGGTATGTGAATAGCAAATGAATGTGTGCAGAGGACAAAAAGGACCAACCCCCCCTGACCCCTGCTCTACAAACTTATATCTTACAGACGCTTTGGAGTCCACCGGGACCTGGAGTCCCTCAGGAGGCGGTTTCCGCCGTGTGAGGCGGGAGAGGCCCGACCTCATCCGGGCGGTGCGAAGGCACCTCAGGGCTCGCCGTAAGTATTCAAAAACAGGACACCTGTACAGATTACTACATACATTTCATGAATAATGCAAATGTGTTGTACAATATAAATTCCCATGTGCCTAATAGCCACCTAGTAAGTAATAACATATCTGTCCCAGATCAAGGATGCAGGTTGCAGGGGTTCTCCCATGAGCGTGCCTGCAACTTCCGACCATCCCCCCGAGATGAATGAGATGATATGCCACACTTTACTATTCCCCTTACTGTGGTGGCTGATTAGTGTGTCCTGGTACAGCTGCCTGAGGCCCTACTTTTACTGCATGTTATGGCCTAACTCACATAAAAGAATTGTGCTCAACACCCTTCCCACTGCCCCCCCCCCCCCAATAACTCCTACAACAACTGCCCATCAACCCCTCGTTGCATCTCACAATGCAAACATGCTGGTCAGTAATCAATTTGGTATGGCAACATGTCCTGCGTGGTGTGTGTCAGAGGAGGGTCCAGGGTTCTGTGTCATGTCATCTGATGCAGCTCATTCCCCATGGGCATAGGCTACGCCTTACCACACCCTGCCCCATCCCCTGCCTCACGCCACCCAGCTACTGCACTATGCAAGCCATGTTGTATGCGCTGATCTCAATCATACTCCTTTTACATACACAGGGCTCCACCAGCAGGAAGCCGAGTGCCAAGACGAGGAGGGCCACCACCTCCAGGAGGAGGAGGAGCAGGAGCAGGAGGAGCAGGAGGAGGAGGGGCACCTGGATGAGGAGGAGGAGGAGTAGGAGGAGCAGCCAGGCCAGGAGGCGGGCCACCAGGAGGAGGAGGAGGAGGACTCGGAGGAGGGGGTCCTCATCATTGATGAGGACATACATCAGGACCCCTCCCCACCTGCACCTCCGTATGAGGCATCTCCCTCCCCTCAGCCATCTCCATCCCCTGAGGCACCTCCATCGCCTCAGCCAGCGCCATCGCCTGGCCCACCTCCATCTCCTGGGCCATCTTCAATGTCCCCGGCCCACCTCCAGCCCTTGGCCCTGCAACAGTGGTGCGGCTCCTGCAGCAACTGGTAGATGGCCAGCAGCAGCTTCTAGTTGGCCAGCACCAGCTGCTGCAGGAGGTGAGAGCCCTACGGCAGGGCAATGAGCAGCTCCAGGGCCCACTAAGGGTACTGCTGGGCCGCTCATTGCCCTCTCAGAAGGGCCGTTGCTCAGAGGGCGGGGCCGCCCTTAATTTAATAGGGGGGGCCTGTTGGGGTGTGGGGAGTGGGTGGGGGAGGGAATTGTTGGGGTTGTGTGTGTGGGGGAGGGAATGTTGGGGGTTCTGTGGGGGGGGGAGGGATTGTTGGGGTTGTGTGTGTGGGGGAGGGAATGTTGGGGTTCTGTGGGGGGGGAGGGAATTGTTGGGGTTGTGTGTGTGGGGGGAGGGAGGGGAAATGTTGGGGGTTCTGTGTGGGGGGGGGGAGAGAATTGTTGGGGGTTTGTGGGGGAGTTGTGGGGGGGAGGAGGGCATTGTTGGGGTATTTTGTAGGGGTGGGGGTGGGGGGGAAATAAATGTTTTCTCTTACACTATAACTATCAGGGTGTGTGTGTGTGTTTGTCTCCCTTGTGCATTACATATCACCAAATGGTGCTGTTGAGTTGAGAGGAAGGAGGCAGCAAGATGCATAGCATTAAATGTGCTGTGTGAATGAGAAGGTGATGTATGTCTGAGAATGTTGGCCATACAGAACGCCACCTGTTCATTCCAACCTAACCTGCATGGCCATATGTGCAGGGGGGTTGGGCCGGGGAGGCTGGATGGATATTTGTGTTCATGAATAAAAAATGGCCAGCCAGCATCTCTCTCTCCCTCCCTCCCCTCCACCATACTGACCCACAATACAGAGTGCCATCATAAGAGATTAATAGTGTACCACGTGTGATCTGCCAGGTACACACTTCCACATAACTCCAGGTACCACATACACAGTGTTTGCTGTCTGATGGACACATATCCTTACCCACAAGCCACATTGGTGGGGGGGGGGGGGGGGGGGCCAAGAAGGACCTACAAACAGCTGGCTCATATTTTCACATTGAATACATCAGCTATGGTATATAATGCTGAGGAGCAAAAGGGAAATAATGGGAAACCCAATAGATGGATGGTTACTTCATCACAGTTGCAATGTAATACTTGTGTTAGAGAAGGGCACAAATAAAAATGGTGCTTATTATTTGCAGCTGTGATCACACTTTCTCCAGTAGTCAATCAAGGTGTGTTACATTCAAGTATTCTGGGTTTGTGTCAAACTTTGTCCCTGAAGTGACTTGCCTTAGGTGGGATTTGAACCAGCAACCTTATGATTATAAGGCTGGTGCTCTAACCACTAGGCCACAGCAGCCACCAGGCTTTAGCCACCACCAGTTACTTTGGGTTGGTACCTGTACACACACCCCTCTCCCTCACCACCACGTCATAGGCCTCAGTGGCACTACCTGTAGCCACCTCGATCATTTTGTCCAGGCTACCGATTAAAAACAATGTGCATGTTCCCTACTACCTATGGAGCAATTTAGGAAGGTGTTCCATAATGTGCTATACACATCCATTGCATTAATCATTCTCCCATCCCCCGCCTATGGACCTTGAGAATGGGTGGCCACTTCATAAATGGGGACTGGGGTACACCACATAAACAAGGAAGATGGAAGCTACCGGGAACCAATACAGCACCTTCAACAGCTGGCCCACACCACTGAGGACCTGCCAACCCCACAGTACAGTGCACAGGAACCTGGTGAAAAGAGAGCTACCTAACATCTGACTCCAGACTACATACATACAGTGAATGCACACTCCTTGACTATGAGCACAAAGAGAAGAGGTGTCAGACAAATGAGAGCTTACCATTAGAACGTCTGTTTCAAGACTGTGTAGTGCGCCTTTTATCTTCTGAAATTAGCTGCACATCTCCATGATTGAAATGACCCTTACGAGGGGTGCTTGATTTGGGCCGACTGTAGTAAATTCCTTGGCCCCCACACACTGCCTGCTACAACCAGGCAGAGAGAATGGGAGAAAGGAAGGAGCATCAGGGATGTGGAAGAGAGGAAACGGAAGCGTGGTGGCTGAGGGCCAATAATAATTCCCCCCCCCCCCTAATACACAGGTGTACCCAAGCATACATATGCTAAACACATACCTTCATATAAGTGAGGGTAAAACCCTGTAAATGATTATTACGAACAACCGGCAAGGTCTCAGTGCGGAAATGGCAAGGTTAAATGGCAATGAAGAAAGGGAAGGCAGGTGGAGACGCCCATACTTATCTACTCATAATCGAAATCATGTGCTCCTATTCGCTATCTCAGCTGGGCACGCTTAGGAATTATGTGTATAACTGAACAACAAACGCCCATATCAGAAACGCCTATTCCCTGTCTCAATGGGCGTTCTTGGCGCCTATATAAACGCCCACTCCGTATTTTCGATAACCCCATTGGTAGAATGCCACCACACATGCCGCCGACCCGGAAGGGTAATTTTGTTGAAGCAGAGGTGGAGCTCCTGGTGCAAGAAATAGTACAGCGGCACCGGAGTCTGTTTGCTCCCACAGGGCAGAGGCTGGCTGCAACAACAAAGCAGCGCGAATGGGAGGCAGTACGGGACAGCCTGAATGCTGTCTTCCATGCTGGGAGAGACGTGGAGGATTGCAAGAGGAAGTGGCGGAAGCTGAGGAGGGATGTTCGGAGGAAGGCGGGGGCCAATCCCCCAGGCAATGACACTGCCAACCTCAAGCCCATGGAGCTGATGGTGCACTCCCTCCTACCCCAGGAGGGCATCCACGGGATTGGCTCCCTGGACACCTCGGGCCAGGCTGAGGACTCAGGTAGGTGTTTTATTATGCAGTTGGGGTATCTGTTGTGCTGCAGTACACTTGTGTTATAGAAGTTGGGGTCAGGGGAAGGGAGGTGAGGAGTGGGGGGCAGGAGGAGGGAGGTGGGGGGGGGAGTGTCTCTGGCTGTCCTTATGTATATTAACAGGCCACCTTTATGATGCTGTTGTGACCTGGTAACCCCCTACTCACTAGCTCTCTACCCTTACTCCCTATCCCTACCGTTGTCATTGGGTTTCCTCTTACTTGTCCTGTGTGCCCATATTTATTGAATTGTAAGCTCTATTTGAGTAGTGGTAGTGGTCATGTGTGTTATAGGAGCAAGCAGACAGGGTGGGTGCTGTGTGTGTGTGTGAGCACCCCCAATATTGAGGAAAGATCATGTAGCTGTGCAGGGAGGAGTGTTGGTCACTGGGCTTAGCACCCCCAATACTACTTTCCAGTTGGCTCCTATGGGTGTGTGTAGGTTACTACTGTGGCAGAACTTTGGGGGGCCGTCCTTCCCTACTACTCCCTCCTATTTTCCCATTAACAAAATGTGCCTAGTTCCTCCTGTGACCTCTGTGCTCTACTGAGTGTGGGCCACATGCATTCAACTGAAGGAGCCTGTAATGGGGGTCATAAAGCAGTTCTATGCAGTTTAGCAAGTCAGTAGTAACACAACACATGCTGCAATGTTGTTCAATTTAACAATTATACAACTAACAGCTTGTCCACAACGTTGTGAGTGGTGTCCTCTTGGCTGCTCATCCACCACCTCTACCCAGCTGCCTGTGGGGCTCTCTCTTTCGCACCCGTGTCAATTCCATTCCTCCTCACCATCTCTTTGCTGGGTCATCAGGTTGGGGGACATGCCAATGTATATGAATGCTGAAAGACAAAAGTGGGTTATTTGCACCAACACTATTCCTCACTCTTGTGCTATACAGGTGATGACTCAGAGGAGGCTGGCCCTAGTGGCCTGCAAGGCCAACACCCTACACCAGCAGTCCAGCCTCAACCTCCACAGCCTGCAGCACCAGCAGTCCAGCCTCCACCACCTGCACCAGCTGTGCAGCCTCTGCCTCCACCACCACCTGCACCAGCTGTCCAGCCTCTGCCACCACCACCACCTGCACCAGCTGTCCAGCCTCTGCCACCACCACCACCACCTGCAGCACCAGCAGAGGCCGCACCTCCAGCACCGGAGGACTTTGGTGAGGAGGAGGGCCCAGCTCCCCGCCAGAGGCCATCCGGCCAAAGGAGGCAACTCCTGCGGCTGGCCACGGAACTACTCCGCCACAACGTGCGCTTGGAGGAGTACCGGCAGCAGAAACTCGAGCTGCAGCGCCAAGCACTGGAGGCACAGCAGCGAGCTCACCAGGAACTCCTCCAGGCGCAACGTGAAGGCCACCAGGAGGTGCTCCAGCAACTGAAATGGCTGGAGCAGAGCATCCAACACATGCACCCTCAGGGCACCGCACCTACTCCAGCCCCCGTGCTGCTGGAGCAGCCCCTGCCATCAACATCCTCCTCCACTGACCACCACCAACCACCAGCTAAGAGGTGGGCGTTGCGATCATCAGCCTCCGCACCCACTCCTGCAGCACCCACCAAATCTGCTCCCATTCTGGGTCCTGTGGCCAGACCACTAGAACCAACAAGGTGGCCCGATTTCCACGGTGCAGCCGAAGCCGCAGGCTGCCGTGGGGATAGGGAGGAGGACACTGGGAGCAGCAACTCAGAAGAGTGGGAGGGGTAGGAGGGGACTGGGGAAGGGAAGGGGAAAATGATGGGACATGCTGTAGGGTGAGGGTTGGTGGGAGGGGGGTGGGTGTGGGAGGGGGGTGGTGGTGGTGGGGTTGAACACACACATGTACTTAATGTAAAAAATAAATGTTCACTTACTTTCACCTAAAACTTGTTTCAATGAGTCTTTGTCTTGCTCTTACGCCAAGCTGGTAGGCATTGAGCTCTGCTCTGTGGGCTGGGGGTGGAGGGGGCTCCTCTTCCAGCTCATCTGGGGCCTCTTCTGGTGGTGGCTGTGGCTCCTCTGGGAGAGGCTGTCCTCTGCGCTGGGCCAAATTGTGTAACATGCAGCACGCCACAAAGATCTTGGCCACCTTTTCTGGACTGTAGAGCAGCTCTCCAGACCGGTCCAGACAGCGGAACCGGTTTTTCAACAAACCAAAGGTGCGCTCAATGATCCCCCGGGTGCTGCGATGTCTCCTGTTGTAGGTTTCTTCTGGCCCTGGTTGTGGGTGGATCAGGGGGGTCATGAGCCATGTCCTCTGCGGGTAGCCTCGGTCACCTTTGCAGAAAAGCAGAATGAGATAGATGAGTGTGTATCGCTTGGAGCAGGTACAGGGGGGGCGGGGGGATTTGGATAGTGGGTTGTGGTGGAGGAAGCCAGGGCGGAGGGTTGCCCAGTGGAGGAGGTCTAGTATGGGTGGTACATGCATGTTGCACTTACCTAGTAGCCATCCACCAATGAACTCCCCTCGCTCGAACCTGCGGAAGATGCCCGAGTGCTGTAGGATGTAGGCATCGTGGCTGGAGCCGGGGTACCTGGCACACACGTCTAATATCTCCCCCTGGGCATCACATACAACTTGCATGTCCATAGAATGAAATGCCTTCCTATTTCTGTAGGTGGCTTCGTGTGGCCGGGGGGGTCTGAGGGCTACGTGTGTGCAGTCTATCACACCGATGACCGAGGGGAATCTAGCAAGAGCATAGAAGGCAGCCATGTTGTTGTGCAGGGCCTGGGGGGGTGGTGGGGAAAGTGATGTAGTGTGAGGTGTGAGTGATAAAGGCATCCAGGAACTGGGTGAGAAAGTGTGAAATAGAAGCCTGGGTGAGGCCTGTGTTAGCAGCTAATACGGATTGAAAACTGCCAGTGGCCAGGACAGAGAGAGCGGAAGTGATTTTGAGGTGGGCAGGGATGGGGTTATTCCTACGTATCTGGGGCTGAAGGAGGGGTTTCAGCTGCTCACACAGCTGACGAATGGTGCCCTATCAAACCTGAACCTTGTTAGACACTGCTGGTCAGTGAGTTGTAGGAAGGTGGTGCGGGGCCTAAACACTCGGGGACGTGAATACCTCCTGCGGTGGGTGGCCTCTTCGTGTAGCATGCATGCCACAAGTGCATTAAGTGCATCCATATCCCCACCACCACCAGTGCAAGTATTAGGACTAGTAGTCAAACAGCAACACACCCAGATCTTTCACTTCCAGCCACCACGCCCTCTGGCCACTCACTCGGCAAACAGTACAGGAACACAGAGACAAACGGAGGTCAGGGAATAGAGTATACACGTGGGAAGAGTGCATGGGGAGGGATAGGGGGAGGGGAAGGGGGCGATGGAGCAAAGGAGTAGGAGTAAGGAACGGTGAAAGGGTATGACACAAAAAGAGGCAGGGCACACAGACGACCGTCACAGGTACTCAACATGCTCGGCTTTCTCTCTGCAACCACCACTTCAGCTCTTCCACCAACAATATCGCCACTCTCCAACTACACACAATCGCTAATGAGTCTAAAGACGCTTTCCCCCTTGCTCTGGTCGCTTTTATTTCGGGTCCATCATATTACGCCTATCTTCCCGCTCAACCAGAGCCATTTCGCTATTCGTTGTACGTTGTACCCGTCCACGTCGTATCACCGCCCCTAACACGCCCCCGACACGCCTCTTATTTGGACGTTTTTACGTGAACGTACGAGCGACACGGACGCACTGAAACATTGGTTTCCATTATATGGATTTACTCGGTTTTGTGAGATAAACGTCCATCTCCCGATTTAGGTCGGAACTTGGGCGTTTTTCTCGTTCGATTATAAGCAGGTTAGCTTCCAGAAGCCAAAATCTCCTTCCTCAGGTCAGTACAGTATAGTGCTGTTACAGTATCTTATCCTGACCTGAGGAAGGGGGTTTTGTTCTCTGAAAGTTAAGTCAAAATGTATTAAAATTAGTCCAATAAAAAGATTACCTTATTTACATGTTCTATTTATAAACATTTAACACTGCTACAATATAATATCCTAAAGCAAAATAATAAAAATATATATTTACAGTTTGTTGTCTCTGGTTTCTGCTTATCTCATCTTCTTTTCACTGTCTTCCTTCCATCCAGGATCTGTCTTTGCTCTCTCTCTGCCATCCAGTGTCTGCCCTCTCTAATGTCCCTTCCATCCACTGTCTGCCCTCTCTCTCCCTTCCATCCACCATTTGCCCCAGTCTGCCCTCTTTCTCTCTCCCCCTTCCAACCATCATCCGCCCTTTCTCTCTGCCCCTTCAATCCGTCTGCCCTCCCTCTCCCATCCATCCAGAGTCTGCCCTCCCTCATGCTCCCCACTTCCATCCAGGGTCTGTTGTCCCCTCTCTCTGCCCCCCCTTTTCAGTCCCCCCCTAGTTCCAGCCCCAGCCCACATCTCCCACCTGCCCCCCCTTTTCAGCCCCACTATCCCACCAGTCCCCAGCCCTTTTCTCCCATCAGTCCTGAGCTTCAGACCCCAGCCACTTCTCCCTGTCCCCTTTTCAGCCCCTAGTTTCAACCCCAGCCCTTTTCTCTCACCAGTCCTGAGCTTCAGCCCCAGCCAGTTCTCCCTGTCCCCTTTAAAGCCCCCAGTTTTAGCCCCTGCCCCGTTTCAGCCCACAGTTCCAGCACTAGCCCCCTTATCCCAAATACCCTCCTTTTCAGCCCCCAGTTCCAGCCCCCTTCATCCACCACATGCTTTGTATCCCCCCTTTTCAGCCCCAGACCCATTCTCCCACCTGCCCCAGGCATGGACCCATTCTCCCTCCTGCCCCCGTCAGACCCCAGTTCCAGCTTCAGACCCCCTCTCCCCTCTGAGCACCCCCACCCTCCACAATCCCCTTCTCCCTTCTGAGCACCCCTCTCAGCTCCCCCTCCCCTCCCCAGTTCCCTTCTCCCCTCTGAGAACCCCTCTCAGTTCCCCCACCCCTCTCCAGTTCCCTTCTCCCTTCTGAGAACTCCTCTGAGCTCCCTCCACCCCTCCCCAATTCCCTTCTCCCCTCTGCGAACCCCTCTGAGCTCCCCACCCCTCCCCAATTCCCTTCTCCCCTCTGCGAACCCCTCTGAGCTCCCCCACCCCTCCCCAAATTCCCTTCTCCCCTCTGCGAACCCCTCTGAGCTCCCCACCCCTCCCCAAATTCTCTTCTCCCCTCTGCGAACCCCTCTGAGCTCCCCCACCCCTCCCCAAATTCCCTTCTCCCCTCTGCGAACCCCTCTGAGCTCCCCCACCCCTCCCCAGTTCCCTTCTCTCCTCTGAGCTCCCCCACCCCTCCCCAATTCCCTTCTCCCCTCTGTGAACCCCTCTGAGCTCCCCCACCCCTCCCCAAATTCCCTTCTCCCCTCTGCGAACCCCTCTGAGCTCCCCCACCCCTTCCCAGTTCCCTTCTCCCTTCTGAGAACCCCTCTCAGCTCCTCCCACCCCTCCCCTTCTCCCCTCTGAGCTCCCCCACCTCCTTCTCCCATCTGAGCCCCCCTCCCTCCGTGGAGAGCGACAGAGCCCTCTTCTCCTGCCACCACCCTGCGTTTGTTTTAAAAATCCATTCAGCGAGGGACGCAGGCAGCGCCTCGTGTCTGCCCTGCTGTGTGCTTTGAAAAAAGAAAATCGCTTCACTGGCGTCGGGCCGGCCTTCTCTCGCTATGTCCCGCCCACTTTTGAGGTAACTTCCTATTTCCTCGAGGGCACGACATAGCTAGAGAAGGCCGGCCCGACGCCAGTGAAATGATTTTCTTTTTTCAAAGCACACAGCAGGGCAGACATGAGGCGCTGCCTGCGTCCCTCGCTGAATGGATTTTTAAAAAATGCAGGGTAGTGGCAGGAGACGGCGGAGCACCCCTCCACCCGCCGACACCCGGGGCGGACCGCCTCCCCCTTGGTACGCCACTGCCCAGGTGTTTACCTCAGATATACTCCAGATCAAAACGGAGGTAAAGGTCCAAATATTGTCACTAGCCTCGCCTTCCTATTTCTAAAATAGGAGGGGAATAAATCTAAAATAAGTAACTCAGTCAGGCAGATGTTTTACCTTTACAGTTAAATAAATGTATTTAATATTATTAATTTAACATAAATTTTTTACTATGTTTGACAATGTATTTCTTTCCTTCATAGGCTACCAAACCATAACAGTTCTGAACACTAGGAACGTATCAGATAAGTATCAATTTTGAGATCAGCAAGAATCTATATCTAAACATACATTTAACATCAATAAGTTATTTTAAAAATCCTCTAGTTTATAAGAATTGATTCATTGTTTTAATTTCTTTTTCAGGTTCTTCATCTAACGAGCAGGTAAGTATAATATATATGTTTTTGTTTTAGTCCCCCTAGTTAGTCTCTTGTGTGTCAGTCCTTTATGTACTTGTATAGTGAAATCAGATAACTTAGCTATTTCTTCCAGCTTTCTTGTATTTCTTTGGGTCTTCACCTTTCTTTTATCGTTGGATACCTTATTTGTGATGACAACAGGAACCAGGAACAAGGTCCGGAGTACCTACTACGCTGAACTTTAAAAACTAAAAAAAACCTAAACCCTAACTAATTCAATTATTAAAGAAATCTTATTAGATAACTTTAGAATTACTTCCCTATCTAGCTTTCCCCAGTAAAAAAATGTCTAATTGTTTAACCCTATTCTATGCCATCAACAAATAATTTTTTTTAAAGATTTTTAAAAGTCTCAGAATAACTCTTTCACTCACAGAACTACTGAGATTGGTTTACAATTCAGAGACTTTAAAGTCTACTCCAACAGAACAGCCCACAGCTGCTCTAAAGTTCACTGTATTTTTAAAATCAATTGAATTACTTTTTCTTTTCAAAGTAATTTATTATAAGGTTCAGCGGAAGTTTTCCAATTAATAATTTCTCACAGAACCCACTTCAGAATAACAAACTTAAATGTGCACAGCAGAAAACACAGTTGTCATAAGTAGTGTGACATATTTTTAGCTAAACAAGCCTCACCAGCTTATCAAACTATTAATAATATTGTTTGATAAATTAAATTATTTTATTATTAAAACAGCAGCTTTACCACACAGCTCTCAGCCACAACTCTAGAAGCCTTACAAGACAAGGGAAGCTTTTAAAATTAATTAATTAATTCAGTCACACTTCTCAACACACAATAAATTCCTAAATTCACTTAATCCGTTTTAAAACAGACTTTTCCTCACAGCTGATCAGAGACTATCAACACAGGTCTATTCAGCATCAAACCTACCTCCCAACTACCTCAGCACACAGTTTAGAACCTTTACTATGTCATAACATGACACGAGCCCCTGCACTAACATACAGTCCACTAAACAGCTTCAAAACACAAATTTTACAATAAACCATAACATTCTAACATTACACAGCATTTAAGTAAAATTTAAACATATTTTTCATACCTTTTTAAAGTCCTGGAATGCTTTATTTTCAGTTTTCTTTCCAGCATGTTTCCGCTGCACAGCTTTGCCATGAGCCAGCATCTGGCTCATGCTGTCAGCTGTCTCTCCCTCCTGGAGGCATCCCTGCAGCATGTGCCAGCTAACCCCATGCCCACCTGCAGCCCACTTGCTTTCTGGGTCACCGCCCCAGCAGCCTCAGGTAATTTTAATTTAACCCCTATGGGTTACATTTGGATAAATCTTTATTGGACATACATTCCTTCCTTTAAGTGCGTTAGGCTTGAAGCTAACCATTCAGCAATGCTTCAGTAATCTCACAGTACTACTTTGCCTGTGAGATTACGTGTGATAACTTCAATCCTTCAGTTTAGGAAATAGCTAAAGTCATTTCTTTTTGCTCAGGCTTTTCAGTCTAACTGAGTAGTTTACTTACAGCCATAGATATTAGTCTTGGTGAGGACATGTTCATTTAGTGGTTCTTTGTTATAGTTGTGTGTGTATTCTGCTATGTTTTTTTGTGTATGTTCCAGATGTGTATGTTCCAGATGTACACAACCTAGGACTATTGAATAGTGCAGTTTAGAAATGTTTTAAATAAATAAATTTCCACCTTAGGAGTAGCAATGCGGCATCTTTCCTGACTCAGGGTCTCCCATCTTGAATCTGCTGTCCAGGAGAATCTAGCAGATGTCCCTTGTCATGGAGATAACTTGTTTGGTGACAGAGTAGAGGAAGTGTCCAATAAAACAAATAGATACTATAAAACCTCTATCCAGGTCACAGATTTCTGCTACCTCTTCTTCTTCTAGAAGATTTGCAGGAGGATTCTGATGCTCAAATTACTATATATCTAAGTGTTGTTACACTCACAATCCTCCTCCTCCACTTCAAAGGACTACACTCCAATGCTCACATTTAGGGCAACAGTGGGGTCAAAAATATCAGACTCCTTCTTAGTCTAAATAACAACCCAGTTTTTGACTCCTTCCTAGAGAGCATTGTCACCATACAGTTGGTCTGTGCCAAGCAACCTTCCAGTGGGAGGAAAACTCATCCTCATCCTCTTTCAACCAAGGTAGTCTCTCATATCCTCCAACCGTTGAGTGATATGTGCCATCCAGCACGGTTACGGTCTACATTGGGAAAAAAGACCTCCCAACCATCCACCAAGAAAGTCTCATTTCAACCCCCTCCATATGACACTACTTCAAGAGGAGCTCTCAGCCCTCCTCTGGCAGCATGCAATAGAACCAGTTTCTTCACTGAACAGGGTTTGAGGGTTTGAGGGTTAAGATACTTTCTCATACCAAAAAGGTTGGGGAGAGTACAGCCAATTCTCTACCTGTGAGACTTAAACAAGTTTCTACTCAAAGAAAAAATTCACATGGCTTTCCTAGGATCACTTCTTCCCATGATACAACTCAATGACTGGCTTTGCTCTCTAGATTTCAAGGAGACATACACACACATACCTATTCTACCTGCACACAGAAAGGTCCTTCGTTTCCGCTGTGGAACTCTGCAATATCAATATAAGGTCCTACTGTCTGGCTTGTCTTCAGCTCCTTGTGTCTTCTTGAAGTACCTGATAGTGGTAGCTGCAGTTCTCTGCAAGTGGGTCATACATATCTTCCCTTACTTCAATGACTGGTTAATCAAGGCAGCTTCCCAGGAGTTGGTAAAATACCTCCATTCTATCCACAAGATAGCTCCTAGAATGCCTCAGGTTTGTGATCAATTACCCCAAATCACATCTTCCACCTGTTTCAGACCTTATAATTCATAGGAGCTCTCCTCAATACTACTCAGGGTGAAGCCTTCCTAGCTCAACTGCATATCTCTGCTCAGGTGTTCAAATCCACCCAAGTATCTGCTTGTCAGATGCTCCACCTATTTGGTCACATGGCTTCAACAGTCCACATAACACCATTGGCTCAACACTACTTTCAAATTCCTCAGTGGACACTCAATGGTCCAAAGCCATGAGATTGTTCTTGGGCCAAATTTGAGTCACTCCACTGCTCACAATGTAAGAGCCATGGTGGCTTCAGTAGCCCATTTCTGTTCTGCCTCCATTGAGGAAATTTGAAAGGTGGGAACGTAGTCTTATACCAACAACTTCACTGCTCACTACAGTCTGGACCAGCATTTCCAGATGGGATAGCTGGTTTGAATAAGCAGTCCTGCAAAATCATTTTAATACTTAAAAATCAATCCTGCCTGCTAGCCCTTTTTTTCAGCCAGGTTCACATTCTACATGGCTGTCATGTTCATTATTATATGGTGAGCCTGGCAGCTAGTGAATCCCATATGTGAGAATATTATGCCTGCTTGTCCTCAGAGAAAGCTAAGTTAATTACCTGTAGCAGATGTTCTCTGAGGACAGCAAGCATATATTCTCACATCCCTCCAATCTCACCTTGGAGTTGTCTTATTAGCTTTAGTACTGTACTGTACATAAGGATGGGTATGTGCTGGATCTTATTTTTGTGGGCTCAGAATTGAATGACATCTTTACTTTGGGTACCCTAATCCCAGTATCCTGGTCTGATCATTTTTTGGTCCCGTTTGGCTGGTAGATACCGCAGAATAAAGGAGAAGGGCGATGTTGGTTCACGATTTTTCAGCGGTTGATATACAGCAGTTGTCACCTTTTGTTACTCAGTTTCCAGTGGATTTTGCTGATTTGTCAGTGGAGGAACAATGGTTATTGTGGGATATTATTCTTGGTAGGAGTTTTGATATGGGAGTTCCCTGGAGGGCTGTGAGTTTTAAGGGGCAAAAAAAGAACCCTTGATATCAAAATGGATTGAATTTGTTAAAGCAGCAGGTAAGGAGGGCAGAGAGGAGGTGGAGAAAGACTCGCCTACCTGCAGATAAGTTGATTTTGCAAGAACAGCAGCATTTTTATGCCTCCCAGATTAAAGTAGCGAAAGTGGAGCATTTTAGATCATTGGTTGCTCATTTTCCTTGTCCATCCCAAAAAGATTTATCAAGTATTGCAGAGTTTTTAGATGGATATACAAGTTTGGGATTCCCTTCCAAAGCCTGAAGTAGAAGCTCTGGCAAAGTATTTGTCTGAAAAAAGTAACTACTTTATGGTCAGTTTTGAGGAATGGGGCAGTAGAGGGAGGTTGAGTATTTAGGTTACAGTGATGTTGATCTTGAGGAGAGTAGGGATAGGATGGGTGAGTGAGACTGGGAAGTTTTTAATATTCCTACTTAGGCATAAATTTGTTCAGTTAGCTAGTAAAGTGGGTGTATGTTGGGGGGGGGGGGGAGGTGTGTGTGTGTGGGGTTCTGCTGTGGATCTCTGACCTGGTTACTGTCCTGGTTGAGAATCCCGTGAGCCCTTGGGTCCTACTGGAGGGCGGAGGTGAAGGTAACTGCAGCCCTCCAAAGGACAGCTGAACAACCCCTAGTCTTCACCCGCGGCGACCGCTGTTCACCGGGAGTTGAGCTCCCAGCTGCGGGCGGCCAACGGGACTTCTGGAACTGCAGGGGCTGGCTGGCTGGCCAAGTGGAGGGTGGACTGGGACCAGGCAGCAGGCAGGCTGGCAGCAAGCAAGGTGTGTCAGGAACTAGCAGAGGTCAGGGCTGGCAGCAAGCGAGGACTGTCAGGAACAAGCAGAGGTCAGGGCTGGCAGCAAGCGAGGAGTGTCAGGAGCAAGCAGAGGTCAAACAAGTCAGGTCAATCAGAAGTGAAGTCTGGAGACAACACACGGAAGCTTAAGTCCTCTGAGACGAGAAGCCGAAGCAAAGAGGCAGAGGAACACTGTCCTTAAATAGCCCTGGCAATCAGGGATCTGATTGTCAGCTGAGGCAGGCGGGGACTGCCGGGATCGTCATAGGAGTGGCGGCTGTGGGATCCTCTCACCGGAGCCAGGAGGCGGAGTCCCCACTCAGGAGACAGCACGGTGAAGCCACATCTTCCGAGTATCCGGAAACGAAGACTGCTAGTGAACGCCGGCGCCATCTTCTCTGTCACCGCGGCGCTGCCCCAAATGGCTGGCCATCAGGGCAGGCTTCCAGCGTGGCCGTCGATCGGAACAGCACTTCCCGGAAGGCCAGCGATGGAGCAGCGGTATCGGAAAGGCCGCGTACCGGAATGGCCGGTGACCTGCGGCCCCAGTCAAAATGATCACCCAACGGCCCGAGGACCGGCGCTCACACCCTGGAATGTCATTCCGGTGAGTGGCCACGGGAACGGCGCCACTAAGGTGAGAGACGTGACGGTATCCCCCCCTGAAGCCCCCTCCTTCTTCGCGGTCCTGCTTCTGTGGATAACGGGAGTGAAATTCTTGCACCAACTTTGGAGCGTGGAAATTGGCTGCAGGTTCCCATGAATTGTCCTCAGGCCCGAAATGTTTCCATGCCAATAGGTACAACAGCCTTCCCCTCTGCCACTTGGAGTCGATAATCTCCTGGACCTCGTATTCAGGGTCTGGCTCTGAGTCCGGCTTCTTTCCCCGTGGGTGCCACTTGGATCTGCGGAACGGCTTCAACAAGGAGACATGGAATGCATTGTGTACCTGTAAGGTCTTTGGCAGATGTAGGCAGTAGGTAACCGTGCCCAGACGACACTGGACTGGGAAGGGCCCGATGAACCGAGGCGCAAGCCTCTATGAAGGCAGCCGAAGTCGAAGGTATTTGGCATTTAACCAGACCCTTTGACCGGGTTGGAAAACTGGTGCGGGACGCTGCCGCCGGTCCGCAAACCTCTTATACTTTTTGGCCGCCTGCTGTAGTTGCCCCTGGACCATTCGCCAAACCTCCCACATATCCGAAAGAGCCTGCTGTAACTGTGGAAGCGCCTGCTGTGTGGGAATCAGAGGTGGAAGTCGCGGGTGTCGACCATACACCACAAAGAACGGTGACGTCTGGGAGGCGGAATGCAGGCTATTGTTGTAAGCGAATTCCGCCCATGGAAGGAGTGGAGACCAATTGTCCTGCCGGTCATTAGTGAAGGCTCAGAGGAACCCCTTGAGTGTCTGATTTATCCTCTCCACCATACCATTGGTTTGAGGGTGGTAAGCAGATGAGAAATGCGTAGAGACTCCCAAGGCACAACGCTTTCCAGAACTGAGAGGTGAATTGGAATCCTCGTTCACTAATGATTCTGACCGGAAGTCCGTGAAGTCGAAAGATGTGCTGGATAAACTGAGTAGCCAAGGTGGCTGCAGATGGCAGCGCTCTCAAGGGAATGAAATGGGCCATTCTGGAGAAACGGTCTACCACCACCCAGATCACTGTATGCCCCTGAGAGCGAGGAAGGTCCGTGATGAAATCCATAGAGAGCTCCTCCTAGGGGCCCTTGGGGACCAGTAGAGGCTGGAGTTCTCCCCATGGTCTTTTACCACCGATTTGGTCCGGGCACAGGTGGGACAAGAGGCGACGTAGTAGAGCACATCCTGAGCCATGCGAGGCCACTGGTACTGCCGGGAGATCAGGTGCAGAGTTTTGTGGAAACCAAAATGCCCAGCGAAAGTGGGCCCAGTGCATTACTTTTCTTCTATCCCTGAGAGGCACAAGGATCTTCATGGGAACGATGGAGGCCAGCATGGCTAAGAGACAATCGGGATTCAACATGGGATGAGAGTCCTCGGGGTCCTCCGGTGCTTCAAAGGCTCTGGAGAGCGCATCTGCTTGGATATTTTTTTTGGCTGGCCGGAACACGAGGCGGAATTGGAATCTGGCAAAAAATAGTGACCAGCGGGCCTGGCATGGATTCAATCTGTTAGCCTCTTGTAGATATAGCAGATTTTTATGGTCAGTAATAACGGTGAACATGTGTACTGCGCCCTCCAGTAGATACCTCCATTCCTGGAGCACAAGCTTTAGGGCTAGGAGTTCCTGGTCCCCCACGGTGTAATTCCGCTCTGCGGGAGTGAACTTCCGGGAAAAGAAAAATCATGGGAGTCTCTTCCCGGAAGAGGTAACCTGGGACAGGATAGCCCCGGCTCCCAAGGAGGAGGCATCCACTTCCACAACAAATGGCTTGCTAGGATCGGGACTCCGTAGGATGGGAGCTGAGAGGAACGCCTTCTTCAAGGCTGCAAAAGCCTCATGCGCCTGGGGCGACCACTCTCGGGCATCCGCTCCTTTTCTGGTGAGGGTGGTCAAAGGCGCGGTGACCAGGGAATAGTGCCAAATGGACTGGCGATAATAGTTTGTGAACCCCAGAAACCGTTGCAAGGCCTTGAGGCCCTGGGGTTTAGGCCAGTCCTGGATGGCCCGCAACTTGTCGGGATCCATTTGGAGACCCTGGGCGGAGATGATGTATCCAAGAAACAGAACCACTGGCTGGTGGAAAGCACACTTGCTCAACTTAGCAAACAGCCGATGTTGCCTCAAGCACTGGAGCACCACTCACACGTGGCTGACGTGTTTCTGAGGTGACTTGGAGAAAATCAAGATATCGTCTAAATAAACGATCACGAAGGAATAGAGGAGATCTTGGAACACAAAGTTGATGAAGTTCTGGAAGACCGCCGGGGCATTGCACAGACCAAAAGGCATAACCAGGTACTCGAAATGCCCCTCGTGAGTGTTGAAGGCGGTCTTCCACTCATCCCCCTGTCAGATACGGATCAGATTATAGGCCCAACGCAAGTCCAGCTTGGTGAAGATTCGGGCTCCCTGGAGCAGTGGCGTAGCCAGAAGTCAATTTTTGGGTGGGCCAACAGGATGGATGGGTGGGCACTAGACAGTGGTTTGCTGGTAAATGTTTAACAACAGGCTCTCTCCCCAGTCCACCTCTGCGCCCCCCCCCCCCCCGTCCACCTCCCCTCAAAATTGCAGAGCTGGCTATAGCCGGGGAGAGAGCCTGGGGGGGGGGGGGGGAGGCAATGCATTACTCTCTCCAGGAAAAAAAAAATTAAATGATCCCAGGTTCCAATCTAATTCATGTTTAATGTGGGATAATATGCCATAAATAAGTAAATAAATAAATACATATAAACTTTTAATGCTGAGCGCCTGATTCTCAAAGTGGACATATTCCAAACACTATAATGAAAATAAAATGATTTTTTTCTACCTTTGTTGTCTGGTGACTTTGTTTTTCTGATCATGCTGGCCCAGTATCTGATTCTGCTGCTATCTGTCCTCTAAACTCCGTTTCCAGGGCTTCCTTTCCATTTATTTCTTTACTTTCCTCCATTCTTCTTCATTTCTTGCTCTACATCCGTAAGTAAAAGCTGGGTCCTCCACAGACTGACTGTCCAGTGGATCCAGCTTCTGCCTATTTTCTCCATCCATGTGCTGTTTTTCTCCTCTCTTCCTTTTCCCTCATATATCCTTCCTCTCTCTTCCCTCCCCTCCATCCATGTCAGCATTTCTTCTCTCTCCCTTCCCCTCTATCCATGTGCATCTCCTTCCTCTGTCTTCCCTTCCCTCCATCCATGTCCAGAATTTCTTCTATCTCCCCTCCATCCATGTGCATCTCCTTCCTGTCTTCCCTTCCTTTCCCTCCATCCATGTCCAACAATTTCCTCCCTGCCCTCTCCTCTATCCACCCATGTCCAGCAACCATCCTCTATCCACTGCCCTTCCCTCCATCCATGTCCAACAACTCTCTTCTACCCTCCCCTCCATCCACCTATGTCCAGCAACTCTCCTCTCCCCTGCCCTCCCCTCTATCCACCCATGTCCAGCAACTCCCCTGCCCTCCATCCATCTATCCATCCATATCCAGCAATTCTCCTCTCTCCCCTGCCCTCCTCATCCATCCATATCCAGAAATCCTCCTCTCTCCCCTGCCCTCCCCTCCATGTCCAGCAATTTCTCCTCTCTCCCTGGTCCTTGTCCTCCCATCCATGTCCATCAATGCTTCTCTCTCCCCTTTGACCATCTCCCTCTCATTCCCTCTCCAGCACTCCCATTCCCCCCTCTGTCTCTCCCTTACCAAGTCTCCTAAATTCCTCCCCCATTTTCACCCAGTTCATTAGTCCTCCATTCCCCATACTCTGTACTTACCACTCCTCCCAGTCCCATCTATCTCCTGCTCCTTCCTTCTGCTCACCACCCCTCCCAGTCACATCCTTCCCTTTGCTCACCACCCTCTGCTGAATAAAGAAGACAACGTGGATGCAGGCAGCACAGCAGCTCACTGGTTTGCTTGCTGTGCTTTAAGTGAATGGTGATGGCTGCGCAGGGGAGTAGAAACAGATTTTAAATGGCTTCCTTCTGTAGTCGCAGCAGCGAACTGGCGGGCAGCGGCACTAAAAGCTCTTCGATTCCGTCCTTCACTTTCCGTTTCCAGCCCTCTCAACGTCCCGCCCGCCCGAAAGGAAATGACATCAAAGAAAGGCGGGATGCTGAGAGGGCAGGAGAACTTCGCTGTTTTATGTTTTTAGTGCCGCCGCCCGTGAGTTTGCCGCTGCTGCCAGTCTGGAGAGATCAGCTGGGTGGGCGGGCCTGAGCTGAAATTGGGTGGCACCCGTATCTACGCCCCTGCCCTAGAGCCTGTCGAAGAGCTCCGGGATCAGTGGCAGAGGGTAACGATTCTTGACGGTAATAGCATTGAGGCCCTGATAGTCAATGCAGGGTCTGAGCGAGCCATCTTTTTTGCTAACAAAGAAGAACCCTGCTCCAGCAGGAGATGAGGATGGTCGGATGAACCCCTTTTGCAGGTTTTCCTGGATATAGGCTTGCATGGCCTTTGACTCTTCCCGAGATAGAGTGTATAACCTGCCCCGGGGAGGCATTCGGTCTAGCAACAGATTGATGGCACAGTCAAACGGCCGATGTGGCGGTAAGATGTCTGCCTCCACCGGGTTGAAGACATCAGCGTGCGCCTGATATTCCTTGGGCAAGACAGCCTTACAGGCCTGCAGCATCCTGGGAACTGCCGTAAGGGCTGGACAATCAGGTTCTGGCCCTCCCAGGCAATCCTCAGTGCAGTGACTACCCCAGCTACGGATCTCCCCGCAGGCCCAATCGATAAGGGGTGTGTTGACGTAACCACGAGAGTCCCAAGACCAGGGGATGGATGGAGCTGAGCAAAATCAAAAACTGAATCTTCTCCTGGTGTCGCTTACCCACTTTCATGTCCAAAGGCGGGGTAATCTGGGTGATAGGGTGAGGTAGCACCGTGCCCTGGATGGACGTGACCTGCAGAGCCGGACTGCATAATTCCGCCGGCTGTCGCCACCGACCAAAAAGCTTGGCGCTAATAAAATTCCCCCCTGCCCCCGAATCTAGCAAGGCTCGGGTGTGGATCTTGATCTCCTGCCACCGCAAGGTCACTGGGATGGTAATCAAGGTGTCGGGAGGGGGAGCCGAATGACCCAAGACCATTCCCCTCACAGGACCTTGGCGCCGGCGTTTCCCGCCGGCCGAGTGGGGCAGGCTTGAATAAAGTGACCGGCCTCCCTGCAGTAAAGACACAACTTGTTGCGACGTCGGTGAGCCCTTTCAGTGGCGGTCAAGCGCTGGCACCCCAGGACCATGGGTTCTTCCGGGGCTTCACCCCGAGCACCAGCCGGCCCCTTCGGTGACGGGGTTCGCTATGGTCGGCCGCCGGAACCCGGGGCCCGCTGTAAGGAAGCCTGTTCCCAGGCTCTCTCCTGAAAATGGGTGTCCACCCGAATACAAAGGGTGATCAAGGCATCTAAAGACCCCGGAAGATCTCGGCCCACCAGCTCAACCTTGATCCGTCCCTGGAGACCCTGCCAAAAAATAGCGGTGAGGGCCTCCTGGTGCCACTGAACCTCCGAGGCTAGAGTTCGGAACTGGACGGCGTAGGCTCCCACCGATCCATCTCCTTGCTGGATACGCAGCAACTCAGCCGCGGATGAGGAGGGTCTGCCTGGAACTTCAAACACCAGCCGAAACTGATGCAGAATCTCCCCTAAATCAGCTAAAATGGGATCCTGCTGTTCACAAAGAGGAGAGGCCCAGGCCAAGGCGGGACCGGTGAGAAGAGAGACGATGTAAGCCACTATGACTCTCTCAGAGGGGAATGCCCCCGGCTGCACGTCAAAGTACATGCTACATTGGTTCAAAAACCCCCTACAGTTCGAGGGCGTGCCGTCGAACCGGGAGGGCTCGGGAAATCGGGGACCCGAAAAGGATTCCCCTGAGCGAGGCACCGCTGCAGCAACCTGATGCTGCGCTTGCATACATGTCAGCTGGGAGCAGACGCTCTGCAGGGCCCCAGACAAGGAATTTAATTGTTCCTGCTGCTGGTGGAGAATCTTTGCCAGGTCCCTCAGGTCGGGCTGCGTCGGCGAGCTCATGGCTTCAGATTACTGTCCTGGTTACTGTCCTGGTTGGGAATCCCGTGAGCCCTTGGGTCCTACTGGAGGGCGGAGGTGAAGGGTGGTGGTAAGGGCTCCCACGGCAACCTGGTGGTAACCAGGAGCACGCAGCAATGCCTGATTACTGCTGGGTTAGCGCAGTGCTAAATAAAAAAAGATTTCCGGGGAGTGCTGGAAATCGCACGTGCTCAACCCTAGAGCTACCACCGGCAGCTATTTGGGAGTGGTCCTGGATACACAGTTAAATTCGAACAGCAAGTTTTCAGATTGGTAACCTCAGGATTTCATGTATTACAAATGCTGAATTTGGTGCAGCCATATTTTGATAACAAGACTTTGTATTTAATTCTTCATTAGACTGTTATTAAATGGACTAGACCGTTATTAAATGGACTTGGGGAAAATCCACTATTTCTGGGATAAGCAGTATAAAATGTTTTGTACTTTTTTGGGATCTTGCCAGGTATTTGTGATCTGGATTGGCCACTGTTGGAAACAGGATGCTGGGCTTGATGGACCTTTGGTCTTTCCCAGTATGGCAATACTTATGTACTTATGTACATTCCTTGACCATTGCTAAACTGGACTATGGAAACATAGAGGTATATTTTCAAAGCACTTAGACTTACAAAGTCCCGTGTAATCTAAGGAATTTTGTTAAGTCTATGCTTTGAAAATAGTCCCGTGGAGGGGGATAATCGAACAGGGGCGCCCATCTCTAAGGATGGCCCCGTAAAGGGGCGGGGCAACCTGTATTATCGAAACAAGATCCATCTTTTGTTTCAATAATACGGTTGGGGACGCCCAAATCATGAAATTTAGGTCAACCTTAGAGATGGTCATTCCCGGTTTTTGGCGATAATGGAAAGCGAGGATGCCCATCTCAGAAACGACCAAATCCAAGCCATTTTGTTGTGGGAGGAGCCAGCATTTGTAGTGCACTGGTCCCACTAACTGAATGGAAAAAGCCCTCCCCTTACCGATCAGGAAAGGAATGGGCATGCATGAAGGAAATTGCATGCAAATGAGCTGCTTGCTGTTAGCTCATTTTCACACAATTTCCTTCCTAAGGAGGGGAAGCGACAGCAGTTGTGGATGTCCAAAATGTGGATGTTTCTGTGAGAAGGATGTCCATGCCTTTGCTATGCCTCTGACAACCTCTTTATTTATTTATTTGGTTCTTGGATCTTCTATCAATACAATGTATTGTAAGCCACACTGAGCCCGCAAATAGGTGGGAAAATGTGGGATACAAATGCAATAAAATAAATAAATAAATAAGTAGCAGCAGTGGGATTTGAACCAGTCACCTCTAGAGTGCAAGACCAGTGCTCTAACCACTAGACCACTCTACTCCACTCCACTCCACTCCCTTGAAGTTTGGCCATCCCCGTGGGGAGGGGGGGGAGGCAGTTGAGGACGTCCAAAATGTTTGAAAGAAGGACGTCCATGCCTTTGTTATGCCTCCACTGACACACACATACCCCCCCCAGGGACCTGCATACTGCCCCCCCCCCCCACAAGGAAGACCAAATTTCAAGTGGGTGGAGTGGCAGAGTGGCCTAGTGGTTAGAGCACTGGCCTTACAATCCAGAGGTGGCCAGTTCAAATTCCACTGCTGCTACTTGTGATCCAAAATCCAAATAAATAACTAAAGATGGTGTCAGAAGCATAGTAAAGGCATGGATGTCCTTCTCACAGAAACATCCACATTTTGGACATCCTCAACTGCCCTCACAGGGACAGAGGCACAGCGAAGGACATACTCTAAAGAAAAAAAGACAAAAGTTTTTGAAGTTGCTTTTTTTAGGGTGGGAGGTGGTTAGTGACCACTGGGGAAGTCAGGGGAGGTCAACCCTGATTCCCTCTGGTGGTCATCTGGTCAGTTCGGGCACCTTTTTGATGCTTGGTCGTGAAAAGAAATGGACCAAGTAAATTCGGCCAAATGCTTGTGAGGGACGCCCTTCTTTTTTCCATTATCGGCCGAGGACGCCCATCTGTTAACCACGCCCCCATCCCACCTTCGGTACACTGCTGACACGCCCCCTTGAACTTTGGTTATCCCCGTGATGGAAAGCAATTGAGGACGCCCAAATTCGGCTTTCGATTATGCCAATTTGGGCGACCTTAGGAGAAGGATGCCCATCTCCCGATTTGTGTTGGAAGATGAGCGCCCTTCTCCTTCGAAAATAAGCAGGATAGTCTATTTGGGGATTGCCTGTTATTTGCTAAAGAGATTGCATACATTTCAAAATTCTAGCATTAGAG
Source organism: Microcaecilia unicolor (assembly GCF_901765095.1). NCBI lineage: Eukaryota > Metazoa > Chordata > Amphibia > Gymnophiona > Siphonopidae > Microcaecilia > Microcaecilia unicolor. Next base: position 312,136,802 of record NC_044032.1, on the reverse strand, counting down.
CCTTGGGAGGATTGGATGGTGAGAACCAGTGGCGTTCCTATGGGGGCTGACACCCGGGGCGGATCGCCAATGCACCCCACCCCCCCAGGTGCAGCACCCCCCCCCCGGATGCAGCACGACACCCCCCCCGCGAAAGACCCCCCCCCCCGGGTGCACGCCGCTGGGGGGGTGCCGCGCGCGTCTATCCGGGGCAGAGAAGAAGCATGGAACGAACGGAGGACAGGCGCGCGTGACACCCCCCCAGCGTCGTGCACCCGGGGCGGACCGCACCCACCGCCCCCCCCCCCTAGGAACACCACTGGTGAGAACACATTACACTGCTCTGCGTTCACTATCATTGATTCCCACTGGAGTATAGGCCAATGTATAAGATTTGGATGTTAACCCATATGGTTGTATATGGAGGGACACCTGCTTATTTGGTTCCATTGGTTCAATTCTACTGTCCGCAGCGGACTTTGCGATCCACAGATCTAGCTTTACTAGCTCTTCCTAATATGCAGCAGGTGTGTCTTTCAGTAACAAGACCTAATTCATATTTTTGGTGTGCACTTTCATTGTGGAACCAATTGCCTTATAATCTGTGGATTGAGACTTCGTTGAGTTAATTTAAGGTAAAATTGAATATTTATTTTTTTTATGCAGGCCTTTGGTTCTCAGTGCTAACCAGGGTTCTATAATGGAAGATCTGGGAGTGGAAGTGTGCTTGTTGTATATATGAATACTCTTCAGGTATGTTTGTTGCTGCTCTCCTGTAATAAATTGTCAAAAATTGGGAAAATGGCGACGCTCCAACCTAATTTTATTGAAACATACACAACTAGAAAATGGTGGGAGCACACACTGCTGTATGTATCATTATATAATTAAATGGAAGTGTCTCATACAGTCACTAAAGCACCATAGCAGTGTGCTGTATCGAAGCAAACGCTTATGTGACGTTTTTTAATCATAGACAACCTCCAACCTCCGATAGTGCAAATACTTGCTTAATAAGTGCCCTTAAAGTCTTAGTGCTTCCTAATATTAATGTCCAAGTGAAAAAACCTTTTTGTTATTTTTTAAGCACTATCGGTGTACATAAAGCTTAAAAATAAATAGGCAGGAAAACACACTTATCTTGATATTAAAGATTCTGAAGTCTTGTTGTGGTTTGAACATCCTGCATTTTCAATTCTCTTTAATAATCGCACTGTTCTAATGCCGGTATATGCCCAGTCCCGACAGGAGCCTGTTTCGCACTTCAATGCTTTGTCAAGGGACACCTTTACATATACCTGTTGAAACATACAAAATGTTTGAGTACTTGTTATTCCTGCAATCTTAATAGATAAAATACTTGGCATCTGGACTCACTTCAATGGCAACCGGCAACGGCAGAGAACCAACAAACATGGCGCCGACATGATTTTAAAGTCTATAAGGACCGCCCACTGACGGTTACGTCATGATCAGCTGTATCCAATCACAGAAAACAATTCCACTGAAGGTATGTGTTTAAACTATGCGGTTCTAGCGTTTTCCTGACTATTTATTTTTAAGCTTGATAGTGCTTAAAAAATAACAAAAAGTTTTTTTTCACTTGGACATTAATATTAGGAAGCACTAAGACTTTAAGGGCACTTATTAAGCAAGTATTTGCACTATTGGAGGTTGGAGGTTGTCTATGATTAAAAAACATCACATAAGCGTTTGCTTCGATACAGCACACTGCTATGGTGCTTTAGTGACTGTATGAGACACTTCCATTTAATTATATAATTTAATGCTCCCACCATTTTTTAGTTGTGTCTCCTGTAATAAATGGCATTCCTTTCTAACTATTTAAATTTTTGATTATAAACCACTCTGGCCATTTGAACTTTGTAAACTATTAAACTGCTTGACCCTCACACGAGCACATGTGCACACATAAGGCAAATACCAATATTCTACATACGCGCTATTCTGCAAATACCCGCCTATCTTGCATACCACATATTTGCAAGGGGGCATACCTAGGGCTGGAGCATGGGTGGTATATAGGCGGAGCTCCTACTTAACTACAAATTACTTGCATTGCTGACTTATTTAGGTGCTTGCACTTACACCAGATATATAGCTGGTATATGTGCAGGCACCAAGATGTGAGGTATGCTAATACTGGGTTATGCTTGTTTTTCATAACTGCACCTACGTGCCTTCGTTCCATTATAAAATAATCTCCTACAATGTAGCCTCAGGGCACCTAAGTGAGGGTGCTTAGTTATAAAATTAACCCCTTAAATTGTACAGCGCTAATTGGTTATTAAAGGGGGGGCAATTTAAATTCTTTATTTCCTACATTCTGTGTCAAAAAATGACCTCTATACTATTCATTTATTTATTTATTTGCATGTGTATCCCACATTTTCCCACACATTTGCAGACTCAATGTGGCTTACATTGCTCCGTCTTGGGGTCACCACGACGGAATGGCATATATAGTAATAATTTCATAAGAATATGGGAAGCATAGTATATAAAAGCATCATGTATAAAGATATCAATATCGTAACAACAGGTAAACACGGCAATGTACTAATGTTCAAATGATGGATCGTTATGGTATATTCTATTAAAGAGGTGGATTTTCAAGGATTTCCGAAAGGTGAATTGGTCGTGCATTTTTTTCAAAGCAGTTGGTAGCGCATTCCATAGCTGTGTACCTATGTAGGAGAAGCTGGATGCATGTGTCAGTTTATATTTTAGTCCTTTGCAGCTGGGGAAGTGGAGATTCAAGAGTGTACAAGACGATTTTTTAGAGTTCCTGGGTGGTAGATCTATGAGATTTGACATATAGACTGGAGCATCTCCATGAATAATCTTGTGGATCAGGGTACAGATCTTGAACGTGATGCGTTCTTTGATTGGGAGCCAATGTAGTTTCTCTCTGAGGGGTGTGGCACTTTCGTATTTTGTTTTGCCAAATATGAGTCTGGCTGCAGTATTTTGGGCTGTCTAGAGTTTTTTGTTGATTTGGTCTTTACAACCAGCGTACAGAGCATTGCAATAGTCTAAATGACTTAACACCATTGACTGTACCAGGCTACGAAAAATGTCTCTTGGGAAGAAAGGTTTAACTCTCTTAAGTTTCCACATTGAATAGAACATTTTCTTTGTGGTGTTCTTCATGTGGCTTTCCAATGTAAGATTTTGGTTAATGGTAACTCCAAGAATTTTCCGGCTATCCGAGACGAAAAGGGTGAGGTTGGGTGTGGTTATTGAACTGAATTTACTTGTATTGAATTGTGATGAGAGGATGAGAGATTGCGTTTTTTCAGCATTAAGATTTCGTTGGAATGCATCCGCCCATTAATTCATGATTTGGAAACTGTAGTGATTTCATTTAGATCATTTTTGAATGGGATGTAAATTGTGACATCATCTGCATATATGTGAGGGTTGAGGCCTTGGTTGGCTAATGATTTGGCCAGGGGTGTTAACATAAGGTTAAAGAGAGTAGGTGAAAGTGGTGATCCTTGGGGAACTCCGCAATCCGGTTTCCAAGGTGTTGATGTAATCGAATTAGATATTACTTGGTAAGTTCTTGCGGTTAAAAAGCCTCTGAACCAGTTAAGTACATTTCCACCAATTCCGAACTATTCTAAGATGTTTAATGTTTAATTTCATGGCTTACCATATCGAATGCACTGGACATATCAAATTGCAGTAGAAGTATATTGTTTCCTTTTGCAATTGCTTGTTTAAATTTATTTAGGAGAGTAGTTAGTATTATTTCGGTACTATGGTTTGACCGAAAACCTGATTGAGAGTCATGCAGAATAGAAAATTTGTTTAAATAGTCGGTTAGTTGTTTGGTTACTATACTTTCCATCAATTTGGTAGCCAGAGGGATAGATGCTATTGGACGATAGTTAGTTATATCATTTGGGTTTTTTTTCGAATCCTTAGGGATTGGAGTGAGTAGAATGTTTCCTTTATCTATTGGGAAGTGTCCTTGTTGTAATAAGTAATTTAAATGCATCATGAGGTCTGTTGTGAATCGCTGAGGGGCGTGTTTTATAAGGTTGTTGGGACAAATGTTCAGATAGCAATGAGATTTGGTGATCCTGTTGATCGTCTGGGAGGTGTTGTCATACAGGATAGAATCGAAGTTAGTCCAAGTTTGATCTGCTGGATACTCATCGAGGGTTGGATCAAGACAATCAAGGAATTTTACGTAGTTGGTGGAAGTAGCTGGTATCTTGGATCATAATTTTACAATTTTCTCGTTAAAGTATGTTGCAAGATTATCAACTGATGGGGTGTCTGAGGTATTTGAAATGACCGGAGTGGTATCTAATAATTTGTTCACAAGTTGGAAGAGTTTATGTGTGTCTTTGAAGTCAGGTCCTACCTTGGTTTTGTAGTATGATCTCTTGGTTTGTCTAGTGGAATATTTGTATTTTCTTAATAGTTGTTTCCAAGCATTGAATGTGGGTTCATCTTTCTTTTTCTTCCAGGCTCGCTCTGATCTTCTGACTTGGGTTTTTAGTTTTTTCAACTCTTCATTAAACCAAGGTACTGGGTTTTGTCTGCAAGAGGTTTTGATTTGTAATGGTGCAATAGTGTCTAATATATTTTTGCATCTACTGTCCCATTCTTGGAGAAAGTCTTTTGAGTCTAGTTGTGCTGACCATTCGTTCATGTAAATATGTTGCCAAAAGATAACTGGATCAATTCAACCTCTTGTAGTATAGGTTACACGTTTTTGAGTATGGTGTAGGTCTTTTTTATGCCATCGCAGGGATAGGTTCAATTTGTAGTGATCAGACCATGGTATGTCAGTCCACTTAGTGTCTGTTAATATGAGATTTTGATCTGTAGAAAACTTATAAGTTATGATGTCTATTGAATGTCCTTTGGTATGAGTTGCTTGAAAATTTGGCCAATGGAGATCCCAAAGTTGGAGGAAATCCTTGAGTTCATGAACATAAGTTGAGTTGGAATCTTCTAAATGAAGGTTGATATCACCAACTATGAGTAGGTTTGTACTGGAAACACATATGTTTGATATGAAATCTGTGAAATGTAATTGGCAATCATGCCAATTACCTGGTGGTCTATAGAATAGGACAACGTTTAAATGGTCAAGTAAGTTTGGATGATTGATTCTAACTGAGGCAATTTCTAGCTGAGGGATTATGGATTCAGCTGTTATTGTCAAAATGAAGTGAGATCTGTAGATTATTGCTATGCCTCCTCCGCGTTTTTCATTTCTAGTCGAGTGTGAAATTTTGTAACCTGAGGGGCATAAATCTAAGATGATGGGGTCTTTGAGATCATGAATCCATATTTCGCTAATAAAAAGATCAAGTTTTTCTGTTGTGATCCAGTCTGTTATGATTATTGTTTTGTTTACTATTGGTCTGGCATTTATATAGCCCACTAGAACAGTTTGGTAGGGATCAGTAGGGTATGAAGATGTGTTGATTTTAATTAGCTATCTGATCTCTTGAGATTTAGGTTTGTTGTGACCTTTCTTTGTTTTTTGTTGATTATATCCATAATTAGTTGATTTTCCTTTGAATTGAGTATTTTTGGTGATGTGAATTCCGTCTTACATTTTATCATTTGTGAAAGACAGCAAACTCATTTGGCTGTTCCTGATGGGAATTGCAATTGGTTTGCATATTGTGGCTCTGATAACTGAGTAATCTAATGAAGACTAATCTTCCATCATGTCTTCTCACTAGGGCTAATGTACTATAAATTTTAATGAAAACTATGGCATAACTAATCTACTTTATACATATTTATGACGAACTGATCAAAAGGTTTCTACATCAAAGCTACCCCAGGAGCTATACTGCCGCAGGAATATATAAAGAAATCCAGAGAATTTGGTTTCCATGTATGCTTTATTTATGATGATAATTAGGGAAGGTCTTGGTTTGGATGAAGATTGCAGATGTAGATTGGAAGGTTCCGTCTGCGAAATCGGAAAGAAGTAGAGAGATTGTGGATGCTTTCCAAAGTGCTCTGCTCAGACAAATTGTGACGGAACCCACAAGGGAGGGAGCCACGTTGGATCTGGTGCTCACGAATGGGGATAGTGTGTCAAATGTCCGAGTGGCTGCACACCTGGGAAGCAGTGACCATCAAACGGTTTGGTTTGATATAACGGCTCATGTGGATGGCAGCCACTCTAAACTCAAAGTCCTGGATTTCAAGCGAGCTGACTTTAACAAAATGGGAGAATACCTGAGGAAGGAGCTGATGGGCTTGGAGGACATACGAGAAGTGGAAGGACAGTGGTCCAGGCTGAAAGAAGTAATAAACAGGGCCACAGACCTTTATGTAAGGAGAGTAAATAAAAGCAAGAGAAAAAGGAAACCGATATGGTTCTCAAAACAAGTGGCTGAGAAAATAAAGATTAAAGAATTAGCGTTCCAGAAATATAGAAAATCTCAAGAGGAGGAACACGGGGAGGAATACCGGATGAAACTGAAAGAAGCCAAGAGAGAGGTACGTCTGGCGAAGGCACAAGCGGAAGAACAAATGGCTAGAAATGTAAGGATGGGAGACAAAAACTTCTTCAGGTATATTAGTGAAAGAAGAAAGACTGGGAATTGTGAGACTAAAAGATACAGCGAAACGCTATGTAGAAAATGATGAAGAAAAAGCCAATTTGCTAAACAGATACTTTTGTTCTGTTTTCGCTGAAGAAAATCCTGGGGAAGGACCGAGAGGGACTGGCAAAAGTACACCTGAGAATGAGGTGGATACAGCACCGTTCACAGAAGAGACTGTGTATCAACAACTTGGAAAGCTAAAGGTGGACAAAGCCATGGGACCGGACGGGATCCACCCCAGAATACTGAGGGAGCTCAGAGAGGTTCTGGCGGGTCCTCTTAAAGATTTGTTTAATAAATCCTTGGAGACGGGAGAGGTTCCGAGGGATTGGAAAACGGCGGAAGTGGTCCCTCTTCACAAAAGTGGTGATAGGGAAGAAGCTGGAAACTACAGGCCGGTAAGCCTCACTTCGGTTATTGGAAAAGTAATGGAAGCGATGCTGAAGGAAAGGATAGTGAATTTCCTGGAAGCCAATAAGTTGCAAGATCCGAGACAACATGGTTTCACCAAAGGGAAATCGTGCCAAATGAATCTCATTGAATTCTTTGACTGGGTGACAGGAGAATTAAATCAAGGACGTGCTATGGACGTAATCTACTTAGATTTCAGCAAGGCTTTTGACACGGTTCCCCACAGGAGGCTCTTGAATAAACTAGACGGGCTGAAGATAGGACCCGAAGTGGTAAACTGGATTAGACGCCAGAGGGTGGTGGTGAATGGAGTTTGCTCGGAGGAGGGAAAGGTGAGTAGTGGAGTGCCTCAGGGATTGGTGCTGGGGCCGATTCTGTTCAATATATTTGTGAGTGACTTTGCCGAAGGGTTACAAGGTAAAGTTTACCTTTTTGCGGATGACACCAAGATTTGCAACAGAGTGGACACCCCAGAGGGAGTGGAAAACATGAAAAAAGATCTGAAGAAGCTAGAAGAATGGTCTAACGTTTGGCAATTAAAATTCAATGCGAAGAAATACAAAGTGATGCACTTAGGGAGTAGTAATTCAAGGGAGACGTATGTGTTAGGCAGGGAGAGTCTGATAGGCACGGATGGGGAGAGGGATCTTGAGGTGATAGTATCTGAGGACCTGAAGGCGACAAAACAGTGCGACAAGGCGGTGGCCGTAGCTAGAAGATTGCTAGGCTGTATAGAGAGAGGAGTGACCAGCAGAAGAAAAAAGGTTTTAATGCTCCTGTATAAGACGTTGGTGAGGCCCCACCTGGAGTATTGTGTTCAGTTTTGGAGGCTGTACCTTGCGAAGGATTTAAAAAAAATGGAAGTGGTGCAAAGAAAAGCTACGAGGATGGTATGGGATTTGCGTTCCAAGACGTATGACGAGAGACTTGCTGACCTGAACATGTATACCCTGGAGGAAAGGAGGAACAGGGGTGATATGATACAGACGTTCAAATATTTGAAAGGTATTAATCCGCAAACTAATCTTTTCCGGAGATGGTAAGGCAGTAGAACGAGAGGACATGAAATGAGATTGAAGGGGGGCAGACTCAGGAAAGATGTCAGGAAGTATTTTTTCACAGAGAGGGTGGTGGACGCTTGGAATGCCCTCCCGCTGGAGGTGGTGGAGATGAAAATGGTAACAGAATTCAAACATGCGTGGGATATGCATAAAGGGATCCTGTGCAGAAGGAATGGATCCTCAGAAGCTTAGCTGAAATTGGGTGGCGGAGCAGGTGGGGGGAAGAGGGGTTGGTGGTTGGGAGGCTAGGATAGGGGAGGGCAGACTTATACGGTCTGTACCAGAGCCGGTGATGGGAGGTGGGTCTGGTGGTTGGGAGGCGGGAAATACTGCTGGGCAGACTTATACGGTCTGTGCCCTGAAAACGACAGGTACAAATTCAAGGTAAGGTATACACATATGAGTTTATCTTGGGCAGACTAGATGGACCATGCAGGTCTTTTTCTGCCGTCATCTACTATGTTACTGTATGTTACTATGATACATAATTTGTGCATATACTAATTAGAAATGTCCGTGTATACCTCTTGAAGCAAATAAACCACAGAGCCAAACATTATCCCTCACTCTCTTTTTAATCCTCTGTGCTCTGATTTACCAGATAAGCCTTCAATAACAGCAAAAAAAACATTTTTGTGTGCTACTGGGCAGAAACCATTTGTCCTATACTAAATTCAGTGTGCGAATTCCAAATCCAAAGTCAGAATTGTTGTAACACCTCAGGAAATTTTGTTATGCATAAGTTTGCCCAAATGAATTAAGCACTTGGAAAGCATTGAATAATTTTTTATAGAACGAGTTTTACTCCAACAATTACCTGATCTGCATCAAAGTTTTTGTAGTAAACAGTATATGAAAATGTAATGGAATAACAAAATTTCAAAAAAAAGTCTTGTATTCCAGTTTAAAAGTCTTACTTCAGCAAGGCCCAGTACTGTTAAAAGTGCTTCAGGCATCTGCTTTTGCATTTGTTACCGGTCATATTTTCCCGTTGCAAAAACCAGCAGTAGTCCCCCATCATGTTGGAATTCCAGCGGCCTTGATATCTGTTCTCCATTGTAGCAATGTCTTTATGGAACCTCTCTCCATGTTCATCACTTACGTGTCCCAAATTGGGTGTGAAAAAATCAAGTTGGGAATGTAAAAAATGCATTTTCAATGAAATTCGGCAGCCAAGTTGTTCATATGCTTTAAGCATGTTGTCTTCTAGTTCAGCATAGTTTTCAGCTCGTCTGTTCCCAAGGAAGTTCTGCACTACTAGCATAAATGCATCCCAAGCTGCAAGTTCCAGAGGGTTGAGTTCTGTTCTGAATGTGTCATCATGCATTAGTTTGTTGATTTCGGGGCCAATAAAAATTCCGGCCTTTATTTTAGCCTCAGTTTTCAGTGTGCTAAACATCTCCTTCAAATACTGGAAACCATTTCCATCACGATCAAGTGCAATTACAAATTTTTTTATTAAACTAAGTTTAATGTGAAGTGGTGGAAGATAAACTTGAAGTGGATCGACCAGTGATTTGTTTTGTACATTGTACTGACCAACTGTGTGCTCGACTCTGAGAGGCCACTGTCTCATTTTGTAATGATTTTTGTTATCATGACTGTTCCATAGGCACAAGAAACACATATACTTCGTGTACCCTAACTGTAGGCCAAGCAGCAGTGCTACCACTTTCAGGTCAGCACAAATATTCCATTTATGTTCAGAGTATTTGATCATTTTCAAAATTAACTTCATAGAAGCATGGGTCTCTTTCATTCCAACCCCATGAGCCAATGGAACAGATGGATTTTCGTTACCATTGTGCAACAAGACAGCTTTCAAACTCGTTTTGCTAGAGTCTATGAATAGCCTCCATTCATCGGGAACATATGTACCATCTAACTCCATCATAAGACCATTTACATCAGTACAGAAACAGACATCGCTTTCCATTGCATAGTATGCAGCTAACTTGCAGGCAGATGATCAAAAGCCCTGCGCTGTTCCAAACAGCGCTCTAAAATAGCGCTGAAACAGCGCGAGGCGCTATTAGACCTATGATCAGAGATAATGCATGCAACTTTAAGCATAGACACCCATACATGGTCTGACCACTACAAAGCAAACTTTTCCCTACAATGGTGAATGAAAGAACCACCACACAGACAAGAACGAACAACCTATACCACGAGAGGCAAAATAGATCCGATAACATTCTGGCAGCAATTCTACAACAATGAATTGACAGCACTAACAGATTCACACCAATTTCTTCAAGAATGGGACAAGAGATGCAGAAACACATTAGACAACATTGCACCTCTTCAATCCAGAATGTCACACAGAAAGAACTCAATACCATGGTTCAGCGAAGAACTGAAAAACTAAAAACACAAGTCAGAAGGTTAGAATGAGCATGGAACAAAAAGAAAGACGACCCCGGAGTGGCCTAGTGGTTAGGATGGTGGACTTTGGTCCTGGGGAACTGAGGAACTGAGTTCAATTCCCGGCACAGGCAGCTCCTTGTGACTCTGGGCAAGTCACTTAACCCTCCATTGCCCCATGTAAGCCGCATTGAGCCTGCCATGAGTGGGAAAGCGCGGGGTACAAATGTAACAAAAAAATAAACACCTGGAAACAATTACAAAGAAAATACAAATACACCATTAGACAAACTAAAAGATCATACTAGAAAACTAAAATTGGACCAAATTACAAGGATACACATAAACTTTACCAACTCGTGAACAAATTACTAAATACTGCCCCAGTCACTTCTAACAGCACAGACACATCAACAGCAGATGATCTTGCAAAATACTTCAGAGAGAAAATTGGAAAACTGTGACTCACGATACCAGTCAACACCAGCAATTACACAAAACTCCTTGACTGTTTGGACCCAAATCCTGGCGAATACCCAGCTGACAGAACCTGGACCAATTTCGACTCACTCTCAGATGACATCATCTCCCAAGTGCTAAAACGATTCGCCAAGTCCCACTGCAAACTGGACATATGCCCAAATAACCTTATAAAATTCACCCCTCAACAACTCATATCAGACCTCACAAAACACTTGAACTATATGTTACAAAACAAACTCTTCCCAAAGGATAAAGGAAACATCCTACTCACCCCTATACCTAAAGACGCAAAGAAAAGTACAAGCGACATAACCAACTACCGCCCAGTAGCATCTATCCCTCTGATAACCAAATTAACGAAAGGTATAGTGACCAAGCAGTTCACCAACTACTTGAATAAATTTGCAATACTTCACGACTCTCAATCAGGATTTCAATCAAACCACAGCACCGAAACAGTACTAGTTACTATCCTGACAAAATTTAAACAGGCTATTGCAACCGGCAACAACATACTTCTCCTGCAGTTCGACATGTCCAGTGCTTTCGACATGGTTGATCATGGAATATTACTAAACATCCTAGAACACTTCGGAGTTGGAGGTAATGTTCTAAACTGGTTTAGAGACTTCCTGACCACAAGATCATACCAAGTAACATCTAACTCGACTACATCAGCCCCATCGATACCTGAATGTGGAGTCCCTCAAGGATCTCCCCTCTCACCGACCCTCTTCAACCTAATGATGACACCCTTAGCCAAACTACTATCCAATCAAAACCTCAACCTGTATATATACGCAGATGACGTCACAATATATATCCCATTCAAGCATGACTTAAAGGAAATCACCAGTGACATTAACCAGAGCTTCCAAATCATGCATTCATGGGCGGATGCATTTCATTTGAAACTTAATGCAGAAAACAACACATTGTCTTATACTTACATCACAACATAATACAAGCAAATTCACCACAATAACCACACCAAACTTTTCCCTTCCCGTCTCAGACACCCTGAAAATTCTCGGAGTTACTATAGATCGAAATCTCACACTAGAAAATCATGTAAAGAACATAACCAAGAAGATGTTCTATTCAATGTGGAAGCTTAAAAGAGTTAGACCTTTCTTCCCAAGGACCATCTTCCGCAACCTGGTACAGTCAATGGTGCTGAGTCACCTAGACTACTGCAATGCACTCTATGCTGGTTGTAAAGAGCAAATCATCAAGAAACTTCAAACAGCCCAGAACACTGCCGCTAGACTCATATTTGGGAAAGCAAAGTTTGAAAGCGCAAAACCTCTAAGAGAAAAACTACACTGGCTTCCACTCAAAGAACGTATCACTTTCAAGATCTGCACTCTAGTTCATAAAATCATTCACGGAGAAGCCCCGGCATATATGTCAGTCCTGGTCGATTTACCACCCAGGAACGCGAAAAGATCATCCCAAACATTCCTCAATCTTCACTTCCCCTATTGTAAAGGACTAAAATACAGATTAACACATGCGTCCAGCTTTTCCTACATAGGCACACAGATGTGGAATTCATTGCCACTTAACCTAAAAACAATTTATGATCTAACTTTCGCAAATCCCTGAAGACCTACCTCTTTAACAAGGCATACCACAATTAGCAACAATTATAATCGTAACATATCGCTACTGTACCTTTTATGTTGAACCATCTTCTTCCAAGATTTGTTTGCATAACTGTTTAATTTTATTATGCTTTCTATGTTCTCAATGTAACACCAATCTGTATTCTTTTCCCTCTGTGATGGTACATGCCATAACGGAGCATTGTAAGCCACATTGAGCCTGCAAATAGGTGGGAAAATGTGGGATACAAATGCAACAAATAAATAAATAAATAAATAAATCTCTGATTATGGGGTAGAAGTGCGGGAGAATTGTGCCTGAGCATGCGCTCAGCACAATCCTCCCGCACTTGTTTGACAGGTCTGGGCTGGAGAATAATGAAAAGAGAAGGACGTCCATCTTTAAATCGGAAGATGGATGGCCTCAACTGCCCTGTTGCAGGGACAGCCAAATTTCAAGGGCGTGTCAGAGGAATAGCGATGGGGCAGTTGAGGACATCCAAAATTTGGACGTTTCGGCAATGGGCAGTTAAGGACGTCCAAAATTGGATGTTTCAATGAGAAAGACATCTTTCTCATAGAAACATCCAATTTTGGACGTCCTTAATTGCCCATTGCCGAAACGTCCAAAATTTGGATGTCCTCAACTGCCCCGTCACGCAGCAGAGTTTTGGATTGATTGAAGAGGAGAGAGATGGCTAAGAGGGAGGCCGGTGAGAAGTAGATTACAATAATCAAGATGAGAGGTGATAAGAGTGTGGATAAGGGTTCTGGTAGAGTGCTCAGAGATGACGGGACGGATTTTGCTGATGTTATAGAGAAAGAAACAACAGGTTTTGGCAATCTGCTGAATGTGAGCAGAGAAGGAGAGAGAAGAGTCACAGATTACCCCAAGGTTAAGAGCAGAGAGACAGAGAGAATAAGAGTGCCATCCACAGAAATAGAGAAAGGGGGGAGAGGAGAGGTAGGTTTAGGGGGAAAGATGAGAAGCTCGGTTTTGGCTATGTTAAGTTTCAGATGACGTTGAGACATCCAGGCAGTGATATTAGATAGGCAGGCTGAAACATTGGTCTGGTTGCTGGTTGAGATTTCGGGGTTAGAGAGGTAGATTTGGGAGTCATCAGCATAGAGATGGTATTGAAAGCCATGGGATGATATCAGAAAGCCAAGGGAAGAAGTGTAGATGGAGAACAGGAGAGGACCGAGAACAGAACCCTGAGGTACACCGATTGGTAGAGGGATAGAAGTGGAAGAGGATCCACCAGAGTGTACACTAAAGGTGCGAAGCGAGAGGTAGGAGGAGAACCAGGAAAGAACAGAGCCCTGGAATAATTGTATATTATAAGTCTAGAAGCTAGCAGTTCTGACCTTTCTTTAGATAATGGATGTAACAAAAGAGAGGGAACAAAGTACAAACTAAAGTCCAAACAAAAAAAACAGCACCACGGGCCTTTAAAAATGGAACACAGTTCTTTAATGAATGAGCCTTGACAAAAAGACCCGACACGGGCCGTGTTTCGGTGACTAGCACCTGCGTCAGGGGTCTACATAGAATACAAAACATAGAAATAATATATTTTTAAAAATTTTTTAAAATATAATGAGTAAAACCAAAGATTAATATTTAGACTCATCAAGCATACATATATAAGCCTATATAAACACCTAAAGCATTTAATATTTTAACATTGCATTTAATATTTTAACATTCTCATATATTATTATATAGTAATTTGAAAATAAATGGATAATTAATCAAAACAAAAATGGTAACTCACCACAGTAATGACGTGGAAAACTTGGGGAATAACTCGAATGTATTCCTCTACAATATATTATTCCTTACTTTTGGACAAAAAATTTTTCATATATTAATATTATATGTTTAAAACGCTTATTTTAATTATTTATAATATATTTTATAAAAAGGTCATATTATATAATACTGGCTATAACTAAATTTCATATTCATAAAAGCTTAAACTAACAGGTCAAAAATAATTTTTTAAAACATTTTAAAATATACAATAAATTTCAAACATTACACTGATAATATCATAAACCTTCAAAAACATTCAAATCAGCACAGAAATGAATAAATATATACATCTTCAAATATAAAAAAGCCAAAACTATCATATCTAGTGGCATTACTTGATCTTAATTTTGCACACACATGCATGTGTATATATATATATATATATATATATATATATGTGTGTATGTGTATATGTGTATGTGTGTAAGTGTATATATGTGTATATGTACACATACACATATAGTGACAAAATGTTGTCTTTTTAAAATTAAGATCAAGTAATGCCACTAGATATGATAGTTTTGGCTTTTTTATATTTGAAGATGTATATATTTATTCATTTCTGTGCTGATTTGAATGTTTTTGAAGGTTTATGATATTATCAGTGTAATGTTTGAAATTTATTGTATATTTTAAAATGTTTTAAAAAATTATTTTGACCTGTTAGTTTAAGCTTTTATGAATATGAAATTTAGTTATAGCCAGTATTATATAATATGACCTTTTTATAAAATATATTATAAATAATTAAAATAAGCGTTTTAAACATATAATATTAATATATGAAAAATGTTTTGTCCAAAAGTAAGGAATAATATATTGTAGAGGAATACATTCGAGTTATTCCCCAAGTTTTCCACGTCATTACTGTGGTGAGTTACCATTTTTGTTTTGATTAATTATCCATTTATTTTCAAATTACTATATAATAATATATGAGAATGTTAAAATATTAAATGCAATGTTAAAATATTAAATGCTTTAGGTGTTTATATAGGCTTATATATGTATGCTTGATGAGTTTAATATTAATCTTTGGTTTTACTCATTATATTTTAAACATTTTTTTAAAATATATTATTTCTATGTTTTGTATTCTATGTAGACCCCTGACGCAGGTGCTAGTCACCGAAACACGGCCCGTGTCGGGTCTTTTTGTCAAGGCTCATTCATTAAAGAACTGTGTTCCATTTTTAAAGGCCCGTGGTGCTGTTTTTTTTGTTTGGACTTTCTTTAGATAATGACAGATCTCTTACCAGATCATCTAAATCTGATTGGCTCAGCAAGTGCAGCTGACCCTCCAGTTGTTCTGGATTATTATTTTTATTATTATTATTATTATTATTATTAGCATTTGTATAGCGCTACCAGACGCATGTAGCACTGAACACCTGATACTAAGAGACAGTCCCTGCTCAAAAGAGCTTACAATCTAAATAATACAGACAGACAAGACAGTTACGGGTGAGGGAAGTAATGGGAGCTAAAAGGCAGCAGTGAAAAGGTGGGTTTTCAGCATAGATTTGAAAACAGGTAGAGATGGATTAGGAAATACATCATGCCAATCAACATCTTCTTCTTCATCAGGATCAGAAGCGTCAGTTTCAATTGCCATTCCTGCTGCAGGAGGGGCAGGCACTGGATTCTCTATATCGTGTGGTACTGGTTTAAGAGCAGACTCACAGTCAGGATACACAGTTTGTGACTTGTTTCTCTTTGAATATCTGGCGATTTTAGTCATGCAAAAATAACAGTCTGAATGGTAATTTTTCTGCTCACGCCAAACCATCGGCACTGCAAAAGCCATTCCTTTCCTTTTACCATTCAACCACTGCATTAGCCCAGAGTAACACACAGTGCAACAAACATGAGGTGCCCAGCTTTTATCTTGATCTCCAATTTGACAGTCAAAGTAATACTTGTAAGCAAAGCGCACTCGCTTTGTCAGATTCTTGCGCTGATCATAAGTAGTGTATATGCCACATATGTAGCAGAAATTATCTGGATCGTTAACACATTTGCGTCTATCCATCTTGCCTTATATACTTACTGCTGACATCAGCCAATAGACCTGTCTGAGCGCATCCGGACAGGTCCGGGCATGTCCGGGCATGTCTGTTGGAATATTTCCAATATATAATGCATTAATATTATAACTGAATAGGCTTTGCATGTATAACTTAAAATCTAGACGTGTCAGGCAAATTCGGAGTTCATAAAAGGCAGTTATTTTCTGTTCCTTGGTTGCTGGAGAGGTAGCTCATCCAGCGACCTCAATTAAGTGTTAATTAAGGTGTGGGGAAGTAGAATACTTGCATAGGTTGCTGAGTCAGCTTCAAAGAGCCTGTTTAAAAGAGGCCCCTTAGATTCAAAACTATATAAAGAGGAAAGGTCCCACTGAACTTTCTTTCTGAGAAGTTCCGAGAAAAGAGGACATTTCTCTGGTAAGTGAATGCTATTTTGCTTTGTGCTTTGGGAACTTAAAGATTGGGGTATAAAGGAGGATTTGTAGAATTTGTAGGTTAGTGTTAGGCAAAATAAAAATATAAAAAGCAAATTTTATCAACTAATCTCCATAGTCTTTTCCACTTAGTTTTAAAAACTTTGTACCACAGCATTAACAGATAGAATCTAGCAGGCACTGCAGGATCCAGTTTAGTCTTCCCATTGACCCTCCCCAACACCCACCCACCTCTAGGACAACTCTTCATTTATAGTCATTTATTGTAATTAGGATAATAAGCAAGGAGTGCTCTTACAGAGTTTTAAATACATTTCATTACGATCTAAGAAGGAAACACTAAATAAACCATACAATATAATATATAATCTAAAAGGCACTTTTATAATAGGCTAATATCATTAATACTGTAGCAAGTTTTAAATGATTGAAAAACTCAAAAGCACTAAGATGGAGTCAGCAGTCCAGCAGCAAGAGGGGTGCTATCCAGTCTTTTGCATTGAGTGTCACATGTATGATTATCTCCCAGTTGGTGAGATGTCATATGTGTGTGCCCAATGCAAAGAGCTCCTAGCTCTCAGAGAATGTGTCTGTTCTCTTGAGGCTAGAATAGCAGACTTGGTGGAGCTGAGGGAGACAGAGAGGTACATAAAGGAGACCTAAAGGGATGTTGTAGAGAAGTCCCACCTCCAGTCTGGTAGCCTTTGTGCTACCTTGGAGGAGAGAGGTCTCCTAGAAGGAGAGCATCACCCTGGTGAAGTAGAAAGTGCTCCTGCAGCCAGGACCTGCCCACCAGGGGATGTACTATCCTCTCGCACCGAGGATATGTCTCCAAGTGCTGCCCGAGAGGGAAAGGTTAGGACAGCTGTTGTAGTTGGTGATTCGATCATTAGGCATATAGATAGCTGGGTGGCTGGTGGACGTGAGGATAGCCTGGTGACTTGCCTGCCTGGTACGAAGGTGGTGGACCTCATGCATCACCTAGATAGGATTTTAGATAGTGCTGGGGAGGAGTCAGCTGTCTTGGTACATGTGGGTACCAATGACATAGGAAAATGTGGGAGAGAGGTTCTGGAAGCCAAATTTAGGCTCTTAGGTAGAAAGCTCAAATCCAGATCCTCCAGGGTAGCATTTTCTGAAATGTTACCCATCCTATGCGCAGGGCCCAAGGGAGAGGCAGAGCTCTGGAGTCTCAATGCATGGATGAGACGATGGTGCAGGGAGGAGGGTTTTAGATTTGTTAGGAACTGGGCAACATTCTGGGGAAGGGGGAGCCTATTCCGAAAGGATGGGCTCCACCTTAACTAGGGTGGGACCAGGCTGCTGGCATCGGCATTTAAAAAGGAGATAGAGCAGCTTTTAAACTAGAAATGGGGGGAAGGCCAACAGTCGCTCAAAAGCTCATGGTTCAGGATAAGGTATCTTTTAAAGATATCACCAAAACAGGCAAGATAGGGTATCCTGATAGTGAGGTTGCAAAAGAGACCGTAGTAGATCAGGTGTCCTTAAATAAAAATAAAAATCAGACAAAAGATTGCAAATTAATACTGCCAAGTACTGAGCATGATGTAAATAGGAACAACAAACCTAGTTTGAAATGTCTATATGCGAATGCCAGGAGCCTAAGAAAATAAGATGGGAGAGTTAGAATATATTGCACTAAGTGAAAAATTAGATATAATAGGCATCTCTGAGACCTGGTAGAAGGAGGATAACAAGTGGGACACTGTCATACCGGGGTACAAATTATATCGTAGTGATAGGGTGGATCGAATTGGTGGAGGGGTAGCATTGTATATTAACGAGAGTCTTGAATCAAATAGATTGAAAATTCTGCAAGGAAACAAAACATGTCTTGGAATCACTGTGGATTGAAATTCCATGTGTAAAGGGGAAAAGGATAGTGATAGGAGTGCACTACCGTCCGCCTGGCCAGGATGAACAGACAGATGCAGAAATGTTAAAGGAAATTAGGGACGCAAACAAACTGGGCAACACAATAATAATGGGTGATTTCAATTACCCCGATATTGACTGGGTAAATGTAACATCGGGACACGCTAGGGAGGTAAAATTCCTTGATGAAATCAAGGACAGCTTTATGAAGCAGCTGGTACAGAAGCCAATGAGAGAAGGAAAAATTCTAGATCTAGTCCTTAGTGGAGCGCATGATCTGGTGCGGGAGGTAATGGTGCTGGGGCCGCTTGATAACAGTGATCATAATATGATCGGATTTGATATAAGCTCTGAAGTAAGTATACATAAGAAATCAAATATGTTAGCGTTTAACTTTAAAAAAGGAGACTATGATAAAATGAGAAGAACGGTGAAAAGAAAACTTAGAGGAGCGACTGTGAGGGTCAAAAATTTACATCAGGCGTGGATGCTGTTCAAAAACACCATCCTGGAAGCCCAGGCCAAATATATTCCATGCATTAAAAAAGGAGGACAGAAGACCAAACGACAGCCGGCATAGTTGAAAAGTGAGGTGAAGGAAGCTATTAGAGCTAAAAGAAAATCCTGCAGAAAATGGAAGAAGGAATCGACTGAAAATAATAAAAAACGGCATAAGGAATGTC
This sequence comes from Microcaecilia unicolor, assembly GCF_901765095.1. Classification (NCBI taxonomy): domain Eukaryota; kingdom Metazoa; phylum Chordata; class Amphibia; order Gymnophiona; family Siphonopidae; genus Microcaecilia; species Microcaecilia unicolor. The sequence continues at coordinate 312,117,418 of NC_044032.1, read as the reverse complement.
AAGTCAAATGCAAAGCGCTGACAAGGAAGGCTAAGAGGGACTTCGAAAAAAAGATTGTGTTGGAGGCAAAAACACAAAGTAAATTTTTTTAGGTATATTAAAAGCAGGAAGCCGGCAAAAGAATCGGTTGGACCGCTAGATGACAGAGTAGTAAAAGGGGCAACCAGGGAAGACAAAGCTGTAGCGGAGAGATTAAATGAATTCTTTGCTTCGGTCTTCACCGAGGAAGATTTAGGTGGGATACCAGTGCCAGAAATGGTATTCGAAGCTGACGAGTCGGAGAAACTTAATGAATTCTCTGTAAACCTGGAGGATGTAATGGGGCAGTTCTACAACTGAACAGTAGCAAATCTCCTGGACCGGATGGTATTCATCCCAGAGTACTGATTGAACTGAAAAATGAGCTTGCAGAGCTATTGTTAGAAATATGTAATTATCCTTAAAATCGAGTGTGGTACCGGAAGATTGGAGGGTGGCCAATGTAACACCGGTTTTTAAAAAGGTTCCAGAGGAGATACGGGCAATATAGACCGGTGAGTCTGACGTCGGTGCCGGGCAAAATGGTAGAGACTATCATTAAGAACAAAATTACAGAGCATATTCAAAAGCGTGGATAATGAGACAAAGTCAACATGGATTTAGTGAAGGGAAATCTTGCCTCACCATCTACTACATTTCTTTGAAGGGGTGAAAAAACATGTGGATATAGGTGAGCCAGTTGATATTCAGAAGGCGTTTTGACAAAGTACCTCATGAAAGACTCCAGAGGAAATGGAGAGTCATGGGATAGGAGGTAGTGTTCTATTGTGATTAAAAACTGGTTAAAAGATAGAAGAAACAGAGAGTAGGGTTAAATGGTCAGTATTCTCAATGGAGAAGGGTAGTTAGTGGGGTTCCCCAGGGGTCTGTGCTGGGACCGCTGCTTTTTTAACATATTTATAAATGACCTAGAGATGGGAGTAACTAGTGAGGTAATTAAATTGCTGATGACACAAAGATATTCAAGTTGTTAAATCGCGGGAGGATTGTGAAAAATTACAAGAGGACCTTACAAGACTGGGAGACTGGACGTCTAAATTTATTTATTTATTTATTTGTAGCATTTGTAACTCACATTTTCCCACCAATTTGCAGGCTCAATGTGGCTTACATTTGCCGTAATGGCTGATGACGTTTAATGTGAGCAAGTGGAAAGTGAAAAGTATTTGTGAAGAGAGTTGGTATGTTTATACACCAAACGTGCATCAATGCTTCATGACACTGCTTTAAATATGTTTCTTGCATAAAGACTATATGTGCTCTCTGTGTCTCTAGCTCCTTGCCCAGAAAGTTTCACTTTCTAAGTGAATTCAATCACTTAATTCAGTTTAAAACTCTAAGTTCCATTAAAATCTAAAGAAATGTGCAATGCCTTTAAAATTGTCCCAACATTGTCTGAGCCTGTAATGCAACTGCCCTCCCCATACAGTGAATTATACCTTAAGATCCAAATGTTATCCTTATAAAGTGCCCACCCAGACCTCCCCTCATCCCACACACCCCACACAGCCATGCCCAACCCAACCTCTCTCCTGCTGCCCCTCTCCCTGTTCCACCAGAGCCCTAAAATTCAAGAAGGAATTAACCACCCACCGGAATGCTCCCTCGCCCCTCAGTGACTCATGCACATCATATATCCCTCCCCACAATACGCATATAGTTAGTCTCATTATCTCATATAAACACAAATACAAATATAAATGCAAAGATCACATACATATCATGCACTCAATTTGTAGTTCCACTTATTGTCTCACACTCAGCTAAATATGGACCAAAACATACCCTGTCAAATTCAAAGGTCAAGTAAAAAAAATAAAGGAAGTTACAGAGCATTAAAACAGCGTCACTCCCAGCTGCTGCACCTGGTATGTCTATGCCTTCCTCCATCTCTACTCAAGTCTGGGTCAAGTTCCTGGCCAGCTTCCTTTTCTTTGCTGGGGGACCTGCTGCCAGCTAGATGATTTTGCAGTTTTCACCACTTCATCTGCCACCTCATGTTGAGCAAGCGTTAGTACACTTGCCTCCTGCAGCAATTTCCAGGCCTTGTCAGGCATCTTAGTTCGAATCATCTTCCATTCCAGGGTAAAGCAAAGCGCCAGTGAAAAGGTTCATCTATACTTCACATGCTCATACAAGCTTTTCCACCACAGGTTTAACGCTCTTGCGCTTACTCAGTGTATACGCTGACAAGCCTTGATAAATCTGTACCGGCTATCATTGCATTGTGCATGGCCACCAGAATGCACCTCTGCATTGCTTTGTCCTTATCCACAAATTTAACAATGCAGACAATGATGTCCCATGGTATACTAGGAGGTGGCTGCTTTAACGCCCAATGAGCTCTTTCCAACTCCAAGTCAGGCTGTTGCCCTTCGCTACCAAGCAATTGCTTGCAAATTAATTGTACAATGTGTGACACATTTTCATGATCACGCTCTCTGAGACACTGCAAATTCTTAAGTTCTTTCTTCTGTCTCTATTTTCGATATCAACTAACTTGTACAAGAGCTCGTCATACTGCACTGCTAGCACATCATATTTACTCTGCACTTTCAACAGTAATCGGTATGTTCATCCATGTGATTTTTGAGGCCTTCCACATGTGCACTCAGTTCTCAAAAGTCTTTATGCAGAGCATCTTAATATAATATCTCCCAGTTGGGAGAAGTGGGTTGGAATCACACTGTGCTTTCCGGTCTCCAAAACTGGTGAAGGGTTTATTCACAGCCGAGCTTCTATTCTCCACTATCAGTAAGCATGATAGCATGGAAACAAGGTATAAAATGCTTGAATGTCGATGGATTATCTCAAGTTATCGAGGGTCAGAAGCTCAGAGTTAAGCATCCATGCAGAAGGTTGATTCCTCCCATCTATCTCCTTTTTACTTTTCAACTTTCCATTTCTTTCTCTCACCCCCTATCTCTCCCATTTTCCATCTCACTCGTTCACTAGCCTCCCAATCCCTTCTACCTTTTCTATACTTCCCTGATGCAATTTTACCCTCTGTATTAACAATTCTCCTCCGACTCATTTCCTTGACAAACATCCATACTTCTCTCATATAATTCCTCCATTCCCAGCATCTGCCCTCCCTCAATCCACCTTTAAGATCAGTATCTCCTTCCTCTCCCTCCCTCCCACCCTTGTAACCCAGCATCTGCTTATTTCTTCCCTTCATCCCCTATCATCTTCCTATACCACTTATTTCATCCTCTCTTCCCTCCCTCCCTGCCTCTCTGTCCCTATGGGACAACATCTCTTTCTCTTTTCCCTCAATACCTCCCTCCAATTGTCAGCAGCTCTCCCTCCCTTTTGGCCTAAGGTCCAGCATCTCTTCCTCTCTCTTCTCTCCAATTCTCTCTCTTCTGTCCTCCTTCCCATCCTCCCCTCCACCCCTGGGTCTATCATTTCTCTCCTTTTTTTCCCTGCCTCGCTCAACTCCAATCTCTCATGCCCCATTTCTCCCTTTCTTCCTACTTTCCCTTAATTCTTGTCATGGAACCCAGGATGGTGAGCCCTTGGGCTGCAGCCAGGACTACAGCAGACAAATCCTCTGGGAGGCGCAGAGCAGAGGTGAACCAGAACACTGATCCATACAAGATACCAGACATTGCAATAGACAGAGCACACTCAAGACAAGGTGAACCAAAGCTGGCTAAAGCAAAAAACCAGGAATGGAACATGACAATAGCTAAACAGAAGAGCAACCCACTTCAAACTCCAACAGAAACCTTACAGAGAGGACTCAAACAAAAGCACACAGGGAAAACTCAAGACAAGGCCACCTAGCCATAGTAAAGGAACACTCATGGCTGTGCTACACAGCACTCAAGGATAAGGGAAAGCCACTCATAGGAACTCTCTAGGCTGTGCCACACGGCACACAAGGGTAAAGGAAGCCACTCGTAGGAATTACACAAGGCTGTGCCACAGGGCTGGCTAAAAGGAATAACAACAACAGCAAAGAGGCAGACTGGAGAGGTCACAGAGCTAGATACAGAGAAACAGTAGGTCTGGACATAAGGTTACGGCCACAACCATGACAATTCTCCTTTCTAGTCCATCATTTCTCTCTCTTTCTTCTCTCCTCTCCACCTTTGGGTCCATAATTTCTCTCTATTTCTTCTCTCCCATCCTCCCCTCCACTGTTTGATCCATCAATTCTATTTCTTCCTTCCTTCCCTCCCTCCCTTCTGCTCTTGGGTCCATCAATTCTCTCTATTTCTTCCCTCCTTCCATCCCCTAAACTCTTGGGTCCATCAATTCTCTATCTTTGTTCCCTCCTTCCCACCCTCCATTCCACCCCTGGGTCCATCATCTCTCTCTTTCTTTCTTTCTTTCTTTCATGCCTCCCTCCCTTCCACTCCCCTATCCACCATTTCTTTCTTTCTTCCTACCTCCCTTAAAATCTCCCTCATGATCCATCAATTCTCCCTCTCTTCTCTCTATCATTTTCCTCACTCTCTCTCTTTATCTCTTTCTCTTCCCTCCCTCCCTCCACTTCACTCTTTGGTCCATCATCTCCTCTTTCACTCTCTCTCTGTCTCTCTATCTATCTCTTCACCATCCCTCCACTTCATCCTCTGCCCCATCATTTCTCTCTCTTTATTCCTCCCTCCCTTCCACTCTTAGGTCCATCATTCCTCTCTCTCTCTCTCTCTATTCCCGCTCCCCCCAGCCCTCTACTTAGACCTCTGACCCATCATTTCTCTTTCTTTCTTTCTTTCTTTCTTTCTTTCTTTCTTTCTTTCTTTCTTTCTTTCTTTCTTTCTTTCTTTCTTCCTTCCCCATCCATCACTTCTCTCTCTTTTCTTCCTCCATTCCCTTAATTTCTCACTCTTGATTTCCTCTTTCCCTCCTTTTGTAATCCATAAGTACTGGCATACTGGGACAGACCAAAGGTCCATCAAGCCCAGCATCCTGTTTCCAACAATGGCCAATCCAGGTCACAAATACCTGGCAAGATCCCAAAAAAAATTACAAAACATTTATACTGCTTATCCTAGAAATAGTGGATTTTCCCCAAGTCAAATTTAATAATGGTCTATAGACTTTTACTTTAGGAAGCTGTCCAAACTTTTTTTTAAGTCTACTAAGCTAACCGCCTTTACCACATTTTCTGACAAACGAATTCCAGAGTTGAATTATACATTGAGTGAAGAAACATTTTCTCCAATTGGTTTTAAATTTACTACTTTGTAGCTTCATCGCATGCCCCCTAGTCCTAGTATTTTTGTTAAGCGTAAACAGATGCTTAACATCTACCCGTTCAACTCCACTCATTATTTAATAGACCTCTATCATATCTCCCCTCAGCTGCCTTTTCTCCAAGCTGAAGAGCCCTAGCTGCTTTAGCCTTTCCTCATAGGGAATTCGTCCCATCCCCTTTATCATTTTCGTCGCCCTTCTCTGCACCTTTTCTAATTCCACTATATCTTTTTTGACATACGGCGACCAGAATTGAACACAATATTCGAGGTGCGGTTGCACCATGGAGCGATACAAAGGCATTATAACATCCTCATTTTTGTTTTCCATTCCTTTCCTAATAATACCTAACAATCTATTTGCTTTCTTAGCCGCAGCAGCACACTGAGCAGAAGGTTTCAACGTATCATCAGCAATGACACGTATCATCAGCAATCCCTTTCTTGGTCCGTGACTCCTAACGTGGAACCTTGCATGGCGTAGCTATAATTTGGGTTCCTCTTTCCCACATGCATCACCTTGCATTTGCTCACATTAAACGTCATCTGCCATTTAGCCGCCCAGTCTCCCAGTCTCGTAAGGTCCTTCTGTAATTGTTCACAATCCTCTCGCGAGTTAACAACTTTGAATAACTTTGTGTCATCAGCAAATTTAATTACCTCGCTAGTTACTCCCATCTCTAAATCATTTATAAATATATTAAAAAGCAGCGGTCCTAGCACAGACCCCTGAGGAACCCCACTAACCACTCTTCTCCATTGTGAATACTGTCCATTTAACCCCACTCTCTGTTTCCTATCCTTCAACCAGTTTTTAATCCACAATAGGACTTTTCCTCCTATCCCATGACCCTTCAATTTCCTCTGTAGCCTTTCATGAGGTACCTTGTCAAACGCCTTTTGAAAATCCAGATACACAATATCAACTGGCTCCCCTTTGTCCACATGTTCATTTACTCTTTCAAAGAATTGAAGTAAATTGGTCAGGCAAGATTTCCCCACACAAAAGCCGTGCTGACTCGGTCTCAGTAATCCATGTCCTCGGATGTGCTCTGTAATTTTGTTTTTAATAATAGCCTCTACCATTGTCCCCATTGTCCAGTAGGTCTGGACATAAGGGCATGGCCACAATGGTGACAGTGAACTCAGGTTTCTCATTCTGTTTTTTTTCCTGGAGTTGAGAGATCTTGTTTTCATGGTCTATCTTCACTTTTTTTTTTTTTGGTGCCTTCCCTGTGGGTTTCCCTCCATTTGTCCCATTTTCTTCATAATTTTTATTTTCAGTACCTTCCCCCTTATTTTATTAGGTTTTCGGCTCTTCAAGCTTTCTTTCATTTTCATGCAGTTCTTTAGGCCCCTTTTATGGCTGAACACTGATCTTGATTTGAGCTTTGCCCCTTTTTGATGCTCATGATTGAGAAATTTAATTTAGCTGCAATTCTTTTTTTGATATTCAAGAAGAGTCCCAATGGCTTCAAAAGGTGCACCCAATGCAGTTTTGTGAACTCTGCAACTGACTCACAGATTTAGTGGTTTAGGTGCCTTGGACCTAACCATGAGCCTAACACTTGTTCTCTCTGTTTAAAAATACAGTTGAGGACACAGAGGGCATGTCAGGTCCAGTAGGAGAAATTTTTTGGCTCCTCAAAGACTGGTCCATCGACATTGGCAGCGGAAGCATCGACCTTGATGGCTTCTCAGACTTCATATACCATTGGAAGTGCACTGGCATCAAGAAGGTCTCTACCTCCCTCAACATCGGGTGCTGATAGTAGGCACAAGGACAGGTCAGCATCGGACCTAACACCAAGGATGCATATGGGTTCGATGTCATCCGCAGCAGCACCAAGGGATCACGATGCTGAGTGGTGAGGGAAGCCAAAGAAACATAAGCATCAGTCCCCTTCAAAGTATGGTGCTGGGAGTGCTGGGGCATCGGCATCACTGGTACCTGAGAAGCACCAACACTGAAAGGATAGCTCTTCCTCTTTTGTGGAGGTGCCAGTCCAGCAGTCTCTGAGCAGCCAGGTTCCCATTTCTGGTTCGACACCAGCTCTTTCTCAGGCTGTCTCCAAACCAGCGCTCCAGCCTTTGTCAATGCCTGCCCTCGATGAGCAGTACCAGGCCATGCTCAGGGAGAAGCTGGCTCAGATGTTTCAGCTGCATGCTGCTCAGGCATCGAAGGTGCTTGTGCCAGTTGCAGCTCAGCCTCTACTCCTTCCTGAGGCCACTAGTCTATCTGTGGAGTGGTCTTTGATACTGGTGCCTCGATGGGTGTCGATATCGTCAACCTGTGCAGTACCGATGTCTACATTGGGGGAGGAAGCTTCCCTGGAGTCTGAGAGTAGGGCTGTACCTCAGTGCCCTCTAGTGTGTGGACATGGTTCCACTGAACCAGGGCAGGCATAGACTCACACTGCCCATCTGGAGTATTGCAAGGACTCACTCTGCCCATCATAAGTACTGCAAGGAGTTGGACTTGGATCGCTCATGGGAGTCAGAGGAAGATCCTCATTACTTCTCAGAGGAGGAGTCATATGCAGTGCCTTCTGATTCCTCCCCACCTCAAGAGAGACATACATCTCTACCTGAGGATCTCTTATTTACAGGTTCTGTGAAGGAGATGGCTTTAGCCATCCTATATAAGTTGGAGATGGAGAAAGAGCAGAGATGTTATCTGTTCTGGCCTATGAATCTTCTCCTATGGAAGGGGTCACAGTTCCATTACCCATTCTACTCACTCTATCGTATCTGTTTCACTTATATATACTGTTATTTATCAACATTTGCTTGTTTCTGATCTGAAGAAGAAGGGTTACCTTTAAAAGCTAATCAAAAATATATTGTTAGTCCAATAAAAAAGGTATCATCTTATTTTCTTTTCTATGTTTTGTTTTATTTCTACTTATTACTTATACTAAAAGCAAAGTCGATTGAATTGTATAGCAATAAAGTTGTTGGGATGAAAAAATTCACAATAGTTGCATTCTTTGTAGTTGTGGTACTTTTACCTTTTACTCAAAAAGTATTATATTAGGCAATAACTTTATTTTAATTTTTACTTGTACATTTTTTAATGTGTTCACTGTACTTTTTACTTTTGCTTACGTATTAAAATATACATTTATTTTTACTTTTACTTAATTACTTTGGCCTAATACTTTGGTTACTCTAGTGTTCTCTAATGGTATCTGGGGTACCCAGGTATCATTATAGAATAGGTTCCCACTGAGTGTCCTTGGGGCACCTAAATAGAGCTGCCCAGTTGTTCAATTTCCTCCTTAGCGCATGAACTAGCACATGATAACTGTCACGTTCCTATAGCAACCGTTATCACAGCTGTGCACTAACAATTACCACACACTGATTCATGCGGTAACTGCATAGTACAGTTAAATTTATAAAATCATTTTCAGATATATGTGGTCACGTAGGTGTGCAAATGGCTTCTTATAAAATGACAATGTATAACACAATCACATAACCAGTCCAAAATAAAAGTTTTTATTTGTGAAAAAGTGCTCAGAAATAACTCAATGTCCCAAAGCGCATATTAAAAACACACATTTATAAGAGTGCCCATATATGTGTTTTTAATATGCATTTTGGGGCAATGAGTTATTTCGGAGCACTTTTTCACAAACAAAAATTCTCTTATAAAATAACAATTGGCCTAGAAGTCCATGCTTTGATATGATGATGCATACATTGTGGAATGAGTATGTACACATAATGCAGGCATTTACATCTGATTCAGGGTGAGTGTAAATGTCCATGCCTGCAGCCTAGGGACAGGTGTCAATCTTACTTGCTGTTTTGTAAGGCCTTGTAAACTTATTTGAGAAATTTCTAATGTTGTTATTTTACAAAGCCGCACTAGCATTTTTAGCTCGCGGTAAAAATCGGCTGGTGTTAAATGCTGAGATGCTCATTATATTCCTATGACATCTCAGCATTTGCCACGAACTAAAAATGCTAGCGCAGCTTTGTAAAAGGCCCCCTTTGTTACTTATTGTATACTAGTAAAAAACGCCCGTTTCTTGGAGAGATGAAACGGGCGCTAGTAAGGTTTTGGGGCACGGGGAGATGGGGTTTTCAGCATCGACGTACCATCAGTGAGGCAGCTGTCCCGCAACCCCTCTGTGATGCAGGTTCGGTGTGAGGCATGGCTGCCGAGTCGCTGAGGGCCGGGCACGGGGAGATAGCATTTGCAGCGTCGCTGTCCCAGCCGGGAGATTGAGTTTGTGTCCTGCTCCTGCAGTGTGCTCCGCCCTCGTCGTCATGACGTTCTGACGCGAGGGCGGGGCATATGGCGCTTCAGAGTTCTGAGTTCCGGTTTGGAGACCTGGGCAAACAGGATATCTCTGAGGCCTCACACTTCCGGTTTGAAGCAATTTGGAGGCTTCATTTAGAACGTTGGGGTTGCAAATTATGTCCGGAAGGGGCGTGGCTGGGGGGCGGGTCTATGACAGTGGTGCATGAGTGTGAGTGTGAGTGTTGTGTTTGCCTCCCGCAGAGTGAGCTTCAGCACAGATTGAGCTTCAGCAGGTGAGAGAGAAGGTGAGAATTATTTATATAGATTGTTGTTTTGATTGATGCAGTGTACACCGCTTTGTACCATTTTTGGAAGCTAGCAGTCTATGATTCCTCTGACTCTTATGCTTCCCAATTTCTTGCCTTAACGTCCTCATTCAATCTTCAGCTGTGCTCCTCTGCACCTACCCACCAAAATGGTCACTGTCTCGACCTTATCCTCTCCTCTAACTGCTTCCCCTCCAGCTTCTGTTCCTCAGCTCTCCCCCTTTCTGACCATCACCTATTAACCTTCACACTTAAGCACCCTCCTCCCCAGTCCCACCCAATCTCAACCCCCACATCTAGAAATCTTTAAGCTATTAACCCCCTTACTCTGTCCTCTTGTGTCTCTAACCTTTTCTCTTCCACCACTCTATCTAAGTCTGTCAATGAAGCCGTTTCTTCCTATGATACTATTCTCTCCCCTGCTCTGGACACTCTTGCCCCTCCCATGCCCCGTCCTACTAGGTGTACCAAACCCCAGCCTTGGCTGACCTCTAAAATCCGCTACTTTCATTCCTGTGCCCGCTCTGCTGAATGTTCTTGGCTTAAATCCCGCACACTTGCCGACTTCATTCATTTCAATTTCACGCTTAACTCCTTCCAGTCTGCCCTTTCACGGGCCAAACAGGATTACTTCACCCAATTGACAAATTTCCTTGGCTCTAACCCTCGACTTCTCTTTGCCACACTGAACTCTCTTCTCAAAGTGCCTCCGTCCCCAATTCTCCCTTCTCTTTCTCCTCAGACCCTAGCTGAGCACTTCCATGATAAAATCCATAAGATTAACCTTGAATTTTCATCCAAACTCTCCCCACCTCTCTCTCCCTTAGTCCACACCCCTACTCTCCTTCCTCTCCTTCTTTTTCCTCCTTATCTGAAGTTTCTACTGAGGAAACTGCCCTTCTTCTTTCCTCCTCCAAATGTACTACCTGTTCATCTGATCCCATCCCCACTTATCTACTTAACATTATCTCTCCTACTATCATCCCTGTCATCTGTCACATCCTTAATCTCTCACTGTCCACTGCAACTGTTCCTATGGCCTTCAAACATGCTGTTGTCACTCCATTCCTTAAAAAAACCCTCACTTGACCCTACCTGTCCCTCCAACTATTGCCCCATCTCCCTTCTTCCTTTCCTCTTCAAATTACTTGAACGTGTCGTGTACCGCCGTTGTCTTGACTTCCTCTCTTCTCAACCTATTCTTGACCCACTCCAATCTGGTTTCTGCCCTCTTCACTCTACTGAAACTCACTTACCAAAGTCTCTAATGACCTGCTGCTGGCTAAATCCAGAGGTCTCTATTCTATCCTTATCCTTCTTGACCTATCTGCTGCTTTCGACACTGTTGACCACACCATACTCCTAGATACGCTATCCTCGATTGGATTCCAGGGCTCTGTTCTTTCCTGGTTCTCCTCCTACCTCTCACTTCACACTTTCGGTGATCATTCTGGCGGTTCCTCTTCAACTTCCATCCCGCTTTCAGTTGGTGTCCCCCAGGGTTCTGTCCTTGAACCCCTCTTTTTCTCCATCTATACCTCTTCTCTTGGTACCCTGATTTCATCCCATGGCTTTCAATACCATCTTTATGCAGATGACTCTCAGATCTACATCTCCACCCCTGAAATCTCAACCATAATCCATGAAAAAATTTCATCCTGCTTGTCTGACATTGCTTCTTGGATGTCTCAACGCCATCTGAAGCTAAACATGACTAAAACTGAACTTCTCATTTTTCCCCCTAAACCCACTTCCCCTCTTCCCCCATTCTCTATCTCCATTAATGGCTCTCACATCCTCCCTGTCTCCTCAGCGCGTAACCTTGTCATCTTTGATTCCTCTCTCGTCTTCTCTGTGCATATTCAACAGATCGCCAAAACCTGTCGTTTCTTTATCTACAACATTAGCAAAATTCGCCCCTTCCTTTCTGAATACACTACCAGAACTCTTATCCAAACCCTTGTCACCTCTCGCTTGGATTATTGCAATTTGCTTCTCACTGGTCTTCCACTCAGCCATCTCTCTCCTCTCCAGTCTGTCCAAAATTCTGCAGCACGACTTATTTTCCGCCAAAATCATTATACCTACACTAGCCCACTCCTCAAGTCACTTCACTGGCTCCCTGTCCGATTCTGCATACAGTTCAAACTTCACTTACTGACCTTTAAATGCATCCATTCTGCAGCCCCCCCATTACCTCTCCACTCTCATCTCTCCCTACATTCCTCCCCGTGAACTCCGCTCACTGGACAAATCTCTCTTGTCGTCCCCCTTCTCCTCCACTGCTAAGTCCACACTTCGTTCCTTTTGCCTTGTGGCACATTATGCCTGGAATAGACTTCCTGAGCCTGTACGTCTAGCTCCATCTCTACCTGTTTTCAAATCTATGCTGAAAACCTACCTTTTCACCACTGCTTTTGGCTCCTAGCCACTACTCAATTGTCCTCCCCTTGTTCCTTCTCACCCAGTACTTCCCTCGCCCTTAATTGTCTTGTCTGCCTGAATTTTTAGATTGTAAGCTCTATTGAGCAGGGACTGTCTCTCTGTGTCAGGTGTTCAGCGCTGCATGCGTCTGGTAGCGTTATACAAATGCTAATAATAATAATAATAAATGCCTGAGAATAGAATTTCTGCTACTTATGGTAGTATTTTATATAGAAACGTAGACACTTGCTTGCCTTTAGATAATGGACTTTAAAAAGGTGTCTGTAAATGGGCATATTCTAGCCACCCCTTTTAAAATTACCCTTTACTTGTGCAAGTATGATATCACTAATGACATCAGCATGTACATTGCTTTATAATACTAATGAAACCCTTTTGTCAAGATGTTTCTTTTGGAGTAGTTTTGCTTACATTTTACTTTTATTTTCAAAGCTTGACTTTCCTGAAACATGAGATATATGTTTTGCTTTGAAGTACTGTCCTGACTGGAGGTCTGTTTTGGCTTTTTATGAGTCAGCACCTGAGCAAAATACAACCCAATCTGTTTACTTTTTTAGGGTAATTTTAGTTTTGAAAACAGCTTTCCAAAACAGTTATACTTTTTAACTATCAGTGAAGTACCTTATAAGAATAAATTGTGCTTTATTTATCCATTTATTTTTGTTTTGCCAAAAAAAAAAAAAATGGCTTTGAAGAGACAGTGAGTCTCTGGAAAGCTTGCCAAGGCAAATCCTCAGCGGTGCAGACAGGTAGTAAGATTAGCACTTTATTCAGTTGACAAGATTTATCACATGCTTGAAATATTTCAAATCTGTTTGCATATTGTTGCCTTAATATAATCCTCAAATATAAAGAAAATCACAGCTCACTGGGATATCTGATATTATTAGTATAGTTTCTGATATCACCCAAACTTGTTTTGAAATAAAGAGATTAGTAGCTGTAATCTTTGGCAAATAGCATGATCGGGTTTAACAAAGCATTGTTTTTAAGGTTGTTTCTTGTTTTCCCCTTTATCCTTCTTCTGTTTGGTGCTGTAACATCTGAGACTTTTGGGCAAACGTTGCTGTGGATCCAGAAGTAAAATACTGCAGTAAATATCAGCAACAGTCCCTCATGTTTCTTCTACACACTGAAACAGGAAGTTAAAGGAAAGGCTGTCTCCCTCTCCATTTATGCAGTGCTTGTGGCCCAGTGCACTGCAGCGCAGAATTGAGAAAATTTAGCTGATACAGTCATTAACCTTACATTTGGTATGTATGGTTTAGAACTGTACTCTGCTGAGTTAAAAGGTGATTTGGATCAGTGGTAAACAAAATCTGATACATCAATAAACCAATGATGGTGTAAGCATAAAATTGTATTACAGTCTGTCATAAATTAATTTCTACAGAAACCAAAGCACAAAATAAAAACACTGGAATAAATAAATACACAACTCATTTTAGAGTCCATTCTAGAAATATCTGCATGTGTAAATGACAATTTCAGATAGATGTTATTTCTCCGAGTACAAGCAATTATAAAATTCTCACATATGGGTGATGCTATCCATGGAGCCCAGTATAGCCACTGCCAAGTGCATTGTCACTTTAAATCTTTGAAGTAGTGCCCCCATGTGTGGGTGCCTTCCCGCCCAATGCTTGAGTGCGGGACCAGCAGTCTTTCGTTTTCTGTGGAGCAGAGAGGTTGTGTTTTAAATCTCTCTTCAGCACGAAAAACTTTTGCCTTTTTGGTGCCTTCCCTTTTTCAGAATACTTTTTCTTCCTATTTTATCTTTTCAACAATAATTTATATAGTTTAATCATTTTTTCTTCATACCTGGGAAGAATCACTTCTCATAAGTGGGAAGGATCAACCTTTATCGGGTATGCAACTACTCGAGCTCCCCGGGCCATAGAGCCTTTTGACCTTCTTTGGCCATTTTTCCCTTTATGTCATTGAGGGTCCTGAGTGGCTTTAAGAAGTGTACATGATGCAATAGGACTATTTGAGGCACAGATCCCTATAACTGGTGTGTTCAGTGCCTAGGTCCAGAGCACTGGAACATTCACTTCAGTGTGAAAAACGTTTTGGTTCTACATCAACATTGGCATCTGCATCGAGCATGGCAGGAGACTCAGTGCTTGATTTGGAACCTGCATCGGCATCAACATCGGGTGCAACCATACAACATTGAGAGGGTGCTACATCAGACTTGACATTGCAAACATGTCAGGAATCTAGGTCCTCCAGACACTGGGCCCATAGCTCCCATGCATCAATGTCCTCGATGTACAAAAAGTGTCCATGCTGTAGTGATCTCTCTAGTTCATTTTGCATCGATAGCCTTCGAGGTCTTTATCAGCCGGTATCGATGCCTACCCTTCCAGAGGAAATCAGGGTTATTCTTAAGGAAGAGCTTTTAGGGCAGTCTATACAGGCTTACAGGATGCTTGCACTAGCATCAGCCCAGCTCGTGGATACATTGGAGAGACAGTCATGGGAGAAGTTCTGCATACCAGCTCGATGTTGACCGTCATGAACAGCTTGCACCCAACTGACAAGTGTACCATCTTTAGCAGTGGAGCTTTCCCCAACCCTCCCCCCTTCACTTTCCCCCCAGACTCTGGCTGAGTTCTTTCATGATAAGGTTCACAAGATTAAATTTGAATTCTCAACTTGAATTCTCAACCAGGTCACCTCCACCTCTCCTTCCCTTAGTCCATTCTCTCAACCCTCCAACCCCTGCCTCCTTTTCTGAAATCACTGAAGAGTAAACTACACATCTTCTTTCTTCCTCGAAACTAACTACCTGTTCCTCTGATCCTATTCCCACCCATCTACTTAACACTATCTCTCCTACTGTCATCCCGTTTATCTGTCATATCCTCAATTTTTCACTGTCCACTGCGACTGTTCCTGATGCCTTCAAACATGCCGTAGTCACACCACTCCTTAAAAAACCTTCACTGGACCCTACCTGTCCTTCCAACTATCGCCCCATCTCCCTCCTCCCTTTCCTATCCAAGATACTTGAACGTGCTGTTCACCGCCGTTGCCTTGACTTTCTTTCATCTCAAGCTATTCTTGATTCACTTCAATCTGGCTTTCACCCCCTTCATTCAACTGAAACAACGCTTGCTAAAGTCTCCAATGATCTGTTCCTAGCCAGATCCAAAGGTCTCTATTCTATCCTCATCCTTCTCTATCTATCCGCTGCTTTTGACACTGTTGATCACAGCTTGATACGCTGTCCTCATTTGGATTTCAGGGCTCTGTTCTTTCCTGGTTTTCTTCTTATCTCTCCCAGCGTACCTTTAGTGTATACTCTAGTGGATCCTCTTCTACTTCTATCCCACTGTCAGTTGGTGTACCTCAGGGATCTGTCCTGGGACCTCTTCTTTTCTCCATCTATACTTCTTCCCTTGGTACTCTGATCTCATCCCATGGCTTTCAGTATCATCTTTACGCTGATGACTCCCAGATCTACCTCTCCACACCAGAAATCTCAGCCAAAATCCAGGCCAAAGTATCAGCCTGCCTGTCTGACATTGCTGCCTTGGATGTCTCAGCACCATCTGAAACTAAACATGACCAAGACTGAGCTTCTTATCTTTCCCCCTAAACCAACTTCTCCTCCTCCATTCTCTATTTCTGTGGCTAACACTCTCATCCTTCCTGTCTCATCAGCTCGTAACCTTGGGGTCATCTTCGACTCCTCCCTCTCCTTCTCTGCACATATTCAACAGACTGCTAAAACCAGTTGTTTCTTTCTCTATAATATCAGCAAAATTCGCCTTTTCCTTTCTGAGCACACTACCAGAACCCCCATCCACGCGCTTATCACCTCTCGCTTAGACTATTGCAACTTGCTTCTCACAGGTCTCCCACTTAGCCATCTCTCTCCTCTTCAATCTGTTCAATCTGTTCAAAGTTCTGCTGCACGACTAATATTCCGCCAGGGTCGTTATGCTCATATTAGCCCTCTCCTCAAGTCACTTCACTGGCTTCCTATCCATTTCCGCATACAGTTCAAACTCCTCTTATTGACCTATAAGTGCATTCACTCTGCAGCTCCTCAGTACCTCTCCACTCTGATCTCTCCCTACATTCCTCCCCGGGAACTCTGTTCACTGGGTAAATCTTTCTTATCTGCACCCTTCTCCTCCACCGCTAACTCCAGACTCCATTCCTTTTATCTTGCTGCACCATATACCTGGAATAGACTTCCTGAGCTGATATGTCAAGCTCCATCTCTGACCGTCTTCAAATCTAAGCTAAAAGCCCACCTTTTTGATGCTGCTTTTAACTCCTAACCCTTGTTCACTTGTTCAGAACCCTTATTCTATCATCCTCACTTTAATATTCCCTTATCTCTTGTTTGTCCTGTTTGTCTGTCCTAATTAGATTGTAAGCTCTGTCGAGCAGGGACTGTCTCTTCATGTTCAAGTGTTCAGCGCTGCGTACGTCTAGTAGTGCTATAGAAATGATAAGTAGTAGTAGTAGTAACTTTAGAAGCTCATATGCCTCAAGGCACCTCAATGCAAAGCTGATGTTCTGGTTGACACTTTCTTCCATGTACTTCTCATAAGCAGTAATTTGAAGAGTCTGACTCAGACCTCTCCTGTGTTAGATTTTGTAAGTTTGCTATAACTTGAAACTGATGTCTGATGCTGTGCTGGTGGGTGAGTAATTAAAAAGACTTTTGATTCTCTCTAATTCCTGTACAATTTTTTCTATAATATTTGATAGAATTTGTAAGTGTTTTAGCGAATAGCAAACCAAATTGCGTAGCCTAGTACAAATTGTGACCCCGACATCTACTAAAACTTCTATCTGCTCATCAGAGAGAAGATTGTAGTTTAATTTATAGAAATCTATTTTTAATGATTGTCCCAAGTTTTGCATTTGCTGTTTGTAGCTACTGCAGTAGAGATCAGGAATTGTTTTTTTCTGAGTGTAACTCAAGTGGAAGTTGTCTGATCAATTCTATCCAAAGTCCATTTTTCCACAATTTTCACCAAAATTCATAAGTAAATAATTGCTATTCTATTAGGGAATATATATTTATTTTATTTGAGCTCTCTATCAAATCTTACTTCTCATTCTTTTAATTTTTCTTTGTTCCTAACCATGCTTCCTTTTTCTGCTCTGAGTCCTTGGATTGCTAAAGCTACAGTCCTTTATAAAAGAAAAAAAAAGGCAAAGGATTGCTAGATAAAATTCTTTGTGGTCACAGGAAGCTTCTCTACATCCTTGTTTTTTAAATGTTTGATTTCATGGCTTTAAAACACTGTAACTAGAGATATATTTTACTTAGTTATAGTCAGATACAACTATCTAAATTAGTAAAATTCTGTGACTCAGATTTCTTTCCTTTGTTCTGGACTGCATGGCTTGGCCTAAATAAATTATAGGTGTCTCTGTTTGTCATGTTTACTTAGCAACATTCCTTTGTTTTCAATTCAATGCTAGAAATGTAGCTATGTTTGAGAGCACTAAGCTTTTCTTTGAAATGATTACTATCTCTGGTTACCTCCTTCTCTGTGTGAGCTCTCAAATCCTGCATTCCAGCAGTACTGATAAGGATTAAATTACCTTTTGTCTTTAGTCTGAAGCAATTAACGGAACACATTTGCTGACCTGGCACTGCTTTTGCATCATAAAAGGAAAAAAACAGATTGCCCTACAATTTTAATTCTACTGGCTTAAATCTAATATATATTTGATACAATTCTATTTCAGTGTTTCCTTTGTGTATATGATTTCTAGATAACAATTGTGTTTT
This sequence comes from Microcaecilia unicolor, assembly GCF_901765095.1. Classification (NCBI taxonomy): domain Eukaryota; kingdom Metazoa; phylum Chordata; class Amphibia; order Gymnophiona; family Siphonopidae; genus Microcaecilia; species Microcaecilia unicolor. Next base: position 312,099,373 of record NC_044032.1, on the reverse strand, counting down.
CCTGCTAAGAATTCTACAGTTTTATTTTCAGGATATTTAAAATATTAGGAATATTTGGTTCATATTCCAGTATGAAAATTTATGGTATTTTTCCCTGCTTGTTTTAAGAAACTATGACTGAAACATGTACATGTGCATCCTAAGAATGACATAGCTAGACCAGTGGAATATAAAGAAATATTTTCTTTCTTTTTAATTATTTCAATGCACTTCACCGAGATTTCTGATCAGCTGCAGAGATACGGAATCTCAATGGAGCATTTAAACAGTACTATTGTACATTTTTTCCTACTTCTGGACTAGCTATGCCATATTATTAATTTTTGCACATAAGAAGTACTTCTAGCCCTAGGACACTGTTTTGGTAATTTATCATACATACTCGTGTATAACACCATGTTTAATTTAAAGGTTATGCCCAGTACTGAATTTCAATAGCCTGATCTGATTACAACCTCTTAATTCTTTGTCTTTTATTTCGTTGTCTGTCTTTATGTTACCCCTTACATACAATCAGTATAAGGGGGGGGGGGGGGAAGAGAAATGAGACTTGATATACCACCTTTCTGGGGTTTTTCCAACTACATTCAAAACGGTTTATATATATTCAGGTACTTATTTTGTACCAGGGGCAATGGAGGGGTAAGTGAGTTGCCCAGAGTCACAAGGAGCTGCAGTGGGAATCAAACTCAGTTCCCAAGGATCAAAGTCCACTGCACTAACCACTAGGCTTCTCCTCTACACACTTCTGGCTTTTTTCCAATTTTGTGAGTAGTACAATCAGTACATATACAAAGTGTCTCTCCTGAATACAAATTAGTTGTGTATGCACTATAACAAAAGATTTATTTTCTGCATTCCATCGTAGGCATGTTAACTACTTATATTCTGTCTTTTATGAACATTTTTAATACATTTGTTACAGTTAAAGTGTAATGTTTTCACATTCAGCACAGAGCTAGGGTCTCTTTTTCTTTAAGAATAAACTTTTCCTTAAACATTACTTTTACTTGGATGAGATCTTTGCCCCATCTTGATTGTACAGACATGTGTGCTATATTTCTTGCCTGATCTATGTGAATCTTTGTAAAGCTCAGTCAATGATGCAGCTTTTGACTGCTTCATTAGGATTTTTCTTTTTTTTTTTTAAGCTGATTTTTGTTGCATTGGATTCAAAATTTGACATCCACATTTTAGATTCTGATTAGTATGTTTTCATACAAAGATAAATTTTACATTAACTGTGAGATTGACTGTAAGGCTGCTTGTATTTTTCTGTTATGTCTACATGTTACATACTTTTACAGTAGTTTTATTGTTCCCTTATGGTTACATTCTATTCCTCCCTAATATCCCTGAGCAATCAGCTGTAATTTGCAAGTGAGATTCATCAACACAGGATTTAACACAGTCCTGCTGAAACTTGTTTTGCTAATGTGATTTGTGCAAGGTAACATTTGTCTCCTGATTTACTTAATGTGTTTAGTTCATTCCCCTTTTGGCATCAACCAAAGTCTCCAGATCATGCATTCATGGGTGGATACATTTCGGCTGAAACTTAATGCAGAAAAAACTCAATGCCTAATACTCACCTCTCAACATAACAAGAACAAATTCACCGCCATTAACACATCAAATCTGAACCTGCCAATTTCAGACACCCTAAACATTCTCGGAGTTACTATCGATCGACACCTAACACTCGAAAGCCACGCGAAAAACACAACCAAGAAGATGTTCCACTCAATTAAATTAAAAAGAGTAAGACCTTTCTTCCCAAGGACTGTTTTCTGTAACCTGGTACAATCAATGGTGCTCAGTCATCTAGACTACTGCAACGCACTCCACGCCGGTTGTAAAGAGCAAATAATCAAGAAACTTCAGACAGCCCAGAACACTGCAGCTAGACTCATATTCGGTAAAACAAAATATGAAAGTGCTAAGCCCCTACGAGAAAAACTACACTGGCTCCCACTTAAAGAACGTATCACGTTCAAAATATGCTCCCTAGTTCACAAAATCATTCACAGAGATGCGCCAGCCTACATGTCAGATTTGATAGACCTACCACTCAGGAATGCCAAAAGATCATCCCGCACATTCCTTAATCTGCACTTCCCTAATTGCAAAGGTCTAAAATACAAATTAATGCATGCGTCAAACTTTACCTACTTGAGCACACAGTTATGGAATGCATTACCACACAACTTAAAACGATCCACGAACTAACAAGCTTCCGCAAACTATTGAAGACCCATCTCTTTAACAAGGCATACCACAAAGATCAACCAATGTGAATACACACAACTCCTCACATATATTCAGGACTATCTTACAATATCTGTTTGTAACACCACTATCATGTTTTATCATTATCATGTTGACCAAGATCCTTCTGTAGCACTAAATGTTTATTTTCTAATATATTTTCACCATTCATGTATTGTAAGCCATATTGAGCCTGCAAAGCGGTGGGAAAATGTGGGATACAAATGCAATAAATAAATAAATAAATAAATATACAGAAAAGATATTCTGTACTTTGAATGAAAATGTTTTGTACTGCCCCAGAACAAACACTGTCTTTCTAGGCGACTACCTAGTTTGCCAAGAGGGATATTTCTACATCATGATAATGCTAAACAGCTGTCTGTTCCCCCCTTTTTTTCTGTATTCTTTATTACCTTTGTTTAATATAAATGGAGAAACTGTGCTCCTATCTGATTACTTGATGCCCTAATCTTCTTTTTTTTTTTTTTTTTTAATTTTTATTTATCATTTTCAAAATACAATTTACATTTAAGTAAACATAGGAAAATCAGGTAAATTCAAAGGCATATTTTCCCCCTCCCCTATAACTCAGGGGGTGATAAAGGAAATTACATTGTTACTTAGTCCCCAATATGAAATCAAGATATAAGGAAATGAAATTAGGGAGAAAAAGCCCTAATCTTCTTTGTTATGCAAGTTATGAATTAGTTTTCTTACTACAAATATAGAACTTTATTTTCCCTGATTTCCACTGTTAATAATTGGATACTGATGCAATTTTATTTTTCCCTAATTTATTTTCCATAAATATACTGTGCCTATCTAATGCTTTTAAGAAGCTTATTTGTAATAGCCCAATGATAAAGATTTAAAAATTATGTCTTGAATTTTATGGAATACAATTGTGCAGAAGTTGAAAGCATTCTCCCATTAATTGAGGAAAATTTTATGTTTAAAGTTACAGAAATGTTTAAACAAATGAGAAAATCTATTTGTAATGAGAGCTGAAAATATGCATGTGTAAACTGAATCTATGTAGAAATGTTTATACAGGGACATGTATATGACTTCTGACATCCTTTTTTGATCAGACCAGTATGGCCATTGATTTTTATTGTATCCTACATATATCTTGAACTAAGCAAAGAATGAAATCTGAGAACACCTTAGAGTTAATACTATGTTATTAATGAATTGAACAAACATGGTATGGACTGTTTAGCTTGTTGGAAACCATGAGGCCCTCTAAGTGGAAGCCTTCTGGATGCAACATGATGCCTTCAATGTGAACCCCTGCCTGCCTTTGTGAACCTTCCAACTGTGTACAGACTGCTGCTTCATAAGCCTTCATGAGCCTACAAATAGGTGGGAAAATGTGGGATATAAATGTAACAAATAAATAAAAAAATAATAATAATAATACCAGAACCTACACTGACCGTGGATTTCTCTGATGCCAGGATTGTCTACTTATCAAATTAACAAAATTTTAAGTGACTTTGAATACCCTGCTTTCTAGCTGCTTACATTTTAAAACCACACATTATGGACTTTTCCAAAGATTTTATTTTTATTTCTGAATTATCTCCTTACATCAGAAGCTGTTTTATGTACTGTTGATGTTAATTGCTTATACATTGTTCACCATGCTATGGAAAAAACCTTGTTACTCCTGCTACACCACATGACGATGATTTTATACCTATTTCTATTGCTTCCTCTTCCTAGTGCTCTCTTATCACTTCCTATTTTTCTAATTTTCTTTCCTTTCTTCAAGGTCTCCTTCTTGGCCTCCTTAGTTTTCTAGCTCATCTCCTTATTATCTTTTCCTCTTTCCTCTGTTTTCTCTCTCTGTAAAAGAAATTGTTCTCTACACCTTTTACTACAAAAATTATGCTTAATGAAATGTCTGCTCTGATTTATTCTACCTCTACACCTACCACTCCCTTTCACCACTCCCACACCCAACCACACTTTCTTGCTGAAGAACCTGCCAAGACCTCAAGTCTGGTTTTGCCTCCCTTTTCCCTTTAATGGGAGTCAAGAGGGAATATATGTCTATAATTTTTAGCTATAAGCTATACAGTTTTACTTCAGGTATACTGCACTATTTTCCATCCCTCATCTCTCTTTTCCTATCAGCCACATGAAGGAATTTCTGGCTGGTCACATGCTCTGATGGAGAAAATGCTGCTAAGGCAACTGGCAACTCAGCTACCTGGTATATCCTGTTTCGAAAATAATTTACTGAGAAAAGGTATGGCAAGGACCAATTGCAAGCTTCCAGCACATATGAAAGTTCCAATTACAAGTCTCCAGCCCATATGTAGCACCTATGATTGGTCCAGGGTAGAGGAGAGGTGGATGCTCACCAAAGCCTATAAAACCATGCTGCAGACAAAGAAACTCTGAAAAAAAAAAAACTAGGCTTGGGGAGAGTTTCAGATCTGTCCAATGGCCTATGGTTTTTCCCGAGAGGGTTTTACTTTCCCCCCCTTCGTAGAATCTAATTCTCTATAGCTATGAATCTTTCTTTCATTCATTATTTCTTTCTCTGCCTTCTCTCTCCTTTCTCTCTGTTCTGTGACTTTTGTATGAAGAACAAACTTTTCTTCCTTCTTCATATAATTAGTCTAATTACTTATAGTTACCAGAGCTACTGATGTTAGATTTTTTTAAGTTTGTTATAACTTGAAACTGATGTCTGATGCTGTGCTGGTAGGTGAGTAATTAAAAAGACTTTTGATTCTCTCTAATTTCTGTAAAATTTTTTTCTATAATATTTGATAGAATTCATAAGTGTTTTAGCGAATAGCAAACCAAATTGCGCAGCCTAGTACACCTGGGAGACAGATCAAGACCCATAAAACCTCTCAGATGAGAAGTCCTATGGAATTCCATCTTATTCTCCTCAACCACCTCAGAGGCATAAGTATCCCCTAGAAAGCATATCCTTTGTCTTCAAGATGGCTCAAGCTATACTTTTGTAACATTTGTAAGCCCTTGGCCCAGGGGTGGCTGCGTGAGAATCACTCAACCACCTCTGAGTAGATGGAATCCCATAGAGACAAGAGTATCCCAAAGAACTGGACTGCATTGCAAATGGAAGTGAACTAAGGTAGCTTTAATGGTAGCAAAAGAAACATAATGCAAAAGGCAAACAAATGACTCAGTAATAACGTAAGAGAAGAGAGGACAATAAGCAGCCTAGCTGCACATCCTAACACTAGCTAAAGCAAAGCAAAACATTAAGCATGCAATATTGGCAAATAGTAAAACAGCCTAGCTGTAGAAGAAAAGCAAACACAGAGCACAAGAGACTAGTCAAAGGCCCACCCTGGCGGGCAACGGAAAGCAATAGCACTTAGCTGGAAAAGGTTCATTCTGTCAGGACTCTCAGGTAAGCCACGGGACCTCTGTGGCAAGCTCTCTCAGAAGTAGGAGATGAGCAGCAGCAGGGCAAAGGAAAAGTAGTCTCTTGAAGACCCGCTCTGCAGGTAGGGAACTTGAGCAGTCCACTCCACTCGCTGTAAGCAAAGAAGAAAACAATCACAGAGGCGCTCGAGCCGAATGCTCCCAGGGCAACCAGGTTTAAGCAAAGCAATACCCGAGGCAATGCTCCCAGGGCAAACAAGGTTTAGCAAACAATGCCCGAGCCCATGCTCCCAGGGCAAAAGGGTTTAAGTAAAGCAATGCCCGAGCCCATGCTCCCAGGGCAGGCAGGTCAGTAATAGTCTCTGAAATGCCCAAGCCGAACGCTCCCAGGGCAAAAGACACACAGAGGAACAGCACGGCAAACAGGAACCAGGAACAGCTCATGCGGATCCCTCCGCACTTCTAGCACACACAGTCCAAAACTCAGCACAGAGCCTACTCACTGCAGCCAACGACCACGGGGATGACTGGGGACTCAGCTGAAGGGCAAGTAGCTCTCAGGACTTCAAGGCAAGGAAGCAGGCTTCACTGGAACAGAGCCGGAAGAAGAAGCTGCAGCAGCAGCAGCAGCAGCAGCAGCAGCAGCAGCAGCAGCAGCAGCAGCAAAGAAACAGCTGATGGAACTAGCAGAGCCTCAGGCAGGCCTGAGCTCAAGCAGGGATTATTGCCAGAATACTGTGCTCACAGAGGCCAGCTTAAGAAGGGCTCAGCACTGACGACATCATCAGCTTAGCTTCCACCATTCCACAGTGACCCCACAGGTCACTGGCAAGAACTGAAAGGTAAATCTATGGGTCTAGATGAAGCAAGGCACTGACGAGCAAGCATAGGCGCCCGGTATAAGAGGCTTGGGGAGGCTAAGCCTCCCCAGTCCAACCGCAGCCCCCACCCTGCGAGCTGCAGACTTCCTCGTCTGCCCTCAGCTGCCATTTCCTGCCTTTGTTCCAGCCCGATCCCCCGCTCCCCCCGTCGTCAATCATCTCAAGTCTGCCTGCCCTCAGCTGCCCGATAGGCTAGCCCTCATCCCCTTCCTGCCCTCGCCCTACCTTAAAATATTGTAATTTTCCTCGAGCGGGCGGCGCCAGCATTGCAAGGAGCAGCAGGCTCCCTAGCCTTCCCTCGCATGGCTCCACCCTCTGCTGACCTACTCCCGCTCCCATGTCCCAAATGCCCACCCTCTTCTCTCCCCTAAGATCCCTTTCTTTTTTTTTTCTTTTAAATTTTACCTCCGAGTCTGGCAGTGCAGCGACAGAGTCAGTGAAAGCGCTCCCACTGAAAGCGCTTCCCTTCGCTCAGTGTCCCGCCTTCTTCTGACATCATGACGTCAGAAGAAGGCGGGACACTGAGCGAAGAGAAGCACTTTCACTGAGAGCGCTTTCACTGACGCTGCGCTGCTGGACTCTGAGGTAAATTTAAAAGAAAAAAAAAAGCAAAGGGATCTTGGGGGGGAGAAGAGGGTGGGCAGTTGGAGCAGGGGAGAGAGGGAGATGGATGGGATGGCAGGGCTCAGGGAGAGAGGGGAATTGCTGGATATGGGTGAATGGAGGGCAGGCAAATAATGTACAACAAGTGGATCCAAAACAAAAGGGGTCCTCGCACAAATGGTGTTTCCCAAACAAGGTCTTTATTAGAATAAATAAAATGACCCGACACGAATTGTGTTTCGGCCACAAGGGCCTGCCTCAGGGGTCTATAAATAAAAACATAAACAATCAAACCTACACATATTATAAAAAATGATAAGATAAAATAAAATAAATAATGAACAATAAATGATAATAATAATAATAATAACAAAATCAAAAACATGCTAAATATAAATTAACATGTAAAATGATTAAAATATATATGTAATGAAAATCTCATACTTAAAGGAACGTTCCTTTAAGTATGAGATTTTCATTTACATATATATTTTAATCATTTTACATGTTAATTTATATTTAGCATGTTTTTGATTTTGTTATTATTATTATCATTTATTGTTCATTATTTATTTTATCTTATCATTTTTTATAATATGTGTAGGTTTGATTGTTTATGTTTTTATTTATAGACCCCTGAGGCAGGCCCTTGTGGCCGAAACACGATTCGTGTCGGGTCATTTTATTTATTCTAATAAAGACCTTGTTTGGGAAACACCATTTGTGCGAGGACCCCTTTTGTTTTGGATCCACTTGTTGTACATTTGACTTTCGGTTTCTCCTGTGGTGAGATCACCCTCTGTGGGTGTTGGCTTCTATGAATGGAGGGCAGGGCAGGGGAGAGAGGAGCATGGATGAACATGGATGGATGGAGGGGGCAGGGGAGAGAGAGGAAATTTGCTGGATATGGATGGATGGAGGACATGGCAGGGGAGAATGGAGAGTTGCTGGACATGGATGGATGGATGGATGGAGGGGAGGGCAGAGGAGAGGAGCATTGCTGGACATGGATGGATGAATGGGGACAGGGGAGAGAGGAAATTTGCAGGATATGGGTGGATGGAGGAGAGGGCAGGGAAGAATGGAGAGTTCCTGAACATGGATGGAGGGGAGGGGAGGGCAGGGGAGAGAGGAGAATTGCTGGACATGGATGGATGGATGGGGCAGGGGAGAGAGGAAATTTGCTGGATATGGATGGATGGAGGCGAGGGCAGGAGAGAATGGAGAGTTGTTGCACATGGATGGAAGGAGGGGAGGGAAGAGAGGAGAAATGTTGGACAAGGATGGAGGGAAGGAAAGACAAAGGAAGGAGATGCACACAGATGGAGTGGAAGGGAGTGAGGAGAAATGCTGGACATGGATGGAGAGGAGGAAAGATAAATGAAGTAGATGCACATGGATGGAGGGGAGGGGAGTGAGGAGAAATGCTGGATATAGATGGAGGGAAAATTGCTGAATTTAAGGGCTGGATTGGAACCTTTGAGGGCAGATGTTTAAAACTGGAGAAGGATAGGGACAGCGCTACAGATGGTAGACAGGAAGCATAAGGACACAGAAGGATGGTGGACATGGTGAGAGAAAAAATATCAAATGGAAAGAAGACACTGAATAAAACAGGACACTGGGACCAAAGCTAATAGAAAAACTAAATGCTCAGACAGCAAAGGTAGAAAACATTTTTTTATTCTGAATTTATTAATTGGAACATGTCAGCTTTTGGAAATGTGCATCTGTGATATTTTGCATGTAAGTTTCAATTTTTCTAGTATTGCTGCATGCTGAGTCTAACTTCTTGAGGTAACTTTCCAGTTCAGTATTTTGCCTTCATATCTGTTGTGTCATGTGTTTTTCATGTGTGATCAAGATGCAGTATTCTGCTAGCGTGTAGTATTTGCAGCCCTTTTTTTGTTTGTTTGTTTCACTAGGTTGTGTACTGGTGTTTTAGAGCCCGGTGTAATTATAGTGCTGCCTTTCCACGCATAAGGTTGTAGCTCGTCCTGTCCTTGGAATTAGTGCTGTTATGGTTTGGTAAGGTTATGAGTGTGTTTTCGCACAAGTTTGTGTATAGTGTTTTGCAGTGAAGAGATTGTGTGTTGGCCTTACTGAGGTGGCACCAAAACATCAGAAAGGGTGTAGAGCTTAAATCATGACACACTACCTGTTGAAGGATCTACATATGGTTGTTAATAAAAGGAGCTCATTGTGAACACTATCCACACTAAAAGGGTGTTTTGTTGCTCTACATGAGAATTGTGATATTATGATCCTCTGTTTCATATTGTTGATGGTCTGCATTTTCCATATGGGTGCTATATTGGTGTATAGGGTCTGCCCAATGTAGTATTTATGGTACAGTAAGGTTCTGAGTGTGTTTTTGCACAAAGTTGTGCATAGTGTTTTGCAGTTGAGCGATTGTAGTTAGTATATGCTTTGAGCAACCATTTTATTCGTTGACATATGATGCATATCTAATATCTAAATTTAATAAAAGGTATTGTGACTATTTTATTTTTACTTATTTTTTTTTCTGTGTTGTCAGACAGTTATGGACTTAAGCTCCACCCCTGGTCCCACCCCTAACCCCACCCCCTTTAGCCTCCCCAAACAATTGGGCCACCGACCGCCTATGCGAGCAAGGCATGGACGTCGACAACTGTGACAACATTTTAAACTAGAAACAGAGAAAGAACCTCGAACAGAATTTTTTGAAGTTCTAGATTATGACTTTCCACCTAGAGAGGGTATTACAGTTCCCCTACATGAAAAGTACTTTATTAAATAACTGGGAGACCCCTCTGACAGTTCAGATTGTCCCAGAGAAAATTGACACAATGTATAGGCTACAAAAATGTGCAGAGTTTGAGAAAACACAACTACCACATAATTCCTTTGTGGTAGATTCCACTTTAAACCACACTCACAATGCTAGATCTCATGCTTCTGCTTCTCCAAGCAGAGAAGCAAGAACATTAGAATCTTTTGGCAGAAAAACTTTTCAAGCATCAATGTTAACCAATTGTATCTTGGATTATCAACTTTATTCCACCATCTACATAAAATCTCTTATACAGAGTATGCGATGTTTTGCAGAATTCCTTCTCTCTGACAAATAAGAGGAATTTCATAAGCTACACAGAAAACTTCTAGACTGTCATAAATATCTTGTGAAGGAGGCCTTTGATGTTTTGATGTCTCTTCACCTATCTCCACCCTAGCAGTAGCAATGTGCTGATTATCCTGGCTCAGGGTCTCTGACCTTGAATTTGATGTCCAAGAGCATCTAGCAGATGTTCCTTGTCAAGGAGAAAACCTTTTTGGTGACAACATTGAGGTGGTGGCTGACCTAATTACAAAACATACAGATACAATAAAGACTCTAGGCCTTAAACTTCTACTGCTTCTTCTACTCGAAGATATTCAGGAGGATTTCGAAGTTTCAACTTTCAAAAGGCGTTTGACAAGGTACCTCATGAAAGGCTACAGAGGAAATTGGAGGGTCATGGGATAGGAGGAAATGTCCTATTGTGGATTAAAAACTGGTTGAAGGATAGGAAACAGAGAGTGGGGTTAAATGGGCAGTATTCACAATGGAGAAGGGTAGTTAGTGGGGTTCCTCAGGGGTCTGTGCTAGGACCGCTGCTTTTTAATATATTTATAAATGATTTAGAGATGGGAGTAACTAGCGAGGTAATTAAATTTGCTGATGACACAAAGTTATTCAAAGTCGTTAACTCGCAACAGGATTGTGAAAAATTACAAGAGGACCTTATGAGACTGGGAGACTGGGCGGCTAAATGGCAGATGACATTTAATGTGAGCAAGTGCAAGGTGATGCATGTGGGAAAAAAGAACCCGAATTATAGCTACGTCATGCAAGGTTCCACGTTAGGAATTACGGACCAAGAAAGGGATCTGGGTGTCGTCGTCGATAACACACTGAAACCTTCTGCTCAGTGTGCTGCTGCGGCTCGGAAAGCGAATAGAATGTTGGGTATTATTAGGAAAGGTATGGAAAACAGGTGTGAGGATGTTATAATGCCGTTGTATCGCTCCATGGTGCGACCGCACCTTGAGTATTGTGTTCAATTCTGGTCGCCGCATCTCAAGAAAGATATAGTAGAATTGGAAAAGGTGCAGCGAAGGGCGACTAAAATGATAGCGGGGATGGGACGACTTCCCTATGAAGAAAGACTAAGGAGGCTAGGGCTATTCAGCTTAGAGAAGAGACGGCTGAGGGGAGACATGATAGAGGTATATAAAATAATGAGTGGAGTGGAACAGGTGGATGTGAAGCGTCTGTTCATGCTTTCCAAAAATACTAGGACTAGGGGGCATGCGATTAAACTACAGTGTAGTAAATTTAAAACAAATCTGAGAAAAGTTTTCTTCACCCAACGTGTAATTAAACTCTGGAATTCATTGCCGGAAAATGTGGTGAAGGCGGTTAGCTTAGCAGAGTTTAAAAAGGGGTTGGACGGTTTCCTAAAGGACAAGTCCATAAACCGCTACTAAACGGACTTGGAAAAATCCAAAATCCCAGGAATAACATGTATAGAATGTTTGTACGTTTGGGAAGCTTGCCAGGTGCCCTTGGCCTGGATTGGCCGCTGTCGTGGACAAGATGTTGGACTCGATGGACCCTTGGTCTTTTCCCAGTATGGCATTACTTATGTACTTATGTACTATTCATCTAAGCATCGCTACACACCTACTCCTCCTCCACCCCAATGGACTATACCCCAATGCTTGTATCCAAGACAGCAGCTGGGACAAAAAATTTCAGATGCCCTTTTAGTCTAAACAACAACCTAATTTTGACTCCTTCCTAGAGAGCATTGCCACTGTACAGTTGTCCAGTTGTCCATGTCAAGTGACTTACCTGTTAGGAGGAGGCTCATTCTCTTCCAAAAGAGGTGGCTTCTCATAACATCTGACCGATGGAGCCTACCATTCAGCATGGCTACACTCTGTGTTGGCAAAAAAGACTCTCCCCTCCCCCAATGATCCATCAAGACAGTCTCATTTCAACTCCCTCCAAATGAGATTACTTTGAGAGGAGGTCTCAGCCTTCCTCCAGCAGAATGCAATAGAACCAGTTCCTCCACCAGATAGGGGTCAAGGGTTCTACTTCAGATAGTTTCTCATTCTGAAAAAGACAGGAGTTCTATGAAATCTAAACAAGTTTTGTATGGTATCCCTGGGGTCACCACTTCCCATGATACAACTCCACGAGTGGCTTTGCTTTCTAGCCCTCAAGGAGGCATTTACCCATATATCTATTCTCTCTGCACACAGAAAATTCTTCTGCTTCTGCTGTGGAACTCTGTGCTATCAGTACAAGTGTCTATTAGTTGTAGCTGCAATACTTCACAGGTGTGGCATCCACATCTTCCCCTACCTGGATGATTGGTTAATCAAAGCAGCCTCTCAGGAGTGTACCAGCACTTCCATACAGTCTGTGATATGACTCCTAGAACTCCTTGGAATTGTCATCAATTACCCTAATTCACATCTTGAGCTGGTACAGACCTTAGCATTCATAGAGGCTCTCCTTGACAGAATTCAAGATCAAGCATTCCATCCTCAACTGAAGACAAACAATATATTACAACTTTCCACTCAGGTATCCCAGTCCACTCATATATCTGCTCATCAGATGTTCTGCCTTCTCTCAAATGGCTTCAGTAGTCCATGTAATGCCATTAGCTTGTCTTCACTTCTGAATTCCTTGGTGGACACTCTCCTCTCAATGGTCCCAAACCAAGGGATTACTTTCTGCTTGAATTTAAATAACTCCACAACTACGCCACTCTCTACAGTGGTGAATAGTGTCCCACAAACTCACCTGAGGTCTTCTGCTCCAATCCCCTCCACTCACAAGGTTCTCACCACAGATGCTTCCATTCTGGGTTGGGGAGCTTATCTCAATTGTCTTCATACACAGGGTTCTTGGTCCCAACAAGAACAACAACATCATATCAATCTCCTGGAATTGCAAATTGTTTGGAAAGGGAAAGGGAAATGGGACTTGATATACCGCCTTTCTGAGGTTTTTTTGCAACTACATTCAAAGTGGTTTACATATATTCAGGTACTTATTTTGTACCAGGGGCAATGGAGGGTTAAGTGAGTTGCCCAGAGTCACAAGGAGCTGCAGTGGGAATCAAACTCAGTTCCCTAGGATCAAGGTCCACTGCACTAACCACTAGGCTACTCCTCCAGAGAATCATATTCTAAATTATAGTAAACATATTAACATAGTAAATGACTGCAGCTAAAGACCTAAATGGTCCATTCAGTCTGCCCAAAGGTCACACTCACTATCAAGTCATGATTAAACCAATAATGAATGTGATATACAATACTTGATCATTGTTTCTCTTTTGCATTTCTAGGACATAGACCATTGAAGTTCGTCCAGGCTTGTCCTTAGTTTCCAACTACTGAAGTTGCTGTCGAAGCACACTCCAGATCCATCTTGTCAACTGCGGGACACAGACCATAAAAGTCTGTCCAGCACTGTCCTCATATTACAAATTACTGGAGTTTGTCAAAGCCCTCTCCAGCCCATCCTAAACTGGATTACCAAATACGAGGCCCAAGCTGTACAAATCTGCCCAGCACCAGCCTTAATTTTTCACAGCCAGAGTCACCACCTAAAGCGCCACTCGACATTCAAACACACATGCAACCACTTAAGTTTTGGTTTTTTTTTTAATACAATTAACTTTCTAATTAGAGATCCTCTGTGTTCATCCCACACCTTTTTGAATTCTGTCACCATTTTTTTCTATCACCTCCCTCTGAAGGGTATTCCAGGCATCAACCACCCTCTACATGAATTACTCCTAAGTCTATCTCAATTAATCTTCTCTAGTTTTACCATTTTCCCTTCTCTGGAAAATATTTATTTCTATATTAATATCTTTCAAGCATTTAAATGTCTGTAACATATTTTCCCTTTCCCTCCTCTTCTCTAGGATCTTCCAGTCTCTTCTCATATGTCTTTTGCCACAAACCCCATACCATTTTGGTTGCCTTCCTCTGGACCGCTTCAAGTCTTTTTTTACATCCTTAGCAAGATACAGCCTCCAAAACTGCACAATACTCCAAGTGGGCCTCACCAATGACTTGTACAGGGGCATCAACACCTCCTTTCTTCTGCTGGTTGTGCCTCTCTCTATACAGCTTAGCATCCTTCTGACTATGACCACTGTCTTATCAGGTCATACTTGTTCACACAGACAATCAAATATATTACCTGAACAAACAAGGAGGAACCGGTTTTCATCTTATCTGTTGCCAAGCAATCCAAATTTGGACTTAGGCGGCTTCTTGAAACATCTGTATAAGAGCTGTCTATCTAGCAGGCAAGCAGAATGCTGTAGCAGACAAACTGAGCAGAGTCCTTCAGTCTCATGAATGGTCTCTCAGCACCTTGGTCACTCGTCAAATATTCCAGCAGTGGGGAACCCCCATGATAAACCTGTTCACTTCTCAGAACAAGCTTCCCCATTTCTGTTCCAGGCTCTATTTTCCCAACTGTATGGCCCCAGATCTTCTATACAGTTTCTCCCCATTGCCTCTCATAGGGAAAACTCTTCTCTAACTGCGCCAAGGGACCATAATTCTAATTGCTCCCTACTGACCTCATCAAATCTGGTTCCCTCTTCTCCTAGAATTGTCATCCAGAGAACCATTCAGGTTAGATCTTTTTCGAATCTTAATATCACAGAATGAGGGATCCTTCCTTTATCCAAACCCTTGCTCTCTATCCCTGACAGCTTGGTACCTGATGACATAGATCTGCATTCATTAAACCTTCCTCACACAGTCTCTAGAATACTCATTGCCTCTAGGAAATCATACACATGAAAATGTTACCATTTAAAGTGGAAAATATTTTCTCTCCGGTGTTCAGCTAGATCGTTTGACTTCACTGTATGTACTCTACCTATCCTTATGGAGTGCCTCCTCCATCTTTAGGATTCTGGACTCAAAACTAATTCAGTCAGCGTACATTTGAGTGCCATCAGTGCTTTTCATACTAAAATTGATAATAACTTAATTTCAGTTCATCCTTTGATAGTTCGATTCATAAAGGGTTTATTTAATTCCAAACTTCTCATCAAACCACCTCCAGTGGCATGAGATCCCAATGTCATCATCTCTGCTCTTATGAAACCTCCATTTGAGCCACTTTGTTCTTGTTCTCTGAAGTTCCTCACTCTTACTTCTGCCAGAAGAGTCAGTAAGCTTCAAGCCCTTGTGGCAGATGTACCATACACCAGATTCTACTATGACAGGGGTGTACTCCGAACCCACACCAAATTCCTCCCTAAGGTGGTTTTGGAGTTCCATCTGAACCAGTCCATTATACCACGTCTTCTTCCCTAAACCACACTCCCATTCTGGAGAAGCAGCACTCTATGCCTTAGACTGCAAGAGTGCTTTAGCATACTATCTAGAATGGACAAAACCTCATTGGAAATATTCCATTTGTACTAGTTTCAGATCATTGCTTATAATCTCCAGCCTACCCTCACAGTCACATGACAAACTAACTTGTGATACATTTGGCTCTTTTTTTTTCTTTTATCTTCTTTTTTACTGCTCCTTCTTATTTTACTTAAGTTTCATTGCTTTGGTTCACTCTTCTGGTTGTGGCCAGACTACTTGATTGTAAATTCCTGATGTATATTAGCATTATTATTATTATATGCTATTATTTTATTTAATTGCTCACATTCATTTTTTGAACAAGGAGTATTGTTGGATCTATGCTTTGGTGTCAATGAAGTGTTGCTATTGTTGGCATCATTTCCAGGAAGTCCAGAAAACCATCATAGTAACATAGTAAGTGACAGCAGATAAAGACCTGTACAGTCCATCCAGTCTGCCCACAAGATAAACTAATTTTACTTGATATGTGATACTTTATATGTATACCCATATTTGATTTGTCCTTGCCATTCTCAGGTGTAAACACTTCCCCCACCACTTGGCTGTGATTCGACTTTCCCAGTCCTAGGCCCATAGGCGCCCAGTACAGGAGGCTTGGGGAGGCTAAGCATCCCCAGCCCAATCGTGGATTTCCAACTTTCCTTGGCTACTGCAGTGCTGCCCTCACAAGCACAGCGCTTTTGCCAGGCAGCTTTGGCTCTCCCTCCTTCCTTGGTTCCCGCTCTCGGCTCCCCGATCGGCAGCCCCCCCCCCAACGTTTTAACCTTTACTTTCTGTGGCAGGCTGGCAGCGACGTCAATCAATGAAGGCTACAGGCTCGCTTCCAGCTTCTCTCTTCACACAGTGCCCCGCCCTCGCGGAAACAGGAAATGCATCATCGTTGAAGGCGGGACACTGTGTGAAGAGAGAAGCTGGAAGCGAGCCTGTGTTGTGCCTGTGGGATGTTAGTTTTCTAAAACAGCAGTGTGAGGAACGGCTGACGAGTAGAGGGATCATATGATAGAAGAAGGACGTACTGTGCTAATAGAAGATCTCGCAAGGGCGCTGCGAGACCAAAAATCAGATACCGAATACTAAAAGGTAGAAAAACTAATGTGAATAGATTATTTAGATAACTATCACAACCTAAGGCAGATCCGTGAATGATGATTGCTTACCTTAAAAAAAGACCGTTGTGAAATATCTGTCTCGAAAAGAAGTATCACTCTGCGATATAGGAAAACAGCTGATGTGCAATGAATGCCTTTATGTGAACGAAAAATAGCGGGAAAAAGTGGCGGGTGACGTCAGCATTGATGTATGCTGCACAGGGAGAACCTATCAATGATATGTGCCAAAAGACAGATCATTGGGGGACCAAACTGAAAATCAAAATGAATCGAATGCAAAACATCCTTTTTAAAAACATCCTTTTAAAAAAAGGGGGGAGGGCTAATGTCGAAAAATTGACATGCGTGACGTAATCCATATCGTGGAGGGGGTGAATGAAAAGTAAAAGTGGGAGCGGCCACAGGTTGATTGATGTGGTGTTGTAACCGGCTGATATAAAGAATCAAATGGGATGGAAGGCACGTTTTGTATGGACATGGTGAATTAGGTCAATTTAAATGTTAAAAGGTTGTAGTAAGCATTGATGACTAGCTGGATGTTTAAAAATGATAGAGTATAGGAAAAACATATATAAAAAAAATAGAAAGATGTATAAAAATATATATGTATACATAAAAAAATAAAGTGTTGATATCACCTAACCTTATGTAAACCAGGGAACTGCTATATTCGAGTACACATGATTGTTTAGTAAGGGTGTTCAGGAGAAAGATAACAGCGTATCATAAATGAGACATGGTAGTGAACTGATGGTATTAGCAAGGCTTTTGGAAATGTACATCTGTGATATTTTGCATGTAAGTTTCAATTTTTCTAGTATTGATGCATGCTGAGTCAGACTTCTTGAGGTAACTTTCCAGTTCAGTATTTTGCCTTCATATCTGTTGTGTCATGTGTTTTTCATGTGTGATCAAGGTGCAGTATTCTGCTAGCGTGTAGTATTTGCAGCCCTTTTTGTTTTGTTTGTTTCACTAGGTTGTGTACTGGTGTTTTAGAGCCCGGTGTAATTACAGTACTGCCTTTCCACACATAAAGGTTGTAGCTCATCCTGTCCTTGGAATTAGTGCTGTTATGGTTTGGTAAGGCTATGAATGTGTTTTTGCACAAGTTTGTGTATAGTGTTTTGCAGTGGAGAGATTGTGTGTTGGCCTTACTGAGGTGGCACCAAAACATCAGAAAGGGTGTAGAGCTTAAATCATGACACACTACCTCTTGAAGGATCTACATATGGTCGTTAATAAAAGGAGCTCATTGTGAAGACTATCCACCCTAAAAGGGTGTTTTGTGGCTCTGCATGAGAATTGTGATATTATGATCCCTTGTTTCATATTGTTGACGATCTGCATTTTCCCTATGGGTGCTATATTGGTGTATTAGGTTCTGCCCAGTGTAATATTTTTGGTACAGTAAGATTCTGAGTATGTTTTTGCACAAAGTTGTGCATAGTGTTTTGCAGTTGAGCGATTGTGGTTAGTATATGCTTTGAGCAACCACTTTATTCTTTGACGTTACATATCTATTATCTAAATTTAATAAAAGGTATTAACTGTGACTATTTTATTTTTACTTATTTTTTTCTGTGTGTTGTCAGACAATTATGGAGGTAAGCTCCACCCCTAACCCGCCCCCTTTAGCCTCCCCACTGACCGCCTATGCCTAGGCCCAACTCCACACCAGGTTTACTAGGTAACTCTGGATGCTTGGCAGTTCAAACAATATCAAACCAGTCAGAAATTTCCTGTATTTAATTAGGAACAGTCTATTCCCTGGGGCTATATGCCTTCCCGGGCTTAGTATATAGCTCCAGCACTCTTGTAGTTTCAACTCAGCAACAAAAAGAAAAACAGAAAAACAAGCTCTTTCCTACAGGTATTAATCCAGCCCTGAGCCTCCCAGTCCAAATCCTTCCGTCCCCCCGTTCGTCAAGTCCACTAATCCTTGGGCAAAGGTTCCAGCATTTTTCCCAGCAAAAAGGTTCCCAAAGTCCATTCAGCAAAAAGCCCCAAAGTTCTTTCACACAAAAGTTCTCCAAAGTTCATTCAGGCAAAAAGGTTCTGCTGCACGCTTCACACTCACCCTAGCAAACCCTCACCTCAGAGCAACCTGAGGAAAGGGGACCCCATCCCATTCATACCAGTCACTAACTCCTGGTCACGCTTGAGCCCAGGGCCAGGTGGAAGCTACTTCCCCAGGAAACCCGCTCAGATATTCTCTGGGCTTTCCTCTCAATGAATTGAACTAACCAGTTCATCAAGGTTGCTAACAGGCCCTGAGATTGCCCCTTTTCCACCCGGGCTAAGGCAGAAATATCCATGGGCTCTACCTGCATTCCTTCACCAACCTCTTTGGCCTCAGTAATCACCTATTCAGGCATCCATTCCATAGGCTCTATCTGTCTCTCCCCTCTCCCCAGCAGCTCCCAATCTTTATCATGAGCCTGCTCAAAGGCCTCCTCCTCCTCACTCCTGGGAACCTGGGAGTTGTAGTCTGGTTCACCTTCTCTAAGGGAGTCTAGTGGCCTCCTCAGGGAGTCAGGGGCATTGCAGTTCTGGTTAGCCTTTCTAGAGGGTTCAGGTGATCCTTCTCGAGCATGCTGGGATCGGTAGTCCCTCCATTTTTCCCACCCCTGCCTGCCTCTCCAGTGCCCCTGTCCGGAGTTCCGGTTCCTGGATCTGCCTACCCCCTCACAGGGGTCTCACAGGGCCATATAAGTCTGCTCAGCACTCTTCCTGTACTAAAAGTTCTGAAGCTAACGTCGAAGCCCCTTAAAATTTACACTCAAGCCGATCCCTATCTATTCAGTCATGATCAGGGCGTAGACCGTAGAAGTCTGCCCAGCACCAGTTTTGCTTCCCAATTACCAGCGTCGCCACCCAATCTCTGCTAAGATTCCATGGATCCATTCCTTCTAAGCAGGATTCCTTTGTGTTTATCCCACGCATGTTTGAATTCCATTACTGTTTTCATCTCCATCACCTCCCGTGGGAGGGCATTCCACATATCAACCACCCTCTCTGTGAAAAAATGCTTTCTGACATTACTCCTGAGTCTGCCCGTTGTATAATTATAGTACAGCAAGAGGCCCTCACTGGATGCCCACCGGAAGGGTGGAAGGCCAGATTTTAGACTCAGGCTGTAAAAATACCAGCTAGGTTTAAAAATCTATGACTGGCTGAGCAAGGACTTGCTTTTCCTGCAAGTTAATATGTGTTCTAGCTTGAGACCTATCCACTGGAATAGTGGTGGGCCAAGCTACATAGCTTTAAACAGCTGAAGAGCACTGACTAGGCCTCATTAGAATTTGGTGTGACATTCAAAAGCAGTGCAAAAGCCAAGATCAAGGAATTGATGGCTAAAATCCTAACCCAGATCACAAAATGATTTGAACCTAATATATCCAAATTTAGATATCTTCATAAAAAAGTTGTTTTGTTCATGTTTTGATGCTTGGATGTCCGTATCTAAGGAAGTGATTACAAAAAGGGAAGTTGCACAACAAGTTGCAATACTAAAACGGAAGAGCACCTGGCCGGAGGGCATGACTCATAGATTAAGCAATATTAGAGAAAAAAATCTCTCTCCATAGACTTGTATGGTGACTAAATTGTATAAAAGCAGGGTGCATGCAAGCCCTCGGGAGAACTTTTCTCCAACGCCTCGGAAGCAGCAGAGCTCCGGTCAGCTGAATCCAGAATTTGTCTGATGAATGTATCTGATTAAAAGTCTGATTTGTAAATAAACTCCTCATCCCAAATGGTGATTTGTGGGTTTCACTTAATAATGAAAGGCTGTAAGTATAAATGCTTTTGTCGCATCCAGCAGCTATCTTTCACTGCATTGTATAGCTTGTAATCCGATACCAGTTTGTCATAAGGCTGGTACCTTTTCCTTGGACCTAGCGTCTCTCTCAGTGGCAATTTCTCTTAGAACTTCACAACCCCCTGATTACCCCAGTACTAGTGCTATTTAGAGATGGAGTCAGATTAAGGTCACTCTAGCCTTCTTGGGGGGGCTTGGGACCCCTTAATTTCTCAACACCGTCTTCAACCTCAATTCATGTCCTCTAGTTCTACCACCTTCCTGTCTCCAGAAAACATTTGTTTGCAGATTAATACCTTTCAAATATTTGAAAGTCTGTATCATGTCAGCCCTGTTTCTCCTTTCCTCCATAGTATACATGTTCAGGTCGGCACGTTTCTCCTCGTACGGTTTGCAACGTAAATCCCATACCATTTTTGTAGCTTTTCTTTGCACCGCTTCCAGTCTTTTTACATCCTTAGCTAGATACGGCCTCCAAAACTGAACACAATACTCCAAGTGGGTCCTCACCAACGACATGTAGAGGGGCATCAACACCTCCTTTCTTCTGCTGGTTATACCCCTCTCTATGCAGCCTAGCATCCTTCTGGCCATGGCCGTCGCCTTGTCATATTGTTTCTTCACCTTCAGATCCTCGGACACCAACACCCCAAGGTCTCTCTCCTGAGTTGAGCTTACTAATCTCTTCCATCCTATCCGGTATCTTTCTTTCGGGTTTCTGCACCTCAAGTGCATCACTCTACACTTCTTGGCATTAAATTTTAACTGTTTGTTTTAAGAAAAGGGGATATATTTATATAAAATAGAGCACTCCTATATTAACACTCTTATATTAAGCCTTAGTAGCGGGATCCGGGAACCTGTGGGACAGCAGTTCCACTGTATGTATAATGTGGTGGTTCCTGATGAAGTGCCACAAAATGCGGTCACACATTGAGGAGCTGGGGATATGTTTAATTCCAGATGGCCTGAGCGAAGTTCTCCTGCAATGATTGAGCAATGATATAAGTGGAGAAAACAAGATCACATGACTGAGGATCAAGTGGTTCGTTTACAACATATTTTTTAGCACATGAGTTTATGAAATTGTTTTAGAAAAGAAGAACTTGAGGATCTTAGGCAATATAAATTAACTGCGTGGATAGTGGCCAAGGACGGCCTTTGATGTCAATGGACATTTGAGTTAAAGCAACAGCAGGCGCTGATTTAGAGGTTGCAGCACAATGAGAAGATTCTTCTTTTTCATAAAGGCTGTGTGAGCAGTATTGAACTTTGCCCTGCTATAGAGTGCTGTATGTTTATTGTCTTTGCATATGTTTATGTAATAAATTGGATTTTGTTATATATTGCTGATCTGGAGCACATTTGGAAAGAGTATTACATTTTAACTGCCAGACCCTTGACCATTCTTCTAACATTCAGAGATCCCTTCTCATTGTTTCTACTCCCTCCAGGGTATCCACTCTATTGGCTAATTTCATGTAATCCGCAAAAAGGCAAACCTTTCCTTCCAACCCATCAGCAATATCTCCCACAAATACATTAAACAGAATAGGCCCCACCACCTACCCCTGAGGAACTCCACTGCTCACCTTCCTTTCCTCCGAGCGGATTCCATTTACCACCACCCTCTGCCACTTATCGGTCAACCAGTTTCCTATCCAGTTCACCACTTTCGGTCCTAAGTTCAACCCTTTCAGCTTATTCACGAGTCTTCTGTGGGGGACCATATCAAAGCCTTTGCTGAAATCCAAGTAGATTACATCTAGCGCACATCCTTCATCCAGTTCTTTGGTCACCCAGTCAAAGAACTCAATAAGACTTGTTTGGCAGGATTTTCCTTTGGTAAAGCCATGTTGCCTCAGGTCCTGTACCCATTGGTTTCTAGAAAGTTAACTATCCTTTCAGCAGCGACTCCATCATTTTTCCTACCACAGACGTGAGACTTACTGGTCTGTAGTTTCTCACTTCTTCCCTGTCTCCACTTTTGTGAAGAGGGACCACATCTGCTCGTCTCCAATCCCATGGAACCTCTCTCATCTCTAAAGATCTATTAAATAAATCTTTAAGAGGTCCCGCCAGTACCCTCTGAGCTCCTTCAGTATCCTGGGATGTATCCCATCCGGCCCCATAACCTTGTCCACTTTCAGATTCTCCAGCTGTTTATAAACTCTTTCTTCCGTAAACGGTGCAGTATCCACTCCATTCCTAGATGTTCCCTTGGCAGCCAATAGCGGTCCTTCACCAGGATTTTCCTCAGTGAACACCGAACAGAAGTAACTGCTTAGCACATTCGCTTTATCACTCTCCACATAGCCATTCTCATCATCTTTCAGTCTTGCAATTCCATTCCTATCTTTTCTCCTTTCTCCAATATATCTGAAAAAGGTCTTGTGACCTTTCTTTACATCTTTAGCCATTTTTTCTTCTGCTCGCGCTTTCGCTAGCCATATTTCCCTCTTCACGTCTTTGAGTTTAATCCGATAATCTTTTCCGTGATCCTCTCGTTGCATTCTTTTTTTATTTCTTGAACAAAGCCTCTTTTGCTCTTATTTTTTCAGCTACTTGTTTGGAGAACCATATAGGCTTCCTGCTTCTCTTGTTTTTGTTTACTTTCCTTGCATAAAGATCAGTTGCCATTTTATAGCAGCCTTTAGTTTTGACCACTGATTTTCCACATCAGGAGCTTGAACTCCCCCCTCCGAAGGGACATCACCTTGTAGTGGTGGAAGGGCTTCCGTGTTAATGACTCAGAGGGCTATGCTGGTTACCCATATCAGACAGGCCTCTGAGGAGAAACCAGGCAAAGAGTGTCTCAAACTGGGAGATTGGTGAGATGGTGACCTGGAGCTCGTATGCCCAACGGCCCAGCTGCCCTCTGAGGTTTTGTCTTCTTTATGTAAATTTCCTCTCTGCAATTGCATTTTCCTTAACTGAGAGGAAGGGAACAACCGGCAGTCAGCCGCTGATGGCCAGCGTTTTGTTCCCTGAGCAGCAAGTGCGGGACCGCTGCACATCGAACTGCCCACAGATGAAAGGGTTGGCGAGTCCTTTGATTAGCGCCAGAGAAGGAGCGTCAACGCTCTTGGACCTGGAAAAACAACTCCATCGCTCCCAAATTATTCAACCACCATATCCAAAGGAGTGGAGGAGTGAGTTAGAGGCATATGCTGAAACGGAGGACGTTTACAGCAGAACCCGAATCGGCGGAATCACTCCTAAACACCTCAAGAGAAATCATCTTGGAGTTTTTGGCTTCCGTGGAGGTTACATTGAATACCATCTGGAAGGCGCTTTGGGACCTAACGGCGGTAGTAAATAACTTTGTTTCAGATATGATCTTATTGGAGAATTGCATGGATAATTTGACTGAATCCTCTGAGAGTGAAAAAATTGATATGACAGATGAAGTTCTGTACAAGCAAGAAGTGGTTATGATCTTGAAAATGATAATGGACCAGAAACTTTGAATAATAAGGTGGATGTTTTTGTGGATGATTAATGTCGAGATTACTGTTTTTCCCAGAGTTCCAGGTATGACTCCTAAAGTTTTCCTCAGAAATATTTCCTTAATTATTACTTCGAAAGGAGTGAAGCCTGTGAAAACTGGGATTGCTTTAATCAGTGGGATTTGAATTAGAGACTTGAGTATATGTATCATTAAATAATTTCTGGTTTTTAAAAGAGAGAGAATGTAATCAGTTGTATTATTTCTAACTAAAACCTGGACAATAAGTATGTTCTCAATGAAATGAATTGACTATACACCGTATTTGGTCTTGAGGATGCCAACCAGATGATCAATGTGGAATAATGTATCATACGATATGCATGATGTACTATGTTTCAGACTTTGAGTATTACTTATTAATAAAGACCATGAAAATTAGATGAGTAATATCTGGGGATAATCAGGTTAATACCATGTTTTCTTTGTTCTGTTTACTGTTTAATTGATCTCCTTGTCTTATTTCACTCTCCCTATTTTTCTTCCCTTTGTGGTCTAAGAAAGAGAAAGATTGTATATAATTCATATATCTAGTTGGGATTGTATTAATGTGCAATCATCTCTGTATTACTGTTTGCAAGTGACCCTTGTAAAATGAAAAATTATAAATAAATGATTGAAATAAAAAAGGAGCTTGAACTCCATCACACCATTTTGGATTAGAGTCAGCAGCAGATGCAGTCTATTGGAGTTAAGTCAATGTCAGTGTAGTCTTATTAATCACAATTTCCCTAAAATAGGGCTCAATGCGAAGTACAGTGTAGAAATCACCAAAGCATTCCAACTATCTGCTTAACATCTCTCTATATAAAAGGCAACACCAACGTTCTATGAAGCCTCCAGCCGGAAGTGTGAAGGGGGCGAGATATCCGGTTTCCCTATGAGTGTCTGCCCCGCCCTCTCTGTAACACAGTCAGTGAAGGAAAACAGCAGAGCACGAAATCAAATCGCTGGCTCTGTAACAGTGAAGGACTCAGAGGGGGGAGGGGAGAGAGGCCAGAGGGCAGGGACACACACACTCCCCCATGCACACAGAAGAAAACATTGCTAGCCCCCGTTTCATTTGCATCAGAAACGGGGCTTTTTTTTACTAGTTATGAAATAAAACCAAAACGAGTAATTAATAACAATGCTCAAACAAATAAGTCTTTAGCAATTTATAAAATCTTAGGTAATTTTCCTCAACTCTAATACATCGTGGGAGAGAATTCTTTAGTGAAAGCTTATCCTCACCCGAGTCCATAAAGCAGTTTGCAGAAATAAAACCATTAGAGTTGGGCATAAAAGGTATTATAATAGCAACATATTGATGTCGTTGTGGCGTCTGGAAACCACTTTTTAGTGGATAAATATTCTGCCTTCCTGTCTTTATTGGATTATAATTGACACTGTCTAACATAGTGAATGAAAGTCAAAAATTGTTTAGGTACTCAAACAGTATTACTTTAAGTAAGTACTCTTTAAGAGGGAAAGGCCTCGAGAAACCCCTTGACATATGAAAAAGTCAATCGGGAGTTGGACTTCTTCATCATCGGCCAAAAACCTCTATGTAATATCTTTAAATTGGCTAAACGATATTCAAACAAACTTAGCTCAATGAAAAGTCGGTCTCTGTGCTTCTTTGTTGATTTTAACCGTGATCAACGGTGGCCAGCGTTTCAAATTTGCATTCTGCTTCAGGATCACTGGACAAATCCACAAGAAAACAGATAGAAATGAGACAGGCCTTTTTTCTCTTAAAGAGTACTTACTTAAAGTAATACTGTTTGAGTACCTAAACAATTTTTGACTTTCATCCGACTGATCTAGGTATCTCACCCCTATTTGTATTGTTTAGTTTAGGCCTAACATAGTAAATGCACATTTTTGGGAACATTTAAATGAATTACTTTTACTATGCTGTGGTAAGCACTAACACATGCTTACCAGAGGTTGAGATCCATTTCTACAGGCGCGCACAGGCATACCACGTTAGTTTTGTGTTCGGCACATGCTACCCATGTGCTAAAAAATAGAAAATATTGTTTAGCGCTGGGAACATGTTTGGGGGCAGAGAGTAGATATGCCTAGTGCTAATCGGTTAGCACAGCTGAATTGCTATGCACTAACTAATTAGCTCATGGTTAACGTGGAAGTCCTTACCACCTAATAAATAGGTGGCTCCAGCATTAATGGCCGTGTGCTAATGTGAACATTAGCGCATGGCTATTAATAACAGAAAATGGGAAATATGGCCATTTTACAGTGCTACTGATATTGCAGACCACTTTTTAGCACAGATTTGTAAAAGGGCTCCTTAGTATTGAGCATAAAAGATTTTTCTGTTATATGCCTTTAATGGTATCTCTAAGAATGAGGAAATTCTATCACCCAGAAAATGGTTGCAAAAGCATTATTAGACTGGTGATATACAGTGTATGTATGGAGAAGCTGAGATTGGAGGTTATTGTAACTTGAATGTTTCAGTTTTTTTTGTGAGATTAGTGGTATATGTTTAACAATTTTACAACTTCAACATATTTTCATGTCCATTCTTTTTCACACATGCTTGAAATATATTTGCTGTGGCATGAGTACTTCAAAATTTGATTCTTCAAACTGATGAAACATCTTATTTAAAATGCCCTGCCATCAACACTTGAAAATGATTAAGCCAAACACCAGAATTTCCACATGCAAGCAAATCATGTTGTCCTCATGGCAATCAACTGGAACCTGGTTTTTTAGGGGCCTGACATTTGCCTCTCACTAACTCTTTTTT
Source organism: Microcaecilia unicolor (assembly GCF_901765095.1). Classification (NCBI taxonomy): domain Eukaryota; kingdom Metazoa; phylum Chordata; class Amphibia; order Gymnophiona; family Siphonopidae; genus Microcaecilia; species Microcaecilia unicolor. Next base: position 312,072,582 of record NC_044032.1, on the reverse strand, counting down.
CAAAATACAAGATTGCCTTCCCAGATGTTGAGATGAAGGAGAAAGAGAGAAACTAATTTCAAAGTAGAATATTTCACACTTTTTTAAAAATTTGAATATTCCATTCCTGCTTACCAGTGGAAAAAAAAAAGATTTCTACTATTTTGTACCTATTGACTCTTCACCGAACAACTTCTTATATTTCAAGTCTTCCAATCCTATTTCAACATTGGCCAGAAGTGGAATATTATACTGGGAAAAAAAGGTCCTGGTTTAGATTCTTGGTGAACACATTGAAAGCTATTTTGGAGATACAGGATTTTGCCACTACTTATATTACACCACTAAAGAGAATGAACTTTTCTTTGATCCTTAAACCAAATTTACAGTTTACTATCCTGCTTATAATCAAAAGAGAAAAATGCCTATATTGCGACCCAAATCGGGAGATGGGTGTCTTTCTCCCGTGGGTGCCCAAATCGGTATAATCGAAAACTGATTTTGGGCATTTCCAACTGCAATCCATCGCGGAAACGGGTAAAGTTGACGGGGGCGTGTCGGAGGCGTGGTGAAGGCGGAACTGGGGCGTGGTTATCGGCCGAGGAGAGATGGGCATCTTTAGCTGATAATTGAAAAAAAAGGCGTTTTTACCGCGATTGTGGGTCACTTATTGTGGACCCTTTTTTTCACGAGCAAGTCCCAAAAAAGTGTCCCAACTGACCAGATGACCACTGGAGGGAATCGGGGATGACCTCCCTGGACTCCCCCAGTGGTCACTAACCCCCTCCCACCAAAAAAACCCCACTTTGCAAACTTTTTTTCCAGCCTCTATGCCAGCCTCAAATGCCGTACCCACCTCCATGACAGCAGAATGTGTTCTATACTGTGACAGCCATTCCCTGGTTCTGATATGGCTCTCGGGTGAGTGTGACACCTTTTCTGTTAAGGGCACTGCAGAGTCACATCAGCAATGCATTGTGGTGAGTGTAGGGTATTGGGCTCCGTGATTCCACTAGCTTGTAGCAAATGCTCACAATGTTGGTAGTTGGTAGGCTCTATTCCCATGGTGCTTTTCCCCCTGCTTACTGGGTCAGAGTGTGCCCTGTTTTGTTTCCGGTAGTCCATGAGGTAGTGGCCATTTTTGTAAGCCAGTTTTAGATCCCTTTTCTCGTGTTAGCCACGTTACAGAACTTAGTTCTTACCATGAATGTTGCTGAAAGAGGGCATTGTTCCACCATTCTGCCAGCTCTGACCTACTGCTCATCTCAGTACCAGGGAGACTCTTTGCCAGTGGGGCACAACCTCTGATCTGCAGTTAACTGTGAGTAAGCGTGCTTATTCCAATAAAGGACGTTTTCGGAGAGATTAGTCTTCAGGTGTCAACTGGTGTGCCAATGTTATAAAGCAGCAACAAGTCCTAGAGGCCTGCGTGTATGTAGGTCCCTGGAGCATTTTTAGTGGGTACCGCAGTGCACTTCAGCCAGGTGGACCCAGGCCCATCCCCCCCCTACCTGTAACACTTGTGCTGGTAAATGGGAGGTCTCCAAAACCCACTGTACCCACATGTAGGTGCCCCCTTCACCCATAAGAGCTATGGTAGTGTTGTACATTTCAGTGGGTTTTGGGGGAGGGGGGTTGGGTGCTCAGCACCCGTGGTAAGGGAGCTATGCATGTGGGAGCGTTGTCTGAAGTCCACTGCACTGACCTCTAGGGTGCCCAGTTGGTGTCCTGGCATGTCAGGGGGGCGAGTGTACTATGAATCCTGGCCCCTCCCACGACCAAATGGCTCAGATTAGGACGTTTTTGAGCTGGGCGTTTTTAATTTCCATTATCGCAAAATAAAAACAAACGCCCAGCTGAAAAACATCCATTTTTTCAAAAATACGGTCTGTCCCGCCTCTTCACATACCCGTTTTCGGACATAGACGCCCATGGAGATAGGCGTTCATGTTCGATTATGCCCCTCCACGTTTCCAAAACAAGTGAGGGCTGGAATGGTTTTCTAGTCTTAAACAGCAGGTAAACAGACAAGGTATGACCTTCAATCTCAAGGTAAAAGTTTCTTTGTGCAGTGCAGAATTTATCTATCTTACCAATGTTTCACATTTATGTTGCTTTTTATTCATTTCTTTCTTATTTTTATTTCTGTTCCACGCATATTCAACTCCATTTCTCTTCCTTTCTCTTCCTGTTGATATATTTCTTTATTTTTACTGCTGATGTATCTCACTTTGGATTCCATGTACTAGTCCACATAATTTATTTATTTGTTTATGAGGATTTATTTACCACCTTTTTGAAGGAATTCACTTAAAGCGGTGTACAGTAAGAATAAATCAAACATGAGCAATAGACAATTACAGAAGTAAAAATATTCAAATAACATTACAAAGTATGGCACAATATAATACTTACAATGTGAACACAATACGTAATAGAACATTTTAACTGACAGTGTAGGGTATAAGCAAAGATGGAGCATATTACATAGTAACATTGAGGGGAATAATCGAACGGTGCCGGCCATCTCTATGGGCGGCCATCTCCGGGGCCGGCTCCGTAAATGGGCGGAGCCAACTGTATTTTCGAAAAAGATGGCCGGCCATCTTTTTCTTCGCTAATACGGTTGGGCCCTGCCAAATGTCAGAGATAGCCGGGTTTGAGATGGCTGGCATCGATTTTTGGCGATAATGGAAACTAATGCCGGCGATCTCAAACCCGGCCAAATCCAACGCATTTGGTCGTGGGAGGAGCCAGCATTTCTAGTGCACTGGCCCCCCTCACATGCCAGGACACCAACCGGGCACCCTAGGGGGCACTTATAAAAAAAAAAAAAAAAATAGCTCCCAGGTACATAGCTCCCTTACCTTGTGTGCTGAGCCCCCCCAAATCCCCCCCCCCAAACCCACTATCCACAACTATACTTAGGGATGAAGGGGGGCACCTACATGTGGGTACAGTGGGTTTGGGGGGAGTGTGGAAGGCTCCCATTTACCACCACAAGTGTAACAGGTAGGGGGGGATGGGCCTGGGTCCACCTGCCTGAAGTGCACAGCACCCACTAAAAACTGCTCCAGGGACTTGCATACTGCTGTCAGGGAGCTGGGTATGACATTTCAGGCTGGCATAGAGGCTGGCAAAAAAATTTTGTTTTTGTTTCTTTTGGTGACCACTGGGGGAGTAAGGGGAGGTGATCCTCAATCCCCTCCAGTGGTCATTTGGTCAGTTGGGGCTCCTTTTTGAAGTTTGGTCGTGAAAAAAAGGGACCAAGTAAAGCCGGCGAAATGCTCGTCAAGCCTGGCTTTTTTTTTCCATTATCGGGCGAAGCTGGCCATCTCATGAGCACGCCCCTGTCCTGTCCCCGTCCTGCCTTCACTACCCTACCGACACTCCCCCTTGAAGTTTCGCCGGATCTGCGGCGGAAAGCAGTTGAAGCCGGCCAAAATCGGCTTTCGATTATACCGATTCGGCCGGTTTCAGGAGATCGCCGGCCATCTCACGATTTGTGATGGAAGATGGCCGGCGATCTCTTTCAAAAGTGAGCTGGATAGTACATAAGTACATAAGTAATGCCATACTGGGAAAAGACCAAAGGCCCATCAAGCCCAGCATCCTGTCCCCGACAGCGGCCAATCCAGGTCAAGAGCACCTGGCAAGCTTCCCAAACGTACAAACATTCTATACATGTTATTCCCGAAATTGTGGATTTTTCCCAAGTCCATTTAGTAGCGGTCTATGGATTTGTCCTTTAGGAAACCGTCCAAACCCTTTTTAAACTCTGCCAAGCTAACCGCTTTCACCACGTTCTCCGGCAACGAATTCCAGAGTTTAATTACACATTGTGTAAAGAAAGATTTTCTCCTATTTGTTTTAAATGTACTACGCTGTAGTTTCATCGCATGCCCCCTAGTCCTACTATTTTTGGAAAGCGTTAACAGACACTTCACATCCACCTGTTCCACTCCACTCATTATTTTATACACCTCTATCTTGTCTCCCCTCAGCTGTAGATGACTAGTAACATAGTAGATGACGGCGGAGAAAGACCTGCACGGTGTCACGTTTTCAAAGCTGGAACTAGGTTTGTGAGCCCTTGGGCCACTGCCGAGGAGCGGCGGTGGCAGGCAAAACCACCTCACACAGGGATAAGGCAGAACTCTCTCAGGGCCAGCTAGCCTTCACCTGCACTTAGCCACCGTTCCTCAGGAGTTGAGCCCCTGAGTACAGGTGGCCGGCAGGACTTACTGGACAAGGCTGGAACTGGATTCCAGCAGGATACACACAAGGACTAGGGTACACAGGTAGACTAGGCAGAAAACTAGGCTAGGATTCTCAGACAGACAAGGGAGAGATCTGAAAGCTGCAAGCAGCCACTGAAACAGGGAACAAACAGATAAGAGACAGAACTAAAAACTGCCAGGCAGCCACTGAACAAGAAACACAGACAACCTAGCACTAGACCAAGACATACACACAAGAGCAAGACTGGGAAACAAGCAATACAGTAAACAAGCAGTACATAACACAAAGCTACACGAAGACTAAACTAGAATCAGGCAGGGAACTAGAGCAAGAAACTAAACATAGTAGATGACGGCAGAAAAAGACCTGCATGGTCCATCCAGTCTGCCCAACAAGATAAACTCATATGTGCTACTTTTTGTGTATACTTTACCTTGATTTGTATCTGTCATTTTCAGGGCACAGACCGTATAAGTCTGCCCAGCACTATCCTCGCCTCCCAACCACCAGCCCTGCCTCCCACCACCGGCTCTGCCACCTAATCTCAGCTAAGCTTCTGAGGATCCATTCCCTTGGAACAGGATTCCTTTATGTTTATCCCACGCATGTTTGAATTCTGTTACCGTTTTCCTCTCCACCACCTCCTGCGGGAGAGCATTCCAAGCATCCACCACTCTCTCCATGAAAAAATACGTCCTGACATTTTTCTTGAGTCTGCCCCCCTTCAATCTCGTATCATGCCCTCTAGTTCTACCACCTTCCCATCTACGGAAAAGGTTAGTTTGCGGATTAATACCTTTCAGATATTTGAACGTCTGTATCATATCACCCCTGTTTCTCCTTTCCTCCAGGGTATACATGTTCAGGTCAGCAAGTCTCTCCTCATACGTCTTGAAACGCAAATCCTGTACCATTCTCGTAGCTTTTCTTTGCACCGCTTCAATTCTTTTTACATCCTTAGCAAGATACGGCCTCCAGAACTGAACACAATACTCCAGGTGGGGCCTCACCAACGACTTATACAGGGGCATTAAAACCTCTTTTCTTCTGCTGGTCACTCCCCTCTCTATACTACTACTTAACATTTCTAGAGCGCTACTAGGGTTACGCAGCGCTGTACAAAATAAACAAAGAAGGACGGTCCCTGCTCAAATGAGCTTACAATCTATACAGCCTAGCAACCTTCTACTTATGGCCACCGCCTTGTCACACTGTTTCGTCGCCTTCAGATCCTCAGATACTATCACCCCAAGATCCCTCTCCTCGTCGGTACCTATCAGACTCTCCCCGCCTAACACATACGTCTCCCGTGGATTTCTACTCCCTAAGTGCATCACTTTGCATTTCTTCGCATTGAATTTTAATTGCCAAACCTTAGACCATTCTTCTAGCTTCCGCAGTTCCTTTTTCATGTTTTCCACTCCCTCCTGGGTGTCCACTCTGTTACAAATCTTAGTATCATCCGCAAAAAGGCAAACTTTACCTTTTAACCCTTCAGCAATGTCACTCACAAATATATTGAACAGAATCGGTCCTATTCCATATATTTGTGAGTTAGAAGTGGACAAGCACTAACATACCAGGGCCTTAGATGATGCAAAGGCAAAGGCAGAGAGATTCCAAATGGCTAATAAGCCCAGCAACAACTGAGGCTGAGCTGCAGCAATCACCATGCCACTACGGGAGCTGTGCAGGGTCAAACAAGACAGACAAATCCGGCAGCCTGGAAGATCCGGACTGGACTGGGCTAAAGTCTGGAACAGGTGATAGTCCATAGCAGCCACCGGTTCTGGCCACCAGAGGGCAAGGTGAGCACAGACGTAACACACGGTCCATCCAGTCTGTCCAACAAGATAAACTCATATGTGCTACTTTTTGTGTATACCTGACTTTGATTTGTATCTGCCATTTTCAGGGCACAGACCGTAGAAGTCTGCCCAGCACTAGCCCCACCTCCCAATCACTAGCCCCGCCTCCCACTACCGGCTCTGCCACCCAATCACTGCTAAGCTTCTGAGGATCCTGTCAGATCCTCGAGGCAGAACCGAAATACGTGAGCCCTTGGGACACTGCCGAGGAGCGGCAGCGGCAGGCAAGACCACCCTGGAACTGGATACACAGAAGAGCAGGACTGGAACTCTGGACTGGAGTAATACTCAGGCAGGCAACTAGAACAGGCAGAACAGGAACAACTTCACCTGTGCTTGACCACCGTTCCTCCGGAGATGAGCTCCGGAGTGCGGGAGGCCGGCAGGACTTGCAGGATAAGGCAGGAACTGAAGATCCAGAGGACCCACCCTGGGTCTGAGTTACACGAGGGAGACTAGGCTAAATACTAGACTCAGACTGTAAGCTGCATGCAGCCACTAAGCCAGAAACACAAGACAGACCAAGGGGACAAGACGTACACAAAGGCTAGGCAGAGACAGGATTCAGGACATACACTCAGGATATACACACTAGCTAGGCAGGATCAAGTGACCCTCAGGGGGAGGAATGGTGGCTTTGGCCTAACCCCTGGTAAGCCTTTCCTCAGCTGAGAGGTGCCCAGCTCTACCACCGGCTGCCTTTCAGGTGCTGTGGAGGACTTGCAGCTCATCTGCATATCCTTTCAGCCTTCTCCAGGGTGACTCCCAGGTCCGCTCCGATCCACTCCTGGCCTCCGCTCTAGGTGCCACGCGCCTAACGGCGTGCGAGGCATCTTTCTCGTTACATCTATTTTTCTCCTAGTTACTACTTATGGCTCCAGTACACTTTTTCTTCTTGGCACTGTCCCTTCCTAATTTGTTTCTTCATCTTAAACCACTGTACACTGCAGGAACACATTGTCCACCATCTGTATTCATAATCTCACCATCTCTTTTTTCCTCTTCCTTTTTCTCAGCTCTCAACCTTAAACATTTCCTTCCTTATACTCATCCATCTCCTTTCTATCTGAGTACATCTCGCCTTCGCCGCCTTCGTCGCTCTCGTCGCACCTCTCCTACTCTTCTCCATACTCTCTTACTCCTTCTCCTGCTCTCCGCTGGGGACAATAATCCCAATCCTGATCCTCCACATCAGCCCTCATCCTATTTCTGCAGGTCACACCGTGATATCTCCCGAACAGGAACTAATCTGGAACGGTAACCCAGGGCGCTCTGTAAAAATTAGCTGAGGAGCCTTGAGCGTGGGAATTCCACAGCACCTTCTTTCAGCCTCAGCTTCCGGAGTATCCCACAGCACTGGGTCCTTGAGAAGACTGTGGTGGTACGCAAACGGCATAATAGAAGGGTCAATATCCGAAACGGGACTATAGCGGACCTGAGTCCACCAAAGACGCTTTCTTTTGGCTGCCGCTTCAACATTGTCCTTCAAGGCAGGGTCAGACAACAGTTTATCCCGGTAAACCTGAAGCGTCATAAAATAATCCAGAAAAGTAACTGGGTTGGCATAGGGATCTGAACAAAAATCAGGAACTGCACCCGGGTTGGAACCCGGATTGTCCATGGAGAACGAAGTCATGAGCAGGAAGCCCACCTGGACCGATGATCTTGCCGGACTCATGGCCTTTGCATTCTGTCAGGTCCTCGAGGCAGAACCGGAATACGTGAGCCCTTGGGACACTGCCGAGGAGAGGCAGTGGCAGGCAAGACCACCCTGGAATTGGTACACAGAAGAGCAGGACTGGAACTCTGGACTGGAGTAGTACTCAGGCAGGCAACTAGAACAGGAACAACTTCACCTGAGCTTGACTACCGTTCCTCTGGAGTTGAGCTCCGGAGTGCGGGAGGCCGGCAGGACTTGCAGGATAAGGCAGGAACTGAAGATCCAGAGGACCCACCCTGGGTCCGGGGTACACGAGGGAGGCTAGGCTAAATACTAGACTCAGACTAAAAGCTGCATGCAGCCACTATGCCAGAAACACAAGACAGACCAAGGGGACAAGACGTATACAAAGGCTAGGCAGAGACAGGATTCAGGACATACACTCAGGATATACACACTAGCTAGGCGGAGACAGGATTCAGGATATACACACTAGCTAGGCAGAAGCAGGACTCAGGAAATACAAGAAAGCTTGGCAGAAACAGGACTCAGGGTATACAAGCAAGCTTGACAGAAACAGGACTCGGGATATACAAGCAAGCTTGGCAGAGCAGACAGAAGAAGTAACCAGGAACTAGCAGAATCTTTGGGCAGGCAGCGTACAATAGAATAAACCAGGAGCAAACAGAGTCTTTGGGCAGGCAGCAGATAATAGAATAAACCAGGAGCAAACAGAGTCTTTGGGCAGGCAGCGGACAATAGAATAAACCAGGAGCAAACAGAGTCTTTGGGCAGGCAGCAGATAATAGAATAAACCAGGAGCAAACAGAGTCTTTGGGCAGGCAGCGGACAATAGAATAAACCAGGAGCAAACAGAGTCTTTGGGCAGGCAGCGGACAATAGAATAAACCAGGAGCAAACAGAGTCTTTGGGCAGGCAGCAGATAATAGAATAAACCAGGAGCAAACAGAGTCTTTGGGCAGGCAGCGGACAATAGAATAAACCAGGAGCAAACAGAGTCTTTGGGCAGGCAGCGGAAAATAGAATAAACCAGGAGCAAACAGAGTCTGGGCTGAAGCTTCAGCAGCTCTAAACACAGACAGAGAGAAAATGGCTGAAGCTTCAGACTCCAAACGCAGAGCAATGCAAAGGAAGGACTAGCAGTCCACAGACACAAAACAGAAGGGCAAAAGCCCACACGGAAGGACTAGCAGTCCTGTTACATCTGTGCTCTCCTCACCCTCTGGTGGCCAGAACCAGTGGCTACTGTAGACCGTCACCCGTTCCAGATTTCAGGCCAGTCCGGTCCGGATCTTCCAGGCTGCCAGACTTGCTTGCTTGGATTGAACCTACACAGCACCCGTAGTTTCCTGGTGATTGTTGCAGTGAGCTCCAGGTGCTGCTCGGCTTATTAGCCATTCTGAAACCTTGCTGCTTTGCCTTTGCATTGCGTCTAAGGCCCTGATATGTTGGTGCTTTTGCACTTCAGCCTGAGTTTGTTTCCTTGCTCTAGTTCTTGCCTGAAGTCTTGCCTGTTCTAGTTAGTCTCTGTTTAGTTTAGGGTATTGCTTGTTTACTGTATTGCTTGTATGTCTTTGTCTAGTTCTGGGTTTATCTGTGTTTGTTCCCTGCTTCAGTGGCTGCTTGCAGCTTTCAGTTCAGTCTCCTGTCTAGCTGTGTTTGTTCCCTGTTTCAGTGGCTGCTCGCAGCTTTCAGTCCTGTCCTTTAGCCTATCCTTTCCCTGCCTTGCTGTCCCTGTGCTGCCTAGCTATTAGCCAGTCCTGCCCTGTCCAGTAAGTCCTGCCGGCCACCTGAAGCCTTGAGCTCAACTCTTGGTGGAAAGTGGCCAGGTGCAGGTAAAGCCTAACTGTTTGTCAGAGATCTGCCCTGTCTCTAGTGTGAGGTGGTTTTGCCTGCCACTGCCGCTCCTCGGCAGTGGCCCAAGGGCTCACAAACCCAGTTTCCAGCTTTGAAAACGTGACAAGTCCACAGACACAAAGCAGAAGGGCAGCACCCACACAGAAGGACTGGCAGTCCACAGACACAAATAGCAGATGGGCAAGAGCCCCAGAGAAAGGCTAAGTAGCAGCGCAACAGTGCTCTCACTAACCTCATGACCTATTGGCATAACACTCTTACTTACTATGCAAAGGCCCTGAATGCAAGCACAGCACTTCCTTATAAGGCTCTCACTGATTATGTCACCTACTGCAGGACAGAAGCAGGGAACACACTCACACCAAGGAGAGGCTTGGAACACATAGGAAGAACAGGCAGGAGCCATCTTGGAAGCTGGCACAAAACAAGCGGGAGCCATCTTAGATGCTGGCTCCTCAGAGAGGCATAGCCCACACAGGTGAGGTCTAGTGAAGCAATCAGCACACAGAGACAGAGACAAGACTAACACAGAAACAGACAGAAGCCAGCATAGATGCTGACCCCCAGAAATAAGGTAAGTCTGAGGGTGGTCACGACCACAGACGTGACAGATCCATTCCTTCTGAATAGGATTCCTTTATGTTTATCCCATGCATTTTTGAATTCCGTTACCGTTTTCATCTCCACCACCTCCCGCAGGAGGGCATTACAGACTGTGAGAGAGGAAGGAGTGCTGCCGGAGGCTCTGGGCCTAGAAGGAAGGAAGGAAGCTAGGCCTGGCTCCTTCCCCAGCCAGGAGGCAAGGCCCTAGGGACATTTCCTTAGAAAAGTCCCAGGCTATGGGGCCTACTGGGCTCAGAGAATCTAAGGCCAAACGGAACAGTTCCCAGCCCGGCGCTGCTCTGGGGAAGAGAGAAAGGAGCCCCTTGGACCGGAGGGCTCCCAGAGCAAAGGAGGATGATGGGAGACCCCCTGACATGTCGCACGAGTTCCTGGAAGAGGGGTGTGCAGACAGCGGACAGGGGAGAAAGCTGGCACAGGCCCCTGAGAAGCAGCGTAAGGGGACGGCCGGAGAAGAGGCGATGGAGTTGGGCCAAGAAGTACAGTCGGGCCCAGACCAGACGGAAGGTGAGGAGGAGTGGTCAGAGGAGGAGGAAGAGAAGGACAACCCAGGGGTGAGCTGGGACCCGGAGAACCCAGCTAGTGGAGTGGTGGAGAGGGTGAGGAAGATCAAGGCCCTGGAGAAAGAATCAGCAGAGCTAGGGAAGAGGCTGAAATTGGCCAAGACCATGGGGAAGTTGGCCCCAGCAGAACATAGGAGAGCATACCAGAAGGAGGAAGTGCGTTTGGCAGTGCAGCTTCAGCGCAAGGAAACACTGCTGGCTTCCTTTAAAAACAGTAGTGGTAATCCCTTAAGGGAACTTTATATCAATCAAGAGAGAATGGCATCAAAAAATGTTACAGCTGGACATTACACTCAGGAGACAGAGCCTGGTTCAGCATTACTGGTTAAACGCCAGCCTGTAGGAGAAGAGATACCAGGGACCAGCAGTCAAACAAAAACATTACAATTCATGAAAGACTTAGCAAGCCAGCCAGGAGTACTTACTGAGCAGGAAGGCTCCAGAGACATGGAAGGTGGACTTGCTGCCCGGGAGTCAGCCATACAGCCTAAGAGGAAAAAAACAGAAAGGAGACCATCATTTAAACATTTTCAAATTCTTGAAACTGAAAGAAGAGACTCAGGGGGCAGTCTCTTTTCAACACAGGTTGTTGCAGTAACCAGCAGTGAGGAGGAAGACATTTTACCTGAGGAGAGAAAGCAGGAGCACACAGTGGGTTCAGCCAGTGCTGAGATTATAGGAGGATTGCAGGACTCAGGCAGGCTGGCTCATGTGCAAGCAGTGAGCTCCTTGAGTGCAGAGGCAGTTTCTCCTCATCATGAAGGGTGTGCAGCTGTACAGATGGAATCATAGGAACCGTGCCTTGGAGGGAAGGATGCACAGGAGAGCTGGTCCAATCAGGAAGCAGAGATAAGAGGTTCTGGTTTAAAGTCCAGCCAGAGCCTCGCGCGGGACCTGCTTTCTTCCAGAGGACAGAGTGCAGAGAGCCAGGGGAAGGTGCAGAACATTCAGAGGAAGCAGCAGACCACCATTTCTTCAGACCAGGCACAGGAGCAGATGGACAATGGGACATTATTAAAAGATAAGAAGAACTCAGGGGAAGGTTTGGGGTTGGACTTGCAGGGGCAGGGTTTCTTTTGCCTAAAGCAGGTTTGCAGGAGGGAGGTTTAGAAACCTCAGAAAGTTTGTTTGTTGGTGTCAGAGAGGAGGGGATTATTGGGGAAGAGGCCATGGTGGAGCAAATGAGGGAGGGGGGAATGGAGGAGGGGAAGGTGGGGGTCAGACGGGGGGGAGGAGGAAGGGGGCAAGATGGGCAGAGGGATATGAATGTAAGGAAAGGGCGGTGGGAGCAAGGGGCTAAATCTTTTGCAGCAGTTACGGGGAGGGGCAGCGGGAGGTAGAGGTATGTGATGGCAAGGAGGAGCGTGTTGCAGGGGGGGAGGGGAGAAGAGGGAGGGGAGAGGGGGACGGAGGTAGGGAGAGGGGGGACGGAGGTGGAGGGAGGGGCTGGAACAAGTTCAGGAGCAGAGAAAGGGGGCGATGGGGGCAAGGGTCTAGGTCCTTTGCAGCAGTAGTTCAGGGAAAAGGGAGGAGGGAGGGGGCGGACCTGAAGGAGCGGGGAGAAGTTTTGGGGGGGATGGGGAAAGGGAGTGGGCAAGTACCCAGAAGGCGTAATGTGGTGCAGCTTAAATGGATAGGGGAAGGGGCAATGCCATCCAGGGAACAAGTCCTGAAGCAGGGGATGGGGTTTATACCGGAATATTTTTATGCCTGTATACAACCCTTTAATATCCCCAAATACAACGTAAGTTTCATGACTCAGAGGGGTATGGAGATTTTTTGGGAGACATATGAGGGGGTGCGGGGGGAAGGGGGAGTGGAGGGATTTCAGGGTCATTCCGATAAGTAAGCCGGACCTGGTGCAGGTGACCCTATTTGTGCGAAACGAATCCCTTTCAGGGGCGGATCTGGCTTACTGGCTGCAGCGGTACGCAGAGCTAAGATCCGTGCTGTCTAAATTGCCAGATCCAAGCAGGGTTTGGGCAGGAGAATGGGGAGCATTGGTAAGGTTAAAACAGGAAGGCCACGTGGAGCAGCACATCCCCTCGGTGGCATTTATTGGCCGTGATAGGATACTCTGCTTCTACAAGGGACAGCCACGGCAATGTTTTAAGTGCGGCTCATTTAGGCACTTCAGTATGTTGTGTCCGGTGGTAAAATGTGGGAAATGTGGGGACAACCAGCACTCCACAGAGGAATGCACCTCGATCAGCTGCAACCTCTCCGGTAGTCTAGGGCATGCATTTAGGGATTGCCCTCAGGCGTCCCATAATGAGTGGGACATGAGGAGGAAGGGGTTTAGAGGGGTAGTAGTGGAGGAGGAGGTGGGGCTGGGGGAGGTAGGCAGGGGGGAGAGAGTAGGGGAAGAGGAGGGGGATGGAAGGGAGGAGGTAGCATCAGGGGAGGAGCAGGTTGGAGAGCAGGATTGGGTGCAAGTTCCACAGAGGAAGGGGAAGGCGCGGAAGGTGGGGAACTGGAAGGTAGGTAGGGAGGAGCCACATCAGGGGATGAGGGGGGGGGGAATAGATATCGGGTACTGGAAGAGGAAGACAGGGGGATGGAGGGTGAGGAGGAAGAACAGATGGAGGAAGGGGATGAGGCGGGGGGATGGCAGAAGGCAAACGGAAATTTGAAGAGGTTCAGGGGGGAGGTAAAGGGCGTAGGAAGAAGGGAGGACAGACCCAGGGAAGTTGGGAAGAGGGAGGGGGGACGGAGGAGAAGGAGGAGGGGGAGGGGAGGGAGGAAGGGATGGGGGGAAGGGGAGTAAGATGAGGGCCTAGAGGATCGTGAGGGTGGCACGGGCCCAAGTGCATAGTGGAGGGTGTTGTAAAACCTGAAATGTTCGGCGAACTTGGAAGCATGCCCCCAGCGGAGCACCTTCCTACGGAGACCCACCAGCACCGCCTTCTGGCACGCAGCACTGGCCCCAGGCATGGAGGGAATACAGGCCGGATTCAGCATCGGGTAGGGTTCCTCCTGGTCCTTGGGAACCTCGAAACTGCGGGAGAGGGCATCCGCCTGGACGTTCTTCTCCCCCGGCTTGAAGATCAGACGGAAGTCAAACCGGGCAAAGAACAGCGACCACTGCGTCTTGTGAGGATTCAGTCTGGTGGCATTCTGTAGGTACAGTAGATTCTTGTGATCAGTTATTATAGTCACTGGATGTGCAGCTCCCTCTAACAAGTATCGCCACTCCTCAAAGGCCAACTTAAGCGCCAGCAGCTCCCGATCCCCCACCGTATAGTTCCGCTCCGCAGGGGTGAACTTGCGAGAAAAGAAAAAAACAGGGATGTTTGTTCCCAGCTGCCGACGTCTGGGAGAGCACTGCCCCTACTCCCAAGGAGGATGCGTCCACCTCCACCAGGAAAGGCTGAGTCGGATCAGGACTGCGGAGTACCGGGGCAGAAAGGAAGACCTTCTTCAGGGTGTTGAACGCCGCGAATGCCTCCTGCGTCCAATTCCTCATATCGGCACCCTTCCTCATGAGGGCCGTCAGTGGAGCTGTGATAATGGAGTTGTTCTGGATGAATTGCCGTCACCTTACCCGGATCCATCTGTAAGCTGGTGGAAGAAATGATATACCCCAGGAAAGGCAGACTCTGTTGGTGGAACGCACACTTCTCCAACTTGGCATACAGCCGATGCTCTCGAAGGCGCTGGAGCACTGTGCGGACATGGGTGACATGCTGTGGCAGAGAAGTGGAAAAAATCAGAATATCATCCAGATAGACGATCACAGAGGAGTAGAGCATGTCCTGAAAAATGAAATTCACAAAGTTCTGGAAGACTGCTAGGGCATTGCAGAGGCCGAATGGCATAACCCGGTATTCGAAGTGCCCTTCATGGGTATTAAAGGCCGTCTTCCACTCATCTCCCTTCCGGATCTGCACCAGGTTGTAGGCCCCACATAGATCCAACTTGGTGAATATCTTGGCCCCTTGAAGCCGGTCAAATAGTTCTGGGATGAGTGGAAGCGGATACCGGTTCTTGATGGTAATTTTATTCAACCTCCAGTAGTCAATGCACGGGCGGAGCAACCCGTCTTTCTTCGAGACAAAGAAGAAACCGGCCCCAGCCGGGGAAGTGGAGGCTTGGATGAACCCCTTGTGAAGATTTTCTTGGATATAGTCCCTCATGGCTTGGGACTCTACCCGAGACAAGGTGTACAGGCGTCCTCTGGGCGGATTAGTTCCTGGCAGCAAGTCAATGGCACAGTCGAAAGACCGATGAGGAGGCAGCATGTCCGCTGCCCGGGCACTGAACACAACATGGAAATCCTGATAGTCTTTGGGCAGCCCGGGCGACTCCTCCTGTGGGGTCGGAAGCTGAGCTGAGCAGAGCGGCAGGAGCGGCTTGACTGGCTGGAGACAGTGCTGGCCACATCGCGAACCCATTTGCCCGATCTCTCCGGTAGACCAGTCGATCACTGGGGCATGTAGACAAAGCCAGGGCAGACCAAGAATCACTGGGTGAATGGCTCGGGTGAGCACCAGGAACTGGATCTTCTCCTGATGTAACGCCCCCACCTGCATAAACAGGGGCGAGGAAATCCGGGTGATGGTTCGAGGAAGGCTATCCCCCTGGATAGAGGTAACCCGGAGCTCCGGTTGGCAGGGCACAGTGGCGCCATCCATCTGTGACAGGAACTCAGCGGCAATGAAATTCTCTCCTGCCCCTGAGTCCATTAAGGCCCTTGTATGGACCTGGAAACCTTCTCCTTGGAGCAGTACCGGAATAGAGAGAAAATGGTCGGGAAGGGCAGACCGCTGGCCCAGAGCCACCCCCTTCATAGGGCTCGGGCCGGAGCGTTTCCCGACCTCCCAGGCTTGTTTGGGAAGGTGCCCGAGAGATGGCCGGCCTCCCCACAGTACAAGCATAGATGCTTTCGGAGACGATGGGCCCTCTCCTCCTTGGATAGGCGATGTCGCCCCATGACCATGGGTTTCTCCTTGGTTCCTTCCAAACCTTCCTCGAGGGACCTAGGCATCTCTGGGTGACGGGACTGACCTCTGGCTCTCTGCCCCACTGGCTGCATGGCCTCCTCCTGGGCTCGCTCCTAGAACCGGATATCGATTCTCGTGCATAGTGCAATAAGGGCGTCCAAAGTAGGGGGAATCTCTCTGCCGGCCAACTCATCCTTTATTTGACCATCCAAACCCTGCCAGAAAATGGCCGTTAATGCCTCCTGGTTCCACCTGAGCTCCGCGGCCAAGGTGCGGAATCGGACGGCATACGCCCCGACCGACCCAGAGCCCTGCTGGATCCTCAGCAGCTCCCCCGAGGCAGACGAAGGCCGGCCAGGCACGTCAAAGACCATCCGGAACTGCCGCAAGAACTCCTCTAGGTTCGCCAGAACCGGACTCCGCTGTTCCCACAGCAGGGATGCCCAAGCCAGCGCGGCCCCAGACAGCAGGGACATGATGTAGGTTACTTTTATTTTGTTAGATGGGAAGGCCTCTGGTTGCAGCTCAAACAGAATTTGACACTGGTTAAGGAACCCCCGGCATGCTGTCGGAGTCCCGTCGAAGTGCGGCGGCTCAGGGAGACGCAACCATGCGGCGGGCGCCTCCGCCCTAGAGACAGGCGGGCCCGCAGACGCCTGCAGCTGGAATGCTGGTAGCTGGTTGCAGACATCCTGCAATACGCTGGACAACTGCGTTAATTGAGCCTGCTGCTGGTGCAATACCTGAGCCAGGTTGGAAAGCTCGGTTTTGTCTGGCGAGCTCATGGCTTCGGCTTACTGTTATGACCTGGTAAATGTGAGCCCTTGTGCCCCGACTGAGCACGGCAAAGATGAAGTGACACTGCACTCGGCCAGGCAGCCAGACAACCCCTAGCTTCACCTGGGAAGCGACCGCCGTTCCCTGAGAGTTGAGCCTCAGGTGCGGGCAGCCACCAGGACTTCTGGAGCCGGCAGGGTTGCACGGCCACCGACCCGACAGGCGGGAGTAAACATAGTCCAGGAACAAAGGGGTCAGCAGAGCAGCGAGTAATCAGGAAACAGTCCGAGGTCTGGGCAGGCAGCAACACAACGCGAAGTCAAGAAACAATCCAAGGTCTGGTACACAGGAAACACTGGATCAAGGTAGTCGTCCAGGAACACGGGACGAGAACCACGACCTCCAAGCAGCAGAAGCCGAAGCAACGAAGGACTGGAGACAGGGCTTTAAATAGTGTTGGAATCAGGCTCAAACATGTGCAGCTGATCCAAGATGGCTGCCCCCATCAGCAGTGAAGCCCTACGCCCAAATATGGGCTTCCTTCCTGCAACTGCCCACTCCGATGGCTGCCACAACCTGAGAAGC
Source organism: Microcaecilia unicolor (assembly GCF_901765095.1). Lineage (NCBI taxonomy): Eukaryota > Metazoa > Chordata > Amphibia > Gymnophiona > Siphonopidae > Microcaecilia > Microcaecilia unicolor. The sequence goes on along the minus strand of NC_044032.1, from coordinate 312,055,466 downwards.
CCATCCCAAGATGGCCGACCTATCCTGAAGATACCACATCCAAGATGGCCGCCTATCTCCGCCGGACCGCGATTCGTTGGCGAATTGACCACGCAGGCCTGGAGCCAGGTGAGGAACGTAACAGAAAATGATGAATAGAACTTGGTTAGGGCTGATTCATGAGGCACTCCACTGATAACCACCAATCCTTGAATTCTGTTTCTTTACTACTCTGTTGCCTGTTACTTAATCAATTTCTAATTTAGTTTACTACCATTTATAAACTTCCTGTATGGTACAGTTTTTAAACTTTCTAAAGCCTCCTAAAGCCACACACCCAGTTCTAGTTCTTTTTATTTTTGTTATATTTGTACCCCGTGCTTTCCCACTCATGGCAGGCTCAATGCGGCTTACATGGGGCAATGGAGGGTTAAGTGACTTGCCCAGAGGCCTGTGCCTGAAGTGGGAATTGAACTCAGTTCCTCAGTTCCGCAGGACCAAAGTCCACCACCCTAACCACTAGCACTCCTCCACTCCCAAATTAAGAAATTATCAGATTTATTTTGAAATGATTCACTCTTGGCGTGCTGTAGACCTTGTAGGCCAGTAGTCTGATAGATTCAAGATATTGTGTTATCATTTCTTTTAATATTTATTTTATTTATTTACTAGTAAAAAAGGCCCGTTTCTGACACAAATGAAACGGGCGCTAGCAAGGTTTTCCTCGGAGTGTGTATGTTTGGGAGAATGTATGTGAGAGTGACTGTTTGAGAGTCAGAGTGAAAGTGTGAGTCCAATCCATGCTCCTCTGTCACCTGGCCCCTCCATTTATCCCTATCCAGCAATTCCGCTCTCTCCCTGAGGCCTGCCCTGCAATCCATATGCATCCATGGCCATCTGTCCCCTCCATTCATCCCTATCCAGCAATTCCCCTCTCCCTGAGTCATGCCCTTCCAATCCATGGCCATCCATGCTCCTTTGTCACCTGGCCCCTCCATTCATCCCTATCCAGCAATACCCCTCTCTCCCTGAGGCCTGCCCTGCAATCCATATCCATCCATGCCCATCTGTCCCCTCCATTCATCCCTATCCAGCAATTCCCCTCTCCCTGAGTCCTGCCCTTCCAATCCATGCTCCTCTGTCACCTGGCCCCTCCATTCATCCCTATCCAGCAATTCCCCTCTCTGCCTGAGGCCTGCCTTGCAATCCATATGCATCCATGCCCATCTGTGCCCTCCATTCATCCCTATCCAGGAATTCCCCTCTTCCTGAGTCCTGCCCTTCCAATCCATGCTCCTCTGTCACCTGGCCCCTCCATTCATCCCTATCCAGCAATTCCCCTCTCTGCCTGAGGCCTGCCCTGCAATCCATATGCATCCATGCCCATCTGTGCCCTCCATTCATCCCTATCCAGCAATTCCCCTCTTCCTGAGTCCTGCCCTTCCAATCCATGCCCATCCATGCTCCTTTGTCACCTGGCCCCTCCATTCATCCCTATCCAGCAATTCCCCTCTCTCCTTGAGGCCTGCCCTGCAATCCATATCCATCCATGCCCATCTGTCCCCTCCATTCATCCCTTTCCAGCAATTCCCCTCTCTCCCTGAGCCCTGCCCTCCCAATCCATGCCCATCCATGCTCCTCTGTCCCCTGCCCCCTCCATTCATCCCTTTCCAGCAATTCCCCTCTCTCCCTGAGCCCTCCCCTCCCAATCCATGGCCATCCATGCTCCTCTGTCCCCTGCCGCCTCCATTCATCCTTTTCCAGCAAGTCCCCTCTCTCCCTTCCATGACCCCCCCTCGCATCCATGCTCCTCTCTCTCCCATGTCCCAGCCTGGCCCGCCCTCTTCTCCCCCCCCCCCCCCCCTTGGCATCCATGCTGTCGTTTCTCCCCTGCCCTCCCGCTCCCATTGTTGTACTTTACTGGCCACCCTCTTCTGTGCCCCCAACATGCGTTTTTTTTTCTTCTTGTAAAATTTACCTCCGTGGCGGTTCCGGCAGCGAAGCGTCAGGGAAGGAGGCGGCGCTCTCGACGTCTAGGTTTCCCTTCGCTGTGTTCCGCCTTCTTTTGACGTCATCCTTGACGTCAGAAGAAGGCGGAACACAGCGAAGGGAAGGCTAGACGTCGAGAGCGCCGCCTCCTTCCCTGACGCTTCGCTGCCGAGCGATGCGATTGGTTGTGTCATTGCTCCGCCCTCGACGTCATCACGTTTGACGCGTGGGCGGGGCAGACACAATGCGATCTCACCCCCTTCACTTTGCTAAGAGAGGCTTCATTAGAACGTTGGAGGTGCGTTTTATATAGAGAGATAGCATTTATACCCCGCTCTTTCCCGCTTGATAGCAGGTTCAGTGCGGCTTACAAGGTATGGTACAAGTATCACAGAGATAACACAAAGTATGGTACAGGTATGGTACACAGTATCACAGAGATAACACAAAGTCTGGTACAAAGTGTAAAGAAATAGTGAATCCTAGCCACTTCTGAAGAAACTGAACTGCTTGCTCCTATAATCTACTATACTGCTGTCCTCCTGCTGAATTTAAAACTGCTTTTTTGCCTTGTGTTGTTTTGTGCTGAAACTACCTGGCCCTTTTTTTCCAGATTGACTAGGCTTTATTTAAAGAACTGTGCTGAATATCTCTCTATATAAAACGCACCTCCAATGTTCTAATGAAGCCTCCACAAGTCCCAACGTTCTAACTGCATGGTGGTGAAACCACAATTTGCCCATGAGTGTTTGCCCCGCCCTCGCGTCAAACGTGATGATGTCGAGGGCGGAGCAATGGCACTCAACCAATCGCAGGGGCAGACATTGATATACACCACTACGAGCCAGGCAAGGGGAGGAGTAGTTTCCCTACTCCTCTCTCTGCCTACGAAACACCTCACAGAGCCCCACCCCTGTCGCAACACCTAAGCCCCTCCCCCCGGCGCATCACCCAAGGCCCTACCCCCCCGGACACATCAACCCTCTCGCCACCCGCCAATACTAACGATGTCCGGACGCTGCTGCTTCTCCTCTCCAGCGGCGGGCTGGAACAAAAACAAAAAAGCAAAAAAAACCCAAAAAACACGGCTCCATAGACACCCAGCTGGCATTAGCTGTCTTATCTGCAGCCACTCCTCCTCTCCCCTGCACGTCACTGTCCCTGGAGGAAGACCCCGGAGGAGCGCAGCCATAGGGGAGAGGAGGAGCGGCAGCAGAGACAACAGCCAATGCCAGCTGCCTGTTGGAGCTGTGTTTCAGATTGAAAGCAGCAAAAAACGGCAGGGACTTAAAAAAAAAAACTAATGAGACGGAGGCACAGTCTTACCAGCAACAGCACACAATGCAGATCGCCAGATTCCCCGATTTTCTCCTCCCCCCCCCCAACAAATAACACAACTTTAATAGCAATAAAGAGAACTTCTAGCGAGTTGCAACATTGATGCCCTCTGCCAAGAGTAAAGCATTTTCAAGATGCTGTCCAACCAGTGCTTCAAGGAAAAAGACACAGCTCAGGTTTCGTTTTGTGGCGGGGAGAGGTGAATGCAGGGAGGACTGGAGGTGCTATGTTCTGTATGTTAGCTGAGGCAGGCACTAGGACTTAGAGGGCAGTGTTTGGGGGCCCCGCGCTGGAGACCAGAAGATTGCATATGGAGGAAGGAAGCTGGGAGGGGGGAGAGGGGGATGGGAAGGAAAGAGGGGAGGGAAGACGGGGGAGGTGGAAGGAGGGCGGGAGACGGAGGGGGGGGGGCCCTGCCACACACTCTCACACAGATAGCCTCACTCTATGTCACACACACACACACACACACACACTCGCACGTTCACTCTGTCTATCTCTCTCACACAGACACACACACACTCTCTCAAACATACACACTAGGATGAAAACCTTGCTAGCGTCCGTTTCATTGGTCTCAGAAACGGGCCTTCTTTACTAGTTCTTTCATATTGCTGGGATGATTGAGGTTTTAATTTAATTTAGCTCCCATTATACCTGGTGCCTAGTAGAGACTGTGGGACTCATTTTCGAAAGAGAAAAACATCTAAAAAGTGGCTTAAAGCAGCATTTGCACGTTTTTCTCACAAAAACGTCCAAATCATTAATTGTGAAACCTATTTTTCAGACTTTTTCTATGCTGTTCATCTGCAGTGCATCCAGATCTCAAGGAGGCATATCAGGGGTGTGTTAAAGGAGGAATTTAAGTGTTTTTAGCCATAATGGAACAAAACAAAACTAAAAGTAAGATGTTTTGAGCTAGACATGTTTTTATAATGAATAAGGCACAAAAAGGTGCCCTAAATGACCAGATAACCATTGGAGGGAATCAGGTATGACCCTCCAATAACCCCCAGTGACCACTGACCCCCCCCCCCCCAAAAAAAAATGTGAATAAAAATATGACTTACCAGCCTCTATGACAGCCTCAGATGTTATAGCCAGGTCTATTAGAGCAGAATGCAGGTCACTGGAATAGTGTAGTGGTCAGTGCAGTGCGCTATGGAGTGGCAGACTCAGGTCCCTAGCTCCCTTTACCTGTCACACGTAATGGAAATTGTGACCCCTCCCAAAGTCACCAAAACCTTACTGTACCCACATAGGTGCCCCCTTCACAGATAAGGTCTATTGTAGTGACATACAGTGGGGAGCAGTAGGTTAGACTTCATATCGAAATGCCCTCTATGTCTGTCTGCTGCTTTCTGGAGAGTTGAGATCTCCTGAGAAGCACACACTTTGGGGTCCTTTTGCTAAGCTGAGGTAAGCACAAGGTCATTGCTAAAGTCTCTGGGAACCCCCTCCAAACTACCAGTCGGCACCCCCCCCCCCTCCCCGCGGTCCAGCATTTCCTTTCTCTCTTCTCCCTCCCCCTTCCCTCATCCCTCCCCCTGTTTCAGCCCAGTGCCTTAAAAGGTGAACAAAAGGGTTTTTTTAAAACTTATTTGACAGCTTTTTAATTTATTTTGAAAGCTTCCCATATGTAGATATAAATATCATGAAATAAAATTGAATATCACTAAAACTGCTTAAAAAATATTGTAGCTGGTAATATCAGCACTAATAAAGTCTGTTTTTTGTGCTCATTTTTCTACACTGTTCTATACAATATAGTAATACATGGCCAAATTTCATTGACAATATCCTATTTACTGATGGGTTCATCTTACCTGTTGTAATCTGCCTTGGGAAAGAATACACTGTGAAATTAAATTCAATTAAAATTAAACTCTCCTTTCATTGGGGCACATGGAATCACATCTTCACCTCATTTCTTTTGTACAAATGGATTATTCTGTTTTGAGCATTTTTCAGGGACAAGTGGTTTCATAAGTCAAAATAATAAGAATAAATATTTTTTTTTCATGCAGATCTCTCATTTGTTTAAACATAACTAAATGGGCTATAAGCCCCTAATGCAGTCCATTGGTTTTCTTATATTTTGTCCTTGTGATGAGTGTGACTTATACTGTGCCAAAACCTGCCTGCTGCCCCCTTCTGCACTGCAACCTTCCCCACCACCACAGTTACCACCCCCTCCCACACACTAAAGCCCTCCCTTGTCCTACCTTGAAGGGCCCTGGTGGTCTAATGGCTTCTTCAGGTGCAGGAAAGAACCCCACTCTTTCCTGCCCACTGTCACTACTGTGCCCAGCGCTGCTCGTGTTTTCAAAATGGCTGGTGAGACAGAAGCCTTGGCAGTGATTTTTAAAGCTCGGTGGTGGCACAGAAGAGCAAAGCAGAGACAGATTAGTGACAGCAAGCAGGAAAGAGTGGGTTCTTTCCTGCTCCCACAGCTGCAGAGGCTACTACATCACCAGGGTGGGTCCTTCAAGGTAGGACCAGGGAGGGCTGTAACATAGTAACATAGTAGATGACGGCAGAAGACCTGCACGGTCCATCCAGTCTGTAGTATGAGGCAGCAGCGGCTAATGGGTAAGCAAAGCATTGGCAGTTTCTGGAGCCCCTCGAATGTTGGTGCCCCCTTACCATGCATACCCTTCTTACCGCATTTCACCGGCCCAGGGTAAGCATAAATGCATGCTTGCCAGAGCAAAAAAAAAAAAGCCTTACTGTGGGGTGTTCAGACATCCTGTGATAATTTTGTGATCGGCACACGTTTCCTATGCATAAGGCCATTAATTCAAAAAAACAAAAAAGCAGCCATTTTACCCTTGCAGAAAAAATGGCCTTACTATGGGAGTGACTCTCATAAGGACATACACCAAGGTAACTTTTTACCACAGTTTGGTAAAAGGGCCCCTTTTTTATTTGAAGCACAGCAAGCCTGAATGCTAAGCTTTTCTGAATTTTATATACCTACAGACTTTTGATTTTGGTTTGATTCATAGATTCTAAACTTCTGTCTTACCTGTGTGTCCCTCTAATTCATAACTTTGCTAACCTTGCCTTCATCTATAATATTGAATATTATTACTATTTGATCTCAGGCTTGACTTTGCTTCAGGATCTAAAATGAGGAAAAAATTACAGGCCTGGGTCTCTGACTTGAACTCCAGCGTTGAAGCACTGCAGAGCAAGAAGAAACACGCAAGGGTGGGGGGTCTAACTTGCAGAGTTGCATGAATGTGGCAATATGGTGGTAACAGATGTTCTTGAAAAACAGAGCAAAGATGGCTTCACAGGAAGATGACCAGGTGCCATAGAAAGCGTTTTGAGGAAGATATGATCAAAAATGTAGAAATGAGTGGTCTTGCAAGAACATGACTTTGTCTTCCAGTAAGGGGTGATCTATTGCTAGCTTTTCCAGTAAAATACTAACCAAACTCATTACCATAGCCAATCAGTGTTAACTATGACATAAACATAGATTCAATCAGGTGTGATTACTGTCATATTATCCATATCCTGAATGGGCATATAAAAATGAGTGTACTTCCTACTTCAAGAGAGCGATAGCCGCAGCTGGTATTCTTGAACCAGCTGAGCTGTTCTGTCCTTATGAGAAACCAATCAAATTGTATCTGAATTGACAAGTAACCCAAATGCTTTCTCATAGGTAGCTTTGAGTCTTTTATATCCACTAAATGGCTTTGGTATTAAAGACTCAGACCCAGTAAACACCTATGTGTAGCTGGAATACTATATTCCCATAACCAATTGATTGTACATGTTGATTGTATATTCTTGGGAGTCTCAGATAACTATTGATTTTACTTGTCCCTGATAAATAAAATTGAGTTGTACTTCTCATCACAAATGGTGTTCTGTAAACTGCACATGCTGAGCAATGGCCAATTATAATTATACTTGGTGGTTTAGAAATAAAAGTATCTGTTTTCTCATTCGCAGCCTTGGGTGATTTATTTCTTCCTATATTAGGAGGGGTAAATACACCCAAAAATATACACTATACAGGAGAAAAAACAAACAAACAAACAAACAAACAAAAAAGCTTTTAAATTCCAAACTTCTCAACTTTTTGGCTATAGGTGAGATACCTGATATTCTCTTTAATTTAATGCTTATTGCTTAATTAATTAATTTGCCCTGTGAAACCTCTTATTTTCTTTCTTTCTTTCTCTTCCTGCCAAGCTCTGATAGAGAGGGAGGCTCCATTGCATTGTATTGAGGCTCTAAAGTGCATTTTACATTGTTGAAACTGATATAATTATTGGGAATATCTAGATTTATATTACAACAAGGAAAGTTTTATATTCTAGGGCAATTTTGAAAGTTAAATCATTTGAAAATTCTTTGACCAGACTGTACCATTTCTGGTCCCATCCAGAGAATTGCTTTGATAACAGCATTTAGCTGACCCATTGGGACTTATAATCCCACCCACCCTCCCCACATCTCACCCACCCCAGGGTTTTCCACTCATTTATAGACAAACCAAACCTCATTAACTTTACTCAATCATACACAGGCAGTCTTACAGACTGTTAACTACTACTACTACTTAACATTTCTAAAGCACTACTAGAGTTATGCAGCACGTACAATTTAACCCCAACTAAGTACACCTGTTCATACCCGTTTCAACCAATGAGGATGACTTTTATTCTCTGCAATAATTGTGGTGCTTTAGTTTCAAGGCCAATCATCTGGAGACTTAAAGCTAGTCCTATGTGTCTTCAGCTATCTAGTTTAAAACAAGAGCTCAGTAAAGTAATGCAAGAATTGGATTCAATTAAAGCAGCTTCTAGGACTGCACACAATAAAAACTTCTCACCACTGCCTCAAAGAATAAAACCACATAAGAACAGATGGTTCACAGTAGGCTCAGGCAGACTTCGTCAGGTGACACAGAAGCATCCACCCGCACAAGTGTTGCCACTAAAGAATTCTTTTGCTCCATTACAGCACTGTGATGCTCCTAAAAATAAAACTGAGGCAGAGGAAAAAGCAATAAAGTTGGAACAAAAAGATATGAAGGTACCCAAAGTGAAAAGACACCCCCAAATCACTAATGTTGAAACACATACCAGGAAATATAGATGGAAAGCGATGGCCACAAATGCTCGTAGTCTAAGCAATAAAGTACATGACCTTCAAGCCCTGATGTTGGAGGCAGACTTAGACGTTGTTGCAATCACGGAGACGTGGCTCAATGGTTCCCATCAGTGGCGTAGCCAGACAGCCAATTTTGGATGGGCCTGAGCCCAAAGTGGGTGGGCACAATATTTTCTCTGCCCTGCCGCAAAATATAAATACATTAGCTAATAAGGATCCTCAAGCTCTATCAGCTAAAGACTTTCTGTCAAGGTGGCCAGAACTCCCTTTTACCAAACTTGGCAGGCAGCAGCAACTTCAGTAAGCCACTGATGCCAGCACCCTATGCGTGCTTAGCTGTCGGTGACTCAAGCATGCTGTCACCGACTGCAGAGCTTGGTAGAAGGAAGTTCTGGCTGTCTTTGGAGGAAGTCCTCAGCTGGGGAGGCTTGGGATCCCTACCAGCTATACAGCAAGGGTCAGAACTGGTGTTAGACATGCTAGGGCCCCCTCCCTGATCCCCTCTCCTCTCTGCCTGCCCTCCGATTTCCCAACCTGCTTTTACTGTCACACCAACAGACCCTCACCAAATTCAAAACAAGGGATCACATATCAGAAATAAAAATATTTAGACAAAAATTGAACTCGGAACCCCAAAAAGTTAAACTTAGCATGTACTTCAACACTGGAGAAATAAAAACAGAAATGCATTTCCTTTCTCCTGAACACGATACAAACACATTTGCTATGTAGATTTCCCAAAGCCAACATATTCCATTTAAAACATTCAAAATACATTGCTTTTTTCTACCTTTGTGGACTGGACATTGTATTTTTCCATCATGTTGGTTGCAGTTTCTTTTCTGCTTTCCTGTCTGTCGTTTTCTAATTCTCTTTCGAGCAGCTGCTGTCCATTTGTCTTCTTTTACCTTCAGTACACCTGCTTCTGACATATTGACTTCTTATTTTTAGTTCTTTCCTCTCTTTTTTCTTCTTTCTGCCTTGCTGTCAACTCAAATTTCACCCTCTCACTGTTCTCCTCCTTTTTAGTTTACAGCTACCTATCAGATTTTCATCTTTTTCTCTCACCCACTAGCTTTTCCATTTCCCCATCTCACTCCGTCCTCAGCCCTCCATTCCCTTTCATTACCACATTTCAATCCTCTGTAATCACTATCTTTTTATTTATTTCCTTGCCACCCTCTTCCTCTCCCTCCTGGCCTCTCCCACATGGTTCCGCCATCTTCCTTCCCTCCACCCTTCTAGCCCAGCATCTGCTCCCTCTTTCTCCCCACCCTTGCAGCCTTACATCTCTCTGCCCCTTCTCTCTTCCCTCCTGCCCTCTCCCTCATGTTCCAACATTTCTCCCTCTCTCTTCCCTCACTCCCACTGTCCGGCACCTCTCTATCACCCTTCTGCTCCTGAATCCAACATCTCCTCCTTTCTCCCCTCTCCAGCTCCTGTGTTTCTCTCTCCCTCTCATTCACCGCCAGGTCCAATATATCTCCCTCTCTCCCACTTTCTACCATTTCTCCCTCTCTTGTGCCATGGGTCCAACACTTCTCTTCCCCCCTCCCCCCATGCAGCATTTTCTCTCTTCCTCCCTTCCACTGCCATGCCCAACATTTCTGCCTCTCCCCCTCCCTTGTGCCCCATCCAACATTTCTTGCTTCCCCCTACATCTCTTCCTGCCCTCCACCATCATGTCCAATTTTTCACCATCTATCTTCTCCTCCTCACCACCCCCTGTTCAAGTCCAACATTTCTCCTTCCCCACTACCCCCCTATGTCCAACATTTCTCCCTCTCTTGTCCCTCTCCCCTCCCAATGCAAGATTTTTTCCTTTCTTACCCCTCTCTACCCTATGTCCCACAATTCTCTCTCTCTCTCTCTCTCTTGCCCCTCTCCACCTCATGCCCCCCACATGCAGCATCTATCTTCAATTTCAACCACAGCGGAGGGAGCAGGCTGAGGTCCGATCCTGCTTCTGCCTCCCTCTCTCCCACAGCGCTTCTCAGACGCTGCCTACCTACCGCCGCCACGATCCTGCATCTACTTCCTGTCTCAGTAGCAGCGGAGCAGCGGTAGCGATTCATGCTGCCTCCTGCTTCATTCTAACCCGGAAGCGTCTCCTCTGCCGCGTCCTGCCCCAGCAGAAACAGGAAGTTGTAATAATGGGGGCGGGACACGGCAGAGGAGACGCTTCCAAGTTAGAACGAAGCAGGAGGCAGCATGAATTGCTACTGCTGCTCCGCTGCTGCAGTGCTGAGACGGGAGGAAGATGCTAGATCGTGGCAGCGGTAGGTAGGCAGCGTCTGAGAAGCGCTGTGGGAGAGAGGGAGGCAGAGGCGGGATCGGACCTCAGCCTGCTCCCTCCGCTACGGTTGAAATTGAAGTTCTCCACTGCTGGGTGGGCCTGAACCCAAACTGGGTGGGCCTAGGCCCACCCAGGCCCACCCGTGGCTACGCCCCTGGTTCCCATGAATGGGATGCAAACATAGGCTATAATCTATTTAGGAAGGATAGAGAGGGTCGAAAAGGTTGAGGAGTAGCTCTGTATGTAAAGAATGATATCATGGTGACTGAAATGACAGGGACCTGGGGAAAAGAAGAAGCGATATGGATCACCTTAAAAAGAAAGGATAGAACCTCTATCCATGAGGGTGTTGTCTACAGACCCCCGACACAATTAGAGGAACTAGATAAAGATCTGATCGCAGATATTCAAAAATTAGGAAAGAAAAAAGAGGTTCTGTTGATGGGAGATTTCAATCTGTCGGATATAGATTGGAAGGTTCTGTCTGCAAAATCGGAAAGAAGTAGAGAGATTGTGGATGCTTTCCAAAGTGCTATGCTCAGTCAAATTGTGACGGAACCCACGAGGGAGGGAGCGACGCTGGATCTGGTGCTCACAAATGGGGATAGGGTGCACACCTGGGAAGCAGTAACCATCAAACAGTTTGGTTTGATATGACGGCTGAAGTGGAGGGTGGTCACTCTAAACTCAAAGTCCTGGATTTCAAGCGTGCTGACTTTAGTAAAATGGGGGAATACCTGAGGAAGGAGCTGATGGGCTGGGAGGACGTACAAGAAGTGGAAGGACAGTGGTCCAGGCTGAAGGAAGTAATAAATAGGGCCATAGACCTTTATGTAAGGAGAGTAAATAAAAGCAAGAGAAAAAGGAAACCGATATGGTTCTTCACGAAAGTGGCTGAGAAAATAAAGGCTAAAGAGTTAGCGTTCCAGAAATATAGAAAATCTCAAGAAGAGGAACACAGGGAGGAATACCGGGTGAAACTGAAAGAAGCCAAGAGAGAGATACATCTGGCGAAGGCGCAAGCGGAAGAACAAATGGCTAGAAATGTAAGGAGGGGAGACAAAAGTTTCTTCAGGTATATTAGTGAAAGGAGAATGACTAAAAAGGGAATTGTGAGACTAAAAGATACAGCGAAATGCTATGTAGACAATGATGAAGAAAAAGCCAATTTGCTAAATAGATACTTTTGTTCTGCCTTCACTGAAGAAAATCCTGGAGAAGGACCGAGAGGGACTGGCAAAAGTACACCTGAGAATGGAGTGGATAGAGCACCATTCACGGAAGAGAGTGTGTATAAACAACTTGGAAAGCTAAAGGTGGACAAAGCCATGGGACCGGACGGGATCCACCCCAGAATATTGAGGGAGCTCAAAGAGGTTCTGGCGGGTCCTCTTAAAGATTTGCTTAATAAATCCTTGGAGTCGGGAGAGGTTCCGAGGGATTGGAGAATGGCGGATGTGGTCCCTCTTCACAAAAGTGGTGATAGGGAAGAAGCTGGAAACTACAGGCGGGTAAGCCTCACTTCGGTTATTGGAAAAGTAATGGAAGCCATGCTGAAGGAAAGGATAGTGAATTTCTTGGAAGCCAATAAGTTGCAAGATCCGAGACAACATGGTTTTACCAGAGGGAAATCGTGCCAAACGAATCTCATTGAATTCTTTGATTGGGTAACTGGAGAATTAAATCATTGACGTGCTATAGACGTAATCTACTTAGATTTTAGCAAAGCTTTTGACACGGTTCCCCACAGGAGGCTTTTAAATAAACTCGATGGGCTGAAGATAGGTCCCGAAGTGGTGAACTGGATTAGGAACTGGTTGATGGACAGACGACAGAGGGTGGTGGTAAATGGAGTTCACTCGGAGGAGGGAAAGGTGAGTAGTGGAGTGCCTCAGGGATCGGTGCTGGGGCCGATTCTGTTCAATATATTTGTGAGTGACATTGCCGTAGGGTTAGAAGGTAAAGTTTGTCTGTTTGCGGATGATACTAAGATTTGTAACAGAGTGGACACCCGGGAGGGAGTGGAAAGCATGAAAAAGGATCTGAGGAAGCTAGAAGAATGGTCTAAGGTTTGGCAATTAAAATTCAATGCGAAGAAATGCAAAGTGATGCACTTGGGGAGTAGAAACCCAAGAGAGACTTATGTGTTAGGCGGTGAGAGTCTGATAGGTACTGAGGGGGAGAGGGATCTTGGGGTGATAGTATCCGAGGTTCTGAAGGCGACGAAACAGTGTGACAAGGCGGTGGCTGTAGCGAGAAGGTTGCTAGGCTGTATAGAGAGAGGTGTGATCAGCAGAAGAAAGGAAGTGTTGATGCCCCTGTACAAATCGTTGGTGAGGCCCCACCTGGAGTATTGTGTTCAGGTTTGGAGGCCGTATCTTGCTAAGGATGTAAAAAGAATTGAAGCGGTGCAAAGAAAAGCTACGAGGATGGTATGGGATTTGCGTTACAAGACGTATGAGGAGAGACTTGCGGACCTGAACATTTATACCCTGGAGGAAAGGAGGAACAGGGGTGATATGATACAGACGTTCAAATATTTGAAAGGTATTAATCCACAAACGAACCTTTTCCGGAGATGGGAAGGCGGTAGAACGAGAGGGCATGAAATGAGATTGAAGGGGGGCAGACTCAAGAAGAATGTCAGGAAGTATTTTTTCACGGAGAGGGTGGTGGATTCTTGGAATGCCCTCCCATGGGAGGTGGTGGAGATGAAAACGGTGTTCAGTTTTGGAGGCCGTACCTTGCGAAGGATGTTAATAAAATGGAAGCGGTGCAAAGAAAAGCTACGAGAATGGTACAGGATTTGCGTTCCATGACATATGAGGAGAGACTTGCTGACCTGAACATGTATACCCTGGAGGAAAGGAGGAACAGGGGTGATATGATACAGACGTTCAAATATTTGAAAGGTATTAATCCGCAAACAAATCTTTTCCGGAGATGGGAAGGCGGTAGAATGAGAGGACATGAAATGAGGTTGAAGGGGGGCAGCCTCAGGAAAGATGTCAGGAAGTATTTTTTCACGGAGAGGGTGGTGGATGCTTGGAATGCCCTCCCGCGGGATGTGGTGGAGATGAAAACGGTAACGGAATTCAAACATGCGTGGGAAATGCATAAAGGAATCCTGTGCAGAAGGAATGGATCCTCAGAAGCTTAGCCGAAATTGGGTGGCGGAGCAGGTGGGGGGAAGAGGGGTTGGTGGTTGGGAGGCGAGGATAGTGGAGAGCAGACTTATACAGTCTGTGCCAAAGCTGGTGATGGGAAGTTGGACTGGTGGTTGGGAGGCGGGAAGTACTGCTGCGCAGACTTGTACGGTCTGTGCCCTGAATAAGGCAGGTACAAATCAAGGTAAGGTTTACACATATGTTTGTCTTGTTGGGCAGACTGGATGGACCTTGCAGGTCTTTTTCTGCCGTTATCTACTATGTTACTATGTTACTATGCTTCCTTTCCTCTCTCACTAGCTGAGCTGCTTGCTCCTACAATCTGCTATGTTTCTCTCCTGCTGACTTTACAACTGCTCTTTTGCCTTTGCTTTTTTTGTGCTGAATAGCACTTAGAAGACATGTTTTCATATACATTCATATATGCACAGATTTATATGTATACATGTATATTCCTAACCATTTGTGTTTATTCCACACTTGATATACCGCCTTTCTGTAGATACAGTCAAAGTGGTTTACATATACTATTTTACATGCATCCCAACCATCTCCTCTCCATCTCTCCTTTACTATATTCCTCCTTACCCCATTTCCCCCAACCTATACTATCATATCTTGTCTACCCTCCCTTATCCTAATCATACATTATCAAGCTTCAACTTTATCATGTTTCACTACTGTTTAATTTATCTCACTATTAGACTTTGTATTTCGAATTACTATGTAAGCCGCACTGAATCTGCATTGTGTGGGAAAGTGCGGGGTACAAATCTAATAAATAAATAAATAAATAAATAAATAAACAAGCTCATAAGTGTTAGCACCTATTGTATAGAATTGCCCCAATAGCAGCAACCATTGTGCAGATAAACCCTGTAGAATACTGGACCCACTTTTTTAAATAAATTATTTGTCACCCGATATTTAAAACCATTTAACCAGCTAGGAATGGCTCATGGCCAGTTAAATGACACTTAAGCGGCTATCCAGTGGTTATCTCCTGCTGAATATTGCTGGTTAGTGCTTAGTGGATAACTGGTTATATCACGTGATTATAACCAGCTATCCACTGATATTCAGTGCATTGCTGGCTAAGTTTAGCGGACAAATTAGGCCACTGAAATAGTGGAATATCTGGCTGGTTGCAACTTAACTAGCCAGCACTGAATATTGGCTTGGATGGTTAAGTTAAAACCGGCCAAAAAGCATCCAGATATTCAATGCTGGCCACCGGAAACGGCTTGGCATTTAATATCTGGGCTCAGCCCTGATTATGGGAGTCAGCCCAGCTAAGTCCTATGGTCTGAATATCGGGCTCTTGGAAATTACATAACAGTACATATGCACCTTAATTAGAAAGCCATATTAGTGGTGTATCTATAACATCTGTGGAGATCTGAGGTTCACCTTTACGTTCTCATCATAGTTAACTTACAGACTACATTTCTATGAGACATCTATTTTGAAAAACAGATGTTTAGGTTCATGTGAGCATAACCAAGATAATATTTTATAAAAGGCTCATTGAGTGTGCATCCTTTTATTAAAAAATTTTTAGTGTCACAAAACAAGAGCATGTGTTTTGAGGCACACACATCACTGAATGCTCAAAAATATTTCTATAATCAGAGAGCGCGAACGTTACTGCACATTACTTACTATCCTCATTCACTGGACTATAGGTCAACAAGAAGAATAAGAGCTGAGACAGTTCCTAGGTGTTTTTACAGAGCAGGGTAGGCAGGGCTGGAGAGGGAAAGTAAAACTGAAAGATCTTTCTCTATATGCAGAACTCCCAAGCAAGTGAGTCTTTCTTTGCCATTTGTCATATTATTTTCTTCCCTCATCTGCTTAGAACATCAAAACATCAGGCAGCACTCAAATGTCAGGTAGCTCTCATTAGCTTATTACTTTCTGGTATGTGGGTCATAAATGGAATGTGAAATGGTACATAATGTTCTTATGGAATGTTCTCTGTAATTATTATCTTCATATTCATCTGTATTTTCTAGAGCAATGTTTAGCTAGATATGATCCTAATATATACCACTGAAATCTTTTTCCTTTTTTTCTTTTAAATTCAGTTGAACAGAGTCTTTTCAGAAGTGAATGACCTGCTGGAGAATTTCTGCTGCCTGAGTTGTAAGAAGGGATCCAAAGGGATAGAACCACCTGTAGATAATATGTGCTGGGTCACAAGGAGTGCCAGCAGCAACAGTGGTTGGTGGAGGTAGGGAGAATTCTTGTCTTTAGTTACAGTGGGGGAAATAAGTATTTGATCCCTTGCTGATTTTGTAAGTTTGCCCACTGACAAAGACATGAGCAGCCCATAATTGAAGGGTAGGTTATTGGTAACAGTGAGAGATAGCACATCACAAATTAAATCCGGAAAATCACATTGTGGAAAGTATATGAATTTATTTGCATTCTGCAGAGGGAAATAAGTATTTGATCCCTCTGGCAAACAAGACCTAATACTTGGTGGCAAAACCCTTGTTGGCAAGCACAGCGGTCAGACGTCTTCTGTAGTTGATGATGAGGTTTGCACACATGTCAGGAGGAATTTTGGTCCACTCCTCTTTGCAGATCATCTCTAAATCATTAAGAGTTCTGGGCTGTCGCTTGGCAACTCGCAGCTTCAGCTCCCTCCATAAGTTTTCAATGGGATTAAGGTCTGGTGACTGGCTAGGCCACTCCATGATCCTAATGTGCTTCTTCCTGAGCCACTCCTTTGTTGCCTTGGCTGTATGTTTTGGGTCACTGTCGTGCTGGAAGACCCAGCCACGACCCATTTTTAAGGCCCTGGCGGAGGGAAGGAGGTTGTCACTCAGAATTGTACGGTACATGGCCCCATCCATTCTCCCATTGATGCGGTGAAGTAGTCCTGTGCCCTTAGCAGAGAAACACCCCCAAAACATAACATTTCCACCTCCATGCTTGACAGTGGGGACGGTGTTCTTTGGGTCATAGGCAGCATTTCTCTTCCTCCAAACACGGCGAGGAGTTCATGCCAAAGAGCTCAATTTTTGTCTCATCTGACCACAGCACCTTCTCCCAATCACTCTCGGCATCATCCAGGTGTTCACTGGCAAACTTCTGACGGGCCGTCACATGTGCCTTCCGGAGCAGGGGGACCTTGCGGGCACTGCAGGATTGCAATCCGTTATGTCGTAATGTGTTACCAATGGTTTTCGTGGTGACAGTGGTCCCAGCTGCCTTGAGATCATTGACAAGTTCCCCCCTTGTAGTTGTAGGCTGATTTCTAACCTTCCTCATGATCAAGGATACCCCACGAGGTGAGATTTTGCGTGGAGCCTCAGATCTTTGTCGATTGACAGTCATTTTGTACTTCTTCCATTTTCTTACTATGGCACCAACAGTTGTCTCCTTCTCGCCCAGCGTCTTACTGATGGTTTTGTAGCCCATTCCAGCCTTGTGCAGGTGTATGATCTTGTCCCTGACATCCTTAGACAGCTCCTTGCTCTTGGCCATTTTGTAGAGGTTAGAGTCTGACTGATTCACTGAGTCTGTGGACAGGTGTCTTTCATACAGGTGACCATTGCCGACAGCTGTCTGTCATGCAGGTAACGAGTTGATTTGGAGCATCTACCTGGTCTGTAGGGGCCAGATCTCTTACTGGTTGGTGGGGGATCAAATACTTATTTCCCTCTGCAGAATGCAAATAAATTCATATACTTTCCACAATGTGATTTTCCGGATTTAATTTGTGATGTGCTATCTCTCACTGTTACCAATAACCTACCTTTCAATTATGGGCTGCTCATGTCTTTGTCAGTGGGCAAACTTACAAAATCAGCAAGGGATCAAATACTTATTTCCCCCACTGTATATGCTCTAACCACGAGACCACATCTCCTCCTCAGTTCTACATATAGTGTCTGCGAACTGTCATATGCAGAAAACTCAAGAATCATTCTCAAGCTTCCAGGAGCTCTGCCTCAAATTCCAAAAATGTTTTTGACTAGGCCCACCTCCTCTATCCCCTTCCCTCCCTGCACCAATGCAACAACAAATAAATGTAGAAAAAGAAAACTTGTTTGTTTCTACAAAGATTAAGTTACAAAAAAAAATCCCTTCATTTGACCTTATGTAAAAAACATTTGTGGGTATTTATTTAAGAACTGTAACAGTTTGCTTATGTATCTGTGTCTGTGAGTGTATGGAAAGTCCCTTGGAATGAGTAAGCATTACTAAAAATGATTCACTGCTCTTTCCTATTTCTGGATGTTGCTTAATGATAACATTGCTCTGTTGGAAGAGCACTCAGTGCTCCATAAACAGAGACCAGTTTACTGTTACCTTTCTTCAGACCCAAGGTCCTGTTTGATTGCCACAGTCCAGTTATTCTAGTAAGCATTTAGAATCTTAGTTCTATTTAGTGCTCTAGTTCTATTCTATTCTAATCTGGTGCTTATATCCCACTTATATCTACTCAGGAATCAAAGCGGGTAACATAAAGCAAATGCCAACGTAGCTAATTCACCCTAACGAAATATCATAGATGAAATTTAAAATTCACTAATTAAAATAATAAAATTTGCTAAAAAGAAAGATCTTTAAATCCTTATGAAATTGAAAACAATTAGACAAAGATCTAATTTGCATAGGTATCATATTCCAAATCTTGCTGGACAGATTACTTCCATTTGTTTTGTATATGTGTCGGGAGAGTGTTCAGGCCTCCTTAAAGGTGTCACCATTTGAGTTGATGTATGGGAGGACACCAAGGGGGGTATTGGATATTTTAAAAGAACAATGGGTGCCACCGGAGGAACAGGAACTGGTTTTTTTTTTTTTTTGCTGTGTTGAACTGTGACCATTGGAGAACATCCCCAGCAAGGGAAAGGGGAGGGAAATGAAAGAGGCTGTATGAACTGCTCTGGGGCCTGAAAAGTGTTTGATTAGAAGACACAAAGTAAATGCTTTCAGTTGTGCTTGGATTAAAGGGAAGAGTATTAAGTTGAATTGAGAAAAGAAAGACAAAACAAAACCCTTTTATAAGAACACTGGCTTTTGGGTGAGCATTTGTGAAAGAAACCAGAAGGAAATTGGCAAGCAGAGGACTCCTCTGGGATGGCACAGGAAACAACTGGACAAAACAGACAGGCAAGACGGAAGCTGAATCCAGACAAGACAAGGAAGCAAAGCAAAGAGCTAGAACTGAACCCAGACAGGAACACTGCAAGACATAGGAACAAGACTAAAACCAACCCATGTCTCCTTCTCCTCTTTTCCTGATATCATCGAAGAGGAAACCGCCCATCTCCTTTCCACCTCGAAATGCACCACCTGTTCCTCAGACCCCATCCCCACCAACTTACTTAACACCATCTCTCCTACTGCCACCACCCCCCCCATCTGTCATATCCTCAACCTCTCTCTCTCCACTACAACTGTCCCTGACACCTTCAAGCATGCTGTAGTCACACCTCTCCTCAAAAAACCATCACTTGACCCTACCTGTCCCTCCAACTACTGCCCCATTTCCCTCCTACCCTTCCTCTCCAAGATACTTGAACGCGCCGTTCACAGCCGTTGCCTTGATTTTCTCTTCTCTCATGCCATCCTCGATCCGCTTCAATCCGGCTTTCGCTCCCTACACTTGACAGAAACGGCACTATCTAAAGTCTGCAATGACCTGTTCCTCGCCAAATCCAAAGGTCAGGTATCGAAAAATAGTATGGGCGTTTTTCGACAATCGATTATCCCTGTTGCAAAACGACCAAATGACGCACGCATAAACGTGACTAGCTAGGGCGCCCTAACACGGTTGATTATCGCAGCTGAAAACGCCCAAATCAGAAAGTGTGTAAAACAATGTACATAGGTGTACCGCAACTACAGTACATGCTGTTCTGGACATCCAGGTAGGGAAAATATGAGGGACGTCTATACGCGTCAACTACAGAAAGATCCTGCTGATCCACCGAACATTCCTCATATGTGCCCTATCTGGATGTCTGGAACTGCATGCACTGTACCTACTGAACATGCAGCTATATGCATATTGTGTATATATGAAAAGGGTCGGGTGCTTCATACTAATCTATATAAGGCAAGTTCCGCACACAGGAAGGGGCCGCACGCATAACAACCAGTCATGCACGTCAAAGACGTCTATGCTTACGACGGCGTCCACGTGCTGATAGGGCCATATATGGGATGGTCATCCATATATGGAGCTGTGCACGAAACGACGTCCGTCACGCAAGGACGTCCATTTAAGGCACTTGTTTTCCCACACCTATTCTCACTGAAAAAATGGCGCATTTACGGAGGGAGCCAAATTTCAGTGAGGAGGAGAGCCTGCTGCTGGTGCGGCTATGCCTTAGGCACCAGCACAGGCTCTTTATCACCCACCACCACCTGCCCCCCAGGCTCCAGGCCATGAGAGCCTGGTCCCGCATCAGGGAGAGGCTGGAGAGGTAAGTGTTTGCACCCCCCCCCCCTCCTGTACTTACACATATAACAGCTCCCTCCCTCATCAATGTAGCCAGTAACTGGAGTGTGCATGCAAGGATAATGAGTAATATGGGTACATGCACAATCACTAATAAAATGTATGTTCTTGAAAGGACGACCATTCCCATATCCCTACAATAATGTATTTCGTTATTTCATTATTTCTTGCATTTGTATCCCACATTTTCCCACCTCTTTGCAGGGTCAATGTGGCTTACAATACATCATGAATAGTGGAAACATTTAACAAAATAAATGTATAGCATACAGAAGGATCTTCATAACATGGTAATGATAACACATATAAAGTAGTTTTACAAGCATAAATTATAACGCATACAAACGGTACTTTCTGGCCTCATGGCCACCTCTATGGCATCATCTGCATAGGAGCCAACTCGGTGGCTGCTGTGGGTGCTTGAGCACCCCCAATATTGAATAAATTGCTTGTATGTGTCCAGGGAGGGGTGATCCCCACTGGGGTTAGCACCCCCAATGATTTAAAAAAGGTGGCTCCTATGAATCTGTACCAATGGAAGTGGTCCCCCCCCCAACAGTGTTGACCCTCTCTGCTATTTGATTGACAAATGAATGTGTGTGTAGAGGGCAAGAAGGACCATCCCCTGACTCCTGCTCTACAAACTTATATCTTACAGACGGTTCAGGGTTCACAGGGACCTCGAGTCCCTCAGGAGGAGGTTCCGCCGGGTAAGGCGTGAGCGCCCAGACATCATCCGGGCAGTGCGACGGCACCTGAGGGCTCGCCATAAGTATTCAATACAGGACACCTGTACTGATTTGGAAATGCATTTATTGAATAATGCAAATGTGCTGTACAATATCAATTCCCATGTGGCTAATAGCCAACTAGTAAGTAATAACATATCTGTCCCAGATCAAGGATGCAGGTTGCAGGTGCCCTCCCATGAGTGTGGCTGCAACTTCCAACGACCATCCCCCCGAGATGAATGAGATGACATGCCTTACTTTACTATCCCCCTTTCTGGGGTGGCTGGATAGTGTGTCCTGGTAGACCTGCCTGAGGCCCTGCTTTTAGTGGATGTCATGGCCTCACTCACATAAAAGTTATGTGCTCACCACCCTTCCCACTGCCCCCTCCCCCCAATAAAACCAACAACAACTGCCCATCAACTCCTCGTCGCATCTCACAATGCAAACATGCTGGTCAGCAATGCCAACATGTCCTGTGTGGTGTGTGTCAGAGGAGGTTCCAGGGTTCCTTGTCATGTCATCTGATGCATCTCATTCCCCATGGGCATAGGCCATGCCTCACCACACCGTGGCTCATCGCCTGCCTCAGGCCACCCAGCTTCTGCACTATGCAAACCATGTTGTATGTGCTGATCTCAATCACACTCCTTTTACATACACAGGCCTCCTTACCAGCAAGAGGAGCAGGCTGATGAGGAGGGCCACCTGCAGGAGGAGGAGGAGGAGGAGGAGGAGGAGGAGGAGGAGGAGGAGGAGGAGGAGGATGAGGAGAAGGTGGCGGCAGCACAGGAGGCCCTCCAGGAGGAGGAGGAGGAGGAGTCGGGCTCGGAGGGAGGGGGTCCTCATAATTGATGAGGACTATATGGAGGACCCCTCCCCACCTGTACCACCATCACAGCCCTCTCCCTCCCCTCGGCCATCCCATCCCCTGAGGCAGCTCCATCCCCTGGGCCTGCTCCAACCCCTGGGCCAGCTCCAGCCCTTGGGCCAGCTCCAGCAGCCCTTGGCGCTGGTGCAATGATGCGCCTCCTGCAGCAGCTGGTAGATGGCCAGCACCAGCTGGTAGATGGCCAGCACCAGCTGCTGCAGGAGGTCAGAGCCATACGGCAGGGCAATGAGCAGCTCCAGGGCCCACTGAGGGTACTGCTGGGGCTGCTCATTGCCCTGCTACAGAGGGCATTACTCAGAGGGCATGCCCGCCCTTGAGTAACGTTGTGGGGGGGGGGGGAGGGAATTGTTGGGGTTGTGGGGAGTTGTGGGGGGGGAGGGAATTGTTGGGGTTGTGGGGAGGTGTTGGGGGGGGGTGTTGGGGGGATGTGGGGAGATGTGGGGGGGAATCACGATGTTGGTGGGGCTTTGTTGGGTTAGGGGCGTGTTTTGTAGGGGTGGGGGTGGGGGGGAAATAAATGTATTTGTTACACTTTAAATAACAGGGTGTGTGTGTGTCTCTCTCCCTTGTGCATTACATATAAGCAAATGGTGCTGTTGAGTTGAGAGGAAGGAGGCAGCAATATTCATAGCATGAAATGTGCAGTGTGAATGAGAAAGTTGATGCATGTCTGAGAATGTTGGCCATACAGAAGGCCACCTGTTCATTCCAACCTACATGACCATATGTGCAGGGGGGAGGGGGTGGGCCGGGGAGGCTGGATGGATATTACTGTTCACGAACACAAATGCCCAGCCAGCCTCTCTCCCTCCCCTCTCCCTTTACCATACTGACCCACAGCACAGAGTGGCATCAATAAGAGATTTGTTGTCTAGCACTTGTGATCTGCCAAGTAGAAACTTGCACATAACCCTAGGTAGCACATAGATGATGTTTGCTCTCTGATGGCCACACATCCTTACCCACAAGCCAGATTGGTGGGGTCCCACGAAGGAGCTACAAACAGCTGGTTCATATTTTCACATTCAATACATCAGCAATGGTATATAGTGCTGAGGAGAAAAGGGAAAACAATGGGAAGGGAAGCCCATTAGATGGATGGTTTCTTCATCACAGTTGCAATATAATACAAGAGTTACAGAAGGGCACAAATAAATATGGTGCTCATTATTTGGAGGTTTGATCACACTTTCTCCAGTAGTAGCTCAAGGTGAGTTACATTCAGGTATTCTGGGTCTGTCTCTGTCACAGGATGACTCAAAGTTTGTCCCTGAGCCAACCAAGAGTGAAATGACTTGCCCTAGATCACACGGAGCAGCAGTGGGAATTGAAGTGGCAACCTTGTAATTACAAGGCTGGTGCTCTAACCACTAGGCCACAGCAGCCACCAGGCTGTGGCCACCTGCAGGTAATTTGGGTTGGGACCTGTACACAGAACCCTCTCCCTCACCACCACATCTTAAGGGCTCAGTAGGCAGTACCTGTAGCCACCTTGAGCCTACTTTCCAGGCTACCAAATGTTAGAAATGTTCTTGTTCCCTAACTATGGAGGATTTTAGGAAGGTGTTCAATAATGTGCTAAACACATCCATTGCATATATTATTCCCCCTCCCCCTCCTTTCGACCTTGACAATGAGTGGCCACTTCACAAATGGGGACTGGGGTTCACCACATAAACAAGGAAGATGGAACCTACCGGGAACCAATACAGCAGCTCCAACCACACCATTGAGGACCTGCCAACCCCACAGTACAGCGCTGATGGCCTCCAACCAGTGCACAGGAACCTGGTGAAAAGAGAGCTAGCTGAGAGTTGACTGCAGACTACATACTGTGAATGGACACTCCTTGATTATGAGCAGAAAGAGAAGAGGTGGCAGACAAATGAGAGCTTACCATGAACGTCTGTTTCAAGAATGTGTAGTGCGCTTCTATCTTCTGGAATATTAGCTGGACGTCTGTCTCAGTGAACTGACCCTTACCGAGGGGTGCTTGATTTGGGGCGATTGTTGCAATTTCTTCGCCACCACAGACTGCCTGCTACAACCAGGCAGAGAGAATGGGAGAAAGTAAGGGAGGCTCACGGGATGTGGAAGAGTGGAAACGGAAGGCGTGGTGGCTGAGGGCCAGCCCTAATCACAACCCCCCCTCCCCAAAATACACAGGTGTACCCAAGCATACATTGCCAAACACAAACCTTATTATAAGTGAGGGTAAAACCGTGTAAACGAATGTTAAGAACAACCGGCAATGTCCCAGCGCAGGAAATGGCGGTTTAAATGGCAATGAAGAAAAGGAACGCAGGTGGGGACGCCCATACTAATGTACCCATAATAGAAATCACACGGGCCTAATCGCTACCTCAGCTGGAGACGTTTAGGAAATGTGTGTATAATCGAAAAGAAACCGCCCATATCTGGAACGCCTATCCCCTGTCCAAAATGGGCGTCTCTGGTGACCACTCCGTATTTTCAAAACCCCATTGGTACAATGCCGCCGCATCAGCCCCCAACCCGGAAGGGAAATTTTTCAGATGGAGAGATAGAGCTACTGGTGCAGGAGATCCAGCAACGGCACCAAAATCTCTTTGCTCCCACAGGGCAGAGGCTGGCTGCAACCACCAAACAGCGGGAGTGGGAGGCGGTACGTGACAGCGTCAATGCAGTCTTCCATTGTGCAAGGGACGTGGAGGACTGCAAGCGCAAGTGGCGGAAGCTGAGGAGGGATGTGAGGCGCAAGGCTGGTGCCCATCCCCCACCACATGGCACAGACAACCTCACCCCCCTGGAGCTCATGGTCCACTCCCTCCTACCCCAGGAGGGCATCCACAGAATAGGGTCCCTTGACACCTCGGCAGAGCCTGAGGGCTCAGGTAGGTTGACGATTATGAAGCTGGGCTATCTGTTCTGCTGCACTAAACTGTGTTATACAAGTTGGGGCCAGGAGGTGGGAGGTGGGGAGTGGGGGGCGGGAGGAGGGGGAGTGAGTTTCAGGCGGGTGTGCTCATATGTAGAATAAACGACCATCTTTATGATGCTGTCCTGACTTCCTTACCCCTACTCACTTGCTCTGTACCCTTACTCTCTATCCCTACCGTACTCATTTACCTTCCCTCTTACTTGTCCTGTGTGTGCATCTTAATTACATTGTAAGCTCTATTTGAGTAGTGGTAGTATTCATGTGTGTCATAGGAGCACACTCTGTGGGTGCTGTGGGTTTTTGAACACTCCCAATATTGAGCAACTATCATGTAGGTGTCCAGGGTAGAGTTTTGTGCACTGGCCTTAGCACCCCCAATAATACTTTACAGTTGGCTCCTATGGGTGTGTGTAGGTTACTACTGTGGCACAACTTTGGGGGGGCCTTCCTTCCCTACCACTCCCTCCTATTTTCCCATCACCAAACTGTGCCTATTTCCTTCTGTCACCTCTGTGCTCTAGTGAGTGTGGGCCACATGCATGCAACTTAAGGAGCCTGTAATGGGGGTGATAAAGCAGTTCTCCGAGGACAAGCAGGCTGCTTGTTCTCACGACTGGGTGACGTCCGCGGCAGCCCCCACCAACCGGAAGAAGCTTTGCGGGCGGTCCGCACGCAGGGCACGCCCACCGTGCATGCGCGGCCGTCTTCCCGCCCGTGCGCGACCGTTCCCGCCAGTCTTTTCTTTTCCGCGCTGGAGAGAGTCGTGCGTCGCCGCTCTCTCTTAGTCAGCCCCGGAAAACCGTCGCGTTGTCCGCGAATTGGCTAATTTTTGTTTTTTGTTGCCGCGCGCTTCAAACCTTTTTCCCTTTCTTAAAAAAAAAAAAAAGGAAGAGAACGCGCTGAATTTTTCCCTCGTTTCTAGCGGGGGCGTCGCGTTGCGGCCTTGTGGCCGCGCGGTCGCTTTATTTTTCGAGGTGTGATTTACCGCCACCATCGACGACTTTAACTTCGCCGACGCGATTTTTCCGTCGATGTCCTCGAAGGTCCCGAGTGGATTTAAGAAGTGTGGTCGGTGCGGCCGGCCTATCTCGCAGACCGACACCCACGCTTGGTGCCTCCAGTGCCTCGGGCCGGAGCACAATATCAAGTCGTGTTCTTTGTGTCTTGGTCTCCGGAAACGGACTCAGGTTGCGAGGCAAGTTCTTCGGGACCGTCTTTTTGGAACTTGCGCCGGCCCCTCGACGTCGACCTCGACGGCTTCGGTATTGACGGCCGGTTCTTCGGTACCGGTGTCCGCGAAATCGGCACCGATGGCATCGACCCCAGGAGTACAGGTCCCGTCGGCCCGCTGGTCCTCCGGTGACGGTAGGGGTGAGAGGCCGCATGGGCAATCGGCCCCGGTCACTCCCTCTGCTCATGGCCCTCGGGACCGAACCCTGTCCGACACGGCCCCTCGAGACCGAGGGGGATCGACCTCCTCCTCCTCCGTTCCACCTGGCGCCGATGACGGGCACCGCAAGAAACAAAAGAAGCACCGTCATCGGTCCCCATCGGTGTGCCCGGCCCTCGGTGCCGGAGAGGAATCGACGCCGAAGTGTCCGCGTCGAGAGGAAAGGTCCCCCTCGGTAGTGGAGGTACCAACGCATCAGGGCCCCAGCACTTCGGTGCAGTCTCCTGGACCCGAGCAGCTTCCGGCACCGACGCCTCTACCGGCCCCCCCGTCTTTCCCGACAGCGGGCCTGGACGAGTGCCTCCGAGCCATCCTTCCGGGGATCCTGGAAGGGCTGATGCGCCAGGCTGTGCCGGCGCCGGGGGTGCTTGCGCCCTCGGCGCCGTTGACTGTGGCACCGGCGAGCTCTAGCCCGGTGCCGAGGCCTTCGACACCGCCGCCGCTTGCGGCGCCGGTCTCGACCGCCATGCAGGTGGAGTCCCCGTCGACGTCGATGGAGGGAGCTTCGTCCCCGCCGGCACGGGAGTCCACCGCTCGACGACACCGAGGCCTCGGTGCCTCGACGTCGAGCCGGGCCCAGTTGAGGACTCAGTTGCATGAGCTTATGTCCGATACCGAGGAAGAGGCCTCGTGGGGGGAAGAGGAGGACCCCAGATATTTCTCCTCAGAGGAGTCTGTGGGCCTTCCCTCTGACCCCACGCCTTCACCAGAGAGGAAGCTCTCGCCTCCTGAGAGCCTCTCCTTTGCCTCCTTTGTCAGGGACATGTCTATTTGCATTCCCTTCCCCGTGGTCTCTGTGGATGAGCCGAGGGCTGAGATGCTCGAGGTCCTCGACTATCCATCACCACCTAGAGAGTCCTCCACGGTGCCGTTGCACAATGTCCTTAAGGAGACACTGCTTCGGAACTGGATGCGACCATTCCATATCATCATGCTGATCAATCCATAGACTGGTGGGTTGTGTCCATCTACCAGCAGGTGGAGATAGAGAGCAATCCTTTTGCCTCACTATATGTGGTCATGTGCTGCCCGAAACTCCTCAGTATGTTCTCTATCTCAGCAGGTGGTGGTCACACACAGCAGCAGCTCTGGCTAGGTCTCCAAGCCTAATTTTTAGGTTTTGTTGAGTACCTGTGGTTGAGGGCTCTTCTTGAGCAAATGTAAACCTGGTGGCGCCAGGTCCCTCCTTTTCTCCCCCCTCCCGCTGGCTCCGTTAAAAAAAAAAAAAAAAAATTTTGGACGTCCTTAAAGGCGTTTATTTCGACGTTTATTTAAACGTTTATTGCAGCTACTCACTGGGACACCAGGTCGTTACAGCTTGGAGCGAGAAGCAGGTATTTTTTACCTTTTTATAGCGGGCAGGGGGTTCCCCGATCGATCTCCACGTGGCCCATGGCATCGGAGGGCGAGGGCGTGAAGAATCGCTCCCCGGACCGCGTGTGCGCTTCTAGCGGGGATGCGGGGGTCTTAAAGTCTGATTCGCCCTTGTTGGGTGTCAGTTCGGAGGCCGGTCAGTGTCCTGGGTCTTCCTCCGGTGCGGCGGTTTTTCCCGCCATAAATGCCCATCCCCCGCTACTCGCCTCCGCCATTTTGGCCGGCCACTCTGCTCGGACGGCTTCTTCTTGGGCCGCCCTTGAGCTGGGAGACGTTAATGCCATGGCCGCCCTTGATTTGGGCGACGGCAAAAAAGCGGCTAAAGTTAAGCGCCGTTCTTCCCGCGCGGCTCCTTCGCGGAGTGTCGCGCCGGAGGGTGCATCTAGGGCTGTGGCCCAGGCTGCTGAATTGCACAGTCTGGGGGGTTTCTCCCCCGAGTTTATTTTGCTGCTGCATCAGGCCTTCCTTATGCAAAACGCTGCCCCTTCTCCCTTGTCCGATAAAGGGGTTGAGGCCCCCGGAAGTAAACGCCCTCAGGTGGATTCCCAGGCCTTAGAGGACGCTGTTTCCTCTGATGTAGATGAGGGCAGCGTATCTGAGTTCTCCCAACGGTCCTTTGGGGATTCCTTGGAGGAGACGGATTCCCGCTCGGATGGAGCGGATAACCCCTCTGCAGCACGGATCTTTCGCTCAGAGGATTTGCCCAACCTGTTAGTGCAGGCCATGAGCATTTTGAAGATTTCCTCTCCAGAGGACGTCTCTCCCTCAGCCCCTGTTGGCTCCACCATTATGCTGGGGACGAAGCGCCCGCCTAGAACTTTCCACGTGCATGATGCCATGCACACCTTAATTTCGGCTCAATGGGATGTCCCGGAAGCGAGCCTCAAAGTGGCTAGGGCTATGTCCCGCCTCTATCCTTTGCCTGAAAGTGAACATGAGGCCTTTCTTTGGCCTACCGTGGATTCTTTAATCACTGCGGTGACTAAGAAAACGGCGTTGCCGGTGGAAGGTGGCACGGCCCTAAAGGACGCCCAAGACAGAAGATTGGAGGCGGCCTTAAGGTCGTCCTTCGAGGCGGCTGCCTTAAGTTTGCAGGCCTCAGTTTGCGGCTCCTATGTGGCCAGGGCGTGCCTGACGATTGTGCAGCGGGCTTCCCCCTCGGATCCTTCCTTGAGGGCTGATTGGCCGGCCCTGGAATCGGGCTTGGCTTATTTGGCAGACTTACTGTATGATGTCTTGAGAGCCTCGGCTAAAGGTATGGCTCAGACAGTCTCTGCGTGGCGGTGGCTTTGGCTGAAACATTGGTCTGCTGACCACGCCTCTAAGTCCCTCCTGGCTAAGTTGCCTTTTAAAGGCAAGCTGCTCTTTGGGGTCGAGCTGGACAAAATCGTGACCGATCTCGGCATGTCTAAGGGCAAGAGGTTACCAGAGGTCAGGGCTCGGGCCAGTGCTCGCCCCGGTATCTCCAGAGGACGGTTTCAGGAAGCCCGTCGGTACCGCCCAGGCAAGTCAGGCTCCTCTGCTCCCTCTTTCTTCAAGAGGATCTTCTCCCCCAAGCAGCATTCCTTTCGCAGAGACCGCCGTCCCGGAGGTGCGCCCTCTGGTCCTCCCCCAGGGTCTCGTACCCAATGACGGGGTCCTGGTCCATGGCCCAGTGCAGATTGGAGGACGCCTGTCCTCGTTTCTGGGCGAGTGGACCAGAGTAACTTCAGACGCTTGGGTGCTGGAAGTCATCAGAGACGGCTACAAGCTAGAGTTCTGCCGACCCCTAAGAGACGGGTTTGTACTCTCTCCCTGCAAGTCTCCGGTCAAAGCTGTGGCAGTGCAGCAGACCTTGGACAATCTGATCCGCCTGGGTGCGGTCATTCCGGTGCCAGAAAATCAGCTTGGCAAGGGACGTTACTCCATTTACTTTGTGGTACCAAAGAAAGGAGGTTCTGTACGGCCTATCCTCGACCTCAAAGGGGTCAATCGGGCCTTGAAAGTTCGGCACTTTTGCATGGAGACTCTCCGCTCTGTTATAGCGGCAGTGAAGGCAGGGGAGTTCCTGGCATCCTTGGACATCAAGGAAGCGTACTTGCATATTCCCATCTGGCCTCCTCATCAACGCTTTCTGCGTTTTGCAGTCCTGGGCCGACACTTCCAGTTCAGAGCCCTCCCGTTCGAGTTGGCTACTGCTCCGCGGACCTTCTCCAAAGTAATGGTGGTCATCGCGGCCTTCCTGCGAAAGGAAGGAGTACAAGTCCATCCTTATCTGGACGACTGGTTGATCCGAGCCCCCTCTTATGCAGAGTGCGGCAAAGCTGTGGACCGGGTGATCGCTCTTTTGAGCTCCCTGGGGTGGATCATCAACTGGGAGAAAAGCCAGCTGCGCCCGACTCAGTCCCTGGAGTATCTGGGAGTTCGATTCGACACCCAAGTGGGCAGAGTGTTCCTGCCGGACAATCGGATTGTCAAACTTCAGGCTCAGTTGGACCAGTTCCTAGTAGCCTCTCCGCTTTGGGAATGGGACTATGTGCAGCTGTTGGGCTCTATGACGGCCACGATGGAAGTAGTGCCCTGGGCTAGGGCTCATATGAGACCACTACAACACTCTCTGCTGCAGCGCTGGACTCCGGTGTCGGAGGATTATGCTGTGCGCCTTCCCTTGGACCCAGCAGTGCGCAAGGCGCTGAGCTGGTGGCTGAAGACAGGCAAGTTGTCTGCAGGGATGCCTCTTGTGACCCCGGAGTGGATTGTCGTCACGACGGACGCCTCTTTGACGGGCTGGGGAGCCCACTGCTTGGGAAGGACAGCGCAGGGGCTCTGGTCTCCTGCAGAGGCAAAGTGGTCTATCAACCTCCTGGAACTCAGAGCCATTCGGTTGGCGCTTTTGGAGTTCCTCCCGGTACTGGCGTTGAAGCCAGTACGGGTCCTGTCGGACAATGCCACGGCTGTGGCCTATGTCAACCGCCAGGGAGGTACCAAGAGCGCCCCTCTAGCCAAGGAAGCCATGAATCTATGCCAGTGGGCGGAAGCGAATCTGGAACAGCTGTCAGCTGCCCACATTGCCGAAGTCATGAATGTCAAGGCGGACTTTCTCAGTCGCCATACCTTGGATCCCGGAGAGTGGCAGTTATCGGCTCAGGCGTTCTTGGACATCACGAAGCGCTGGGGCCAGCCGAGCCTAGATCTGATGGCGTCATCGGCCAATTGCCAAGTGCCGCGCTTTTTCAGCAGAGGACGGGACCCTCGATCTCTGGAAGTAGATGCTCTTCTCCAACAGTGGCCGACACAAGAGCTTCTCTATGTGTTCCCGCCCTGGCCCATGTTGGGCAGGGTACTAGACCGGGTGGCAAAGCATCCGGGCCGGATAATCCTGGTGGGTCCGGACTGGCCCAGACGTCCCTGGTATGCGGATTTGATCAGGCTTTCAGTGGACGACCCTCTGCGGCTGCCAGTGGAGCAGGGCCTGTTGCATCAGGGTCCCATGGTGATGGAGGATCCCTCCCCCTTTGGTCTTACGGCCTGGCTATTGAGCGGCAGCGTCTGAGGAAGAAGGGCTTCTCAGACAAGGTCATCGCCACTATGCTGAGAGCGAGGAAGCGCTCTACTTCTACTGCTTACGCCAGGGTTTAGCGTACCTTTGCAGCGTGGTGTGAAGCAGGCTCACTTTCTCCCTTCACTGCTTCAATTTCTTCAGTGCTGGCGTTCCTGCAAGAAGGTCTGGAGAAAGGCCTGTCGCTCAGTTCCCTTAAAGTCCAGGTAGCAGCTCTGGCTTGCTTCAGGGGCCGCCTGAAGGGTGCTTCCCTGGCTTCGCAGCCAGATGTGGTACGTTTTCTCAAGGGAGTTAATCACCTGCGCCCTCCTCTGCACTCAGTGGTGCCTGCGTGAAATCTCAACCTGGTGCTAAGAGCCTTGCAGAAGCCGCCTTTTGAACCCTTGTCGAGGGCATCTCTGAAAGACCTGACGTTGAAAGCAGTCTTTTTGGTGGCTATCACTTCAGCCAGAAGAGTTTCCGAGCTCCAGGCGCTCTCATGTTGAGAGCCTTTTCTGCAGTTCACTGAGGCAGGAGTGACTATTCGCACAGTGCCTTCCTTCCTGCCCAAGATTGTTTCTCGCTTCCATGTGAATCAGCAGCTCTGTCTCCCTTCCTTTCGTAGGGAGGACTACCCAGAGGAATACTCTGCTCTCAAACATCTGGATGTGAGACGAATCATCATCAGATACTTGGAAGTGACCAATGATTTCCGGGATCATCTGTTTGTTCTGTTTGCAGGTCCTCGTAAGGGTCTGCAGGCTGCTAAGCCTACAGTGGCAAGATGGGTCAAGGAAGCCATTGCAGCGGCTTATGTGGCCGTGGGGAAGGTGCCGCCTATTCAGCTGAAGGCTCACTCCACTAGAGCTCAAGCGGCCTCGATGGCAGAGGCTGGGTCCGTCTCCTTGGCAGAGATATGCAAGGCGGCAACTTGGGCATCGGCCCATACCTTCTCCAGGCATTACCGCTTGACTGTGGCTGCTCGGGCGGAGGCCCGGTTTGGAGCTTCAGTGTTGCGGTCAGGGATTTCAATGTCCCGCCCTGGGTGAGTACTGCTTCGGTACATCCCACCAGTCTATGGATTGATCAGCATGATGATATGGAAGGTAAAATTATGTATCATACCTGATAATTTTCTTTCCATTAATCATAGCTGATCAATCCATAGCCCCTCCCAGATATCTGTACTGTTTATATTCTGGTTGCATTTCAGATTCAAGTTTAGTCTTCAGTTCCTGTTCAGGAGGACTTCATGTTCAAGTTTTCAAGTGGATTCTTCAAGAGTTGAGACGAGTTTGTGTTACAGTGAGCTGCTGCATTCCTCTCCCCTCCGTTTTACGGGGCTGGATTGAGACATAAATTCTGCCGGCGCTCCCTCCCGCTTCGTGC
The DNA here is from genome assembly GCF_901765095.1 of Microcaecilia unicolor. Lineage (NCBI taxonomy): Eukaryota > Metazoa > Chordata > Amphibia > Gymnophiona > Siphonopidae > Microcaecilia > Microcaecilia unicolor. The sequence continues at coordinate 312,022,804 of NC_044032.1, read as the reverse complement.
GGCTGTAGGGCAGCTTTGTACCCCTCCTGCTTCGGCGTTGTTAGGGTCAGTCAGCTCCTCCCGCGGTTGCGGTTGCAGGATAAGCCAGATCCCCCCGCATCGGCGGGGTGGTGTCCCTCCCCCGCTCTGCGGGGATGAGCTGGACGGATTCCCCTCCCCCACTTGTGTGGGGATGAGCTGGGTTAATTCCCCTCCCCCGTTTCGGCGGTGGTGAGCTGGGCAGAGTGTCCCTTTGTGGGTGTAATTCTCTAAGTGCTGAGTCCTGCGGATGGAGCTTGGATATCGACATACTGAGGAGTTTCTGGCAGCACATGACCACATATAGGGAGGCAAAAGGATTGCTCTCTATCTCCACCTGCTGGTAGATGGACACAACCCACCAGTCTATGGATTGATCAGCTATGATTAATGGAAAGAAAATTATCAGGTATGATACATAATTTTACCTTATCTAATCCCACCATCCCCAAGAAAGCAGAGTCCCAGTACAGGATTCACTCGGACCCAGAGTTAATGCGGCCCCAATTGCCTCATGACTCGGCGGTCGTGGATTCTGCTCTCAAGAGGGCACGGAGTTCGAGGGATACCGCCTCGGCGCCCCCGGGGCGGGAGTCTCGCACTCTGGACTCGTTTGGGAGGAAGGCCTACCAATCTTCCATGCTCGTGACCCGCATCCAATCTTACCAGCTCTACACGAGCATCCACATGCGGAACAATGTGAAGCAACTGGCGGACCTGGTTGATAAGCTCCCGCCGGAGCAGTCCAGGCCTTTTCAGGAGGTGGTCAGGCAGCTGAAGGCGTGCAGAAAGTTCCTGTCCAGGGGTATCTATGACACCTGTGATGTGGCATCTCGTGCTGCGGCCCAAGGTATAGTGATGCGCAGGCTCTCATGGCTGTGTGCCTCTGACCTGGACAACCGCACCCAGCAGAGACTGGCCGACGTCCCTTGCTGGGGGGATAATATCTTTGGTGAGAAGGTCGAGCAGCTGGTGGACCAACTGCATCAGCGGGAAACCGCCCTCGACAAGCTCTCCCACCGGGCGCCTTCAGCACCCACCTCAGCAGGTGGACGTTTTTCCCGGGCCCGGCAGGCTGTGCCCTATTCTTTTGCCAAGCGTAGGTACACCCAGCCGGCCCGAAGGCCTCGTCAGGCACAGGGACTGCCCCAGCGTGCTCGTTCTCGTCAACAGCGTGCGCCTAAGCAGCCCCCTGCGCCTCCACAGCAAAAGCCGGGGACGGGCTTTTGACTGGATCCACGGGAACATAGCCGCCCTCAAAGTGTCCGTACCGGACGATCTGCCGGTCGGAGGGAGGTTAAAATTTTTTCACCAAAGGTGGCCTCTCATAACCTCCGACCAGTGGGTTCTCCAAATAGTGCGGTGCGGATACACCCTGAATTTGGCCTCCCTGCCACCAAATTGTCCTCCGGGAGCTCAATCCTTCAGCTCCCATCACAAGCAGGTACTTGCAGAGGAACTCTCCGCCCTTCTCAGCGCCAATGCGGTCGAGCCCGTACCACCCGGGCAGGAAGGGCAGGGATTCTATTCCAGGTACTTCCTTGTGGAAAAGAAAACAGGGGGGATGTGTCCCATCCTAGACCTGAGAGGCCTGAACAAATTCCTGGTCAAAGAAAAGTTCAGGATGCTTTCCTTGGGCACATTTCTGCCAATGATTCAGAAAAACGATTGGCTATGTTCCCTGGATTTAAAGGACGCATACACTCACATCCCGATACTGCCAGCTCACAGACAGTATCTCAGATTCCGCCTGGGCGCACGGCACTTTCAGTATTGTGTGCTGCCCTTTGGGCTCGCCTCTGCCCCACGAGTGTTTACAAAGTGCCTCGTGGTGGTAGCGGCGTATCTGGGAGTGCACGTGTTCCCATATCTCGACGATTGGCTGGTCAAGAACACCTCGGAGGCGGGAGCCCTCCGGTCTATGCAGTGCACTATTCAACTTCTGGAGCTCCTGGGGTTTGTGATAAATTACCCAAAGTCCCATCTCCAGCCAACACAGTCACTGGAATTCATAGGAGCTCTGCTGAATACCCAGACGGCTCGGGCCTTCCTTCCCGAAGCAAGGGCCAACAACCTCCTGTCCCTGGCTTCGCAGACCAGAGCGTCCCAGCAGGTCACAGCTCGGCAGATGTTGAGACTTCTGGGTCATATGGCCTCCACAGTCCATGTGACTCCCATGGCTCGTCTTCACATGAGATCGGCTCAATGGACCCTAGCTTCCCAGTGGTTCCAAGCCACCGGGAATCTAGAAGATGTCATCCGCCTCTCCACCAGTTGCCACACTTCACTGCTCTGGTGGACCATTCGGACCAATTTGACCCTGGGACGTCCATTCCAAATTCCTCAGCCCACGAAAGTGCTGACGACGGATGCATCTCGCCTGGGGTGGGGAGCTCATGTCGATGGGCTTCACACCCAGGGTCTGTGGTCCCTCCAGGAAAAGGATCTGCAGATCAACCTCCTGGAGCTCCGAGCGATCTGGAACGCACTGAAGGCTTTCAGAGATCGGCTGTCCTGCCAAATTATCCAAATTCGGACAGACAATCAGGTTGCAATATATTACACCAACAAGCAGGGGGGCACCGGATCTCAACCCCTTGTGTCAGGAAGCCGTCGGGATGTGGCGTTGGGCTTGCCAGTTCAGCATGCTCCTCCAAGCCACATACCTGGCAGGTGTAAACAACAGTCTGGCCGACAGACTGAGCAGAGTCATGCAACCGCACGAGTGGTCGCTTCATTCCAGAGTGGTACGCAAGATCTTCCGAGAGTGGGGCACCCCCTCGGTGGACCTTTTCGCCTCTCAGACCAACCACAAGCTGCCTCTGTTCTGTTCCAGACTTCAGGCACACGGCAGGCTAGCGTCGGATGCCTTTCTCCTTCATTGGGGGACCGGCCTCCTGTATGCTTATCCTCCCATACCTTTGGTGGGGAAGACCTTACTGAAGCTCAAGCAAGACCGCGGCACCATGATTCTGATTGCGCCCTTTTGGCCCCGTCAGATCTGGTTCCCTCTTCTTCTGGAGTTGTCCTCAGAAGAACCGTGGAGATTGGAGTGTTTTCCGACTCTCATTTCGCAGAACGACGGAGCGTTGCTGCACCCCAACCTTCAGTCTCTGGCTCTCACGGCCTGGATGTTGAGGGCGTAGACTTCGCTGCGTTGGGTCTGTCTGAGGGTGTCTCCTGTGTCTTGCTTGCCTCTAGGAAGGATTCCACTAAAAAGAGTTACTTTTTCAAGTGGAGGAGGTTTGTCGTTTGGTGTGAGAGCAGGGCCCTAGAACCTCGTTCTTGCCCTGCACAGAACCTGCTTGAATACCTTCTGCACTTATCAGAGTCTGGCCTCAAGACCAACTCCGTAAGGAATCACCTTAGTGCGATTAGTGCTTACCATTATCGTGTGGAAGGTAAAGCCATCTCTGGAGAGCCTTTAGTCGTTCGATTCATGAGAGGCTTGCTTTTGTCAAAGCCCTCTATCAAGCCTCCTGCAGTGTCATGGGATCTCAACGTCGTCCTCACCCAGCTGATGAAACCTCCTTTTGAGCCACTGAATACCTGCCATCTGAAGTACTTGACCTGGAAGGTCATTTTCTTGGTGGCAGTTACTTCAGCTCGTAGGGTCAGTGAGCTTCAAGCCCTGGTAGCTCATGCTCCATATACCAAATTTCATCACAACAGAGTAGTGCTCCGCACCCACCCAAAGTTCCTGCCGAAGGTGGTGTCGGAGTTCCATCTTAACCAGTCAATTGTCTTGCCAACATTCTTCCCCAGGCCGCATACCCGCCCTGCTGAACATCAGTTGCACACATTGGACTGCAAGAGAGCATTGGCCTTCTACTTGGAGCGGACACAGCCCCACAGACAGTCCGCCCAATTGTTTGTTTCTTTCGACCCTAACAGGCTAGGGGTCGCTGTCGGGAAACGCACCATCTCCAATTGGCTAGCAGATTGCATTTCCTTCACTTACGCCCAGGCTGGGCTGGCTCTTGAGGGTCATGTCACGGCTCATAGTGTTAGAGCCATGGCAGCGTCAGTGGCCCACTTGAAGTCAGCCACTATTGAAGAGATCTGCAAGGCTGCGACGTGGTCATCTGTCCACACATTCACATCACATTACTGCCTCCAGCAGGATACCCGACACGACAGTCGGTTCGGGCAGTCGGTGCTGCAGAATCTGTTTGGGGTTTAAATCCAACTCCACCCTCCAGGACCCAAATTTATTCTGGTCAGGCTGCACTCTCAGTTAGTTGTTCTTCATAGGTCAATTTCTGTTATACCCTCGCCGTTGCGAGGTTCCATTGACCTGGGTTCTTGTTTTGAGTGAGCCTGAGAGCTAGGGATACCCCAGTCGTGAGAACAAGCAGCCTGCTTGTCCTCGGAGAAAGTGAATGATACATACCTGTAGCAGGTGTTCTCCGAGGACAGCAGGCTGATTGTTCTCACCTACCCTCCCTCCTCCCCTTTGGAGTTGCGTTTTCATCATTTTGCTTGTCATTCAACTGGCGGGAACGGTCGCGCACGGGCGGGAAGATGGCCGCCCATGAGCGGTGGGCGTGCCCTGTGTGCGGACCGCCCGCGAAGCTTCTTCCGGTTGGTGGGGGCTGCCGCGGACGTCACCCAGTCATGAGAACAATCAGCCTGCTGTCCTCGGAGAACAGCTGCTACAGGTATGTATCATTCACTTTCTAGGCAGTCTAGCAAGTCAGTAGTAACACAAGACATGCTGAAATGTCCTTCACTTTAACTAATATACAACAAACAGCTTGTCCACAAAGTTGTGAGCGGTGTCCTTCTCTTGGCTGTCCGTCCACCACCTCTACCCAGCTGCCTGTGGGGCTCTCTTTCACATCGGTGTCAATTCCTTTCCTCCTCACCATCTCTTTGCTGGGTCAGCAGTTTGGGGGCCAATGTATATGAATGCTGAAACACAAAAGTGGGTTATTTTCACTAACACACTTCCTCAGCCTTGTGCTATACAGGTGATGACTCTGAGGAGGCTGGCCCTAGTGGCCTGCAAGCCCAACAAAGGCCTACACCAGCAGGACAGCCTTAACCTCCACCACCTGCAGCAGCAGTACAGCCTGTACCACCACCACCTGCAGCAGCTGAACCAGCAGTAGAGGCTCAACCTCCACCAGCACCACCAGCAGAGGCGGCACCTCCACCACTGGTTGACTCTGCTGATGAGTATGCATATAGGGGGCCAGCTCCTCGCCATAGGCCATCCAGCCAACGGAGGCAACTCCTGCGGCTGGCCACTGATTTGCTGAGGCACAATGTGCGCCTGGAGGAGTACCAGCAGGAAAAATTACACCTGCAGCGGGAAGCCCTCCAGGCGCAGCGCCAAGCCCACCATGAGGTGCTCCAGCAACTCCAACAGCTGCAGCACACCATTGAAGGCCTGCGCCCTCAGGTGACACCACCTACTCCAGCGGTGGTGGTGCAGCAAGACCTGCCATCCACTTCCTTCTCCAGTGGGCAGCAACCACCACCAGCTAAGAGGTGGGCCTTGAGATCGGGCGCCTCCGCAGCCACTACTGCAGCACCCACCACCAAACCAGCTCCCATTCTGGGTCCTGTGGCCAGGCTACAGCCAACAAAGTGGCCAGATTTCCACACCGCAGCCAAAGCCGCAGGCTGCTGTGTGGATATGGAGGAGGACAGTGGGAGCAGCACATCAGCAGAGTGTGAAGATACTTCCTCTGCAGCACCAGCTGCAAAGGAAGTCCGTGGGAGGGGTAGGAGGGGACGGGGGAGGGGACGGGGAAAGTGATGGCACATGCTGGAGGGTGAGGGTTGATGGGAGGGGGTGGTGGTGGGGGTGAACACTTATGCACTTAATATAAATAAATGTGCACTTACTTTCACACAAAACTTGTTTCAATGAGTCTTTGTCTTGCTCTTACGCCAAGCTGGTAAGCATTGAGCTGTGCTCTGTGGGCTGGGGGGGGGGGGGGGCTCCTCCTCCTGCTCATCTGGGGCCTCCTCTGGTGGCTGTGGCTCCTCTGGGAGAGGCTGTCCTCTGCGCTGGGCCAAATTGTGCAACATGCAGCACGCCAGAAAGATCTTGGCCACCTTTTCTGGACTGTAGAGCAGCTCTCCTCCAGACCGGTCCAGACAGCGGAACCGGTTTTTCAACAGGCCAAAGGTCCGCTCAATGATCCCCCGGGAGCTGCGATGTCTCCTGTTGTAGGTTTCTTCTGCCCCTGGTTGTGGGTGGACCACGGGAGTCATGAGCCATGTCCTCTGCAGGTAGCCTCGGTCACCTTTGGAGAAAAGCAGAATGAGATAGATGAGGGTGTATTGTTTGGAGCAGGTGCAGGGGGGGGGGGGGGATTAGGATAGTGGGTTGTGGAGTGAAGTGGAGGAAGCCTGGGCGGAGGGTTGCCCAGTGGAGGAGGTATAGTATGGGTACATCCATGTTGCACTTACCTAGTAGCCATCCACCGGTGTAGGCATCGTGGGTGGAACCGGGGTACTTGGCACACACGTCTAATATCTCTCCCTGGGCATCACATACTACTTGCATGTTCATCGAATGAAATGCCTTCCTGTTTCTGTAGGTGGCTTCGTGTGGCCGGTGGGGGGGGGGGGGGGGGGGGTCTGAGTGGGACGTGTGTGCAGTCAATCACACCTATGACCGAGGGGAATCTAGCAACAGCATAGAAGGCAGCCATGTTGTTGTGCAGGGCCTGGGGGGTGGTGGGGAAAGTGATGTAGTGAGAGGTGTGAGTTAGAAAGGCATCCAGGAACTGGGTGAGACAGTGTGAAATAGAAGCCTGGGTGAGCCCTGTGTTCATAGGCGCCCGGTATTGAAGGCTTGGGGAGGCTAAGCCTCCCCAGCCGCAGCGAGCCGGCTCCTCCCCCTCCCTCAGGATCCGGTCCCGGTCCCGGTCCCTCACGTTACCGACCTGACTCTTCGTCTTCGGAGCTGTCAACGCTAACTCTCCCCCGCTGCGCTAGCGCTGCCGGCGTTCGCACTTTAAAAATGGCCGCCGAGACTTCCAGAGGCAGCCTCGCGAGACTTCTGCTGAAGTCTTGGAGGCCGCCCTGTAAGTCTCGGTGGCCATTTTGAAGCGTGAACGCCGGCAGCGCTAGTGCAGCGGGGGAGAGTTAGCACTGACAGCTCAGAAGAGTCAGGTCGGTGACGTGAGTGGACCGGGTCCGGAGGGAGGAATTCGCCGAACAACTCGGGAGGGGGTGGCAGGGGAGAGAAGGGAGTCGCTGGGCATTTGTGGAAGGAGGGGAGAGAAGGGTCGCTGGGTATAATGGGTGCGTGCAAGGCAGGGGAGAGGAGGATCATTACTGGACATGGGTGTATGGAGAGCAGGGGAGAGGAGGATCATTACTGGACATGGGTGTATGGAGGGCAGGGGAGAGGAGGGTTGCTGTGTATGGGTGTAGGGCAAGGGAGAGGAGGGGAGAGAGAAGAAATGCTGGACATGGATGGAGGGGAGGGAAGAGTGAGGAAGGAGATAAGATAAGGGGAAAGGAAGAGAGGAGAAAAACTGCACATGGATGAAGAAAATAGGCAGAAGCTGAGGACCAGAAATGAAGAAGAAAGGAGGAAAGAAATAAATGGAAAGGAAGCCCTGGAAACGGAGGTAAGAGGTCAGATAGCTGCAGAATCAGATACTGGGCCAGCATGATCAGAAAAACAGTCACCAGACAACAAAGGTAGAAAACAAATCATTTTATTTTCATTATAGTGTTTGGAATATGTCCACTTTGAGAATCAGGTGCTCAACATTAAAAGTTTATATTTATTTACTTATTTATGGCATTTTATCCCACATTAAACATGAATTAGGGTGTTTTGTGGCTCTACATGAGAATTGTGATGATATGATCTCATATTGTTGACAGTCTGCATTTTCCGTATGGGTGGTATATTGGTGTATTAGGTTCTGCCCAGTGTAATATTTATGGTACAGTAAGGTTCTGAGTGTGTTTTTGCACAAAATTGTGCATAGTGTTTTGCAGTTGAGTGATTGTGGTTAGTATATGCTTTGAGCAACCACTTTATTCTTTGACATATGATACATATCTAATATCTATATTTAATAAAAGGTATTAATTGTGACTTTTATTTTTATTTATTTTTTTCTGTGTGTTATCGACAGTTATGGATTTAAGCTCCACCCCTGGCTCCACCCCCTTTAGCCTCCCCAAACAGTTGAGCCACCGACCGCCTATGCCTGTGTTAGCAGCTAATACAGACTGAAAACTCCCAGTGGCTAGGACAGAAAGAGAGGCAGTGATTTTGAGGTGGATAGGGATGGGATTATTCCTACGTGTCTGGGGCTGAAGGAGGGGTTTCAGCTGCTCACAAAGCTGCACAATGGTGTCCCTATCAAACCTGAACCTTGTTAGACACTGCTGGTCAGTGAGTTGTAGGAAGGTGGTGCGGGGCCTGAACACTCGGGGCCGTGAATACCTCCTGCGGTGTGTGCCCTCTTCCTGTACCATGCCATCCACCAGTGCATTAACTGCATCCATGTCCCCACAGTGCAAGTATTAGTACTAGTAGTAAAACACAAACAGCACACAGATCTCTCAGTTCCAGCCACCACGCCCTCTGGCCACTCACTCGCCAAACAGTACAAGAACACAGAGACAAATGGAGGTCAGGGACTACAGTATACACATGGGAAAAGTGAATGGAGAGGGATAGGGGGAGGGGAAGGGGAAGGGGCGATAGAGCAAGGAGTAGGAGTAGGGAAAGGTCAAAGGGTAAGACACAAAAGAGGCAGAGCACACAGACGAACGTAACAACACACTCAACACACTCAGCTTTCTCTCTGCAACCACCAATTCAGCTCTCCCAACAATGATCTCGCCACTCTCCAACTCCACACTATCGCTAATGGGTCTGAAGACGATTTTCCCCTTGCTGTGGACGCTTTTATTTCGTGTCTAACCAATGACGCCCATGTTCCCGCCCAACCAGAGCCAGTTCACTATCCGTTATACATTGTAGACGACCACCTCGTAACACCGCCCCTAACACGCCCCCAACATGCCCCTTATTTGGGCGTTTTTCTCTGAACGAACGTGCGCCACGGACGCTCTAAAATTTTTCTTTCCATTATACTGATTTATTCGTTTTTGGGAAATAAACGTCTATCTCGCGATTTGAGTCACAATATAGGCGTTTTTCTCTTTCGATTATAAGCAGGCTGGTCTACTATGGTCTCTACTGTAACCTCGCTATCAGGATACCCTATCTTCCCCATTTTGATGATATCTTTGAAAGATACCTTGTTCCGAACATGTGTTTTTGAATGACTGTCGGCCTTCCCTAAGGCTCTATCTCCTTTTTAAATGCCGATGCCAGCAGCCTAGTTCCACTTACAACCAGCTTCACATACATCTGCACCAAAACCTGGAACTCTCTACCAAAAGACTTAAAACACATGGAGAACTAACATTCCAAAAAGACATGAAAGCTCATCCCTTCAAGCAATTCCTTTCTGACAAAATCACACCAAAGCACATGATCACAAACTGAACTGAACCTGGATTGTGTCCACCCTCAACAACTTCGATACTTGTCTACATAAGTTAATGGTAAGCCACATTGAACTTACCACCAGGTTGGAAAATGTGGGGTACAAATACATAAATAAATAACTAAATAAATAAAATAAATATTTGGATTTAAAAGAAGCATATTTCCACATTCAGATCTGACTTCCTCATCATTGATTCTTGCAGTTCGCAGTCCTGGGCAGACACTATTAGTTCAAATTGATTTCTTTCAGTCTGTTGACAGCACCGAGAACCTTCTCTAAGGTGATGCTGGTTGTGGCAGCATTTCTGCGGAAATAGGGGATCAGAGTACATCTGTATCTGGTTGACTGGTTGATCAGAGCCTCTTCCTTTCATCAGAGTCTCTCTGTCACCTCTCTGGTAGTATCTCTGCTCCAGTCCTTGGGGTGGATTTGTAACCCGTTGAAGAGCCAATTGCAACCCTCTCAAAAACTGGAGTACTTGAGGATCTATTTCAATACTCACCAGGGCATGGTGTTCCTCTCGCATCATCAGTTGCTCAAGCTCCAAAGTCAGATTTGTTTGTTGCTGTACCTCCTGAACCTTCAAGTTTGGGACTTTGTGCTAATTCTGGGGTCTGTGACAGCTGTTCCCTGGGCCAGGGCCCACCTGAGGCCTCTATAACACTCTCCCTTATTTTGGTAGTTCTCTGTATCTCAAGAATACAATCTTTTCCTTCCTTGGACTTTGCAAGTGAGATCAATATGGAATGGTGGCTCCAGAATTGCAATTCGTTCAACGACATCCCCCTGGAGGATCCCAGCCTGACGGGCTGGAGAGCTCATTGCCTATATCGTACAGCAATAGGGCCTTTGGTCCAAGACAGAATCCCTCTGGTTCATCAATCGCCTGGAGCTCAGAGCAGTTTGCCTGGCCCTGAAAGCCTTCCTCAACCTCCTCAGTGAATTCCCAGTGAAAGTTCTTTCCAAAAATGGTGGCATTTATCAACAGGCAATAGGGGACGCATAGTAATCCTGTTTCCCCGGAGGGCTTCTTTTTTTTATTATTATTATTTATAAATTTTAATTTCACATTCATGTATATACATAAATTCAGGAATATGGAAAAACAATTCGTTATGAATAAAACGTTACAAGAAAGAAAAAAACAATACAATTTTTAAGACAACAATATGGTTATCCAAGATCTAAGCAATCAAATATTTATGAAATATCAAAGTAAACAAAAGTAGAAGGCAACTTCTATGAATACAGCCGATACATAGCATAATATTCAGGGTTTAACTCACTATTTCCTTACTAGAGACAAACTCTAGAAGTTTCTCAGGCTGAAAGAAAATATAATTTTGGGAGTTAAAGGCAACTACACATAGACAGGGATACTTAAGTAATAAAGTTCCACCGATATTTAGCAATCTGGATTTAAGCTGCAGAAAAGCTTTCCTCCTTTTCTGAGTATCCCTGGATAAGTCCGGGAAAATTTGAATCTTTGCTCCTAAGAATTCTTCATTAATGTGGCGGAAATATAACTTAAAGATGTTATTTCGGTCTAACTCGAATGCAAATGTCACTAGCATGGTGGTTCTCTCTGTAATTAGCTCTAGTGAATCTTGAAGAAATTCAGTCAAATTCATTTGTGAGGCAGGTCTCTCTCCCCGAATACCTGCAATATATTGTACTCTAGTTATTGGTGGCATATTCTCTATAGGAATTAGCAAAATGTCTTTCAAATATTTTTTAAACATCTCCAATGGTGGCAATAAAGGACTCTTAGGGAAATTCAAAATTCTTAAATTATTTTTCCGCATTTGATTTTCAAAATACTCCATTTTTCTAATCTGAATAATTTTTTCTTTGGAGACAGAGGAAGAAAAATCTTTTAATGTTTGTACCTCAGTGTCCAGAGCCTCCAGCTTAGTGTCATGAGTTCCAAGTCTGGCCAAAGGATTTTCTTGGTTTACTTTAATCTCCGCCATTTCTTCTTGTGTAGTTTTTGAAGTCTGTTTCAGGATAGTATGTAAACCCTGAATAGCGTACCACAATGATTCAAGGGTCACAACAGCAGGTCTAACTTGATCTCCTGATATCTCTGGAGGCGTCTCTTGCGATAGTTGTGCCAGGGGTAAGACCCGCTGCCCTGACCACTCTGGTATCCCCGCAGGAGATGAGGTGGCAACGGGGCCTCCTCCTTCAGCGCCCAGGAGCATATCCTCTTCGGGCGTCTTACGGCGCTGTTCAGCCGATGCCACAACTCCGTCCCCAGGCCTCGGAGAAGCTGCGTGTGAGGGAGGACTAGCGTGTGGAGGAGTGGCCTAGTGGTTAGGGTGGTGGACTTTGGTCCTGGGGAACTGAGGAACTGAGTTCAATTCCCAGCACAGGCAGCTCCTTGTGACTCTGGGCAAGTCACTTAACCCTCCATTGCCTGCCGCATTGAGCCTGCCATGAGTGGGAAAGCGCGGAGTACAAATGTAACAAAAAAAAAAATAGAGACTCCCTCAATGCTACGTTCCGGATTTCCCACCGGAGTTATCGAAGTATTCGCAGAAGGTCCCGGTGTGCGCAGAAACATCGCGTCCAGGGTCCCCTGGTGCAGCAGAGAAGATTCCAACCGAGTCGAGGAGGTGAGAGCGGTAGGCTTCCCCTTTTGTTTCCCCATAATAGGCTCCAAAAGGTTCCGGTACACCAAGGAGGCTACTGGCGTTCAGGAGCTGACCTCACACACTTCTACCTCAGGCGCCATCTTGGAAAAAAGAGGAGGGGGGGCTTCTCTATTGATTCAGTGGGCAGAACATACTCTCCCTATGATTTCAGCAGCCCATATTGCGGGGTCTCTGAATGTGCAAGCAGATTGCCTCAGCAGAAATTCCCTGGATCCAAAGCAATGGGAGTTGTCTCCTTCAGCGTTTCATATGATTACGCAGGGACCACAGCTCTGAAACTTATGACATCCACAATCAATGCAAAGCTCCCTAGTTTCTTTAGCAGAAGAAGAGAGTTTGGTGTTCTGAAAAGGCAATTTCCACTTTTGTGGCTTTGTTTCCTCAGATCTTAGTCTTCCTTCAAGTGTGTCTCAAGAAGGATTTGGCTTTAAATTCAGTTAAAGTTCAAGTGGCAGTGTTATCATGCTACAGGGGGAGGCTTTCCCATTCATCTCTGGGGGCTCATCCTGATGTGCTTAGGTTCCTGAAGGGAGTTAATTGCCTCAATCCTCCTGTTCATCCCCCCCTGTCCTTCCTGGGACCTCAGCCTTGAGCTTTGGGATCTACAGAAACATCCGTTTGAACCACTGCCACTGTTAAGGATTTCACTCTGAATACAATGTTCCTGGTGGCTGTCACCTTGGTGAGGTTCATTTTGGAACTACAGGCCTTATCCTATAGGGAGCCTTTCCTTTCCTTCACAGAAGCAGAAGTTTCTGTTCAAATGGTCCCTTCCTTTTTGCCCAAGATCATTTCAGCATTCCACATTGATCAGCCTTTGTTTCTCCTTTCCTTCAATAGGGAGGATTGGGATAAGGATTACCATCAGTTGCATTTTCTTAATGTGTGTTGCATGTTGCTTTGTTATTTTGAGGTTATAAATTACTTCCATTAGTTAGATCAACTTTTAATGCTGTTTGTGGGCGCTAATAAGGGTCATGCAACGTCAAAGGATCCAGTTGCTCATTGGATTAAATAATCCATTTCCTTCATGTATTTCCTTTCAGGTAAACAATGCCCTTTGTCTTTAAGGGCTCGTTCTACTAGGGGAATCTCTACCTCCTGGATGGAGTCTCGTATTTTCTCTCTTAATGAAATCTGTCATTCGGCTACTTGGGTCTCTTTACATTTCTTTGTAAGACATTACCAACTAGATGTGGTGACTAGGTCGGAAGTATCCTTTGGTTCTGCGGTCCTGTTCGCTGCCATCTTGGATTTCTGCTCTACTTAAAGATTGCTTTGCTACATCCCATCTGCTCCTGGATTCACATGCTGCTGTTGACAAGGAAGGAAAAATTGTGTCTTACCTGATCATTTTCTTTCCTTAGTTATAGCATATGAATCCAGGATCCCTCTTTTTTTTCTGCAGTTTCTGTCTCTGTTCAGGTTGCAGATTTGTTTCTCATTGTTATTCTGTTTTGCAATCTTCAAGTTTATTATTGGTCACTGTGGGGAAGGAGAAGTTGTTGTGGCTTGTTCTATGTTTTCTTCTGCTTTGTTAAGAGACATACTAGCTGAACAAAGTCCTCACTGTCCTATAAGACAAAGTTCAGTTCCTGGAATCATATGCTGTGACTAAAGGAAAGAAATTTATCAGTAGCGTCAAAGGATATCCCTGTGATTTCTTTAGTCACAACAAAAGGGCACAAGCCAATCACCTATCACAATAATGTCAAGCCATCAGGACATTACTGATGTCAAAATGATATATAAAGGCCACTTGCCATGGCAAGAGATTACTCATGACTTCTTCACTTTATCTGATCATTATCAGAGTCTTTGAAGCATCATAACTCCAACACTTCAGAGTGTCAGATCTCCAGCAACAACTGAAAGTTAAGAGCGAGCACCACCTGTGGCAATGCAATCAACTGCTTTTCCAGTTATCCTTGAGAAGGAAGCGGTTATATAAGTCAAGATCTGTAATCATTATCCTGACAGGGTACACAGGTGACAGTTAGACGTATGGAAAGTGTGAGTTTTATTTCAACTGATACTTGCTTGTAGGTCATTCTAAGCACTTAGAAATAACTTTTAAATCCTAGCTACTTCTGTTTCCCTTTTTGTTCCATATTCCATCCTTGTAAATAAATCCTTTTGTTTTGTTATTAGTTGCTTGTGTCCTTGTAATTTATCATGTATATCCAGAGGGATGTAGAACTTAGGTCAGCTATATAAAGACATGCTGGTCAATATTCAAAATGATTTAACCAGCTAGAAATGGCTGCTGACTGGTTAAATCACTTGCTTGGGGCTTTCCACTAATTTTCAGCAGCACTTAACTGGTTATCACTGCTGAAAATTAGAGGTTAGCACCTAAGTGAAAACTGATTATTTTGGGGGCATTCTGGGGGCAAAGTCAATATTCAACATTTAACTGGAGGATTTAGGAGAGGTCACCCCTATTATTACTCCTGAAAATGAAATGGGCAAGGGATACAAAACTCTGTGAAAAATAAGCACTTATGTTTCTATGATGGCTGACATAGACATTTAAATTCCAGCCCATAAATATTTATGCTGCTGTTTTGACCCATTGATGTTTTATGATTCTAAAATGGATGTTCCTGCAGCATATAACTGGGTCATAAACATCTATTTCTACATATGTTTTAGAACAGACATTAAGTTGACAGATCCTGTTCTAAAATACTAGTGGAATTTGATATGCCCAGACCTGGATGTCTCAGTTCCAATGGTATATTCTTTCTAAAATGCCATTCACTATATAAATCCTAACATGTTGAAGATGGCAGAGAAGATTAACTCTGCCCCTCGGTGGCATAGCCAGGACTAAAATTTGATGGGGCCCACCCAGTTCTCTCATTGGCCTGTGCTGATGGGTGGGCCATACTCTAAAGTGGGGGTAGTAAGGGGATATGGTCCACCCAGGTCATCCTATGGCTATCCTCTCTCCTCCCTAGCAGTTTCCTCATCTTCAGTCTGAAAGAAATTCAAGGAAATAGGTAGTGGAGAGGAGCGGGAGGAAATCATCTTCGCTGCAGCGGCTGCAGGTAGGCATTACAATGTTGACATTATGAGTAAATCTCAATATTTTTGCCTTTATCTTCAAAGTTTCAGTCTGAAATGAGGTTAAACAGATATATACCAATACCAATTAATGTAAGTTGAAGGCATTAATTGAGAGGAATAGAGTATCATGCTTAGGACACTGAAGGAAATTCCTCCCCACTTCATATAGAGAACTCTCAACCAGGGTATAGGAGTGAGGGAGGACCCATTTCTAATACTGACTGAACCTCTCTCTCTACCTGAAAGAGGCTGCATCACATACAGCAGACTATTAGAAAGGAATTTTAGAAGGGATGTCCAACTCAGAATATGGACGTCCAAGTCTGGGGAAATCTTGCCTGACCAATTTACTTCAATTCTTTGAAGGAGTAAACAAACATGTGGACAAAGGGGAGCCGGTTGATATTGTGTATCTGGATTTTCAAAAGGCGTTTGACAAGGTACCTCATGAAAGGCTACAGAGGAAATTGGAGGGTCATGGGATAGGAGGAAAAGTCCTATTGTGGATTAAAAACTGGTTGAAGGATAGGAAACAGAGAGTGGGGTTAAATGGGCAGTACAATGGAGAAGGGTAGTTAGTGGGGTTCCTCAGGGGTCTGTGCTAGGACCGCTGCTTTTTAATATATTTATAAATGATTTAGAGATGGGAGTAACTAGCGAGGTAATTAAATTTGCTGATGACACAAAGTTATTCAAAGTCGTTAACTCGCGACAGGATTGTGAAAAATTACAGTAGGACCTAAACGAGACTGGGAGACTGGGTGGCTAAATGGCAGATGACGTTTAATGTGAGCAAATGCAAGGTGATGCATGTGGGAAAAAAGAACCCGAATTATAGTTACGTCATGCAAGGTTCCACGTTAGGAGTTACGGATCAAGAAAGGGATCTAGGTGTCGTCGTCGATAATACACTGAAACCTTCTGCTCAGTGTGCTGCTGCGGCTCAGAAAGCGAATAGAATGTTGGGTATTATTAGGAAAGGTATGGAAAACAGGTGTGAGGATGTTATAATGCCATTGTATCTCTCCATGGTGCGACCGTACCTTGAGTATTGTGTTCAATTCTGGTCGCCGCATCTCAAGAAAGATATAGTGGAATTGGAAAAGGTGCAGTGAAGGGCGACTAAAATGATAGCGGGGATGGGACAACTTCCCTATGAAGAAAGACTAAGGAGGCTAGGGCTTTTCAGCTTGGAGAAGAGATGGCTGAGGGGAGACATGATAGAGGTATATAAAATAATGAGTGGAGTGGAACAGGTGGTTGTGAAGCGTCTGTTCACGCTTTCCAAAAATAGTAGGACTAGGGGGCATGCGATGAAACTACAGTGTAGTAAATTTAAAACAAATCGGAGAAACGTTTTCTTCACCCAACGCATAATTAAACTCTGGAATTCATTGCCAGAGAACGTGGTGAAGACGGTTAGCTTGGCAGAGTTTAAAAAGGGGTTAGACGGTTTCCTAAAGGACAAGTCCATAAACCGCTACTAAATGGACTTGGGAAAATCCACAATTCCAGGAGTAACATGTATAGAATGTTTGTACGTTTGGGAAGCTTGCCAGGTGCCCTTGACCTGGATTGGCCGCTGTCATGGACAGGATGCTGGGCTCGATGGACCCTTGGTCTTTTCCCAGTGTGGCATTACTTATGTACTTATGTAGATCTCTACTTCCAATCTTATGTAGTTTAGAACAGGATCTACTGTTCTAAAATATTGAGAAATTGATGTCCAAGTTCTGGCTACATCCAGCATGAACATCCATTTTACAAACTGAAACATCCAAACTATGAATAGGGAAAAACAATGGACATGGACATCTGTTTGGCAGCAGAGGAACACCCATAATATAAAATGACCACATGAAGGAGCAGTCTAATGGTTAGAGCAGCCTGCTGTGAACCAATACAAAGAACCAGAAGTTGCTGGTTTAACAACAGCATTTTGTAATTTTTGTTTGTTTTACTTGTGAGCCTTCCAGGGTCAGGAAAATACCTACTGTGACTTCCCTTACCTCATTTAGTGGCGAACTGTTCAATCAGAGCATCTTTCTGTAATCTGGTGCCAAGTACCGGGTATAAATATGGACATCCCTTCTCCTTCTGCCTTTTCCTAGTCCCACCAAAAACATGCCCAGATCATGCCCCCTTGTCATATGGACATACAGCAGTTTTAGACAACCATATTCTGACTGTATAAAATCAATATTTGGACATCCACAATATGGATGTCTAAATGCCGTGTTTCAGACATCCAAAACACGAATAGAGCTTCTTTAGTTTTGAGTAGGTATCGATGGGGGGGGGGGGGGGGGGGGGGGGGGGGGTTGGTAGAGGGAGGGAGGGAGGGAAGGATTTAGTAGGGGGATGGGGTATTTTAGTGGTTTGGGGAAGGGGAAAAAGGGGGGTGGGGGTGGTACATGTTTTAATATGTTTTCGGATGGATACTGAAAGCTGAAATGATTTTCCTAGATTTTGTTAATTCTGAAATTTGTATTTCTGGTTATGTTCTGGATCATTAGAATTAACCAATGGTTGTTTTTGTTTTTGATTTTAAGGATTCATTTGTTAGTTTTTGCCTAAATTTAGTAATTTTCTGGTTTGTTTTTGTTTGCTGTGTATTAAGTATTTGTTTTGTTATAATGGTTGTGTTTTCCATTTACTGCTTATTTATGCATTGTATTTTGAACATTTAATAAAGCATTATTTATTTTAAAAAAAAGCACCAACATAATTAGGAGCTAAACAAAATGTTTCTGAAGCATACATGTTCCAAAATGATGCAGAAGAAAGAAAGTAAATGACAAGGGAACAGGTTTCAACTAGCACAGTACAGTAGCTCGGTAGACTACTAAACATTGCTGCCATATGTGAAAGAGGATATTCAAACCATGAAAATATGATTACAGACCCCAGGCTAGTCTGATGGTTTACAGTGAGAGTGCCCATACAGTTTTAATTTTGCTGCTACTGAAAGTGGATTTTCTTTCCTTGAAGTCTGACATGTCCACAGTGTTTGCCAGATGGGATGTTTTCCATTATACAAAAATTTAGTAAACCAAATGAGGAGCCGAGATACCACATACTCTCCCAGAGTTCAGGCATGAGAGAAGAGGAGAGATTCAGATTATATTTCTTGTTAATTAATTCCAGTTTCCTAGGATATGGGCTGTCATCTATGTGTTTTATTTTTTACCATATAAACAAGGGTTAGCTGGGCCTAGTGAATCTCTACTGTATTATACTGCCTTATCCTGTTGCATGCATGAACTTCTGAGTTTCTTAAGAAAAGTACCATAAAGAAAAAGAAGCTCAATGTTGATAGCAAGATGATCTTTTTAAAAATATATATATATGTCTGTATGTGAATATAAAGGAACGCCATTAATGTGGATATAATCAATGTGCAGGGTCTAACATTCATCTGATGGATGATAATTATTTATTATAATTTATTAATCACTTTTATGAAGAGATTCACCCAAGGAAGTGTACAACAGATATAGCTTGACATGAACCACTCATATTACACTAACAGTGTAATAATAGTAAATTGACCAAATATAAACATTCTCCGAGGACAAGCAGGCTGTATTATTCTCACAAGTGGGTCAGTGATCCGCGCCGGCCCGGGAACCGGCATTTCACATAGTAAAAAATTTGCCATGCATTGAACTGCGCATGTGCTGAGTGTCTTCCCGCCGCCTGGTCGTGCTCCTCAGTTTTCTTCCATGTGAGGAGCGACAGTGTTTTTCTGTGGCTCCTCTGTCTGCCTGGGAAAGAGCCTTGACCGTTTTTTTCTATATTTTTCTGAGTATTTCTTTGTTTCTACTCAGTTCTTTTCATTTGGTTACAAAAAAAAAAGGTTTTCCTTTATTTTCATAGTTTATTTTTGCCCGGTGAAGTTTCCTTTCTTTTTCGTTTCGGCCATATTTAGGCTGCTCGGCCGGGTTCTTCCTTTTGTGCCCTTTTTTCTTGGCACAATTGAGACCTTTGATTTAGCCAGTTCTGTCTTCCCTTCCATGTTATCGTAGACACCCAGCAGCTTCAAGCGTTGTACTCGGTGCAATCAGACCATCTCAGGCACAGATACCCATTCCTGGTATATTCAGTACCTTGGGCCCGACCACAGTCCAGCCCGGTGTGTCCTTTGTCTTCATATGAAGAAAAGGACTAAATTTGGGACTTGGTCTGGTCCTTCGACGTCGGCATCAACATCGGCATCGAGGGATGCATCGATGTCGGGAATGGAGGTAGGCATGACTGCTAAGAGGCCATGACACGCTGGGAATAGTGAGGTATCGAGTGGGTCTCCACCCGCCTCAAGGTCTCCTACTATGCAGGCCCCCCCGGGACTATCCATTGGCACACCTGACCCTGAGGAGACGTGGGGATTTGACATTGTCCTCATTGGCACCGAGGAGTCTTGATGAGGTGCATCGGGCAAAGGCTAAGAAGCACCGACATCATTCTCCTTTGATGTATGGTGCCGGGAGCTGAGGGGCGCCGAGAAATTCGGAACCTGAGAATCGTCAGCACCAGGAGGACTCTCCCCCACCATACAGGAGGTGCCGATGCATTGGCCTCTCAGCAGTCCAGTTCCTGCTCCTGAGCCTCAGGCGACTCTGCCGCCAACTGCTCCACCGGCCATGCAGCCTTCTCTGATGGTGGCTCTCAATGAGCGCCAGGGGCGTAGCTACGGGTGGGTCTGGGTGGGCCCAGGCCCACCCAATTTCACCTCAGGCCCGCCCACCCACCCAAGCGCACACATACTGCAGCAGCCTAGCGACCACGGGTCCAGGGCAGAAACGGCACCCGCTCTGGCTCAGCTGATGATGATCTCTCCAGACTCGCGGCGGCGGCGGCAGTAAAAGCATAAAGCAGCCAGGCTCCTCGACTCTGTCCTTCGCTTCCCTGCACTCTCAGCGTCCCGCCTTCCTCTGATGTCATTTCCTTTCGGGCGGGCCGGACGCTGAGAGGGCAGGGAAGTGAAGGACGGAGTCGAGGAGCCTGGCTGCTTTATGCTTTTACTGCCGCCGCCCACCAGTTCGCCGCTGCGAGTAGAGAAGGAAGGAAGCCATTTAGAAAATCTCTGTTTCTACTCCCCCGCGCAACCGTCGCCGTTCACTCAAAACACAGCAAGCAACCCGAGCTGCTGCCTGCATCCACGTTGTCGTTCTTGCTTGTTGGTAAGCAGAGGGAAGGATGGGACTGGGAGGGTTGGTGAGCAGATGGAAGGATGGGTCTGGGAGGGGTGGTGAGTACAGAGTATGGGGAATGGGGGACTAATGAAGTGGGTGAAAGATGGGGGAGGAATTTAGGAGACTGGGTAAGGGAGAGACAGAGGGGGGAATAGGAGTGCTGGAGAGGGAATGAGAGGGAGATGGTCAAGGGGGAGAGAAGAGAAATTGCTGACATGGAGGGGAGGGCAGGGGAGAGAGGAGATTTGCTGGATATGGATGGATAGATGGATGGAGGGAGGGCAGGGGAGTTGCTGGACATGGGTGGATAGAGGGGAAGGCAGGGGAGAGGAGAGTTGCTGGACATAGGTGGATGGAGGGGAGAGGAGAGTTGCTGGACATGGAGGGGAGGGCAGTGGAGAGAGGAGGGTTGCTGGACATGGGTGGATGGAGGGGAGGGGAGGGCAGGGCAGGGAGAGAATTATTGGACATGGATGGAGGTGAAGGAAGGGAAGACAGGAAGGAGATAGAAGAAATTCTGGACATGGATGGAGGGGAGGGAAGACAGAGGAAGGAGATGCACATGGATGGAGGGGAAGGAAGAGAGAAGAAATGCTGACATGGATGGAGGGGAGGGAAGACAGAGGAAGGAGATGATATGAGGGAAAAGGAAGAGAAAGGAAAAACTGCACATGGATGGAGAAAATAGGCAGAAGCTGGATCCACTGGACAGTCAAGTCTGCGGAGGACCCAGCTTTTACTTACGGATGTAGAGCAAGAAATGAAGAAGAAAGGAGGACAGTAAAGAAATAAATGGAAAGGAAGCCCTGGAATCGGAGTTAAGAGGACAGATAGCAGTAGAATCGGATACTGGGCCAGCATGATAAGAAAAACAAAGTCACCAGACAACAAAGGTAGAAAAAAATCATTTTATTTTCATTATAGTGTTTGGAATATGTTCACTTTGAGAATCAGGTGCTCAACATTAAAAGTTTATATTTATTTACTTATTTATGGGATTTTATCCCACATTAAACATGAATTAGATTGGAACCTGGGATCATTTAATTTTATTTTTCCTGGCGAGAGTAATGCATTGCCTCCCCCCCCCCCAGGCTCTCTCCCCGGCTATAGCCAGCTCTGCAATTTTGAGGGGAGGTGGGGGGGGGGGGGGGGTCGCAGAGGTGGACCGGGGAGAGAGCCTGTTGTTAAACATTTACCAGCAAACCACTGTCTAGTGCCCACCCATCCAACCTGTTGGCCCACCCAAAAATTGACTTCTGGCTACGCCACTGATGAGCGCATACGGGCCTTGCTTCCAGAGCTCCTGGAAGCAATGCTGCACCAATATGCTTCAACATCGGGGGTGCTTGTGCCCACCGTGCCATCTGCTGCAGCTGCGTCTGCCCCTTCACATGTGGTGGGGCCCCTGAGTTCGGTGTCGCTTGCGGCTTCGGTATCGGCGGCCACCCAGGTGGACTCCCCATCAACCTCGGCGGGGGAAGCTTTGTCACAGTCCATGCGGGG
Organism: Microcaecilia unicolor; assembly: GCF_901765095.1. Taxonomy (NCBI): domain Eukaryota; kingdom Metazoa; phylum Chordata; class Amphibia; order Gymnophiona; family Siphonopidae; genus Microcaecilia; species Microcaecilia unicolor. The sequence goes on along the minus strand of NC_044032.1, from coordinate 312,000,847 downwards.
GTCGGCCCCTCGGCATCGCCATCGAGACCACAGGTCTTCAGCGTCGAGGTGGGTTCAGTCTCGGAGGTCACTGAGGGAAGTGCTTTCCGACACCGAGGAAGAGCGCTCGTGGGAGTCAGAAGAAGATCCCAGGTACTTCTCAAATGAGTCCTTTGGGATTCCCTCTGAACCTTCCCCTCCACCTGAAAGGAGACTGTCTCCTCCAGGGAGCCTCTCCTTCTCCTCTTTTGTACGGGAAATGGCCCAGGCCATTCCATTCCCCGTAGATATGGAGGATGAGCCCAGGGCTGAGATGCTCGAGGTCCTGGACTACACCTCTCCACCTAAAGAGGCAGTGACAGCTCCTTTGTATAAGGTACTCAGGGAAGTCCTTATGTGAAACTGGGCATTCCCTCCATCTGGTCCCATGATCCCTAAGAAGACAGATTCCCAGTATCGGATCCACGGTGAACCTGGGTTGAAGAGGTTTCAGTTACCCCATAACTCCATGGTGGTGGACTCCGCTCTCAAAAGAGCCAAGAATACTATGCTTCAGTGTCACCAGGCAGAGAAGCTAGGACCTTGGACTCTTTTGGGAAGAAGATGTATCAGGCTGCTATGCTCGCTGCCCGTATCCAGTCATACCAGCTCTTCACGAGCATTCACTTGCAGAACTTGGTGTGGCAGTTTAGTCGATGCCCTCCCTCCGGAGGAGGCCAAATGTTTCCACCAGGTGATCAGGCAGCACAAGGCATGTCATAAATTCCTGGCCAGCGATGCATACAACACCTTTGATGTAGCATCCAGGATCTCTGCTCAAGGTATAGCAATGCGCAGACTCTCATGGCAGCGTGTTTCAGACCTGGACCACTCGGTCCAGCAGAGAATAGTAGATGTTCCTTGCTGGGGGGATAATCTTTTCGGAGAGAAGGAGGATCTTGTTTACCCGATCAAGAAGCACACAGATGCTATGGCTTCTCTCTCCCGCCGGGCGCCTTCTGCTAACACCTCCTCAACTAGGAGGTTTTTTGGTGGACAACGGAGTGCCCCCTATTCCTATTCCAGGTGTAAGTACACTCTGGTCTCTTGCCAGCATACTCAGTCTCAGCCCCAGCGTGCTCGTTCCCATCAACAGCGTGCACCCAAGGCCCCTACTGCTCCCCAGCAAAAGCAAGGGATGGGCTTTTTACTGGCTCCAGGAAAGCATAGCCAAACTAAAAGCATCCGTAAAGGACGACTTGCCAGTTGGGGGGAGGTTAATGTTTTTTCACCTAAGGTGGCCTCTTGCAACCTCCGACCGGTGGGTTCTTCAAATAGTCTGGTTAGGATACACCCTCAATCTGGAATCCAAACTTCCAAATTGCCCACTGGGAGCTCATTCATACAGCTCCCAGCACAGGCAGGTGCTTGCAGAGGAACTCTCCGCCATTCCAAAGGCCCATGCGGTTGAACCCATTCCACCAGGTGAAGAAGGGCTGGGATTCTATTCCAGGTACTTCCTGGTGCAGAAGAAAACAGGGGGGATGCATCCCATCCTAGACCTAAGGGCTCTGAACACATTCCTAGTATGAGAAAAGTTCAGGATGGTTTCCCTGGGCACCCTTCTTCCCATGATTCAGGAAAATGATTGGCTATGCTCTCTGGACTTGAAGGATGAACATACGCACATCCTAATACTTCCAGCTCACAGGAAGTATCTTCAGTTTTGGCTGGGAACGCAACACTGCCATTTGGTCTAGCGTCAGCTCCCAGAGTGTTCACAAAATGCCTAGCAGGAGTTGCAGCTTATCTATGCAGACTGGGAGTGCATGTGTTTCCCTATCTTGACCACTGGCTGGTGAAGAGTATCTCGGAGGACAGTGCTCGGGAGTCCATGCGGATGACTATTCAGGTGCTGGAACTACTAGGGTTTGTAATAAATTACATCAAGTCCCATCTCACTCCTGTTCAAAAATTGGAATTCATTGGAGCACTGTTGGACACAAGAACAGTTCAGGCCTATCTCCCCGAGGCACGGGCAGACAACCTCTGACCCTGGTGTCCACGGTTCGGGATTCTCAGCAAGTCACAGCTTGGCAGATGTTGAGACTCTTGGGGCACATGGCCTCCACAGTTCATGTTACACCCATGGCACGTCTATATATAAGATCTGCTCAGTGGCCCCTAGCTTCTTAGTGGTATCAAGCTGCGGGGAATCTAGAAGATGTCATCCAATTGTCCACCGACTCAGAAATCTCTTCAGTGGTAGACAATCCGATCCAATTTGACCATGGGACAACCATTCCAAATTCCACAGCCACAGAAAGTGCTGATGACAGATGCATCTCTCCTGGGATGGGGGGCTCATGTAGATGGGCTTCACACTCAGGGAGCCTGGTCTCCCTAGGAAATGAATCTTCAGATCAACCTCCTGGAGCTCAGAGCAATCTGGAACGCTCTAAAGGCTTTCAGAGATCGACTGTCCAACCAAATTATCTTGATTCAAACAGACAATCCGGTTGCGATGTACTATACCAACAAGCACAGGATCTCGCCCTCTGTGTCAGGAAGCCATCCAGATGTGGCTTTGGGCGTGTGTTTCTCCAAGCCAATTATCTGGTGGGTGTAAACAACAGTCTGGCCGACAGGCTGAGCAGGGTAATACAACCTCACGAGTGGTTGCTGAGTATGGGTGTTGCTGAAAGGTCATTTTCTTGGTGGCTGTTACTTCAGCTCATAGGGTCAGTGAGCTTCAGGCCTTAGTAGTGGATGAACCTTATACTAAGTTTCATCACAACAGAGTAGTCCTCTGCACGCACCCTAAGTTCCTGCCAAAGGTGATGTTGGAGTTCCATCTCAACCAGTCTTGCCAACATTTTTCCCCATCCTCATGCCCACCCTGGCAAAAGTAGCTTGCACACCTTGGACTGCAAGAGAGCGCTAGCCTTTTACATGGAGCAGACGAAGCCCTTCAGACAGTGTGCCCAGTTTGTTTCTTTTGATCCCAACAGGAGGGGAGTCACCATCAGAAAATGCACAATCTCCAATTGGATAGCAGATTGCATTTCCTTCACTTATGCCCAAGCTGGGCTGACTCTGGAGGGCCATGTCACGGCTCATAATGTTGCGTTGGTGGCTCACTTAAAACCAAGCTCCATAGAGGAGATTTGCAAAGCTGCAACATGGTCTTCAGTCCACACATTCACATCACACTACTGCCTTGAGCAGGACACCCGATGCAACTGTTGGTTTGGGCATTCAGTGCTGCAGAATCTATTTGGGGTTTAGAATCCAACTCCACCCCCATAGGCCTGTTTTATTCTGTTCCAGGCTGCACTCTCAGCTAGTTGTATATAGTTTCAGGTTAACCTATGTTATGTCCTCGCAGTTGCGAGGTCCAATTGACCAACATTTGTTGTTTTGAGTGAGCCTGGATGCTAGGGATACCCCACTTGTGAGTATAATACAGCCTGCTTGTCCTCGGAGAAAGCGAAGATACTTACCTGTAGCAGGTATTCTCTGAGGACAGCAGGCTGATTATTATCACAAATCCACCCACCTCCCCTTGGAGTTGTCTCCTCTTTCTTTCTCTCTTTTACTCTTCACTGAACTGAGGAGCGCGTCCTTGTGGCGGGTGGGAAGACATTTGGCGCATGCGCAGTTCGACGCATAGTGCGCTCAGAAGGCTCTAGCAAACTTTTGGATATGTGAAATGCCGGTTCCCGGGCCGGTGCAGATCGCCGACCCACTTGTGAGAATAATCAGCCTGCTGTTGATCTCGGAAAATACATGCTACAGGTAAGTACCTTCGCCTAACATGCAATCAGTGAGAAACTTGGAAATGGGTAAACTAAATTCTAGTAATAGCAATAAAATGATTCAGCATCAGTAATGTATATATTAAAATGGGAACAGTAGAACATTCATATAACTGAAATATGATAAATCAGTAGAGTAGAAACAATACAACATATTAAACAGTATGGAACAACATTCTTATAATAAAGATCACAATACAAACGAAACACCTTAACAGGCACACATTAGAACATTCAAATAACATAGATGTGATGCTCATAATGTCAGTACAATACACCTTAATAGACAGCCGAAGTGACAAGTGGTTCCCCCTTTCCACATAGAAGTGGGAGCAGCCCTCTCAAACTGCTGCTCCTTGATCCCAGCATCAGACAGCCCCCTGAGCATATCCCTATCCTGATGCAGCTTCCCAACCCTCCCAACATAACACTCAAGGCCCCCACATCACTCGACCTCCACAATATGATAACTGAGATCCCTACATTACCCAAAACCCTGACATGACACTTGAGAACCTCATATCACCTGATTCCCCTGACATGACACCTGAGACCCCCATATTAACCACCTCCCTGACATGGCACTCCAGACCCCCGACATCATACAAATCCCATCAGCAAAGACACTCCTTGCAGGCCCCCATGTGTGGGCATGAGCCCAATATGTGACATCATTCTTCACCACTGACCACCCCAGGACCCATGGTTAGTCAAATTGGCCCTTGGGTGGAAAACTCCACACCTCCACCCACAGACTAAGTCCCCTGGCTTATCAGGGATCCCTGGTATCTAGTTGGGCAGGAGCGCTGACCACTTGCTCTTGCCTGGTGACTACTAAGTCTCAAAAATGGCTTCCTTGGGGGGGGGGGGGGGAGTAAATATTTCCCTCATGCCCAGCTTTCTAAATGGCCATATATGGAAGCCTGACCCTTAGTTGTAAAACCATGATATTACTCCATGAAATCTCAATGGCCATTTTTGAGACCAGACAGCCATGAGGCAGGAGTGAGTGGGCATCTCTCCAGACCTACTGGATAACAGAGAACCCTGCTAAGCCTAGGGACTGGGATAGTGGGATAGGGGGTAGGGGGGAGGGCTTGTGGCTCAAGGGTTATTTTGATTGGCCTTGGGCTCCAGGATGTTTGGGGGAGGCTTCCATGGACTTGAGGTGTGTCTTTGCTGGCAGAGGTGTTGTATGATGTCAGAGGTCTGGGGTATCATGTCTGGGGAGGGGGTTGTATGGTTGGGGATCTGAGGTGTCATGCTGTGTGGATTGGGTGTCATGTTGGGATGGGGTCAGGTGATGTGAGGTCTTGGGTGTCATGCTGAGAGAGTTGCTGGCATTGAGGGTGGGAGGTGATTGGGGTGGGTGGTATCACAGAAACCAGGCACTTCAGGATTTAAATCTGCCCCTACAGCAGGCACTAAGGCATGTAAATTCCAACATCCAGATCAGTGTGTATGTATTTTCAGTATGGAAGGTGGTGGGTTTAAGAAAAGGCAACAGAAGTTGGCACAGAATTTAGAAGCAGGATTTGGAGATGATGTAGTTAATGTAGTCAGACACTTAGTTCATGTGAATCTGAGCTCTCTTATTGATGAACTAATTAAAGAATAGCATGTGTGTATTCAAAATGTATACAATGTATTAATTCTAAAGAAGGTTTATGTTCAAGAGCTGGTATGCCCAGAATATGGTATCATGCTGAGATAGAGCTATTCTAACAAAGAGTCTATGCAAGATTGTACCTCAGAAAGATTTGTTTAAAAGATGGTATGCACATGGTATGTTGATGATATAGCACCATATAAAACTAAGACTAAGGTCTTAAGCAGTTTGGAGAAATGGTTTGATGATGAACTTTTGCTTTAAAACAAGAATTAAGAAGGAGTGAAAGAATTTGGGGAAGGTCACCGTCAACTGAACATATAAATAGGTGGTGATCAAAGGTATTATTGTTTTATATGCAATTGATAACTAAAAAGAAAAAAAATACTTTTATTCTAGCCAAATTGGTGATAATATATTAAATACACACAAACTCCTTTAGTGTCCAATGTTCCCGTAATAAGCCATATGGGAACAGATTGATGGGAACATTGGACACTAAAGGGTTAATTTGGTCGATAACCACTTCAATATCTTTAACATCTAATATAGATAATATGTCTCCTTCTGCTTCACTACGTATTTTGAAGAAAAAGTAGCAATTATTCATAGAAAGTTGATCACCGATACACCAGAATTACTGGTTACATTTCATCTGATACCTGATATTCCTGTTGATAGACTACGGCATGAATTTTTACCTATGCCTAGTGTAGATGTGAAGTTATTATTGTAGCTTAGATTCATGTCCAGCTTACTTAATGAATGACATAACAGATGTTTTTTTGTTTACTTTAACTGATTGGTTAAACAGTTGCTTGTTAGATGGCAGGTTCCCAGAGAATGGCAGAGAAATCATCTTAATACCTAACCCTAAAAATCCTAATGAGTACTTATCACAACCTAGTAATTATCGTCCAATAGCATCTATCCCTCTGTTTACAAAGATTATAGAGGGCTATGTTTCAAATCAGTTGGACAGCATTTGTTAGACATCCATTTCAGTCTGGCTTTTGAAAAATTATAGTACAGAAACTCTGGTAGCTTCTAATGTCAACCAAGGCAAGGCTTTGCTGAGTCAAGGGTGAAGGGCAATAGTGACACAATTTGATCTGTGAAGGGGGTACCTATATGTGGGTACAGTGGGTTTCTGGTGAGTTTGGGAGAGCTCACAGTTTCCACCACAAATGTGACAGGTAGAGGGAGATAGGGACCTGAGTCCCCCATGCCATGGTGCACTGCATTGACTATTACACTACTCCAGGGACCTGCAGGCTGCTCAAATAGACCTGGATCTAACATCTGAGCTTGTCATAGAGGCTGAGAAGTCATATTTTTATTCACATTTTTGGGGGTGGGAGAGGTCAGTGACCACTGGAGGGGTATTGGGGGGGGGGGGTCACCCCTGATTCCCTCCAGTGGTCATCTAGTCATTTAGGGCACCCTTTTGTGCCTTATCCTATATAATAATTCTCACCTCCAACGTTCTGTGCTTGGGACCGTGGCTCCCTGGAGGTGGTGGTCTGCTAGGCAGACACGCACTGACATCACTGACGTCAGGACAGCTGATTTGAAGGCACAGGGAGAAGTAGGGAAACACGCGCAGTGTGTTTCCCTACTCCTCCCCATGCCTCGGAATCATCTGTCACCCCCCGTACTACGGTCCCCTCGACCCCCCCGGCCCGCTGAAAACCGCCCCCCGCCGCCGTTGTGGACTACCTGTGCTGACGGGGGACCCAAACCCCTGACAGCTGAAGTGCTGTTGTGCCCTTCTCTGTTGTTCATCTTCTCTGCAAGTTTCTCTGCGTGCGTCTGACGTCAGTAAAATACCTCCCAAGTCCATAGTGCCTTTCCTTTGGGTGCTGAGACCCTCAAATCCCTCCCCCCCAAACCCACTGCCCACAACTCTACACTATTACCATAGCTCTTAAGGCTGAAGGGGGGCACCTACATGTGAGTACAATGGGTTTTGGGGCGGTTGGGAGGGCTCCCATTTACCACCACAAGTGTAATAGGTCCACCTGCCAGAAGTCCACTGCACCCACTAACAACTGCTCCAGGGACCTGCATACTGCTGTGATGGAGCTGGGTATGGCATTTGAGGCTGGCATACAGGCTGGAAAACAAAGTTGTGAAGTTTTTTTTTTTGGTGGGAGGGGGTTAGTGACCACTGGGGGAGTCAGGGGTGGTCATCCCTGATTTCCTCCGGTGGTCATCTGGTCATTTAGGGCACTTTTTTGGGACTTGTTCATGAAAAAAGGGTCCAAAAAAAGTGACCTACATTCGCGCTAAAAATGCTTTTCTTTTTTCGATTATCGGCCAAAGGGGCCCATCTCTCCTTGGCCGATAAACACGCCCCAGTCCCGCCTTCACCATGCCTCCGACATGCCCCCATCAACTTTGTTCACTCCCACGATGGAGTGCAGTTGAAGTCGCCCAAAATCGGCTTTCGATTATACTGATTTGGGCGCCTATCTCCCGATTTGGGTCGAAATCTGGGCGCCCATCACTTTCGAAAATAAGGCTGATTGTCCGTTCAGTTTGAATGGGCTGTGTCGATATTGCTGCGCGGGAGCTGCTAGTGCCGCTTATGAGAAATGCTCCATTATGTTTGACTAATTGGGTGATGTTCCTCTCCAATGCAGTTATTAGCAGAACTTGCAATCAAATGCTACTCAGTTTTCCTTCAGTTAAACAAGTCAAACAACAATGAATGTTCGTCTGTTCAATATATTATCAAATAGTGTCTGTGTGGAATTCGTTACCAATGCAGATCCATGTTTTGCAGACTTATTTTATTTTTCAAAATAGAGGAGTGTGGTAGCCGTGTTAGTCCACTCTTAAGGTTATCAATAGAAATCAGACAAAATAAAACATGGAAAAGAAAATAAGATGATACATTTTTTATTGGACATAACTTAATACATTTCTTGATTATCTTTCGAAGGTTGCCCTTCTTCGTCAGATCGGAAATAAGCAAATGTGCTAGCTGACAGTGTATATAAGTGAAAACATTCAAGTATTACTATGACAGTCTGACAGGGTAGGAGGATGGGGGTGGGTAGGAGGTATGCATGGGGACATCAAAGCATATCATTGATATTCTAACAGGATGGGTGTGGATAGGTGAGGGGTGGGGTGATCAACAGAGAAATACAGCTTTATGGTTTATAATGGGCTAGGAACCCCAGTTCCTTGTTAAGTCCTTTCTGTTGGGTGTTAAAATATTCAATCATTCTGACTTCAAAGGTCTTACATTCTTGTATGGTTTTAAAGTTACCTTTCAGGATTCTCACTGTGAAGTCACTGGTACAGTGTCCTGGTCCTGTAAAATGCATTTCACAGGACCCCACAGTCATCCACAAAGGAAAGATATTCAACATAAAGGAATCTTTCACTTGCTCTTCTTCCAATGTGGTATATATCATTCAGTGTAAAAAATGTAACGAAGGATGCTATATTGGAGAAACAGGCCAGATGCTTAAGACAAGATTCAATTTACATAGACATCACATGAACAATACTGGTGCCAGTAGGGCTCCCACCCCTGTTGGTCAGCATTTTACAGGACCAGGACACTGTACCAGTGACTTCACAGTGAGAATCCTGAAAGGTAACTTTAAAACCATACAAGAACGTAAGACCTTTGAAGTCAGAATGATTGAATATTTTAACACCCAACAGAAGGGACTTAACAAGGATCTGGGGTTCCTAGCCCATTATAAACCATAAAGCTGCATTTCTCTGTTGATCACCCAACCCCTCACCTATCCACACCCATCCTGTTAGAATATCAATGATATGCTTTGATGTCCCCATGCATACCTCCTACCCACCCCCATCCTCCCACCCTGTCAGACTGTCATAGTAATGCTTGAATGTTTTCACTTATATACACTGTCAGCTAGCACATTTGCTTATTTCCGATCTGAAGAAGAAGGGCAACCTTCGAAAGATAATCAAGAAATGTATTAAGTTATGTCCAATAAAAAAGGTATCATCTTATTTTCTTTTCCATGTTTTATTTTGTCTATTTTTCAAAATGAAATTAAAACCAATTCTTTTAACAGATACCTTTCTTTATGTAATTATAATACTGTGGCAATTATATTTTCTGTAAATATCCAGATTTTTTAAAAATCAGGTTATCTTGGATTTGTAATCCACATTGAACTATATTTGGTATTGCAGAACAGAAGAACTGTGTAGCATAGCATTGCATAGCAATATGGCAAAGATGCAATGTTTGGTTCTTGAGTCAGCTTGTCCATGAGAGTACTCTGAAATCATTTGCTCAACTTCAAGCAGATTTCAACCTTCCTGATTCACAATGTTTTCACTGGTTTCAACTTTCACACTCTCAAATCAAAGAAATTGGCCTTTTTGACATTTAAGCATATTAGCATCCATTTTTATAGATCATTTCAATATAGCAAGAATAATTACTGTTTATGCACACACATGGCATGTGAAATTGATTTAGGGGATCACATAAGTACATAAGTAATGCCACACTGGGAAAAGACCAAGGGTCCATCGAGCCCAGCATCCTGTCCATGACAGCGGCCAATCCAGGCCAAGGGCACCTGGCAAGCTTCCCAAACGTACAAACATTCTATGCATGTTATTCCCGGAATTGTGGATTTTCACAAGTCCATTTAGTAGCGGTTTATGGACTTGTCCTTTAGGAAACCATCTAACCCCCTTTTAAACTCTGCCAAGCTAACCGCCTTCACCACGTTCTCCGGCAACGAATTCCAGAGTTTAATTACGCTTTGGGTGAAGAAAATGTTTCTCCGGTTTGTTTTAAATTTACTACACTGTAGTTTCATCGCATGCCCCCTAGTCCTAGTATTTTTGGAAAGCGTGAACATACATAGTAACATAGTAGATGACGGCAGAAAAAGAACTGCACGGTCCATCCAGTCTGCCTAAGAAGATAAATTCATATGTGCTACTTTTTTATTTGTACTGTCCTCTTCAGTGCACAGATCGTATTAGTCTGGCCAGCCCTATCCCCGCCTCCCAACCACCAACGCCGCCTCCCAACCACCAGCTCTGGCACAGACCGTTTAAGTCTGCCCAGCACTATCCCTGCCTCCCACCACCGGCTCTGGCACAGACCGTATAAGTCTGCCCAGCACTATCCCTGCCGCCCAACCACCAGCCCCGGCACAGACCGTATAAGTCTGCCCAGCACTAGTCCCGCCTCCCAACCACCAGCCCCAGCACAGACCGTATATGTCTGCCCAGCACTAGCCCCGCCTCCCAACCACCAGCTCTGCCACCCATTCTAGGCTAAGCTCCTGAGGATCCCTTCCTTCTGCACAGGATTCCTTTATGTTTATCCCACGCATGTTTGAATTCCGTTACCGTTTTCATCTCCACCACCTCCCATGGGAGGGCATTCCAAGAATCCACCACCCTCTCCGTGAAAAAATACTTCCTGACATTCTTCTTGAGTCTGCCCCCCTTCAATCTCATTTCATGCCCTCTCGTTCTACCGCCTTCCCATCTCCGGAAAAGGTTCGTTTGTGGATTAATACCTTTCAAATATTTGAACGTCTGTATCATATCACCCCTGTTCCTCCTTTCCTCCAGGGTATAAATGTTCAGGTCCGCAAGTCTCTCCTCATACGTCTTGTAACGCAAATCCCATACCATCCTCGTAGCTTTTCTTTGCACCGCTTCAATTCTTTTTACATGCTTAGCAAGATACGGCCTCCAAACCTGAACACAATACTCCATGTGGGGCCTCACCAACGACTTGTACAGGGGCATCAACACCTCTTTTCTTCTGCTGGTCACACCTCTCTCTATACAGCCTAGTAACCTTCTAGCTACGGCCACCGCCTTGTCACACTGTTTCATCGCCTTCAGATCCTCAGATACTATCACACCAAGATCCCTCTCCCCATCCGTACCTAGCAGACTCTCACCGTCTAACACATACGCCTCTCTTGGATTTCTACTCCCTAAGTGCATCACTTTGCATTTCTTCGCATTGAATTTTAATTGCCAAACCTTAGACCATTCTTCTAGCTTTTTCAGATCCTTTTTCATGTTTTCCACTCCTTCCGGGGTGTCCACTGTGTTACAAATCTTAGTATCATCCGCAAATAGGCAAACTTTACCTTCTAACCCTTCGGCAATGTCACTCACAAATATATTAAACAGAATCGGCCCCAGCACCGATCCCTGAGGCACTCCACTACTCACCTTTCCCTCTTCCGAGCGAACTCCATTCACCACCACCCTCTGGCGCCTGTCCGTCAACCAGTTCCTAATCCAGTTCACCACTTTGGGTCCTATCTTCAGCCCATCCAGTTTATTTAAGAGCCTCCTGTGGGGAACTGTGTCAAAAGCCTTGCTGAAATCTAAGTAGATTACGTCTATAGTACGTCCACGGTTCAATTCTCCGGTCACCCAATCAAAGAATTCAATGAGATTCGTTAGGCACGATTTCCCTTTGGTAAAACCATGTTGTCTCGGATCTTGCAACTCATTTTCTTCCTGGAAATTCACTATCCTTTCCTTTAGCATCGTTTCCATTACTTTTCCAATAATCGAAGTGAGGCTTACCGGCCTGTAGTTTCCAGCTTCTTCCCTATCACCACTTTTGTGAAGAGGGACCACCTCCGCCGTTCTCCAATCCCTCGGAACCTCTCCCATTTCTAAGGATTTATTAAACAAATCTTTAAGAGGACCCGCCAGAACCTCTCTGAGCTCCCTCAATATCCTGGGGTGGATCCCATCCGGTCCCATGGCTTTGTCCACCTTTAGTTTTTCTAGTTGTTGATACACACTCTCTTCCATGAATGGTGCTATATCCACTCCATTCTCAAATGAACTTTTGCCAGTCCATCGTGGTCCTTCTCCCGGATTTTCTTCAGTAAAAACAGAACAAAAGTATCTATTTAGCAAATTTGCCTTTTCTTCATCATTATCTACATAGCGGTTTGCAGTATCTTTTAGTCTCACAATTCCCTTTTTAGTCATTCTCCTTTCACTAATATACCTGAAGAAATTTTTGTCACCCCTCCTTACCTTTCTAGCCATTTTTCTTCCGCTTGCGCTTTCGCCAGACGTACCTCTCTCTTGGCTTCTTTCAGTTTCCTCCAGTATTCCTCCCCGTGTTCCTCGTCTTGAGTTTTTTTGTATTTCTGGAACGCGAACTCTTTAGCCTTTATTTTCTCAGCCACTTGCTTGGAGAACCATAGCGGTTTCCTTTTTCTCTTGCTTTTATTTACTTTCCTTACATAAAGGTTTGTGGCCCTATTTATAGCTTCTTTCAGCCTGGATCACTGTCCTTCCACTTCTCGTACGTCCTCCCAGCCCATCAGCTCCGCTTCACATCCACCTGTTCCACTCCACTCATTATTTTATATACCTCTATCATGTCTCCCCTCAGCTGTCTCTTCTCCAAGCTGAAAAGCCCTAGCCTCCTTAATCTTTCTTCATAGGGAAGTTGTCCCATCCCCGCTATCATTTTAGTCGCCCTTCGCTGCACCTTTTTCTAATTCCACTATATCTTTCTTGAGATGCGGTGACCAGAATTGAACACAATACTCAAGGTGTGGTCGCACCATGGAGCGGTATAACGGCATTATAACATCCTCACATCTGTTTTCCATACCTTTCCTAATAATACCCAACATTCTATTCGCTTTCCGAGCCGCAGCAGCACACTGAGCAGAAGGTTTCAGTGTATTATCGACGACGACACCTAGATCCCTTTCTTGGTCCGTAACTCCTAACGTGGAACCTTGCATGACATAGCTATAATTCGGGTTCTTTTTACCCACATGCATCACCTTGCACTTGCTTACATTAAACGTCATCTGCCATTTAGCTGCCCAGTCTCCCAGTCTCGTAAGATCCTTCTGTAATTTTTCACAATCCTGTCGCGAGTTAACGACTTTGAATAACTTTGTGTCATCAGCAAATTTAATTACCTCGCTAGTTACTCCCATCTCTAAATCATTTATAAATATATTAAAAAGCAGCGGTCCTAGCACAGACCCCTGAGGAACCCCACTAGCTACCCTTCTCCATTGTGAATACTGCCCATTTAACCCAACTCTCTGTTTCCTGATGACATGTGGTACTTCTTTTGACTACAAAGTCCGAGAGCCTCTTTATCATCACCAATTACTCAGTCAGTGTACTTCTCCAACATTGTGCTTTTTGGACTCCGAGGAAATCGAAACTGAGTGGATCTTTAAAACCATTTAACCAGTCAGGAACAGTATCTGGCCGGTTAAATAGCATTTATCTGGCTATCTGGTGATATTCATCGGGGGATAGCTGGCTATTCCCTGCTGAATATTTCCGGCTATTGTAAGCGGCCACATCAGACCAAGTAAATAGCTGGAATATCTTTGACCAGTTTAAACTTAATGGGCTAGCTCTAAATATTAACTTAACTGGTTAAGTTTAAACCGGCCAAACATAAACTGGATATTCAGCGCCGGTCACCAGAAACAGCCTGGCATTGAATATCTGGGCTGACCGCTGACCGCAGCAATTAGCTTGGCTCCACGGAGTCTGAATATTGACCCCAAAATATTTTCCACATGAAAGAACAACTTATACTAAAACATATTGATAGGAAATCTTTAGCATTACTAACTAAACTCTCTGAAGATGCCAAAACTTTGTTTTTATTTATTTATTTTCTGCATATTTATCCCACATTTTCCCACCTATTTGCAGGCTCAATGTGGCTTATATTATGCCGCAATGGCGATCGCCATTAACGGAATGGGAAGTACAGAGTAACATTTCAATTAAAGTACGTAAATATCAAATAAATAAGAGGTAAATAAATAAATAAATAATTCATATCAGAATATGAGATAAAAACAGGTATGACATTCAATGATAGCAAAGTGAGAAAGTAACCAAATTAAAAGAGTTCAATGTTATCTTGTTCTGGTATATTTTGATGATAAGTCATTTATGGAGGATTCTTTTTATAAGTTTCTTTGAACAGGTTAGTCTTCAGAAATCTCTGGAAGGCTGTCAGATCGTGTATTGTTTTTACAGCTTTCGGTAATGCGTTCCATAGTTGTGTGCAGACGTAGGAGAAGCTAGATGCATAGATTGATTTGTATTTAAGTCCTCTACAGTTGGGGTAGTGAAGGTTTAAGAAAGTACAAGATACATTTTTTGTATTTCTTGCTGGTAAGTCTATAAGGTCTGACATATATATTGGGGCCTCTCCATGAATGACTTTATGAACCAGGGTACAGATTTTGAATGTAATTCTGTCTTTTAGTGGGAGCCAATGTAATTTTTCTCTGAGGGGTTTGGCGCTTTCATATTTCGCTCTTCCAAATATGAGTCTGGCTGCAGTATTTTGGGCTGTCTGGAGTTTCTTAATAATTTGTGCTTTACATCTGGCATAGATGGAGTTGCAGTAGTCCAAATGGCTTAATACTAGTGATTGTACCAATTTTTGGAATACCTCCCTTGGGAAGAAAGGTTTCACTCTTTTAAGCTTCCACATTGCATGAAACATCTTTTTCGTTACATTTTTCACATGACTATCTAGAGTGAGATTTCGGTCGATAGTGACTCCCAGGAGTTTCAAGGTGTCTGCAACAGGAAGAATATGGTTTGGTATATTTATGTTAGAATATTTGGTTTTATTATATTGTGATGAAAGGATATTGCATTGTGTTTTTTTTTGTATTAAGCTTTTGTTAGTACATAAGTAATGCCACACTGGGAAAGACCAAGGGTCCATCGAGTTGGAATGCATTTGTCCATGAATTCATTATTTGGAAACTGTGATTGATTTTATTTGTGATTTCTGATGTCATTTTTGAATGGAATATATATCGTGACATCGTCAGCATAGATGTATGAGTTTAGGCATTAGTTAGATAGTGATTTGGCCAGTGGTAGCATCATTAAGTTAAAGAGAATCGGTGAACGATGATCCTTGAGGCACTCCACATTCAGGCTTCCAAGGTGATGATATAGTCAACTTTGATATCCCTTGGTATGTTCTTGCAGTTAGGAAGCTACGAAACCAATTTAATACATTTCCTCCAATTCCAAAGTGTTCTAGAATGTTCAGTAGAATACCATGGCTTACCATGTCAAATGCGCTGGACATGTCGAATTGTAAGAGGAGAACATTGTTACCAGCTGCAATTAATTGTTTGAATTTAGTTAGGAGTGTTATATGTACTGTTCCGGTACTATGATTGGCTCGGAATCCAATTCAAATAATCAGTAAGTTGTTTTGTAATTAGACTCTCCATTAATTTAACTACAAGTGGGATGGATGCAATTGGGCGATAATTAGTTATATTGTTTAATTTTTTCTTTAGATTTTTGGGGATTGGTGTAAGTAATATATTGCATTTATCCATAGAAAAGGATCCATTTTGAAGCATATAATTTAAGTAGGAGGTGAGATCTGTGATGAAACATTGAGGGGCAGATTTTATTAAGTAACTGGGGCATGTGTCTAATTTGCAATGGGACTTGGTGAATTTGTTGATCACTTGGGTGACTGTTTCTTCCGTTGGTAAATTGAAATTTGTCCAGATTCGGTCTGCTGGATATTCATCAATGGCAGGGTCCAGACAGGTAATGAATTTTTCATAGTCGGTGGAGTTAAATGGTAAGGTGGATCGTAATTTAATAATTTTCTCGTTGAAGTAAGTGGCTAGTTCATTTGCTGATGGGGTATCTGTATTAGTAGTGGTAACTTGTGAAGTGTCAAGAAGATTATGTATGAATTGGAATAGCTTATGTATGTCTTTGTAGTCTGGGCTGATTTTGGATTTGTAATACGACCTTTTAGTTTGTCTGATTATATGTTTACTAGTAAAAAAGGTCCATTTCCAAAACAAATGAAACGGGCACTAACAAGGTTTTCCTCATCAGAGTGTATGTTTCAGAAAGAGTGTGTGTGAGAGATGGAGCGTGTGTGTCAGAGAGAGAATGTGAGAGAGAGACAGAGTGTGTGTGTGTTTGTGTGTGAGAGAGAGTGTGTGATAGAGTGTCTGTGTGTGAGAGAGAGTGTGTGATAGACAGAGTGTCTTTGTGTGTGAGACTGTGTGTGAGAGAGAGGGATAAAGAGATAGAGAGTGTGTGTGTGTGACAGAGACAGTGTGATAGACAGTGAGTGTGTCAGAGAGAGTGTATGTGAGAGACAGAGAGTGAGTGAGTGTGTGGTCTGAGGAACCGCCACACCCCCTCCCTCTCCCCTGCCCCCCCACCCCCCTGCAGCCACCTATGTGCAGCGACCCTCCTCTCCCCCTGCCCCCCTGCAGCCACCCATGTCCAGCATCCCCCTGCAGCCACCCATGTGTAGCGACCCTCTTCTCGTCTGCCCCCCCTGCAGACACCCATGTCCATCAACCCTCCTCTCCCCCTGCTGTGTCCCTCCTGTCTCCCCTGCCCCGCCTGCAGCCACCCATGTGGTCTCAGGACCCCCTCCTCACCAATCCTCTTCTCCCCCTGCAGGCACGCATGTGCAGCATCCCTCCTCTCTCCCCTGTCCCCCCTGAAGCCACCCATGTCCAGCGACCCTCCTTTCTCCCTGCCCCCCCTGCAGCCACCCATGTCCAGCAACCCTCCTGTCCCCCTGCAGCTACCCATGTCCAGCGACCCTCCTCTCCCCTGCAGCCACCCATGTCCAATGACCCTCCTCTCCTTTCCCCTGGCCCTCCCTGTAGCCACCCATGTCCAGCGACCCACCTATCCCCCTGTCCCCCCTGCAGCCACCCATGTGCAGCAACCCTCCTCTCCCCTTGCCCCCCTGCAGTGTCCCTCCTGTGTCCCCTGTCCCCCCTGCAGCCACCCATGTGGTCTCAGGACCCCCTCCCTATCTCCCTCTTCCCTGCCCCCCTGCAGCCACCCATGTGAAGCGACCTTCCCCTCCCCTGCCCCCTTCCAGCCACCCATGTCCAGTGACACTCCCCTCCCCTCCCGGTGCATCACCCAAGGCCCTCTGTAACGGTGCATCACCAAGCCCGTCCCCCCCTTGGCGCATCACCCGACCCTGTCCCCCCCGGCGCATCACCAAGGCCCTCCCCCCCGCCCACATCAACCCCCTCGCCATCCGCAACCGCCAATACTAATGGAGTCCGGCGCTGCTGCTTCTCCTGTTGAGCAGCAGCAGCCGGTATCAAAAGAAGAAAACAATACAAAGTTTTAAAAACTAAAACGCACCTCCATAGACAGCCATTTCACATTGGCTGACATCTCTGCAGCCGCTCCTCCTCTCCCCTCTGATGTCGCTGCGCTCCTCCGGGGTCTTCATCCAGGGGCAGTGACGTAGAGGGGAGAGGAGGAGCGGCTGCAAACACATCAGTCAATCTGAGATGGCTGTCTACGGAGGTGCGTTTTAGTTTTTAAAACTTTGTATTGTTTTCTTTTGTTACCGGCTGCTGCTGCTCAACAGGAGAAGCAGCAGCGCCGGACATCATTAGTATTGGCGGCTGTGGGTGGCGAGGGGGTTGATGTGGGGGGGGGGTGGCGATAGGGGCTTGTTGATGCGCTGGGGGGGGAAGGGGGTAGGGTGATGCGCCTGGGGGGGGGGGGGGGAGGGGCTTGGTGATGCACCGTTGGGGAGGGGCTAGGTTGATGCACCGGGGGGGCACTTAGAGGTGTTTCGTAGGCAGGGGGAGGAGTAGGGAAACATGCTCCGCGTGGTTCCCTACTCCTCCCCCTGCTTGGCTCGTGGATTGGCAGGGGAGGGGCTTGGGTGATGCACCATACAGGAGCAGTGAGCACGAATGCTTCAAGGTTTTTGTCCATGCTGCCAGCCTCAGAACGTTGGAGGTGCGTTTTATTATATAGGATATTTTCTTAGCATTTGTTTCCATATGTTGAATGTTCTTTCATCTTTCATTTTATTCCATGCTCGTTCAAGTCTTCTTACTTGAGTTTTTAGTTTTTTCAATTCATCATTAAACCAAGGTAATGAGCTATGTCTTCGCGATGTTCTTGTTTGCAATGGTGCTATTGTGTCTAGTATATTCTTGCATCTGTTGTCCCAGTTTAGGAGATATTGATTGGAATTTGTTTGTACTGTCCAGTCGTTCATGTAGAGTTGTTGCCAGAATAGTACCGGATCAATTTGGCCTCTTGTGGTGTAAGTTTTGCGTTCTTGTTTCTGGACTAGGTTTTTTTCTCACCATTGTATAGATGTGTTTAATTTAAAGTGGTCAGACCATGGTATCGCTGTCCATTTTGTATCTGTTAATATAAAGGTTTGGTCTGAAGAGAATTTGTATGTGATGAGGTCAAGCGTATATCCTTTAACGTGCGTTGCTTGAGTGTTAATCCAATTAAATTCCCATAGTTGGAGAAAATCCTTACATTCTTGAGTATTCTTAGCATTGTGGTCTTCTAAATGCAAGTTAATGCAAGTTTGACTTTTCACTTACCATAGCCCTAAAGCTAATCATAAATCGATGGAAGGACGATACTTATCTTTCTACTTTTATGTGGTGGAATTTTGTTTTATTATATAAAAGCATAAAAATACTATCAATTGTAACTTGTTGCTCCCATCAAAAAGATCTTGTAAATGGAAAACCCTAGATAGTTAGGTGGATCTGCTCTATAATCTATCCAAATTTATCTCTTGGCTCAGATGAATTTTGGTTATGTTGATATTGCTTATGTAAGGCAGTTTAGAGGATGGTCCTGAGGTTTTAGGGGGGTCTGTAGAACAAGAGAAATAAACTGAATTTCAGCAAGTTACTCTACAGGACCTTGAGAAGAAGGTTAGACAAGTGCAATATTCCTGGTGTTCTTTGGATGTGATCCCTGCTAAATGGTCATTGTCAGTGTGCCATGGTTTATTACCATTGGCAATAAAAATGGTGAACAAGTGTTTATCCTTGGGATTAATCCTGGTAGTCTGGAAGCAAGCTGTGGTGCAGCCATTGTTGAAAGCAAATCAGTTGGATCTGTTATTGCTGGGCCATTATCGCCCCATTTCAAACTTGGGCATGTTAGCCAAGTTGACAGAAAAATGATGTTAGATCAATTGGTGGAGTTTATTACTGACCAGCAAATATTGCATCCTAAGCAAACATACAACAAAAAAAGTGGGAGGGTGGCCAAGGATACCAAAGACTGGAGGATGTATGTTGGTAAAAGGGAGTTTATTGAAGTATGAAGACTCGACACAACGTTGTGTTTCAGCCGTTAGGCCTGCATCAGGAATTTATAACATGTGTATTTATAGTAAAATTAAAAATAAATCAAATTATACATATAGAATACAAACATGTATATACAAATGTAAAAAAATATTCGAAAATAAAACATAACTATATTTACTTGTAATGAATATAATAAAAATGACAAATATCCTTGGTCACCCTCCCACTTTTTTTGTTGTATTGTTGTATTTATCGTGGGGCATTTTGAGTTCTCCGTCTTTGGGCGGATTTCTTCTCATCCTAAGCAAACAGCCTTCCTTGCTGGTTATATTATGGTGGAGGTGGTCAGTAAGCTTCATAGCATTTTGGATTCAGGTAATCAGGCTCTTTTAGTATCTGTTGATCTAGGTTCGGCATTTGATGTGATTGAGCATGACCTTTCTGCAGTGCAGTGCTTAGAATGTAGGTGTTTAATCTATAAAACAGCACAAAACAAGAGGATGCTCTATGAAACTAATGACCAGCAGACTGAAAATAAATCATGGGAAGTATTTTTTTCTTCATACCATGCACAATTAAACTGTGCAATCTATTGCCATAGATCATAGTCAAGATGACTAACATAACAAGCTTCAAAAGATATTTGGACAAGTTCCTGGAAGAAAATCCATACAAAATTATTAGACTTAGAAATAAGCTGAGAGAAACAGATCTACTTTCTGGGATCTGCTGGGTTCTTGTGACCCAGACTGGCCACTATTGGAAACAGGATGCTGGGCTTGATGGGTCTTAGTCTGACTTAACATGATTTTTTTTCTTCTGTTCTCCTGTTCTTATAATATTTATTATTTCTATAGCACTACTAGACATACTTAGTATGACACAGATACACATAAGAGAGAGTCCCTTCTCGGTAGAGCTTATAATGTCATGAAGTCACACAAACAAGATTAATAGGAGGTTTCTGGAATTTTATGTTTTATAGTAAATAAGGTTAAAATCAATAAGACCATATTACAGGTAATCTAGGTTTTAAAAATTATAGCATAAGGACTCGCAGAGCAGTACACTTTTAGATGGGATTTGTGCAAAGGCACAGAAATGGTATGGTACATCAACTCAGGAAGACTTTTGCAGGCATACAGTGAAGGAAGGTGGAAAATGTGGGCCGAGAGTTGGCAAAATGCAAGAAAAGAATATACCTGTTAAATGGAGGTCATGCAAAGGGGTGTAGCATGAGACAGAAAAGGTAATGAGTGTTGGAATGTAATTGTATTTTACATGCATTGCCTGTCACCTATTATTTCTCTGTGATTACTCTGTGACCTCTGATGTGAATTACTTAGAGAGGTCACACTGCTATGCAACTTCCTGTGGGGGTTAGATGCAGCAGACACAGCAGATGCAGCACATGGAGCACATGGAGCTCATGATCTCTCCTAACCTGAGAGGATCTATGGTGGTGTGAGCATCCATTACCATCTAAGCACATGGAAGGAGCTGATAATACAAATGTATAGTAATATGTATATAAAAGCCTGTCTGATTATAATCTAACTACAAACTGTGAGTAAACAGATGTTTTGTTACTTCAACTTTAAAGTGACTCAGCAGTGAATTATTCAGGGGTGAATGAGAGAGAGATGAAGAAAGAAATTAACATTTCTAAAGCTGAAGCTGTGTGTACTAAAATCTGCTAATTATTTACTACAAATAATCCAACAAAAGGGTTATGGGCCCAGGGCCAGGAATTGAAAAAGAAGAGAAATATTACCAGGCAGAAAAAAAGGCCACATTTTTCTCTTAAGTTTTAAAGGAAAGATTCAGTCTGTCTCTCTCTCCCCCCACACAGCAGACAGAAGGCTAAGAAAATGGCTGAGGGAAGAAATTCACCATTGTTCTATTCTCTCAAGGTGCCTAAATTAACTGAGTTTAATTATCAGCATTGGGAACTAAGATTCATATGTCTCCTTCGAGCAAAAAGATTAAATATATGCTTAGACCAAGACAGAACAGATGAAAATATGGCTGAATGGGACAATGCAAACTATTATGTGAAGTGCATGCTTTTGGAAGCTCTCTCAGAGAAACAAGCCATATTAGTGGAGGGAAAAGATACACCAAAGGACATTTTATATAAACTGAGAACTATGTATGCAACTACATATGCAAAGCAGCAACCAATTTGGTTGGCAGAGTTGAATGAAACCAAATTAAGGGATAAAAGTAAATGTAATGATCACATCATGCATCTTATGTCTTCATTTCAAAAGCTAGAACTTTCTGGAATTCCCATGTGTGATGCATTGAAAAGAGCATTTCTTTTTACCTCACTATCAAAGAAGTTTGATGTTTTTAGGTCTGTAAATGAGGCCATTGAAGGGCAATCTTTTGAACAGACAACATCAAAACTAAGGCAGGAATGCATAATAAATGATTCTGAGGAGATGTGTTCTCAAAGCAAGTCAGAGAGAAATGAAACAAATTTCTTGGCAAAGAACAGAGGAAGGCGGAGCTATGGGAAAACTCCACCCAAGGGCAAGCTGATTTGCTACTCATGTGGAAAGGAGGGACATGTATCTAAATGGTGTAAGGAAACACAAAACACTCCCTCTAGCTCACCTAAGCCAATGGAACTAAAGAATTTTCAAACCAGGAAATGTATGAAGGACAAAGATAAACACAAGGGCTTTCTAATGGCAGAAAAATCTTTGACTATGGTAAATAATAATTCAAATGAAAGTACTTGGATTTTGGATTCAGGGAGCACATGCCATTTAACCAACTGTAAGGATTTCTTTCAGGAAACGTGTCCAGAGGAAGGTATTCTTAAAACTGCAAACGCAGGGACTGCTAAGATCCAAGCAAAAGGTATTGGATTCTTAAAATGCAAAGTGTCTAATGAAGTTAAAGAAATTCCTGTAAGTGATGTCTTGTATATTCCCCAAGCAGTTTGCAATATGCTTAGTGTATCTACATTAGATAAGAAGGGATTTGCGATTCATTTTGAAAACAGTAAGTGCACAATCTCTAAAAATGATGAAGTGTATGCTGAAGCTTTTATGCATAATGATGTTTATAAACTGAGCATTTCAGGTGAAGCCTCACATATGGCGCAAGTAAGGAAGAATGATGGTAAATGTAGTCTGGAAATCTGGCACCGCCGCCTGGGACATCGTGATTCTAAGGTGATCCAGGATCTTTACAGTAGGCAACTAGCCACAGGCATTCAGATAAGTGCAGATGCTGGTAAAATGGAGAAATGCATAGACTGTGTTACTCAAAAAGGTGTAAGACCCTCATTTCCTGCATACACAGGAAATAGGAGTAATAAAGTGCTGGACTTAATACACAGTGACTTATGTGGACCGTTTAATATCCCATCATTGGGAAATAACAGATTTGTGCTAATATTCTTGGATGATTTCTCTAGATATTGTGTGGCCTATTTGCTGAAAGAGAAAAGTCAAGTCACAGACATGCTGAAGAAATACGTAGCCATGGTGAGCAATAAATTTGAAAGAAAACCAAAGGTTCTTCAGACCGACAATGGTGGTGAGTTCACTTCACAAAGCATGCGCACATTTCTAGAACAAGAAGGCATTCAGCATATCACAACAGTAGCTTATACACCAGAGCAAAATTCTGTTGCAGAGAGAAAATTTAGGTCACTTGTGGAAATGACCAGATGTATGCTGTCAGATAGCAATCTCCCTAAAAGACTATGGGGGGAAGCCATTCTCACAGCAGTGTACCTACAAAACAGAATGCCAACTAAAGGCGCTGAGCGCACACCACATGAGACATGGCATGGTAGGAAGCCAAACCTGTCACACATAAGAACATTTGGAAGTGCAGCATATGCTCATATACCAAAGCAAAGAAGGCATAAGCTGGATTCCACAACAGAAAGGGGCATTTTAGTTGGCTATGCTCCAGGACACAAAGGATATAGAATTTTGAATCTGAAAACTGGCATTGTTGGCATAAGACATGTTACATATTTTGATGAAAACAAAAGGGTTGATAAAGGCTGGATTATCCCAGATGAGCCTTATCATCCAGAATATGAAACTAGAACCATAATAGACATGCCAGTGTATATAAATGCCATACCAAGGCAGATGTCTGAAAGCAACTCACCTGTATCTAACGAGGAACAGGCAGAGGAAACAGACACAGAAAGGATCATTGAAGAAGACAGTACAGTTGGAGAAGGGGAATCAATTGGAGAAGAACTCTCAGATTTTGAGGATGCGGAAAGGTCAGACCAACCTGTTGTCAGACGCTCATCCAGGGAAAACAAAGGTGTTCCACCCCCAAGACTGTCTTACCTAACAAAGTCAGCAGAAGCTCAAGAGCCCTTAACATGGGATGAGATTGAGAAAATGCCAGCAGAAGAAGCTGCTGAATGGCATAAAGCTGCACAAGAAGAAATTGATGCATTGGATAAAAATAATACTTGGATTCTTACAAAATTACCTCCTGGCAAGAAAGCTATAGGATGCAAATGGGTATTCAAGTTAAAAAGGAATGCACAAGGAAAAGTGGAAAGGTATAAAGCCAGATTAGTGGCAAAGGGATATCTTCAAAAATATGGAGAAGATTTTGATGAAGTGTTTGCACCTGTAGTGAAACACACGACAATTAGAACACTTCTGAGCATTGCAGTCTCAAAAGGCATGCAAGTCAACCACATTGATGTGAAAACAGCATTTCTTCACGGAGATATAACTGAAGACTTGTACATGGAACAGCCAACAGGTTTCATAAATACAAAACAAAGACAGCTAGTGTGTAAATTAAACAAAGGTCTTTATGGATTAAAGCAAAGTGCGAAATGTTGGAATGATAAATTGCATGAAATATTGACAAATTTAGGATTTAAGCAAGGTGAAGCAGATAAATGCTTGTACACTAGGTGCACAAATGGACAATATGCATACATTTTAGCTTTTGTTGATGATCTGCTCATTGCAAGCGAAAGTGAGCAAGAGTACAAGGACATTGTAAAGTGTTTAAACCACAATGTTGAGATAAAAGAACTTGGTAATGTGTCATACTATCTTGGTATAGAAATTGAGAAACAAAATGATGGTTCTTATCTTCTAAGCCAGAAGCAGAAAATAAATGAGCTTATTGAAAGTTTAGGTATGCAAGATGCCCAAGTTGTAAGCACTCCCATGATCACTGATTTTCTGAAGGATGAAACAGTAAGAGAACCTTTACCAGATAACATCCAATATAGATCAGCCATAGGTAAGCTTTTATATCTAGCTACCACGTACAGGGCTGATATAGCAAATGCAGTAGGAATTTTGAGCAGAAGGGTCAGCTCACCTACCAAATCAGATTGGACTGCAGTTAAAAGGATGGTAAGGTATTTAAAGGGTACCATTGATTGTAAATTAAAGATTTCAACCAATAGTAATCCAAAACTAATATGTTACTGTGATTCAGATTGGGCAGGGGATCATTCTGATTATAAATCCACAAGTGGATATGTGTTTATGTATGGAAATGTACAAATTTCATGGGCCAGTCATAAACAAAGTATTGTGAGTTTGTCTTCTACAGAAGCTGAATACGTGGCCGTATCGGAAGCGTGCAGAGAACTGATGTGGATTGAAAAACTTTTGCTGGATTTCGGAATAGCTGAAAAGAGACCAATCCAGTTAATGGAAGATAATCAGAGCTGCATCCGACTGTCACAGAATGACAAGGTTCAGTCACGCACCAAGCACATCGCAACGAAATACCACAACGTGCGAGAGTTGGTGAAAGAAGGGGTCATCAGTCTACACTATTGTCACACCAGTGAGATGACAGCTGACATCATGACCAAACCGTTACCCAGAGAACATTTTGTGAATCTGCGTATAAAGCTTGGACTTTGTATGAATAAATAATTGCATGACAGTTATGCATGAGAAGGGGTTTGTTGGAATGTAATTGTATTTTACATGCATTGCCTGTCACCTATTATTTCTCTGTGATTACTCTGTGACCTCTGATGTGAATTACTTAGAGAGGTCACACTGCTATGCAACTTCCTGTGGGGGTTAGATGCAGCAGACACAGCAGATGCAGCACATGGAGCACATGGAGCTCATGATCTCTCCTAACCTGAGAGGATCTATGGTGGTGTGAGCATCCATTACCATCTAAGCACATGGAAGGAGCTGATAATACAAATGTATAGTAATATGTATATAAAAGCCTGTCTGATTATAATCTAACTACAAACTGTGAGTAAACAGATGTTTTGTTACTTCAACTTTAAAGTGACTCAGCAGTGAATTATTCAGGGGTGAATGAGAGAGAGATGAAGAAAGAAATTAACATTTCTAAAGCTGAAGCTGTGTGTACTAAAATCTGCTAATTATTTACTACAAATAATCCAACAATGAGTAACTGCAGAATGAAGACATTTGTAAATAAGCAGGAGAAACTCACAATTGGGCTCATTTTTGAAAGAGAAGGACGTCCATCTTTTGACATAAATCGGAAGATGGACGTCCTTCTTCCAGAGACATCCAAATTGGTATAATCGAAACCTGATTTAGGACGTCTCCAACTGCACTCCGTCACAACGACGGCCAAAGTTAAAGGGGGCATGTCAGAGGCATAGCGAAGGCAGGACTTGGGCGTGCCTAACACTCGGACATCCTTGACCCATAATTGAAAAAAACAAGGACGTCCCTAACAAAAACTTGGAAGTTTTCAACCGGACGTGTTTTTCTTACGACTAAGGCACAAAAAGGTGCCCGAAATGACCAGTTGACCATCGGAGAGAATCGGGGATGACCTCCCGTTACTCCCCCAGTGGTCACTAACCCCCTCCCACCCTCAAAAACCATCTTTAAAAATATATTGTGCCAGCCTCTCAGGTCCATGACAGCGCATTCAGGTCCTGGGAGCAGTTTTAGTGGGTACTGTAGTGCACTTCAGACAGGCGGACCCAGGCCCATACCCCCCCTACTTGTTACGTTTGTGGAGGAAACAGCAAGCCCTCAAAAACCCACCAGAAACCCACTGTACCCACATCTAGGTGCCCCCTTCACCCGCAAGGGCTATGGTAGTGGTGTACAGTTGTGGGTAGTGGGTTTTGGGATGATTTGGGGGGGCTCAGCACACAAGGTAAGGGAGCTATGTACCTGGGACCAATTTATGAAGTCCACTGCAGGGTGTCCGGTTGGTGTCCTGGCATGTCAGGGGGACCAGTGCGCTACAAATGCTGGCTCCTCCCACGCCCAAATGGCTTGCATTAGGACATTTTTGACATGGACATCTTTGGTTTCGAAAATTGCTGAAAGTCAGAAATATCCAAATCTAGGGACGTCCAAATTTAAGGATTTGGATGTCGCTGACGATATTATGGAAATGAAAGATGGACATCCATCTTGTTTTGAAAATACGGGTTTCTCCATCCCTGGATTTCGCCGTTTTGCAAGGACGTCCCTTTCAAAAATGCCCCTCCACGTGTGGCAGTGGAGGAGGAACCAATATAGTGGTTTATGGAATCTTGTGACTGAAGAGAGACCAAACCAGGGTGGAGGTGCACTTAATCCCCACGGAGAAAAAGTCCAATGCAAAATGGAGAAGAAGTGGGGAAAATAGGCTCTTTTCAATCAGTGAGAGAGACATATATAATAAAAGAAACAGCTTATTGGTAACATCAAAAAATGAATCAATCTTCCCCACTTCTTCTCTGTTTATGGAATCTTGTCACAGGGACTGCAGTAGATGGAAGAACATTCAATCAAGTTCTTCCACCTTTGGATTTGGAAAATATAGGAGCCAGTTTTCAAACCTGCTCATGCTGCCAGTGGTGGTGCTGATGATATAAGTGGCACTTGAAGAAAACGTTTCCGTGGATATATGCAAAATGTTTATGCATAGAATACGCTCTCATGAGTTATACGCATAAACATTATGCATATACAGAGAGACAGGGAAAAGGGCATCTGATACCAGCACTTATATGTTTTTTTGACAAAATCCAACTTCTAAACAGATATGTTATCCATTCAAGTTAGACACTTTAAAAGGGGTAGCCATGTTAATCTGGGATAACAACATTGACAGACTAACCAATTTATCGAGACATGAGTTTTGTGGACCAGAGTCTTCTTTGTTAGATACATCTGATGAAGGGACTCTGGTCCTCGAAAGTAGCAGGCCTAACTTAAATGGATAAGCGGAAATGCTGCGCACTGGGGTGGAACTACCACCTGTGGCCGCAGTGGGCTGGCAGTAGTTCCAGATTATCGCGCAGCAACCATTTACTAAAAGAGCCCTGAAGTGATTAAGTACATTAGAACTAGTGGCAGACAGTAAGTATTTAGATGCTGGGATTTTGTTTGATTTAAAGTTCTCTTGAGGATCCCTGCACAATAGGTTTGGTCCTTTTCAAGTAGATTTAACAGAAAATTACTAGCAGGGTTCAGTTTGTAGTTTTGGATTCAAATCAGTGCTGAAATGCCACAGGGATGAGTAATTCCGTTATATTGTGACCACCCTGTATTTTGCAGAAAAGAAACAAGTGGAAAAACAACTTCAAGGGATCAATCCAAGACAAGAGATAAGATGCTCCAAAAAACTTTATTGTGGACCCAACACGGTCCGTGTTTCGGTTTTTGAAAAAACCTTCATCAGGGGTCTATAACATAACAACAAAAATATAAAATAACAAAACACATATATAATTAAATGAAAGAAAGATATAAACAAATTAAATCACATGTATTACAATCAATTTTAAAAAACACATAATAATATTAGAAACTTTAAAAGTTAAAAATTAAAAATATTAATCATTCCTAATATAAATCAAATATTCTCACATAGAATCTGATATATTAACAAAATATTATTATCATACCATCAGACAAGCAACCAAGTGGGTAAAAAGCAAATTAACTCTATATAATTTAATTGATATTATAGAAATTTATCTACAATAAAACCAGTGAATCAATATATAATTATGTATGATATGTAGCATAACAAATAACTATTGTTTTAAATGGGTAACAGAAAACTTCTTAATCCATACATATAAAAAAAGGTATGATTAAATATCGAATAAAAATAGAATTAAAATTAAAATTAAACATACCAATCAGTAGTTGCACAGAAGATATACTGACAGACAATGGAGCTCATAAAATGTGGTCTATATTAAAATTTTGTAAATAAGAAACATAGTTAAATATTACAAAAAGGTTAAATAAATTATATCAAAACGTTTACCGACCAATATCATAAATGTCCAAATAGTTATTACTCAAAAACTTACTAAATATTGAAATTTATCACAGTAATATCAAAATGATGGACATAACAAAAGGAAATTTTTTAAAATTTAAAAGCGTTATATTTAATGGAAGATTCATGATTAAAAATAAATTATAGATCTTACATCTATATAGTATCATAAGAGAGAAGTCAAATGAAAATTTAAGAACAATTTCTAGAAAGCTTTATTTATGTATCCAAATGTCTATAAAAATGCATATAAATAATTTTCAATATTATTATCACAGATTTTATCCAAAGTGTAACCGTCAAGAGAAAAACACGATAAAAACCAGCTGTCAAAAAGAGAAAGGAAGGTATATACATTGTAAGTGAACGATAAGAGAGGGCTACATCTAAACATGAGTAGTGTTATATCTTATAATCCAAGATCAACTAGCGTATAGGGTATAAATAAATGTATAAATATATATATATACACATATGCGCACATCCTTAGCAATAGGAGCGCCTAAGATACTAACAAAAGATACTAACAAAAATTATATATATTGAAAACAAAGGCGCCAAACTACACCAAATGCTAATGTATATAAGTCTCTAACGAAAAAAAACTCTAAAAGTACTAACAAAAAGGTGGTAGCGCATTTGATAATCAAAGTAGTCGAATGGTATTAAAAATCATATTAAAAATCATATATATGTATTGCTGATACTATGTCAAATAATCGTGAGGGTATATGAAAGCTATAAACCCAAGGTGCCCCTAATGCTACTATGTATAATATAACTGAGTATATATATGTGTATATGCCTAACAGGAAAAAACCGCTGAAGGGGCTAATAAAACTAAATGACTGAATAAAAATAAACTAAAATTATATCGGTAATGTCTTGTCAAGCAATCGTAATAAGCTACATAAAATCAAAAGAGAAAGAAAACGACCTTACCTTGAATATATAGAAGAGTGTAACCTAGTGCCAACGTATTCAATATAAAATAATATCAAAAAAATGGCGCCAAATTGCCAGTGACCTAAATAACGCTGTGGTAAGTCGTGGATTCTGTTGATAGGACACATCGAATTTCAAAATAAAGATAGACACCTCTACTGGCTAATGGAATGCAAGTGACAGTTACATCGACTAATCAGTAAAGTGAATCAAATTATTAAATAATAGAAATGTCACACAGTAGTTTAAAAAACCAATCGACTAAAAATATAATTATTAAAAGTTGTCAAAAGGATAGTGACCAAGTATTTAATAAAGAGATGTTTAAAAAGACATTATTTAAAAAGCATTCGATCCCGGATCCAATGAACAGCAATAGATGAAGTCTACTAACGAATAGGATGTAGATAACAGTTATATCACCCGATTGTAATAGAAGCTAGTGGATAAAATTAATAGACATACTGTGACCTAATAATGTCAACCAATTATATAGGGAACCTTAGGGAAAGAACTTAAAGGTCATCAAAGTTAAGACACCCGATTTGCTAATACTGATCAAACTTCAAACGGCAACAAAGTAATTAATGTCTATTCCAAAGTTAGCGATAGATGGAATAATGAAATAAAATAATATGGTAACCCAATGTTTATTCAAATATTTAGTAAATCGATACTCAAACATTGAGTTGAATATAAATATAAATATAAATATATAAATATGGATATCGAAAAAAGATAAAATACATGAGCTAACTGCTTGTATGAGATCTTACAGAATAACTTTAAACAGATCACTAATGGGTGGTGGAAGGTAATTAAAGACGTAAAAACCAAAATTGTTTAAGTGTTCAGATAGATGATCAGACTAGACCTAGTTATGTTGCATTAAATATCTCTCTCAGTTTGAAAAAATAAAACATTAAAATAATACAATATCAAAACAAATGACCGGCAAAGAATAAACTCCATGGGTTAGTTACTTGTATGAGAACTTTACAAAAAAACTTTAGCTGAATAACTAGTGTGTAGTAAAAAGACGTTGAAGACATAACAACGTTAATTAGATGTTAAGATTGACAGACAGACTGGAACGTATTGTATTGCATTAAATATCGTTCTCAATTAGAAAATATATAAAGGAACTATTAAAAACATGTCATGAAAAAAATATGTAATAATAATAATGAAATAATAATAATAATATTATAGTTGGCACATAAACCAAAAAAAATTTTTTTGTATAAGAACACAACAAGGGTAAAATATTATTTATCAAAAATTATATTTATTTAATTAAAAGAATTTTTTTCTATTATTTATTTAAAAGAAGGGGGGTTTTGGATATGCATAAACGGAAAGAACATCCTAATATAAGGAATTTTTCCAAATATACATTTGGATACACTTAAAACGAGGTATACTAAATATTGCTACTTAAAAATGATACTAGTAAAAATAATAATAGGAAAAATCGGTATTGGTCGTGTCGTAAAGATATGAATACTACCAAAAATATAAAATTGTATATATACAGTCTCAAAATTCAAAATAAATGAAATAGAAAAATTTTCAGAGAAAATGTAAATATTCAATTTCTTTATTGAGACCTTTTGGGGCTACACATTCAGCTTGGTATATGGCACGTTGTTCTGCTCTTAATAATATCTGATCAATATTTCCCCCACGAGGATTAGGTTTGATGAGTCGTAGCACAAAAAATTTTAAATCATCAGTGCTGTGTTCAGCATCAATCCAGTGTTCCACCAATGGAGCAGATTTAATCTGCCTTCTAATGCAGCTACGGTGTTCAATAATACGAGTTTTAATTTTCCTTTTAGTCTTGCCAATATAAATCATATTACAAGGACATAAGATCATATAAATTACATTTTCCGTATTGCAGTCACTGTTAAATCTCAGCTCATATTTTCTACCTGTGGTGGGGTGTATGAATGAATCTAATTGAAGAGAGTGGACACACACTGTGCAAGAATTGCACGGTCTGTGTCCACCAAATTTTTGAGTAAAATTATCCCTGATCTTTGGAAGAAAGGATGGAACTAAATGATTTCTTAAATTGGGATTTCTCGAAAGAGCAAAAATTGGAACAACCTCTTTAAAGCATGAGTGTATCTGAACAATATGCCAATGTTTTAAAATGATTTTCTTAAAAGAATGGCTCAAAGACGAGAATCTAAGAGCACAGACTAAATTTGGATTAGAGTGAGGTTTGACACCAGTGTTTAGCAATTCTTCTCTAGTTCTCATACTAGCCTTTTTAAACCCTTCTGTAATACATCTATTCGGATATTCACGTTGTCTGAATCTATCTTTTAGATCTCTAGAATGTTTGTAATAGTCATCTACATCAGCACATATTCTCTTCAATCTTAAAAATTGACAAAATGGTAAGTTGTCTTTCAGTGCTCTATTATGATAACTTGAGTAATGTAGATAGCAATTTTTATCAGTGGGTTTCCTGTATAATGAAGTGGTAAGACTGTGTCTGTCCTTTTTAATTTTGATATCTAGAAAAGGAATGCTATCTGTATCAAATTGCATTTTGAATTTTAAATTGGAATCGCATGTATTGATCCACTCATAAAAATGCTGTAATAAACCACTGTCACCCTTCCATAGTATAAAGATATCGTCTATGTATCTTTTATACATTTTAACATGTTGTTTATATGGGTGATCCAATAGGAATAAATCTTCAAATTTAGCCATGTAAAGGTTGGCTATGTCGGGGGCCATGGACGCCCCCATAGCTGTGCCCTTGATTTGTAGGTAAAAATTGCCATTAAAATAAAAATAATTTTTTGTTAAAGCCAGTGTAGCCAAAGCTAAAATAAGTCTGTTAGGAATCCGTATGTCTGTTTGCCTGTCCCGCAGGGTTTCTTCAATAACAATTTGACCACCATTGTAGAGTAGATTCTGAACGGGGGAAGCTTGAATCCAGAAGATAAAACATTTGTGAGAACAAAATTGAGTGAAAAACAGAAAGAGTAACAGAAATAAAGTCTGATTCTTGGAAATTGGGAGATATCCATTCAGCTCTCAGGATTCATAAAATTCCCAGCAATGCCCCAGCATGGGAAAGGGGTAGAGAGCATTAACGATGGAGATGAGGGGGGGGAGCCTTGCAAAATTAAACAGTATGTAGTCAAAGCAGCAGTACTTACTTGTATTCTTTGTAATCAATTTCTGTGAAAAAATTTGTGTTAAAAGTTAATATGTTTTATAAAATCCATCTGTTTAAGCACAAATGCCATTCTGAATGAATCAAAGTAAATTAGGATGCAGCTGTGCTGAGTTTCATTGGAAATGCAGACAGTCATCCCTCTGATATGTGTTAGATCTAAATGCAACATGAAAAGGTTAAGAATGGATTCAGGGAAATAATAATTTTTTTTTAAATATAGATGACAAGGACAACGGAGCAGTGCCAAGATGGAGGGTCCTGGATTTCATTCCCAGAACAGGTTGCCTGCATCCTAGGATGGCTGGGGATCATGCTAAGACAACACTCACAGTATCTAGAGGGAGGAAAATTAGCACATGGCCATTATTGCAAAAACTGAAAAATCAGCCATTTACTGGCAGCGCTAAAAGTGGCCTTAGCGTGAGGGTTAGTGCAGGCCACTTTTAACACTGCTTAGCAAATGGGTCCCAGGGTGAACTAACAAAACTTAGGAAGGGATAGTAATATCCATTTCCGCATTCAATTCAAACTTCTCTTACTGACCTATAAGTGTATTCACTCTGCTGCTCCCCAGTACCTCTCCATTCTTGCCTCTCCCTACAACCCCCCCCCTCGAGCACTGTTAACAAATCTCTCTTGTCTGCCCCCTTCTCCCCTACTGCTAATTCCAGGCTCCGTTCCTTTTATCTCGCTGCACCTCACGCCTGGAATAGATTTCCCGAGCATTTACGTCTAGCCCCGTCTTTGGCCGTTTTCAAGTCCAAGCTAAAAGCCCACCTCTTTGACGCTACTTTTGACTCCTAACCACTGCTCATTTGCCCTGTACCTTTTCTCCCCTCCTCTTTTTTTTTGTTACATTTGTACCCCGCGCTTTCCCACTCATGGCAGGCTCAATGCGGCTTACATATTGTATACAGGTACTTATTTGTACCTGGAGCAATGGAGGGTTAAGTGACTTGCCCAGAGTCACAAGGAGCTGCCTGTGCTTGAAGTGGGAATCAAACTCAGTTCCTCAGTTCCCCAGGACCAAAGTCCACCACCCTAACCACTAGGTCACTCCTCCACTTACCTCTAGTTGTTCTGCCTGTTACCTGCCTTAATTAGATTGTGAGCTCTTTGAGCAGGGACTGTCTTTTTCTGTATGGTGTACAGCGCTGCATATGCCTTCCAATTTCGGACACCCTAAAAATTCTTGGAGTTACCATTGATAGACACCTAACACTTGAAAACCACGCGAAAAACACAACCAAGAAGATGTTCCACCTAATGTGGAAATTAAAAAGAGTAAGATCTTTCTTCCCAAGGACTGTCTTCCGTAACCTGGTACAATCAATGGTACTCAATCATCTAGACTACTGCAACGCACTCTACGCTGGCTGCAAAGAGCAAATAATCAAGAAACTTCAGACAGCCCAAAACACTGCAGCTAGACTCATATTCGGTAAAACAAAATATGAAAGTGCAAAACCCCTACGAGAAAAGCTACACTGGCTCCTACTTAAAGAATGCATCACGTTCAAAATATGTACCCTAGTCCACAAAATCATTCACAGAGATGCCCCTGCCTACATGTCAGACCTGATAGACTTACCACCCAGGAATGCTAAAAAATCATCCCGCCCATTCCTCAACCTTCACTTCCCTAACTGTAAAGGTCTAAAATACAAACTAATGCATGCGTCAACCTTTATCCTACCTGAGCACACAATTCTGGAACGCGCTGCCGCGCAACTTAAAAACGATCTATGTACTAACTAACTTCCGCAAACTACTGAAGACCCATCTCTTTAACAAGGCATACCACAAAGATCAGCAAATGTGAACTCCTCTACATATATCCAGTATTGTCTTATTATATTTGCTTGTTATACTAATATCATACTTTTTCATTATCATGTTACCCAAGATCCTTCCATAATACTAATTGTTTATCTTATTATATATTTCCACTATCCATGATGTATTGTAAGCCACATTGAGCCTGAAAAGAGGTGGGAAAATGTGGGATACAAATGCAATAAATAAATAGTAGTAATTAGGAAAAAATGCCAAGGTGGCTGTGGCTGAAGATCATGCTGTCAGATACCTCTCCTGATTACAACTAAGCTAAAAGCCTAAAGGAGCAGGCTAAACCCATGGTACCAATTAAAAATCCCCTTATATTCCCCTTTTATTCCAACAACAAAAAAAGCACGTAATAAGAATGAGCATGAAAGTATGAAAGAAAGCACAAGGGAAGCATCAAAAGATCGGCATGACTAGTTCACTATCAGGCTTATTTTCAAAAGTGATCGCCGGCGATCTTCCGACATAAATCGGGAGATGGCCGGCGATCTCTCAAAAGCGGTAAAATCTGTATAATCGAAAGCGGCTTTTTTGACACCATTGATGCTTTCCCGTCGCCATGCCAGCGAAAGTTCAAGGGGGCATGTCCATGGCGTAGCGAAGGCGGTACATGGGCGGGCATGGGCGTGGCTACCAGATGGCCGGCTTTCGCGGATAATGGAAAAAAAAAGGCGACGTTAATCAGTATTTCGCCGGGTTTACTTGGTCCTTTTATTTTCATAACCAAGCCTCAAAAAGATGCCCCATCTGACCAGATGACCACTAGAGGGAATGGGGGGATGGCCTCCCTGTACTCCCCCAGTGGTCACCAACCCCCTCCCACACTAAAAAAATAAAAATAAAAACCTTTGCCAGCCTCAAATGTCATACCCAGCTCCATCACAGCAGTATGCAAGTCCCTGGAGCAGTTTTTAATGGGTGCAGTGCACTTCAGGCAGGCAGACCCAGGTCCATCCCCCCCCCTACCTGTTACACTTGTGGTGCTAAGTGTTGAGCCCTCCAAACCCCCCCAAAACCCACTGTATCCACATGTAGGTGCCCCCCTTCACCCATAAGGGCTATGGTAATGGTGTAGAGTTGTGGGGAGTGGGTTTGGGGGGGATTTGGGGGGCTCAGCACCCAAGGTAAGGAAGCTATGCACCTGGGAGCTATTTGTGTATTTTTTAAACATTTTTAGAAGTGCCCCCTAGGGTGCCCGGTTGGTGTCCTGGCATGTGAGGGGGACCAGTGCACTACAAATGCTGGCTCCTCCCATGACCAAATGCTTTGGATTTCGCCGGGTTTAAGATGGCCGGCATTTATTTTCCATTATCGCTGAAAAACAAAAACGGCGATCTCAAACCCGGCGAACTCTGGCATTTGGCCGGGCTAAACCGTATTATCGGAAAAAAAGATGGCTGGCTATCTTTTTCGATAATACGGTTCCGGCCAGCTGTTGCGCCACCGCCAAAATAGATCGCCGGCAATCTATTTCGCCTGCGATGTTCGATTA
Organism: Microcaecilia unicolor; assembly: GCF_901765095.1. Taxonomy (NCBI): domain Eukaryota; kingdom Metazoa; phylum Chordata; class Amphibia; order Gymnophiona; family Siphonopidae; genus Microcaecilia; species Microcaecilia unicolor. The sequence continues at coordinate 311,964,561 of NC_044032.1, read as the reverse complement.
TGCCCCTCTATACCTGCAATTTGAAACCTATGTGCCAATATTTGCAGTTTGCAATTGGCATGTTTGGTGTTGCTAGGAACTGTAATGTTCATGAAATTTTCAGTCCACAATAAAATCTCATTTCACTGATGTCTTTTTTTATCACTGTTTCTCTGGGAATGTACTGTACTAATTTGACTGCTTTAAAAGACATATATTTTCCTACATTTGCTTCAGCATGTAATTTGATAAAACCCCAAAAGAAAAACCTCTGCTATTCCAACAATGCAAAAGAAGAGAAAAAGAATCTGGGAACTTCTTTAAATAGATGTTAAAACAGACCAAATTATTATTTTTAGAATGTAAAAATACACGTGTGCATATACAGTATATATATATTTATCTGTGGATTTAATCAAGGGGTCCTTTTACTAAGCTGTGGTATGTACTAATGCATGCTTGCCACAGGTTAAAATCCACTATCGTGGGGCACACAGGCGTCCGGTAGTTTTCAGATCTGCGCATGTGGCCTATGTGCTAAAAAAGACATTGCTGCATTCTGATTAGCATGTGGTTAGCACGGGAGCTGTTACTGCTTAGAATGTTGGTAAGGGATTCTGCGCTAATGGCCACACGCTAATTGGGAAATTAGCGCATGGCCACTAATTGAGAAAATGGAAAATGTGGTCATTTTACAGCCACGCTAAAAGTGGCCTCGGCTTATGGGAAACCCACATACTAGTCATAGTGCAGGCCACTTTTTAATGCAGTTAGTAGAAGGGCTCCTTCCTCAGTTCAAATCAGCCTTTAAGACCTTTTTGCTTAATGATGATACTGCTAACCCCCTCCTGCCTCCTTGAAGTCCACCTGGGGCCTCTCTTGTGAAGACCTTGAACTATCTACCTTTTGTTTTCTCAGCTCCCCACTGTCCTATGATTAATGGAGTTCCACTCTCTATCCCTATGCTTTCTGTCGGTGTTTCACTTAACTTTCTCCCTCTAATAGGTTGGAAGCTGCCTAAATGGTTTGACTGTAAGGCAGGGTAGAAAACAGAATAAAACTTGAAACTTTTTCCTTTCTGTATCTATAGGGAAACAATTCAGTAAATTAGACCCTATCTTTATGTGCTTATGTGTGTTTACAAAATCATTACCATTGTTATGATTCTGCTAAACAGGTAGGGGAATGGCTGTAACTTGCTTCTCATTGGCCTGTCAGGGACAGTGACATAGCAAGGGGGGCTGCCACCCGGGGCGGTTCGCCGTTGCACCCCCCCCCCCCAGGGTGCAGCACGATGACATCCCCCTGGCACATCAACACCCCCCCGACCCAGTGCCTACCCTCCTCAACTACGTCCAACCAGCTCCCACACCCTACCTTTAAAGAAATCTCAGAAGCTGTGCATGTAGAAGAAGTGGGGATCATCTCATCGGGCCTTCCCTCACTCTGTCTGTCCTGCCCTTGCGGAAATAGGAAGTTGCGTCAGCAGAGGGCGGGACAGACAGAGTGAGGGAAGGCCCGATGAGACGATCCACACTTCTTTTACATGCAGGCGCAAGGCGCTGCGCCTCGCCTTGCCACGGCTTCTGAGATTTCTGTAAAGGTAGGGTGCGGGAGCAGGTTGGACGGAGCTGAGGGTAGGCACTGGGTCTGGGGGTGTTGATGCGCCGAGGGCGGGGTGTCATCGTGCTGCACCCGGGGAGGGGAGCTGGCAGGGAGCACCCCCCTTGAGCTGACACCCGGGATGGACTGCCCCCCCGCCCCCCCCCCTTGCTACGCCACTGGTCAGGGATTGAGCTGACGTCTGTAGCTGCAGACTTCAGAAGCCAAGATCTACTTAACCTTACCTTTCCCTACAACCTTTGCTTTAGCGTTTGATTGCTGCCAGTTGAAGCCTGCTTACTCTCTCTCTCTTTGTGCTAGGGCACTTTCTGTATGTGTTGGAGTGTTTGCTTTCTCTCCTTATAGCTTCTTGTTCCTGTGTGTGTGTGCTGGGTATTCCCAGCATGAGCTTGATTGCCTCACTATACTGCACCTGTGTCTGTTCCCTGCTTGCTGCTGTAGTCTGGTCTGTGGTAAGCTTGTCCCTTGTATGGTTCCAGTTCATTTGTTTAGTTTCCCTTTCCTCAGTGTAACCCTTTATGTGCTGTATTTAGTATTTGCCTTTTGTAGTCCTGCCGATGTCGGCAGCCTCCCTGTCCTTGTTTTTGCTCCTGTTCGGTTTTTTTTTTGTTTTACTTTGTTGCCTTACCTTTGTCTGCCGTGTTTGCCCTGCTTCCTGCTGTTTGGTGTCAGAAGCAGCCTTCCCTTTAGCCTGTTTTTTCCCCTTTGTTTGCTGAGTCTATCTCCTGATTTTGGTGAGCATTGCTCCTTGTCAGATCTGTGTATGTTAAGGCAACTTTCTCTGTTTGCTACCCTTGTGTGCTGTGTGGCACAGCCTTGTGTATTCTTATAAGCAGCTTCCCTTTACCCTTGTGTGTTGTGGGGCCAGCGTTGTGCATTCTTGTGTGTGGATTCCCTTTACCCTTGTGCGCTGTGTGGCACAGCCTTTTGTATTCCTATAGGTGGCTTCCCCTTACCTTTGAATGCTGTATGGTATAGCCTAAAGTACTTCTTTGAGTGGCTTCCTTTAGCATTGACTGCCATGTGGCACAGCCTTGTGTATTCCTATAGTAGCTTCTGGCTGTTGCCCTTTCCCTGGTGTCTCTAGCTTGCGCTGTGTGCGTTGCCTGTGCTTCAGTCCCTTTGGGGACCTCTTGTTGCTCTTTCTCCATTCCCAGTGTATTACTCGGTTCCTGTTTGGCCGTGAGGCCCGCACGCATGCACTCTGTATGAGTGGGTTCCCAATAGGCTGTGAGGCCCACCTGAATGCTCTCCCATTTTCCGGTGGTGCTAGTTGTTTGTGCTGTGTGTATGGGGCTTGGTGGCTGCGGTTGTGCGTAGTGCCTGTTTGGTCCACCTTAGGCCTTGATCAAGATCCTATGCTAGGCCTTGACCTGGGCTCAAGGGCTTACGACCAGATTAACATATATAAAGTAAAATTCCAAAAGAGTATGTTGCAGAGTTTGTAAAATATTGTTGGAAAATTTTGTGAACTCTAAAAATATTGTATGTCAGGTTTCGAGAACAAGAACAAAGCAGAAATACCTAATGAGGAAGTGAATACAGATCAATTTAATTTTAATTTAATTTACTTGAATTTAGTATTTATAGTAATATAGTAACATACTTGGAGGCGTATTATCAGAGCACGTGGAGGGGCATTTTTGAACGGGGACGCCTATCTCTAAGGGCGCCCATCTCTGAGGACGTCCCTGTGAAGGGGCGGGGCATCCCGTATTATCGAAACAAGATGGGTGTCCATATTGTGTTTCGATAATACGGTCAGGGACGCCCAAATCTCAATATTTAGGTCGACCTAAGAGATGGTCAACCTATATGTTGAGATGGTCGACCTTAGAGATGGGCGAACTCAGTTTTCGCCAATAATGGAAACCGAGGACGCCCATCTCAAAAACGGCCAAATGCAAGCCATTTGGGTGTGGGAGGAGCTAGCATTCATAGTGCACTGGTCCCCTTCACATGCCAGGACACCAACCGGGCAACCTAGGGGGCACTGCAGTGGACTTCACAAATTGCTTCCAGGTGCATAGCTCCCTTACCTTTGGTGCTGAGCCCCCCAACCCCCCCCCCCAACTCACTCCCCACAACTGTACACCACTACCATAGCCCTAAGGGGTGAAGGGGGCACCTACATGTGGGTACAGTGGGTTTTGGGTAGGTTTTGGAGGACTCACATTTACCAGCACAAGTGTAACAGATAGGGGGGGGATGGGCCTGGGTTTGCCTGCCTGAAGTGCACTGCACCCACTAAAAACTGCTTCAGGGATCTGCATACTGCTGTGATGGAGCTGGATATGACATTTGAGGCTGGCATAGAGGCTGGGAAAAATGTTTTAAAATTTTTTTTAGGGTGGGAGGGGGTTAGTGACCACTGGGGGAGTAAGGGGAGGTCATCCCTGATTCTCTCCAGTGGTCATCTGGTCAGTTCGGACACCTATTCGAGGCTTGGTCATGAAAAAAAATTGGACCAAGTAAAGTCGGCCAAATGCTCGTCAGGGACGCCTTTCTTTTTTCCATTATTGGCAAAGGACACCCATCTCTTAAGCACACCCCCGTCCTGCCTTCTGTACACTGCCAACACCCCACCCCCCCGTGAACTTTGGTCGTCCTTGCGATGGAAAGCAATTGAGGATGCCCAAAATCGGCTTTCGATTATGCCGATTTGGGCGACCATGAGAGAAGGACACCCATCTCCCGATTTGTGTCGGAAGATGGGCGTCCTTCTCTTTCGATTATGCCCCTGTTAGTCTTACAAAGTTGCATAGTAACCTATGGAACTTTGTAAGTGTAAGTGCTTTGAAACAGCAATACAGTAACCATATTTGGAGGGCCATATTTGATATGACGTCTAAGTCTGACTTTGGATGTTTTGCAAAAAACGTCCAAAATATGGATAGGAAGGTCATTTTCAAAAAACGAAAAACGTCTATCTTTTTTTGAAAATACTGTTTTGAACAAGGTTTTATAAAAAAAAAATGTCCAAATGCAAAACACACAAAATCAAGCCATTGGGATGTAGGAGGAGCCAGCTTTTTTAGTAGACTGGTCCCCCAGACATCCCATGAAAGCAATAGGGCACGCTAGAGGGCACTGCAGTGGACTTCATAAAATGCTTCTAGGAACACATTTCACCATTGCTCCCTTATCTTGTTTAGTGAGCCCACCAAAACCCACCCAAAACCCACTACCCCCAACTGTACACCTGAGTACACTTGCGACCACACCTCGAATATTGTGTTCAATTCTGGTTACCACATCTCAAAAAAGATATAGTGGAATTAGAAAAGGTACAGAGAAGGGCGACAAAAATGATAAAGGGGATGGGATGACTTCCCTATGAGGAAAGGCTGAAGCATCTAGGACTCTTCAGCTTGGAGAAAAGACGGCTGAGGGGGTGATATGATAGAGGTCTATAAAATAATGAGTGGGGTGGAACGGGTAGACGTGAATTGCTTGTTTACTCTTTCCAAAAATACTAGGACTAGGGGGGATGCAATGAAGCTACAAAGTAGTAAATTTAAAATGAATCAGAAAATATTTCTTCACTCAACGTGTAATTAAACTCTGGAATTCGTTGCTAGAGAATGTGGTAAAGGTGGTTAGCTTAGCGGGGTTTAAAAAAAGGTCTGGATGGCTTCCTAAAGGAAAAGTCCATAGATCATTATTAAATTGACTTGGGGAACATCCACTGCTTATTTCTAGGATAAGCAGCATAAAATAAATTGAACTTTTTCGGGATCTTGCCAGGTACTCGTGACCTGGACTGGCTACTATTGGAAACAGGATGCTGGACTTGATGGACCTTTGTGGTCTGTCCCAGTGTGATAATACTTATGTTCTTATGTACGTATGAGTATAACACCTGAGGCTGGCAAGTAATGTTTTAAATCACATTTTTTGGGGGTGAGAAGGAGTTAGTGACCACTGGGGGAATAAGGAGAGGTCATCCCTGATACCCTCCAGTTGTCATCTGGTCATTTAGGGCACCTTTTTATACATTATTCATTATAAAAACAGGTCTAGCTCAAAATGTCTTAGTTTTAGTCTTGGACAGTTTTGTTTTTTTCCATTATGGCTGAAAAACGTCCAAGTGTTAGGAACTCTCAGATCGCGCCCTTAACACACCCCTGACGTGTCCCCTTGTGATTTGAATACACCTCTGATGGATTTCATAGAAAAATGTCTAAAAATTGGTTTTTAAAATAGCAATTTGACATTTTTGTGAGAAAAACATCCAAGTGCAGATTTATGCCAGTTTTTGGACATTTTTCTCTTTTGAAAATGAGCTCCATAGTAGCATAAAAGCTGCTCTATCTCTTTTTTAAATGATGATGCCAGCAGCCCGGTTCCATCCCAGTTAAGGTGGAGCCTATCTTTTTGGAATAGGTCCCCCTTTCCCCAGAATGTTGCTCAGTTCCTGACAAAACTAAACCCTCCTCCTTGCACCATTGTCTCATCCATGCATTAAGACTCCGGAGCTCTGCCTGTCTCTTGGGCCCTGCGCGTGGAACGGGTAGTATTTCAGAAAACGCCACCCTAGAGGATCTGGATTTGAGCGTTCTTCCTAAGAGCCTAAATTTGGCTTCCAGAACCTCTCTCCCACATTTTCCTATGTCATTGGTACCCACATGTACCAAGACAGCCGGCTCCTCACCAGCACTATCTAAAATCCCATCTGGTTGACGCGTGAGGTCCGCCACCTTCGCACCAGGCAGGGAAGTCACCAGGCGATCTTCCCATCCACCAGCCGCCCAGCTATCTATATGTCTAATGATCGAATCACCAACTACAACATCTGTCCTATCCTTTCCCTTCCGTGCAGTAACTGGAGATATATCCTCAGTGCGAGAGGATAGTAAATCCCCTGGTGTGCAGGTCCTGGCTACAGGAGTACTTCCTACTTCACCATCTGGGTGACCTCCCTCCTCCAAGGCAGCACAGAGGCTACCTGACTGGAGGTGGGACTTCTCTACAACATCCCTGTAGGTCTCGTCTATGTATTTCTCTATCTCCCTCATTTCTACCAAGTCTGCTACTCTAGCCTCGAGAGAACGAACGCGCTCTCTGAGGTCTAGGAGCTCTTTGCATCGAGCACACACATATGACATCACACCAACCGGGAGATACTCATACATGTGGCACAGTGCAAAAGACTGGGTAGCACCCCTCTCGCTGCTGGACTGGTGACTCCATCTTAGTGTGTTCAAGTTTTTCAATCTTGTAGGAGTTGCTACAGTATTAAGAATGTTTATCTGATATAAAGAGTCTTTTAGTTCATAGAGGGTATTGTATGATCCTTGTAGTGTTTCCTCCTTAAATGGTAATGACTGGTAATGTAAGAGCACTCCTAGCTTATTGCCCTAATTACACTACTTGCTATAAATGTAGCGCTGTCCCAGGGGTGGGTGGGAAGACTAAACTAGATCATGCAGTGCCTGCTAGAGCCTATCTGTTAATGCAGTTAATTGGATTACTTCCCTCGATAAAAAAATAGTTGCAGGGAACACTTTTAAGACAACTTAGGAATCACCAGCACAGAAATGTAACACAGTTGACAAAGGAAATACCAGCACAGAATCAAAACTAGCTATTTTAGATTAGTTTATAGGAAAGAGAGGCTTAGAAAGGAGTTAATAGAAAGAGAAAGGCTTAGAAGTACAGCCAGTGAAAGAAAGAACAGCGTTTTTTTTTCCTTAACGTTTGTTTCAGGTGAGATCTAGAGAAAGAAACATTTTTTTTCCGAACACAGGCAGCACAGCCCCCAATCAAACCAAAACAGATTAGATTAGATTAGATTTTTTTCAAAATTGGCTTAATGATAGCTGTTTTCAGTGAGGTTGGTACCACACCAGACTTTAAACAATTAACAAGAATTGAATAAAGATATGGAAGCAAGCCTATAGAAGGTAATTTGAGCCAGTTAGACGGAATAAGGTCTAGTTTGCAGAAAGTGTCATGCAGGCGAGCGACTATCTTGGTAAAGGATTCAAGTGAAGGTATATTAAAGGATGATAGCATAGAAGTCCATTTTGTACTGGTTCACCCCTGCACAATTGACTAAGGTTGGTGCATTGGTTGGACTTGTCCCCCTCCAAGTGGAATTTACTTGCAGGGGGAGAAGGAATTCACTTGCAGGGAAGTTCCCATTCTTGGAGTATAACTGTTACCCTACCCATTCATAGGAATAAATTAAGCTCAAGGAGTATCAGTGTGCTGGTCCCAGTCATTGTTGTTACATTACCAGTGTTTCAATTTGGCTATAAGGTAATAAAGATAATTGTTTGCATGCATTTATAATTGAGACTCACCAGAGGTTTCCCTCAATCTCATGAAAGGGGCTCACTAATGGGCATGTATTAAAAAAGGAGGACGAAAGACCAAACGACAGCCGGCATGGTTAAAAAATGAGGTGAATGAAGCTATTAGAGCTAAAAGAAAATCCTTCAGAAAATGGAAGAAGGAACCGACTGAAAATAAAAAGAAACAGCATAAGGAATGTCAAGTCAAATGCAAAGCGCTGATAAGGAAGGCTAAGAGGGACTTAGAAAAAAAGATTGCGTTGGAGGCAAAAACACACAGTAAATTTTTTTTAGGTATATTAAAAGCAGGAAGCTGGCAAAAGAATCGGTTGGACCCCTAGTTGACCGAGGAGTAAAAGGGGCGATCAGGGAAGACAAAGCTGTAGCGGAAAGATTAAATGAATTCTTTGCTTCGGTCTTCACCGAGAAAGATTTGGGTGTGATACCAGTGCCAGAAATGGTATTCGAAGCTGATGAGTCGGAGAAACTTAATGAATTCTCTGTAAACCTGGAGGATGTAATGGGGCAGTTCTACAAACTGAAGAGTAGGAAATCTCCTGGACTGGAAGGTATTCATCACAGAGGACTTTTAGAACTGAAAAATGAGCTTGCGGAGCTAGTAATATGTAATTTATCCTTAAAATCGAGTGTGGTACCGGAAGATTGGAGAGTGGCCAATGTAACACCGATTTTGTAAAAAGGTTCCAGAGGAGATCCGGGAAATTATAGACTGATGAATCTGATGTCGGTGCCAGGCAAAATGGTAGAGACTATCAAGAACAAAATTACAGAGCATATTCAAAAGCATGGATTTAGTGAAGGGAAATCTTGCCTCACCAATCTACTACATTTCTTTGAAGGGGTGAACAAACATGTGGATAAAGGGGTTGATATTGTGTATCTGGATTTTCAGAAGGCGTTTGACACAGTACCTCATGAAAGACTCCAGAGGAAATTGGAGAGTCATGGGATAGGAGGTAGTGTTTTATTGTTGATTAAAAACTGGTTAAAAGACAGAAAACAGAGAGTAGGGTTAAATGGTCAGTATTCTCAATGGAGAAGGGTAGTTAGTGGGGTTCCCCAGGGGTCTGTGCTGGGACCGCTGCTTTTTAACAAAGTCGTTAAATTGCGGGAGGATTGTGAAAAATTACAAGAGGACCTTACGAGATTGGGAGACTTGGGCGTCTAAATGGCAGATGGCATTTAATGTGAGCAAGTGCAAAGTGATGCATGTGGCAAAGAGGAACCTGAATTATAGCTACGTCATGCAAGGTTCCACGTTAGGAGTCACCGACCAAGAAAGGGATCTAGGTGTCGTCATTGATGATACGTTGAACCTTCTGCTCAGTGTGCTGCTGCGGCTAAGAAAGCAAATAGAATGTTAGGTATTATTAGGAAAGGAATGGAAAACAAAAATGAGGATGTTATAATGCCTTTGTATCGTCCATGGTGCGACCGCATCTCGAATATTGTGTTCGATTCTGGTCACTGCATCTCAAAAAAGATATAGTGGAATTAGAAAAGGTACAGAGAAGGGCGACGAAAATGATAAAGGGGATGAGACGATTTCCCTATGAGGAAAGGCTAAAGCGGCTAGGGCTAAGGCGGCTGAGGGGAGATATGATAGAGGTCTATAAAATAATGAGTGGTGTTGAAAGGGTAGATGTGAAGCGTTTGTTTACGCTTTCCAAAAATACTAGGACTAGGGGGCATGTGATGAAGCTACAACATGTAATTAAACTCTGGAATTCGTTGCCAAGAATGTGGTAAAGGCGGTTAGCTTAGCGGAGTTTTAAAAAGGTTTGGACGGCTTCCTAAAGGAAAAGTCCATAGACCAATATTAAATGGAGTTGGGGAAAATTCACTATTTCTGGGATAAGCAGTGTAAAATGTTTTGTACTTTTTTGTGACCTGGATTGGCCACTGTTGCAAACAGGATGCTGGGCTTGATGGACCTTTGGTCTTTTCCAGTATGGCAATACTTGTGTACTTATGTATGTACTTATGTCCTCCCCTTCAGCATGATGCCTGAGGTGTGATGCTTCAGGAAGGTGTTTCTCTTTAATCTGGGTCTCCAGCATCTGATGTCATCGATATACATCCCTCCCACCCAGCTCTCGATCCTCCCTGTGGCTCCATGGTTGTAATGAAGGGGATTCCGATAATGTACAGTTGGCTGCCCACTGGGGAGAGGCTGGTATATGGTATGACACCTCAAGAAGGTGCTTCCATTTAATCTGGATCAGTGGCATCACAAATATATATTCCTCCCGTCAACGTCCGATCCTTCCTGTGGCTCCTTGATTGAAATGGAGGGGTTTCTGATGATGGACAGTGAGCAGCCAAAAATAGCCTGATGTGGAATGTACTAATGTGTTTTGTGTTTTTTTTTTTTTTTGAGTGGGCATGTCAGGTGCAGAGAGTGGACATTCCTGTGATAACCAGTTAGCACATCCACATTACTGTGCACTGACTGGTTAGAGCAGAAATAAAAAAGCCCCACCGTCTATAAAATAGGTGGTGGTAAATGGTTCCCAGGCCATGGATGCTGTCCTTGGGAAGGAGCCTGTATACCATGTGCTCCACAGTGGTGAGGTTCACAGGGTCCACATCAGGTGGGTTGGTTCCAGGCTTGCATTTCACAAATCTTTTCAGCTGCCTCCATTTCCTTTTGATGTCCTCTGTATCTCAATTTAACATGGTGGACCGCATTAAGCTTTTGGCATATTGTCACCCATTCTTTTTAATCTAATCAACTTTAATCTAATACAGAACTTGTACACCGCACAAATCCCAACAGAAGCCCAAACAACAATATGGGGAATTACATCAACATAAAATAAAAGGAGATGAAAACTAAATAAGCATGTTAAAATTTTCAAACAAGAAAGTTTTCAACTTCCATCGCAATCTCTTATAATTTAATTCTGTTCTGATATTTAAAGGAAATGTATTCAAGGTAGCAACAGCCTGGAAGGAAAACACAGAATCCAGTTGACACCTATAACATAGACTCTTTAAAACTGGGATGTGGTAACTGGTCTCATAGTAATTTTCATAAGTGGCTGTGTACTCATGGCAACCTAAGCACACAGTTATTAATAAGCAAAAAGACACGGGTGGAAGTCACCAAAAGACCACAAGTTCTCAAGGCGATCAGTGAAAATATCCACACACAATTTATTCTTCTTTCATAACATCAAAAACGTGTCTATCAGTACTGCATACAGGCAAGATCTGACATGGGTCATGTTTCAGCTCGCAGACATGTGTGTCTTGACCTGGAGGAGGGGTTGTAGTTTTTCATAGAGGCGTTGTATGACAGCCCAAACCTAGTAAGGCATTGCTGGTCAGTGACATCAATGAACCGAATCCTGGACCTAAATACTCTGGGACTGGGTTATCTCCTGGGCCTCCCCTTCAAACTCTCTTGTACATCCAACATAGCGTCAGCCACAATATCATTCAGTACATTCATGATTGACATGCAGGTGTCCCAACACTCATAGGTGCAACCTATTAAGCCCAGTAACCCCACTGTGCACTTCTCTACCTACTGGGTTCAGTGAGACCCAGCACCCATCACTCACTCTCCCAGCACTAGAACATAGTCCTCACATAACCAGCAGCAACACAAAAGAACAGTGACAAACTGGGAGTGGACAAACAGAGCAGAAAACAAGCAGGTAGGGGGTTTGAATGAGAGATGTGGGAATTTGGGGGCAATGAGGGGTTTTTTTGGGGGGAGGGCGGGTAGAGGGCAAGATACAAAGCAAGGGACAGGTATGGCTGGGAGGTTTTGCAGGTATAGGCAAGGACTTGAGGAGGTGAGACATAGAGGAGGTAAGCCGGAAATGTGATGGTCAAAAGGTTCAGAGAGGGGCAAACAAACAAAGGTAACAGACCACTTAGCAACTCTCCACTCTTTTTTACAAGCCAACAATTCCACCTTTCCACAATCACAAATGTATCCAAAGGTAAGCTTGGTTTTGAACTAGACATTTTAAAAGCAGGTATAATTCACAGTTTTTCTTTCTGGCACAAGGAAATTGTTTTGCTATTGTAATATATGGTAAGATACATTACATGTTTTTTTCCTGGGGCTCTGGGTGTGGTGGGGGCTGTTCCAGGGTTTTGGTGGATGGTGCTGGCTGGAAAAGGTTTAAATTTAGTTTGGGAATGTTTAATGGAGTTAGGTGAAGAAAGTGTGAGATATTTCTTAAATATGGTTTTATTTTACAAGGATAACCCATGATTAGGAGGGAATTGTACTATAAAATGTTTCTTGCTGTTTTGGGTACAGGTTAGGTTAAAATTGACTTTAAAATTCTATATAGTAAGTTTTGCATTAACTTCTATGGGGGGAAGGGGAAGCAACCTGGAGATTCAGTTAGGACAGCCAAGATTCTTAACCAAATAGAAAAAAAACAGTCTTTAGCTGACAAGCTGATTGGTTGAGGGACATCAGCTGGCTGAGAGAGAGAAAAACATTTGCTGGGTGTGTGAAATTTAAGAGAAAAAAGTATAGATTTTATGGGTTTAAAGTGAAACAAGTGATTGGAAAATCAATTAAGACCCAGGCTTATGTGTGCCAGTTACTGAAAGTGAGCTGAGGTGAATGTGAATGTTTCAGTGATAGCACTGAATTTCCAGAGATAAGTGATTTACCATTTTAGGGTGAGAGAGGCTGTGATTTGTGTTGGGGATTGCACTACATGAGAAAGCCTAAAAGTGTGTAAGGATTTAAAGTGTGACACAGGGGAAGGACTGAGAGGTGAATTTGATATTTGGAAAAAAGAAGTCATTACGCTGTGTCTGTGGGAAAGGTGTGTTGTTTGTGAGAGTTCTGAGTTCAGTGCAAGGTTTGAAATCTGATGTCAGATTAAAGAAAATCCAGCACTGCCTGTGTATGAGTGTGCTGTATTCTCAAGATAGATCTGATAAAAGGGAAATATTGTGGTTTTATGTGAAGTCTGTGAGAGGGAATGTTGAATTACCATTTGAATATGGAATGGGTTACTGTGTGAGATCCCTGTATGCAGTGTAAAAGTCTTCTGCAACATTTAGAATAGGAAATTAACAGTGAGAAATAGGTTTTGAAGTGAGTACTCCTGAAAATTATTTTGTTTCAAATAGAGAGTGTGGCCACAGTATTGAGAACTAATTAAAAGTCACCAGAGTGGAATCAGTTCCTGGAGAAGCACAGGGAGTTCAGGGTATTGCCTCTATTTATTTTCTTTATAAGTGAGGTTTAGGAAGAAGAACTCTGTAGATCATCCGCTGAAGGATTTCCAGATGAGCTCCAACGCAAGAAAGACATCACCTAAATAAATTCAACTACAGCTAAGTGACATTGCCAAGGGTGTTGAAAGAAATATATTATTTTTTCACAACATCTTAAGGGAAAACAAAGGAACAGAACATCAAATAGCAAAAATCCATGAGATCCCTGCAAAAACACCAATAGTGTACACAAAGACTCCAATTTTTACATCAGGAAAGAAAATAACAACAAATATCTGATTTTGATAAAAGGCAATTTAAATACTTATCTGAAAAGGTTCCTTTCTGCCTTTTTAGGTGAAACAGAAAAAGTTAAGGGTATACATGTAGTTCTACATTTGAATGTTGAATATGTTATTGCAGTTCTATTAAGCCACACACTAATTGAGGATTTGAGTTTATTTGAATGAAAAATTGTTTGCATTTGTATTCAATAAAGAAAAAGATAATTTGCAAATCTGAAAGTGCGGTTCTTCCATTTCAGGAACAAATCCTAAATGTAGCTTCTTTTCCTCCTTTATTCTTTGAGAGTAAAGGACGAGGTTAGTTTATTTGTTCTACTCCCTCGGCTGTGAGTGTGTGTTCCCTGGATATTTGCTACGACTACAACAACAGGTATCTGGGAGCACATCACTACAGTCCAGCCGAGAGGGGTGGTAACACTATCTGTTATTGCAAAAAAAACCCCAACAACCTATACATTACATAACACTGCCCAACTCACACCCACAGCACACCCCTGAAACGCACACTCTCAAAATGCTTTTTTCTGTGCAAATGTCGTACTTATCCATTTGTGTTTATTTGTATGGTTTAAACATTTTCATATGAGAAACATGTCCATCTGCCCCTTGTTCTATTTTTTGTATGTTTTTTTTCTTTTGAAAATGAGTTCCTTAGCTTTTCTAGTTTCACTCATTGCATTATTTGTATCAATTGTTTATTTAAAATAAATATATATAATACACACACACACTTACTTATATATATATATTGTGAAGAGGAGGACGAGGGGGTGGATAAAATGGAAGTGGAAGAAGAAGAAGTGAAGAGGGTCCAGAGGAAAGGGAGACAGAACAGAGCCTTGCCTTTGCTACTTCCGCAGAGGGAGAAAAGAAAAGGGTTTCTTCCCACTGAAAAATGGAGGCTGGAAAAGAACTACACTACCCATCAGCCCCGGGGAAAACCCTGGTATAGAAACTATCCACCCCAGCAGCCTCCCGGGGAGAACCATGACAAGGCAAGGCAGGTGTCCCCTGGAGGAACAGCTGAGAAAAGGGTGGGATGAGGAACCCATGGAGTGGCAGGAGGCTGGAGAGAGCGAGAAGGGGGAGAGCCTGGAGGAACCCATGGACATAGCAGCATGGGCTCAATCATTGGGGAAAAAGCTGAGGAAGCAGGTGACTTCTTGGTATGGCAGCTGGACTGAAAGGGGGAAGAAAAGGGTCATGCGGGAGCAGGGTCAGTGATAGTGAAAGTGTGACCCAGAAAGGGTGGGACCCTTTCATCTCCCCAGAGAGTTCAAGCTGTTTGGAACTGTGTGCTGCTGAACTACTTAGAGTGAAAAGTGTGTTGTTTTGGGAGGAATTATTGTTTTTTTCTTGTGTGGACTACTCAAAGAGAAAGGAAGAGGTTTTTTGAACTGTTTGCCATTGCACCTGGGGAAGACGTATAGCAGTGGTTTTGCCTTTTTTTTGAGCTGTAGGCTGCAGACGCCCCCCCCCCCCTCCCCAGTGGGGGAAAGCGCTAGGCTGTAGGACTGGTTAAGGGGAACAAACTGAGTTCTGGAAGTATCTAAATAGATACTTTTGTTCTGTTTTCACAGAGGAAAATCCTGGAGAAGGACCGCAATGGACTGAAAATAATACAATTGAGAATGAAGTGGATAGAGCACCGTTCACGGAAGAAAGTGTGTATCAACAACTTGAAAAGCTAAAGGTGGACAAAACCATGGGACCGGATGGGATCCACCCCAGGATATTGAGGGAGCTCAGAGAGGTTTTGGCGGGTCCTCATAAAGATTTGTTTAATATATCCTTGCAGACGGGAAAGGTTCCGAGGGATTGGAGAACGGCGGAGGTGGTCCCTCTTCACAAAAGTGGTGATAGGGAAGAAGCTGGAAACTACAGGCCGGTAAGCCTCACTTCGGTTATTGGAAAAGTAATGGAAGCGGTGCTGAAGGAAAGGATAGTGAATTTTCTGGAAGCCAATAAGTTGCAAGATCCGAGACAACATGGTTTTACCAAAGGGAAATCGTGCCAAACGAATCTCATTGAGTTCTTTGATTGGGTGACAGGAGAATTGAATCAGGGACAAGATGGGCATAATCTACTTAGATTTCAGCAAAGCTTTTGACACGGTTCCCCACAGGAGGCTCTTAAATAAACTGGAGGGGCTGAAGATAGGACCTGAAGTGGTGAACTGGATTAGGAACTGGTTGACAGACAGACGCCAGAGGGTGGTGGTGAATGGAATTCGCTCGGAGGAAGGAAAGGTGAGTAGTGGAGTGCCTCAGGGATCGGTGCTGGGGCCGATTCTGTTCAATATATTTGTGAGTGACATTGCCGAAGGGTTAGAAGGTAAAGTTTGCCTATTTGCGGATGATACTAAGATCTGTAACAGAGTGGACACCCGGGAGGGAGTGGAAAACATGAAAAAGGATCTGAGGAAGCTAGAAGAATGGTCTAAAGTTTGGCAATTAAAATTCAATGCGAAGAAATGCAAAGTGATGCACTTAGGGAATAGAAATCCAAGGGAGACGTATGTGTTAGGTGGGGAGAGTCTGATAGGTACGGGCGGGGAGAGGGATCTTGGGGTGATAGTATCTGAAGATTTGAAGGCGACGAAACAGTGTGACAAGGCGGTGGCCGTAGCTAGAAGGTTGTTAGGCTGTATAGAGAGAGGTGTGACCAGCAGAAGAAAAGGGGTGTTGATGCCCCTGTATAAGTCGTTGGTGAGGCCCCACCTGGAGTATTGTGTTCAGTTTTGGAGGCCGTATCTTGTTAAGGATGTAAAAAGAATTGAAGCGGTGCAAAGAAAAGCTACGAGAATGGTATGGGATTTGCGTTACAAGACGTATGAGGAGAGGCTTGCTGAACTAAACATGTATACTCTGGAGGAAAGAAGAAACAGGGGTGATATGATACAGACGTTCAAATATTTGAAAGGTATTAATCCGCAAACAAACTTTTTTCGGAGATGGGAAGGTGGTAGAACGAGAGGACATGAAATGAGATTGAAGGGGGACAGACTCAAGAAAAATGTCAGGAAGTATTTTTTTCACGGAGAGAGTAGTGGATGCTTGGAATGTCCTCCCGCGGGAGGTGGTGGAAATGAAAATGGTAACGGAATTCAAACATGCGTGGGATAAGCATAAAGGAATCCTGTGCCGAAGGAATGGATCCTCAGGAGCTTAGTCAAGATCGGGAGGCGGGGCTGGTGGATGGGAGGTGGGGATAGTGCTGGGCAGACTTATACGGTCTGTGCCAGAGCTGGTGGTGGGCAGCGGGACTGGTGGTTGGGAGGCGGGGATAGTGCTGGACAGACTTGTATGGTCTGTGCCAGAGCCGGTGGTTGGGAGGCAGGGCTGGTGGTTGGGAGGTGAGGATAGTGCTGGGCAGACTTATACGGTCTGTGCCAGAGCCGGTGGTTGGGAGGAGGGGCTGGTGGTTGGGAGGCGGGGATAGTGCTGGGTAGACTTATATGGTCTGTGCCCTGAAGAGCACAGGTACAAATCAAAGTAGGGTATACACAAAAAGCAGCAAATATGAGTTATCTTGTTGGGCAGACTGGATGGACCGTGCAGGTCTTTTTCTGCCGTCATCTACTATGGAAGCAGTGGGGTTTATGTTTCTTTTTGCCCTGCTGTGCTGATTCCATTGAAGAAGAAAAACAGTGGTGGCTGTGTTTTTGTCCCTGTTTTATTTTGAACTGCTGGACTGTGAGCACCAAGGAAATAAAAATTTGCTGTTTTTTCTTTTGGAATTATTGGTTACCTGAGTTGCGCCCTGTGGATTACAGTGGGTTATGGGGCTGGGCAGGAAGCGTGGCCCATGGCCGGAGTCTCCAAAGGAAGAGACGGGATCCTGAGAACCCCTGGAGGAGGGACGGATGTTTCACAATATATATATTGTGAAGAGCAAAGAAACTACAAGCCCCAGAAGGCAGTGCAGCACCAGAGAGATTCAGAACCAAGGAACTACAAAGCCCAGAAGGCAGGGCAACGTCAGAGAAACCAGGAACTAAGAAACTACAAGGTCCAGAAGGCAGTGCAGCAACAGCAGAGGGATCAGGTGAAGGAAGAGGATTCTATGCAAGAGAGGGAGGAGCTGGGGTTTGATTGGGAGATGGAATCAGATGGGGGAGGGGAGGAGCCCCTAGACTGGGAGGAAGGGGAAGAGAGAATGGAACTGGAGGAGGTGGAAGAAGGGGAGAATGAGGAGGAAATGGAAGTGCTGGTGGAGGGCTCTTAAAGTGAGTTATGAATTGAACTTGATAGAGTGAATGAAGCCTTGGTGAATTGACCCGGTGGGTGGATGTCAGGTGGTTTTGTGCTGACAAATGAGGGAGGTGGGTCATTAGGTCCAGGAGTGAGAAAGTGATTTAGACCATATTGCAGTGCTAAATTGAACTGTGTTGAAAAGCAGTGCCGAATTGAACTGTGTGGAAAACAGGGCTAAACTGAATTGAATTGTAAGCAGTGCTCATTAACTGTGTGAAAGAGCAGTACCACTAAGTACTGGATTAGAAGCAGTGCTGGAGAAAACCATATTGAAAGCAGGGCCAAATTGAACTGTGTGGAAAGCAGGCCTAAGATGAACTGTATTGCAAGCAGGGCTCAAATGAACTGTGTTTAAAAGTGGAGCTACACTGAGGAGAGGGGAAGGCCTGTGAAGCCTTAAAGCAGATTAAATGTACTCAGGAGATAATAAAGCACTTCTGGTGATTTGCTTGTTGTCTTGAGACACTGATTGCAGACTGTTGACTGGGGAGTGAAGGGCGTGCTTGGCGAAGAAAGGAAGAGACTGAGAAAGAGTGGTGCAGATCTGGCGACTGAGCCTGACAATATATACAGTGGGGGAAATAAGTATTTGATCCCTTGCTGATTTTGTAAGTTTGCCCACTGACAAAGACATGAGCAGCCCATAATTGAAGGGTAGGTTATTGGTAACAGTGAGAGATAGCACATCACAAATTAAATCCGGAAAATCACATTGTGGAAAGTATATGAATTTATTTGCATTCTGCAGAGGGAAATAAGTATTTGATCCCTCTGGCAAACAAGACCTAATACTTGGTGGCAAAACCCTTGTTGGCAAGCACAGCGGTCAGACGTCTTCTGTAGTTGATGATGAGGTTTGCACACATGTCAGGAGGAATTTTGGTCCACTCCTCTTTGCAGATCATCTCTAAATCATTAAGAGTTCTGGGCTGTCGCTTGGCAACTCGCAGCTTCAGCTCCCTCCATAAGTTTTCAATGGGATTAAGGTCTGGTGACTGGCTAGGCCACTTCATGACCCTAATGTGCTTCTTCCTGAGCCACTCCTTTGTTGCCTTGGCTGTATGTTTTGGGTCATTGTCGTGCTGGAAGACCCAGCCACGACCCATTTTTAAGGCCCTGGCGGAGGGAAGGAGGTTGTCACTCAGAATTGTACGGTACATGGCCCCATCCATTCTCCCATTGATGCGGTGAAGTAGTCCTGTGCCCTTAGCAGAGAAACACCCCCAAAACATAACATTTCCACCTCCATGCTTGACAGTGGGGACGGTGTTCTTTGGGTCATAGGCAGCATTTCTCTTCCTCCAAACACGGCGAGTTGAGTTCATGCCAAAGAGCTCAATTTTTGTCTCATCTGACCACAGCACCTTCTCCCAATCACTCTCGGCATCATCCAGGTGTTCACTGGCAAACTTCAGACGGGCCGTCACATGTGCCTTCCGGAGCAGGGGGACCTTGCGGGCACTGCAGGATTGCAATCCGTTATGTCGTAATGTGTTACCAATGGTTTTCGTGGTGACAGTGGTCCCAGCTGCCTTGAGATCATTGACAAGTTCCCCCCTTGTAGTTGTAGGCTGATTTCTAACCTTCCTCATGATCAAGGATACCCCACGAGGTGAGATTTTGCGTGGAGCCCCAGATCTTTGTCGATTGACAGTCATTTTGTACTTCTTCCATTTTCTTACTATGGCACCAACAGTTGTCTCCTTCTCGCCCAGCGTCTTACTGATGGTTTTGTAGCCCATTCCAGCCTTGTGCAGGTGTATGATCTTGTCCCTGACATCCTTAGACAGCTCCTTGCTCTTGGCCATTTTGTAGAGGTTAGAGTCTGACTGATTCACTGAGTCTGTGGACAGGTGTCTTTCATACAGGTGACCATTGCCGACAGCTGTCTGTCATGCAGGTAACGAGTTGATTTGGAGCATCTACCTGGTCTGTAGGGGCCAGATCTCTTACTGGTTGGTGGGGGATCAAATACTTATTTCCCTCTGCAGAATGCAAATAAATTCATATACTTTCCACAATGTGATTTTCCGGATTTAATTTGTGATGTGCTATCTCTCACTGTTACCAATAACCTACCCTTCAATTATGGGCTGCTCATGTCTTTGTCAGTGGGCAAACTTACAAAATCAGCAAGGGATCAAATACTTATTTCCCCCACTGTATAAGGATTTATTTACCGCCTTTTTGAAGGAATTCACTCAAGGTGGTGTACAGTAAGAATAGATCAAACATGAGCAATAAACAATTGCAGCAGTAAAAATATTCAAAAACAATACAAAGTATGGCATGGTATACTATTTACAATGTCAACACAATACGTACTAGAGCATTATAATTGATAGTGGAGGGTAAAGCAAAGATGCAACATATAGATAGGTATGAAAGTTAGAAAGTAAGATGATTGATTTAAAGAAAGTTGCACATGAGGTCAGAGAAATGGTTAAATATTATCTCAGCTAGAGTAGGAGTGGATAAACATGTCCTGTTGCAGTATATGCAGCCTGAGTCACTCCTTGTGTGTGTGAGTGAGACTAACGAGTTAGTTACTTCTTCCATTAAAGGCCTGGATGAAGAGCCAAGCTTTCACCTGCTTCCTGAAGTAGAATAGTTTTGAGTTAAGCGCAGCCTTTCAGGCAGTGCATTCCAGAGTGTGGAGGCTACTCCGGAGAAGGCTCATTTGCGGGTATCACATCCTGTAATGTCTTTTGGAGAGGGTGTGGGTAGTGAAAGTCCTTGGGAGGAACTTAGTGTCCTTGGCGGTGTATGGAGGATCATCCTATTTTTCAGGTACTCAGGGCCTTGAAGATCAGACATAGAGTTTTAAATTTAGCCTTGTATTATACTGGTAGCCAATGAAGTTTTTGCAAAAATGGTGTGATATGGTCACGTCGCTTGCAACCTTCTGTGAGTCTTGCTGCTGCATTCTGAATCAACGAGCTGGTGCAGGCCCTTTGTAGTCAGACCATTGTATAATGCATTGCAGTAATCCAGTCTTGATGTTATCATGGCATGTACAACTGGGATAAGATTTACCTTCTCAATGTAAGGAGAGAGGCAGCGTAGCTGTCGCAAATAGTGGAAGCAGCTCTTGAAGGTTGCTTGGATTTGGGGAATCAGAGTAAGTGTTGAATCTAACTGTATTCCAAGGTTCCTGGCATGATTTGAGAGGGAGTTAATACTTCCCAAAAGGGATTTTAATGTCAAGTTTGTATCCACTTGTGTTAGGGACCCAGAGAAGCTCGGTTTTACATAGATACAGGCAACGTTTGTTGTGTTTAGCCCATTCTTGAATTGGTGTTAGACAGGTAATCAGTTTATTCAAGGCTGTAGGTAAGTCAGGTTTAATGGGTATGAGTAGCTGCACATCATCCGCATACATGTAGAACTGAGTGTCCATTGACCGAATCAGCTCAGCTAGTGGTTTGAGGTAAACATTGAACAGAATAGGTGACAGTATCGATCCTTGTGGTACCCTGCAGGTCAGTGTCCATGGTGGTGATGAGTTACTGCCAAACATTATGGATTGTTGCCTGTCTGATAGGTAGGATCTAAACCAAGCAAGTACTGTTCCATTGATACCTGTTTCTGTCAGTCATGCTAGCATGACATCATGATCCACGGTGTTAAAAGCTGCTGAGAAGTCAAGCAGTACTAACATTGAGGTGAATCCCTTGTCTCGGTTTCTGTGAAGATCATCTAGTAGGGATACAAGGACTGTTTCTGTACCATAACCAGGTCTTAATCCAGATTGACATGGATCTAGCCAGTTTCTCTTTTCTAACCAGTCATTAAGTTGAACACAGACTGTTTGTTCTATGAGGTTCCATAGAAATGGGATGTTGGATATTGGCCTGTGTAACTTTCAAGTTTGTCCTTGTCAAGGTTGTTTTTCTTCAGCAGAGGATGGACCACTGCCCTTTTTAATGCTGTTGGTAGCTGCCCATATATATATATATATATCATTTAGTGCTCTATGTGGGATTAAGGCTGCCTCAGGATTTCATTTTTCATTTATAGCCAGTAAAGGAATACCATGTCCCTCCGGAATTAATACTTAAATATTTACAAATAAGATCTGTGGTTTATGATACAGGAAGCAGTGAAGAGAAATTCTCTCTCTGTTTTGTGCTGAAAAAATTCTGCAGTTTTTTTTTCAAGAAATGTAATGTACTTTACAGAGCAATATCTGCAACCATAACAATATTTAATGACAAACAGATAAACATACTACACTTAAATGTTATACTTGATTTAACAGGTTTTTTTCTTGTTAGTTTTCAGCACAAAGTCAAAGTCCACATGTAAAAATAGCAAGCACTCAAAGGATAGCAAGCAAGAGCCTCTAATCTACAAATTTTATGATTTGGATGTTGGGCTGCGGTGTCCTACTTTTACTAAATAGGGAACCTCAATTAGGGTTACACACAAAAGCAAAAAGTCAGCTGTCAAGTCTCCCCCTCCCCAGTTAATCTTTTCATGATTGGAAGACAGCAATTTGTTCCAGTTCTTATTTAATTGCACACTTTCCTAGCCTGGTAAAAATATGGGGCCTGATACTCAAGACTGATGCAGTCACCACTGATGCCACTGCATAAGCATTATTTTATTTTAAATATATTCCAGTTATAGACATAATTGTATGAGTACAATGCACCATCATAGGTTCAATGCGTAAAACTTATATATGGACCAAAACGTAGGATTAGGACAGGACTAGCACTAATGTTATATGTAGAGTAGCAAATGGAGCCACTCTGAGTATAACTTCTATATGTTTATTTATAAGGATTTATTTATTAACTTTTTGAAGGAATTCACTCAAGGCAGTGTACAGCAAGAAAAGGCCAAACATAAGCAATAGACAGTTACAGCAGTAAAAATATTCATATAACAATACAAAGTATGGCATATATACAATTTACAATGTCAACACAAAACATAATAAAATATTTTAATAGCCATCATAGAGTATAAGCAAAGATGGAACATATATATAGGTAAGAGAGAGTAACAGGAGTAAGAAAATAAGGGGACTAATTTATAAGTTAGGTCTGGGAAATAGCAGGTCTAACCTATATAAGCAGGGATACAGTTGTCACTTACGTGCATATTCAGTGATGCCCTTTAAATGGCCAGTCCCACTGAATTATTATTATGAATTCTTGAGCCGGTTGGTGCATAAGGCAGACAGACAGACATATCTTCCACACTTGTTGGTCTTGTGCTTCAACTGTTTCTGACCAATTGATATCCAGTTCAGTGAAGTCCACATCTGAATTGACCACTTTTTCCTTCTGGTTTCCAGTTCATAATTTGCCTTGGCACCACTAAATATACAACTAAAATGGTGCTTTGGGGTGCTTTACTTTATCTTGTGACAATGGCTGTGGCTACTGGCAATCAGGCCCATGATTTCTTCATAGTCTATGAGACAACAATTACTGCTTTTGCAAAATCAATGCTGGGAACCATTTTTTTTTTCTTCAATAAATATAATGTGGTTGCTACGTTAGTTCACTTGACTATGCAGAACTAATGATTAAGCCAAAAACTTATAAAGTGATAACTTTTCAATGGAATAACAGTAAACTTCTTAAATAACCTTCAGGAGCTAACATTCTTTTTCTCAGGCCAAACAAAGCCAAAGATGATGTAACTTCCGCAAGGGCGGGACATGAGGGAAGGCTGGCCCACGGACGAAATGCAAAGCGTTTTTTCTTCTTTTACTCAGACGCAGGCACCGCCGCTTGTAGATTTTTTTAAAATGCTGGGTCAGGTGAGGTGCCGGCCGGGTCGGGTGGCAGAAGAGGGTCGTTTGGTGGGTCGGGGGGGGGGGGGGGGGCTCAGACGGCTGGAGGGAGGGGGAGTAGGGGAACGAGGAGAGTCGCATCGTTGGACATGGGTGGAGGGCAGGCAAGCAGTGGCGGTCCGGCGGCGAGGCAGAGTTGAGGTGTGCCATGCGGGGCCCCCTTAGGCACGGGGCCCTATGTGGCCGCCTCGGTTGCCTCTGCCTAAGACCGGCCCTGGTTGTCAGTGTGCTGTCCTGTACCTCCTGTGAGCTGCCACTGGACTTGCCTTTGGCATCTTGGCACAGTTCCTGCCACATTCTATTGCAGTCCTCCACATCACAGTTGTTGTGGAAGACTGTATTTATTCTCTAGCTGATGGATACCCTCTGCCTCTGCTTCGTGCATGCACAAATGCAGTGTCCTGCATGGCCAAAGATAGTTTCCTGATAGGCCACTACCTCCTTCACCAGCATCTCTACCTCTGCTGATTAGAAGTTGCCCTTCCTTCCTGGTCACCATTTGCACTTTGAAAACAGCTCCAGTTATTGATCTTTCCACAGGCCTGTAGCTTCTATGATCCAACATTCAAATCTCCCTGTCGAATGGATTCTGGAACCAGTATTTATTTCTGGACTTTTCCCATTGAATCATTACTTCACAGAAGTATGAAGCCAAATGGGTGATAGTGTGTGATATTGTCATTCAGCTAGAGCTCCTAAAATTGTAGACTATGGGGGTATATGGAGGCTTAAACAGTACACTGTGCTGCATTGTGTGCCAGTCACTCAGCCCTCTCTATAACTGAGTGTTCAGTGTGCTCCAGGGCACCTGCACGCTACCCTTTTTTTTAGACACTCAGGTTTTCTCTCAAGATGTTTTGTACTATGTTGGATACTGGCACCTAGATTTATAATTGTCAGTATATACAGTAGTACAGGATTGTTCATAATGTAATGAAAGCCACACTTATGGGTGCTATGAATGTGGACAAGACATATACAAGTAAAAACCTTGACCAAGACAAGTTGATACTGACCAGTAATTAACATCCCATTTTTAGGAAAACTTATAGCACAAACAGTCTGTGTTCAACTCAATTGGCTAGAAGAGAGAAACTGGCTACGTCCATGTCAACCTGGATTCAGACCTGGTTATAGAACAGAAATGGTCCTTATATCCCTACTAGATTATCTTCATAGAAACCGAGACAAGGGATTTGCCTCAGTGTTAGTACTGCTGGATTTCTCAGCAGCTTTTGATACTGTGGATCACAATATAATGCTAGCATGACTGGCAGAAACAGGTATCAATGGAACAGTACTTGCTGGGATCAGATTCTATCTTTCAGATAGATCCAAGAGTATAGACTATTGTCTATCAGATAGGCAACAGTCTATACTCTTCGGCAGCACCTGATTGCCAGCATGGGTATTGACCTGGATAATACCATGGGTATTACCACAAGGATAAATACAGTCACCTATTCTGTTCAACATCTACCTCAAGCTACTAGCCAAGCTGATTTGGTTGATGGACACTCAATTCTACATCTCTGCAGATGACATTCAGCAACTCATACTCATTGAACCTGACTTACCAACAGCCCTGAATAAACCGATAACCTGTTTAATAGCAATTCAAGAATGGGCTAAAAACAACAAACGTGTCTGAACCCAAGTAAAACTGAGTTTCTATGGATCCCTAACACAAGTGGATACATACCTGACATCAAAATGTCTTCTGGGTTGCTGGACATGGGTGCATGGAGGGCAGGGGAGAGGAGGGTTGCTGGACGTGGGTGGATGGAGGGTAGGGGGGAGAGGAGGGTTGCTGGACATGGATGGAGGAGAGGAAAGGGAGAGAGAAGAAATGCTGGACATGGATGGAGGGGAGGGAAGAGTGAGGAAGGAGATGAGAAGAGGGAAAAGGAAGAGAGGAGAAAAACTGCACATGGATGAAGAAAATAGGCAGAAGCTGAGGACCAGAAATGAAGAAGAAAGGAGGAAAGGAAAGAAATAAATGGAAAGGAAGCCCTGGAAACGGAGTTAAGAGGACAGATAGCAGCAGAATTGGATACTGGGCCAGCATGATCAGAAAAACAAAGTCACCAGACAACAAAGGTAGAAAAAAATCATTTTATTTTCATTATAGTGTTTGGATTATGTCCACTTTGAGAATCAGGTGCTCAACATTAAAAGTTTATTTTTATTTACTTATTTATGGCATTTTATCCCACATTAAACATGAATTATTGCCCCCCCCCCCAGGCTCTCTCCACGGCTATAGCCAGCTCTGCAATTTGGGGGGGGGGGCAGAGGTGGACGAGAGGCGCAGAGGTGGACGGGGGGGGGGGGGGCACAGAGGTGGACCGGGGAGAGAGCCTGTTGTTAAACATTTACCAGCACACCACTGCCAATACCCTACACCCACCACAATGCATTGCTGATGTGACTCTGCAGTTCGCATAACAGAAAAGGTGTCACACTCACCCGAGAGCCACATCAGAACCAGGGAAAGGCTGTCACAGGATAGAACACATTCTGCTGTCATGGAGGTGGGTACGGCATTTGAGGCTGGCATACAGGCTGGAAAAAAAGTTTTTAAAGTGGGTTTTTTTTGGTGGGAGGGGGTTAGTGACCACTGGGGGAGTCCGGGGAGGTCATCCCCGATTCCCTCCAGTGGTCATCTGGGCAGTTGGGGCACTTTTTTGGGACCTGTTCGTGGAAAAAAAAGGGTCCAAAAAAAGTGACCCAAAATCGTGGTAAAAACGCCTTTTTTTTCGATTATCAGCTAAAGACGCCCATCTCTCCTCGGCCAATAACCACACCCTAGTTCCACCTTCACCACGCCTCCTTCCCCCACTCGTCCATCTTCCGTCTGCCCTCTGCAGCTCTGCTCCCCGATTGCCCCGTTTCCTCCCTGCGCCACCGCCCTGCCTTTAAAAATTTTATTTTCCCTCGAGGCGCGCCGGCGTTGAAGTGAAGACAGCAGGCTCAGCTCGGTTCCAGCCTTTGTTCCGTTCCTTCGCATCATGGCTCCGCCCTCGCCTGACGTATTTCCTGTTTGCGTGAGGGCAGAGCCATGATGCGAAGGAACGGAATGAAGGCTGGAACCGAGCTGAGCTTGCTGTCTTCACTTCAAAGCCGGCGTGCCTCGAGGGAAAATAAAATTTTTAAAGGCTAGGCGACATCTCAGGGAGGAAACAGGGCTATTGGGGAGCAGAGCTGCAGAGGGCAGACGGATGATGGACGACCGGGGGAGCAGGGAGGGCTGGAAAAAGGCAGATGGAGGGGAGGAGGGCAGGGGGGGACGAGAGTTGCTGGACATGGGGGGATGGCAGGGGGGAGACGAGGGTTGCTGGACATGGGGGGATGGCAGGGGGAGAGGAGGGTTGCTGGACATGGGTGGGTGGTGCTGCTTTTTTTTTTTTTTAACTATTTTCTAATATATTTCCATTAATCATGATTTATTGTAAGCCACATTGAGCCTGCAAAGAGGTGGGAAAATGTGGGATACAAATGCAATAAATAAATAAAATAAATTAACTCTTGCCACAACAGCTGAAGAGTAACCTAATTGTGCCTTAAAGAGCTAAGAAACCTAGACCATAAAGCATGCATGGCCACTGGTGATTAATAGCCGCAGCTTTACATTGAGTTAGAGTTAAAATTACCAGAATGGCAACTTAGTCGAGAGACATGAGTGGAGGCGTACCATAAAAACCTGATCTATAACTCAAAGCAACATGGCTCCTTTAAACAGTTTCCAGAAGAGAAGATATCATCCTGACCTTGCCTTTGTTTAAAGAAACAGACGCTGCATGCAAAAAAGGTGCATTGGAACCCAACCTGCATGCACAAAAACTAATTACAATCTGGGCCACAGCAACCATAACTCCAAACTCAGTACCAACACGTAGATGCTTCCTGGACTGACACCAATCCAACCCAGAAAATGACTATCACGTTAAATGCACTAAAAGATAATCATACTGTAACCTAGGGGTTAAACAGTTTTTTTTACCTGGGGAGACCCGTCCTGGAGGGTCTGGGGGCCATTTCTGTTGTGCAGGGTAGCTGGGGCGCCCGGAGGTACAGCGCCGTCGTTTCAGGGCTCTTGAGGACTGTCGGGCACGTCCCCGAGAGTGAAGAGGTGCTCCGGGCACCGCTGTTGTTTTTTTTTAGAGAGGCATCGTTGTGGCCACCTGGAGGGCCGACGGTTTTGGACCAAGTTGTGCCGAGTTTGTTTGGCTCCCGGGGACGATTGGGCACGTCCCCGGGAGTGAAGAGGCATTTGGGCCCCGACGTGAGGCCCGGGGGAGGGGGGCTCACCCCTAGGTTACAATACCTGCCAAGACTCCTGCTGATTTCTGCTGCTGCTTGTGTTGAACAGCGTCAGGAACAAGCACCACGCTGAGCCGCTTCTCTCCACAGCCATCATTAGAACAAAAAGAAGCGCGGGGCCATTCAGGCATGCGCTGTCGGCTCTGCCGGTCCTCTGCCCCTGGAACGGGAAATTGACGTCAGCAGGAGCAGAGGACGGCAGAGCCAACAGCGCATGCCAGAAGGCTGCTGCGGCCCCACGCTTCTTTTTCTTCTAATGATGGCTGTGGAGAAAAGTGGCTCAGCGTGGTGCTTGTTCCTGACACTGCTCAACACAAGCAGCGACAGAATTCAGCGGGAGTCTTTTTCAGGTATGCTTATCGGCACTACCTTTGGAGGAGGAGGCAGGCGGGGAAGGTCACAGCTGGGCTGGGGAGGCTTAGCCTCCCCAAGCCTCTTATACGGGGCGCCTATGAGCTGCAAGTGTTGGTTCATGGAGTATGTGACGATTTTGGGAGGCTTTATAAAAAGGGCAGGCTCACGGTTGGACAGAAAAACAACATATGGCGGAACATCGTGAAAGATGTGAATGCTCTTGGTGTGCGGATGTGCACTGTGGAGCAGTGTAAGCACCGTTGGCACGACTTTAGGGCCATGGTGAAAGCTAAGGCACAGAAGAAGTGGAATCATGTAAGGGGTACAGGGGGTGGCCCTCCATGTATTGTGGAGCTGAATCCCCTGGAGGAGGCAGTGTTGGCTACCCTTGGTCATGCGCAGGTGGTCGGACTTCCTGCTAGTGATGACACATCGGAGGATGCTAGTGGTGGTATGGACGGTGAGTATGTTTAGCTTTGCGCAGATAATGTGATGTGTGTGGGTAACAACTTTTGTTGCGGACTGTTTGTGCCAACCTCGTTTGTGTCTACGTTTATAGGTGCACATCTGGAAGATACCCGATTGTCAGGCCCCACGTCAGAGGATATAGAAGGTGGTGAGTTGTGCTGTGATGTGCTGTTGATGTGCTGGAGGGGACATAAGTACATAAGTATTGCCATAGTGTAAAACACCAAGGTCCATCGAGTGTGTGTTCTTATATTCCCTGTATTGCAGTCTGGATGGCAAGCAAGTCCCCCTTTGCCCCTTCCTGTTCTTTCAGCGGGGCTCTGCCGAATACAAACCACGTTGCCCCTTCCCCTTCCTCGCCTAGCAGTAACATGATTCCACGTAAGTATAGTATCTCTGGTGCTAGTCCTATCATTGTTTTGGCAGGTTCTTTCCTTTTTTTTTTTTTTTTTTTTGAGGTATGACAGGCAATTGACCTGGATGCCCACCTACACCATTGTTTATACACTTGTGTCATATCTCACCTCAGCAACACCATGTGCCGCACGAAATCCGGTTCCGGGCTGTTCTACATTGTCAGCAGGGACTGCTACACCAAGTGCCATGCGACATGGCGAAGAAGAAGCACGTGTGTACTTTCGTGTTAATGTCTGTTGTGGAAAGGTTATGTATCTTTGTGTTTCTTCGTTAAACTTTTTTCATTTCTATTTGGTAGGTGTTTGGTTGATGATGCCAACACAGGGAGGAGAGGATGTGGATGGTGAGGAACCCGTAATACTTAACCTCATCGATGACACAACCCCTCTCGATGCCCATGACCCATCCTCGTAGAACCCCAATAGAAGAATGGCAGGCTCGTCGCCGGCTGTGGGAGATGCAGGGCAAGTGAAATGACGGGATAAACACTCTGCTTGCAAAAGTGGCAGAGAGAGTCCAGCATTTCTCAAAGGCCATATGTGCACAGCTGCAGAATCTGGTGGAGAGCACCAACGCCCAATCGGAAAGATCCAACGCCATGTTGGACAAAATCTGTGCCGTTATGGAGAAAAACTATGCCCAATTTGAGCAGACCAACACCCATCTCAGCGACCTGTGCTCTCTGATGAGAGAGTCTTCCTAACAGCATCGTCATGAGCTCAGGTGCAAGCAGCGCGAGATACTGCGGGACGACTCTGCTTGCATTTCCCGCACTGCTGATGGTATATTCTCCTTGTCTGTTTCCCCAAATATATCTTTTCTACTTTTGCATATTCCTGATCACCCTGGTTGTCATGTTTCCGTCTCATGTGTCTGTTATTTTTTCACTTACATTATTTCAGTCTGTGCTCCAGGACGGCCACGGGCCACCAGCCATGCTCTTCAAAGTAAGTATAGCATCTCTGGTGCTTCTTGTGTCCTGACCTGTTTGTTCAGTCCTACACATGTATGTACAAAATTCTGACATGTCTTTTTTGACCAACAGCCTGGGGGACAAATGTTCCGTTCACGCTCCCTTCCTTGTCCCCCATCGCTCATGGGGCTTATACCTCAGCTACACCTATTGCAAGTACGTAGCCATTCAAGGTGCTTCTTCTGGTAATGCATGTTTTTTATTTCCTCGTTATCCCCCTGCTCTTGTGTGACATCGACCGTTTCTTTTCTTCCAGACGCCTCTGGCCAAACCATGGTCTCTCGGGCCTCCTTTTATGAGTAAGTATCTCGCGTCGCTATGTGTCCCGACCACCTGTCTCGACAGTGAATATTCATTCATGCTGGCTCATGTAGATTACTTATTTAATTATTTTTTTTGGTGTACACAGGCAGGACTACAGCACACCCCGACCGGGTACCATGGGACCTCGGGACACCCACCTATACCACCCGTATGTGGCGGCCACCGTCTCCATGGTAATTGTTATTTCCAGATATACTGAAAACACTTTTTCTGACTGCATATTTTTTTTTCATTACTTTACCCGCTATTGTGTCCAATTTAAAGGGTTTGCTGTCACCACTGTAAACTGGTGTATGTTTCACATAAGTTTTATTTCGTTTTCTGCATTGTAGCCAAAGAACAGCAGAACAACCGCTTGTACCTCCCCTGTTTGGTGGACGAACTTTCGATGGTGAGTTCCATGTACTGATAAAAACTCCAATATAATGATGAGGAATGCGTTGCTTTCTTTTTTAGGTTAGTTTGTCCTTTTTTGCCTCCTATTTTAAGGTTCGCTGTCACAGGGGCGTAACAAGAAACCCAATTTTGGGTCGGCCTGTACCCAAGATAGGTGGGCAGAAAAACCCCACCCCATCCCATAGGTGATTTGGTCTATCCTCTCTCGCCTGCATGCCATATGGTCTATCAAATATCCCTCCTGTCCTGCACACCTTTTAAATTTCAGATTTTCACTGGCAGTGAGGAGGAACTAATACACACTACTCATGTAGGCTCCACATCCTTCCCACTGATGCAGCGTCCTGTTTCCGCATGCGCGGGAATACATCAGAGGAAAGTCTGTGGTGCCGGTGTAAGCAGTATGTGTCAGTCGCTGCTTCCTGCTGGTGAACATCTGCTATTTATAAGGTATGCAGGATGACAAATTATTGGGAGTTTTCGGCATTGGAAACTCTGCCAGACACATCATGTGCTGCTACTGGTGGGCCTCAAGTCAAAGTGGGTGGGCTTGGGCACTCCCTTGGCTAAGCCACTGCACTGTCACCTGTGCGGTGTTGCAGTCCCCACTTCAAACCCCCCTTTAAAAACACAGTGACACATCAGAATTCTCAACCAATTTTTTTTTCTCATAGGTGCCGACAAACAGCAGGATCCGGCGTGACAGCGCAAAGAAGACATGTTCAGCACACACTTTTTTGCTGCTTATCAAAGCATTTGTACTACTTTATTCAACATTTTTGTTGTATAAACCTGTTATTTTAAATATATGTATTCAGACAACATTTTTTGCAGTTAGGAAAGCATTATCTGTTGTTGTAGTTTACGTCATCTATGTATCATAAAAATGGTTACAGAATAATGTTTTGCACTGTTGCTTACGTAAAAATAGAGGATTGCAAATAATTGATTTCAATATATGATTGAGCTCACTTTTAAGTAAATAAACAATAGGGACACATACAGATTGGCCATTGAAACGGAATATATGTACACCTTCACCTTCAAAATGGTAATTTAGGTTATAGCTTGCTTGTTGGCTGGAATGACGGAAGGTAACATCTACAGATGGAAAGGTGGTAATAGTACTGGTCTGACAATGTCCGTTTTAAACTGACATGCAATATTTATGTGGGACACGGGGTCCACAACTGTATACATAGAAACGATTGGTGCAAGTACTATAATGCATGGAAAGGGTTTTCAGAAACCTTATAGTGGCCTTTATGTCACCGTCCTCCAGGGGGGTAATTGTACAGATATGCGCATATGCCTGCTACTTGTTAACACATATAAGTGTGACGTGGCTATACAGGCTCCCAAGGTTAGGAAAAGTATTCCCTGATGACATGCCGGCGCACAGCATTTCCCCTGCTTACATCAGATCCTCTGTGTAAAGGAGTTATGTCCACTTCTGGAGGGAGACGATGTCGATGTCCAGGTGATGCTTCAGTGTGATGTTATGAAGCATGCAGCATACAAGCATGATATCTGCAAATTTCACCAGGGAATGTTGAAGGGATCCACTAGAAATGTGCAAACAGCGAAACCTGCTCTTCAGGACTCCAAAAGTACGCTCAATCGTACATCTAGTAGAGATGTGTGACTCGTTGTAGCGCTTCTCAGCGTCTGAACGGGGGATTGGTACTGGGGTCAGTAGCCATGGTTTACATCCATAACCTGCATCCCCTGCAGGAACAAAACAATTTGTATTTATTAATGTACATAGGTACCCCACATATTTCCACACACGCACAATGTGGCTTGCATATGACAACAAAAAATGAGAACGCAGTAAGAGAAAATGTTAAGAGACAAGAATAAGCAAGGAAGGGTAAGGGGACATAACAGATTGCGGGGACAAGTAAAAGTCGGAAAAGGTCAGTAGACCAGGCAACTGCACTTTTAAGAGTAATGTGCATACTGAAAGTATGCAACACACAGCCCTGTATCCTCCAGAACAGCTGACATACATATTACAAAGATGGAAAAACTTACCGAGAAGCCACCCTTTTGGAAATCTGCCCTCGGCAAACTTCTTTCCCAGTGCACTGTTAGACAAGATGTAGGAGTCATGGCAGCTCCCCAGAAAACGTGTCACAACATCCCGGATCCTAAGGTTTGCATCGCAGACCGCCTGCACATTCAGCGAGTACCCCATCTTGCGGTTATGGTACTGCATCTCTTGATCCACCGGCAGGGTAAAGGCAACATGTGTGCAGTCGATAGCTCCCAGGACATTAGGCATGCCAGCAATCGTGAAAAATTCACCCTTTATCTTCCTCTGCTCCTCTTCCCCCTTTGGAAAAGTTATGTGCTTGTGGACACATTTTTTAAGGGCGTGCAGAACCTGAAACATATATCAAAGGTGTTTAATCGGCAATGCAGTTTTTAAACAGTAAAGAACTGAGGGTGGGGGGGATGAAACATAGGAGGGCACAGACTTGGTGGGGCACAGAGAGGTGGGATTCAGGGACAGAGTTTTTAAAAAACCACAGTTGTACCTGTGTTAAATGTCGTGAAACAGTGGACTGGTCCACGCCGCTGTTTCCCCCTAATACATGCTGGAATGTCCCTGTTGCAAGGAACTGTAGAACAGTCAGCAGCTTCACCATGCCAGGTACTGCGTGAGATCTAGCAGTGGTCAGGTCAATATCCTCTCTAATTTCCTGGTACAGCTCATAAATAGCTGCTCTTGATAAGCGGTAGTCATCTATAAATTTCCTGTCCGATATTTGTTCTAAAACCAACCGTGGACGAAACACACGTGGCCTGGGCAGCTGGCGATGTGAAACGTGGGCTGGTTGTTCAGGGTTGGCTTCCCATGACTCATGTCCCTGCCAGTCTGTGACAAGGTCATATTGCATGTCAGGGCAAAAGTCCAACTGTGCCAGGAAAAACCCACCATCCATTTCCTTGTTGTAGCGATTCATGAACAAGGCTAAATCGAGGAAACACGTTTGTTTCTCGCGCACAATATGAACATCATATACCTGCTCAACCAACCGGGGACAACACAGATCGCCAGAAAACAATCTGATTTGCTATCCTGTGCCACATTGAAGACTCACGCGATGATAACCTGCAGATTACCTCGGCGCTTGTTGACGGCGAAAGATATATATTCCATATTTATTTGCGCCGAATCGCTGCACACCAGGCATTTCATTTACCATTAATCTGGAAGCATAATTGGCAGCATATATAACGTGTAAGACAAATGTATTCATAGCACGTTTTTAGATGTCACTTTATATATATGTCATTGTTATGCTCCCTTGAACAATTTTTTTACCCAAAAACCACACAGACCACCCATTAACACCTGTTATACCCCCGTATTACAACCCCCCACAATATCCTTTTGTAAATCATGACACAGAGACAGGTTCAAACACAAAACTTTATCAAATTTGTAAAACATATATAACTGTTTTACAAAATATAAAGTAGAAATTGTGGTATATATACAATGGGGGTGGCAAAAGGGGTTGAACATTAAAAAAAGGGGGGGGCAAGAGGGGATCAAGGATGCTGCACATTGGAAGCCAGGTACAGGACAACCTGGGAAAGGTCCTCCAGTGCCTGGCCTCCCATGTGCAGGGTATCGGCCATCTGCTGGAGCTCATCGAAGGGTAGGTTTATAAGGGCAAGAGGGATATGTGGAGATGTTGTGCGGTCCTCAAGGGTGGGAAGTACAGTGGAGGTGCATCGGTCGCGGGTGGGAGGAGGGGGGATGGTAGAGGTACTGCGGTTCACTGTAGGAGCGGGAGGGATAGAGGAGGTTGTTCTGCAGATGGTGTGAGCAGGGGTCATGGGCGACACGGTGCGGTCAACTAGTAGGGGGGGAGGGGTGGGGGTGGAAGAGACGGGAGTTCAGCAATGTCCTCCCCTGTGAGGTCCACTGTGGCACCTGTCAGAAAAGACAATAGAAGGACATTCAGAAAGCGTCACCACAGAAAGCTGTAAAACGCAAAAGACAGTGGTATGCAATAATAAGTATCATTAATACTATCAGCATAATTTTGCGCAACCAGACCCACGCAGTGCTGAACACCTGAAACAAAGATACTAGTATAACGATTCTGGCTTAAAAGAAGTTGTGCCACTAAACTCACCCTGTTCGACCAGTACATCCATCTGGAACAGTTCCAGGACGGGGGTGACTCCCTCTGCCGAGGTGGAGGCACTGGCATGGCCTTGGGAAATGGGTAGGAAAGTCGGACGGAGAGCATTGGAGGGGGTAGCAGAAAGCCCGGTGGTACTTAGTGGCTGAGCGGGGGGGGGGGGGGGGGGGGGGGGGAAAAAGGAGGACTCACGGGAGATTGCGGCGGAGGGTGGGAGGCGGGGGAAACAGGAGGGCTGGTGGGACTGTGCGGCTGGGGGGGGGAGGTAGGGGGGCTCGAATGTACTCGGGGAGGAGGAGAGGAAAGGTGGGAAGGGCCGTATCTTGGAGCAGGGAGCCGCAATATAATGTTAGGGCGAGATCTCTTTTGTGTGTGGGGGGGGGGGGGGGACCAGAGGAGGGGTCGGGACGGATACGGGCATAAGGTAGGAGGTGGGGACCAGGGGTGGGAGCTGAAGGGCGGGGAGGAGCAACACCCGTCAGTGACCCGTTGTTGTCTTCATCATCATCATCATCCTCCCCCTCCTCTTCCTCAGAAGATGACAATTCTGCAGGGACAAACATCGTTTGTCAGATAAAAGCAGGAGGGTATTACCAAACCTCATGTGGCAGACTCACGTCAATGAACAAATACCTGGGCTGTTGTCAAGATTTGTCTTGACCTCATGTAGCCAAGCAGGGTGGTCCTTTCTCAAGGCCCGAGCCCGTTTTTTCAGCTCCTCAACCTGCCAAAGAAGAAGAAGGGCGAACAGATGTCAGTCTCATAAGCTGTACCCACGTTCCAGAGAACACCACGAAAGAAGACACTGCGTAGAACTGCATAAAGCAGAAGACAGCGGTGGGACCACAGCGAGTATAAATACTAAAAGATAGGACAACAAAGCTAGAAAAAATGATTTTATTAAGAATTTATTTCTTGAAAAACGTCAGCTTTTAGAAATGTGCATCTGGCATATTTTGCATTGTAACTTTCAATGTTTCTAGTATTGCTGCATGCTGAGTCTGATTTCTAGAGGTAACCATCACAGCAATACCCATTTTTAACAAACACATACATTTGTCGCATATATACTGCCAATACTTACTGATCTGGGGTACGATGAACGCCGATTGAATAGGCGTTGCAGCGTTTTCCAGCCCATGTCCATGCGCTGTATATTTCGCCTTCTCCCTACACGTGGGAAGCCATAGGACGTCCATGTCCGAAAAGTTTGGCTTTCTGCCTCTTGCAGCCTAGTGTCCTAAGGGTCTCTGCAACAGGTTGATAGCAGCAAGGTTTCACCATGTCCAGAATCCTCAGACTTGACTCTACCCTTATAGTAAAGGTGGTGTAAGTTGTTAACCTTATAAAAAAAAAACCCAAAGGGGGTCTTTTAATAAGCCACAGTAGCGTTTTTAGCTCACGGTAGAATTCAGCTGGCGGTAAATGCCAAGACACCCATTAACTGCCAGATTCTATATATGGTGGCTAAATCCAAGCGTATTCCGTAACAAAATGGATGCGTGTAGTTTTAGGCATTGGGATATCAACTAAGCATATTCTATATACTGCACCTAAATCTTATAGAATATGCTTAGGCAGATCTGAGGTTCCTTATTTAAATGTTCCAGATCTTCATCAACGTTGCAATCTTTGTATTTCTTTATGCATAGGTCTTTGTGGATGCCCTTCAAGCTGCATATAATTGACTCATATAATTGACTCTTCTTCTTCCAGCTTGTGCTGGTCCTGTCTGTCTCAGCAAGGCAATCTTAAGCACCTTGTATTTGATTGTATATATATTCAAAAATACTGGAAAGAAATATGGTCATTGTTAGTAGATATTTTCCATCTTCCTGGTTCAATAACTTATAAACATGTGATACTTAAAGGCCAATGCTTCAAAGGTATTCTGAAATCTAATGACTGTTTCATTATTAATACCATGCTTTCTTGGCTTTGAAAGTAATTTTTTCGCATTGGAAGACCTTATATCGAGTTACCTACCAGGAATGGTGGAATTTATTATTTCAAACTTATAGGTACAAAGCTTTTCTTGTTAAAAAATCACTTTGTTTTGCCTTACATGAGGAAAAGTGACTTCCATTTATGTCTTATTTTAAGAATGTCTAGTGTAAATTGCTACGTTATCTTCTGAAGTACGTTGTGTATCCTTTGGCATTTGCATGAAGCATGTTTTATTGCATATCCTCTTTTTTTTCTCCCCCTCTTCTCATGATTCTTAAATTATTTTGTATAATGATTCTTGTTGCATAAGTGTTAATTCCTGTTTTGTTTTTGCACTGAAAATCAATTAAAAAAAAAAGAAAAGGAGCCATTCTTCCTGACATAATATTGACTATTTTTAAGGAAACCTCCAATCCAATCTATGCTCCCTAGTCCTAGTATTTTTGGAAAGAGTAAACAAACGATTCACATCTACCCATTCCACTCCACTCTTTTCTCCAAGCTGAAGAGTCCTAGATGCTTCATCCTGAGTTTCCATAAGATTTTAGCTAGCAAATCCTTAGGCTTTTTTTCCAAAGTTTTCAACAAGAATTTTTTAATGTCTGAAATGAATCTGAATACCATGGTATTTTTGATTCTCTAAGTATTTTCTTAATATGTTCAAATAAAAATTGTTCCAATGCTTCTGACACCTGATGTTTCGATGCTACAACATATTATCTGATGTGTCATTTTTTAAAACTAACATTCCCCCCTGTTTACTAAGGTGCACTAGCGGCATTGCCGCGCAGCTTAGTAAACTGGGGGAATTGATTTAACATATTGTGAGAACTGATCTATATCAGTTTCTTGCCTAACATGACATTCATAAGAACTAATTGGTTTTTGAACATTATGTATATATATATATATATATATATATATATATATATATATATTCAAAAACCAATTAGTTCTTATGAATGTCATGTTATATATATAAGTCTGCAGACTTATACGGTCTGTGCCCTGAAGAGCACAGGTACAAATCAAAGTAGGGTATACACAAAAAAGTAGCACATATGAGTTATCTTGTTGGGCAGACTGGATGGATCGTGCAGGTCTTTTTCTGCCGTCATCTACTATGTTACCATGTTACTATATATATATATATATATATATAGGGGTTGCTGTGTGGCAATGTAGCTGCACTAACTGATTACTGCTAAACACACCTACTCTCCACCCCTGCATGGGAAGCATGCGTAGATGCCAAACAAAGATGCCATGCACCCCATGGTAAGGCATTTTAAGCTTTGGTAAGCATGTGTTAGTGCAGCTTAGCAAAAGGACACCTTAGATTGTAAGTCCTTGATGGAGAGGGAAATACCTAATGTACCTGAATGTAACTCACCTTCAGCTACTACTGAATAGGTGTGCACTAAATGAATTGAAGTGATACTCATTTTGGTCAGCAAGATTCTGCATATATTTGGTCTAACTTTTCCCATCTTTTTGCAAAATTATCAGCATTATTTTTTAACTCCATAATAGTTTCATATTTTCGGAGTAAACAAATCCAGTTCCACCAGATATTAAAGTTTAAACCAGAGTTGTCCTTCCAATGTTTGGTTATCAATTTCAGCATGACAAACATTAAGAAATTAAAAATAAACATACATTCAGATAGAAGCATTTTGATGGCAAGAGATTTCCAAATAACTAACTGCAGAAATAAGTGATTCTACTCCATTTTTACAAAAGATTCATTTATGTCAAGTATACGTCCATTCACCAGGAAAGTTGCAGAAAACATTTGTGGTGTTCATTTATTGTTGACTATTTAATGATTTTTAATTATATATAAGGAGAAGTAATTTTATAAAAACATTTCCCAGATGTCTGCTGCATAAGCTTGGACCTGCAAGGGACCATTCTTTCTCCTTTTAGTCCTTTACTGGAAAGGATAAAAGAACATGCAAGCCATGGTAGAAAATATGTCGCCTATCCTACTTATATCTGAAAATGAAATGTTCTTTATTTTATATAAAGCTGTGTTCCTTTGTCTGCAACAATACAATCTAAACACTAAGCTACTTTTCCCTCTATTGTAACTAATGCACTGTTTTCGTTTTATTAGATCATGTGAGAATATGAACTCTGTGTACTAAAAAATCATTGAACTGGCTTCAAATATTGTGTTAGAAAGGCTATCTTGTTTTCATAGTCTGCTATGGTTTTATGGTTTGGCAGTAGAACTGAGAACTTTATTTCAAAATACATTGTGTCCAATAAAATTTTCTCAAACCATATTTTTTTTTACACACTGTCAAATAAACCACTATGGTCTCCATTCACCCAGATTCATGACTTAGAAAAATTTCCTGCAGAAGTTATTTGTCAACTTCGGAAAATAAAAATGACATCCTGTGTTATATAAAATGTGTCTCAGGGGCCCTGTGTATTTCAAGAAAACCAAATAAAGCCCTTAAGCCTCCCATACCTAACCTAATAATGAGGCTTTCCAAACCCATCATGGTGAGAACAGCCAATGGGATTTTCAGAATATCCTCAATGAGTATGCCTATCATATATTGGGTCTCAAGTACATGAAAAATTATCTCCTGCATAGTCATGAGTTATCCTGAAAACTTGACTTGCTGTATGATTTCCAAAACCCTATAATATGTATTTATTTATTATATTTATAATATACCTTATCTACTTCATTACAATATACATGACACACAATTTTATACTTTCTCCAAGATGTATGTACACGCTTTTAACAAATACAAGTGTACATTGAACTCCAGCTCTGCTCAGCCCAAACTGTGCCACAAGAATGCCTACAAACAGTTCATGTAAAACGGAGCCCACACTGCCTGTGTGCATAATTTTTATGCATGTACACAGTTTCACTAGTTTATAAAAGCCCTTTCTACATACAAAATAAGCTCTATACATGGAAAAAGCTTTATACAATTATCCCCCCCCCCCACACACACACACTCCATGTGTGTACATAGTTTTTAACGTATGTGTGCACATCACAGCTTTATCCAAATTACTCTTTTATATGGATAATATATGACTCGGGTCTTATAGAATTCATCTGTAGGGTTGTTTTGAAATCTATTTAGAGGCACGCTTCTGGAAAATATGCCAGCTTGGAAATAAACCAACATTTTTTAAAATTCCAGCAGATAAACATTTTGCTGCACTGTTATTGAAGCAGTGCCACCAAATTTAAAATTAACATATTGGTTCCCAGAGATATAAATTGTAAACAATTACAACAGCTGTCTAAAATGTAACCAACAATGGTATCTGATGGTTTCAAAACTACACCAGTTACACCGGAGACAGTTTTTCTCAGGGCAATTAAGAAAGCCACAGAATTTGCTTCTTGGCAATAGTGAGGTCCGTGCTCTTGACACTGAAGTGATGCTCCCTTGCAGTAACCACGAAGAAGCTTTAATTCAATCACCAAGATTGTCCCTTAATAGAATAAATGGCTTGTTGCTTGCATAGATGGCCTAATGAACATGCAAGCTGGGCACTGTGAGTCTATACCACTGTTCCCTCTAAGCTGAGTGGGAGTCCTCCACCTACAATCCTCACAGTGTGTGTGTGTGGGGGGGGGGGGGGGGGGGGAGGAGGTGTTGTTTCATTATCATATTTTCAGTTTTGAGGGACAGGCAAGCTCTATAGGATTCTAGTTGACCTGCCAGTCCCTAGTGATTAAAAACAGAATATTGAAGCACCACCTCCCACTGGCAGCAATGCAGTTGGAGGACTCCCTGTCAGCGTAGAGGTAACAGTGGTCTGTAAGAAATCTAATATTAAGATTTATCTTAACCTTTACTTTCTTAATTCAGGAGACATGTCTCTGAACAAGTTAGTTTTGTGTATATAATCCACCTTATAATCGAAAGAGAAAAACGCCTAGATTTCGACCCAAATCGGGAGATAGACGTTTATCTCACAAAAAGGAATAAATCGGTATAATCGAAAGCCGATTTTGGATGTTTTCAACTGCACTCCGTCGCGGATGCGGATAAAGTTGATGGGGGCGTGTCAGAGGTGTGGCGAAGGTGGAACTGGGGCGTGGTTATCGGCC
The DNA here is from genome assembly GCF_901765095.1 of Microcaecilia unicolor. Lineage (NCBI taxonomy): Eukaryota > Metazoa > Chordata > Amphibia > Gymnophiona > Siphonopidae > Microcaecilia > Microcaecilia unicolor. Next base: position 311,923,594 of record NC_044032.1, on the reverse strand, counting down.
GAGGAGAGATGTACGCGTTAGGGCGATAATCAAAAAAATAAAGGCGTTTTTAGCGAACATTTAGGACACTTCTGTTGGACCCTTTTTTCACATGAACAGGTCCCAAAAAAGTGCTCTAAATGACCAGATGACCATCGGAGGGAATCGGGGATGACTTCCCCTGACTCCTCCAGTGGTCACTAACCCCCTCCCACCACAAAAAAATGATGTTTCACAACTTTTTATTTTCACCCTCAAATGTCATACCCACCTCCCTGGCAGCAGTATGCAGGTCCCTGGAGCAGTTGTTAGGGGGTGCAGTGGACTTCAGGCAGGTGGACCCAGGCCCACCCCCCCTACCCGTTACAATTGTGCTGCTTAATGCTTATTAGTCATCCAACCCCCCCAAACCCACTGTACCCACATGTAGGTGCCCCCCTTCACCCCTTAGGGCTATAGTAATGGTGTAGACTTGTGGGCAGTGGGTTTTGAGGGGGATTTGGGGGGCTCAACACACAAGGGAAGGGTGCTATGCACCTGGGAGCTCTTTTACCTTTTTTTTTGTTTTTGTAAAAGTGCCCCCTAGGGTGCCCGGTTGGTGTCCTGGCATGTGAGGGGGACCAGTGCACTATGACTCCTGGCCCCTCCCATGAACAAATGCCTTGGATTTATTCGTTTTTGAGCTAGGCGCTTTCATTTTCCATTATCACTGAAAAACAAAAACGCCCAGCTCACAAATTGTCGAATAAAACATGGACGTCTATTTTTTTCGAAAATACGGTTCAGTCCGCCCCTTCACGGACCCGTTCTCGGAGATAAACGCCCATGGAGATAGACGTTTTCGTTCAGTTATGCCCCTCAATGGCAATAATTAACCACACTCCTAAGCCAGGGTATGTGAAAATTTGGAATATTAAATTGGGGTAGCAAGATAATTTGCATTTATCTGTATTAAAGTGTATAAGCTTGTTAGTCAAGTTTTGTGCTTGTGATGATATGTGACATCTTTGTTATTCATTGCTTGAATAATTTAGGTCTATCCATTGGACTAAAGAGTAAAGTAGTTGAAGGAAGGTGGAACTTTTCTAGCAGATTTGGAACATGTTATTAAACTGTGTTTTATTGCCACTGTTTCCTAGCTGCTTACGTCCCTTGATGTAAAGTAAATATCAGAAATGGGCGGGCCTAGTGAGGGCAGAATAGCAGGGTATGACTGTCAGAATATCTTTCCCAGCTTCTCATTTTTTCCAGTCCTATGAGTGAGAGCGTCTCAGTAAAATAAGTGTCATTTTCCTACTACCTTGTTGACGTGGTTTTCCTTGCTAGCCACAAGTACATACAACATGCTAACACTTTCACTGGGGAGATTTCTCTGTCTAAAAACAAAGGAGATATTTGAACTGAAAAGAAAACACCAGGAGGCTCTCTGATTATATCCTATTCTCATTCTTCCAGGAAAGGCAACTCTTCCTGGCATGTTTCTAAACAGCAGCACAAACAAAAGACAGGATACCTAGCACAGGAGAAGCCTACTAGCAAAGAATGGTGGTATATATATATATATATATATATATATATATATAAAGCTTAAAATAGAATGCCTAAAACCATAGAGGTAGGTATTCAGCCGACAGCAGTGAGTATTTTTTTTTAGCCGCCAGTGGTGTTATCCTTGGTTATTCAATGATGTGCCATGTCCAGACACCAGCACTGAATATCTGGGTTTATGTGGTCTCTTATGCAGTTAAATGTGATTTTCAGCACTTTGGACTAGAATCTATGTATGACACCTGAAAAATCAGCACCGAAAAAACTGCCTTGGTGTATTCTATAAACCGTGCCTAGATTTAGGCACGATTTATAGAATACAAATAGAGGGGTATTTTCGATATGATGTCCAAATCTGACTTTGGATGTTTTGCTGAAAATGCCAAAAACTGAGTAGTGAAGATGATCATTTTCAAACTACTACTACTACTACTTATCATTTCTAAAGATCTACTAGACGTATGCAGCGCTGTACACTTGAACATGAAGAGACAGTCCCTGCTCGACAGAGCTTACAATCTAATTAGGACAGACAAACAGGACAAACATGAGACAAGAGAATATTAAAGTGAAGATGATAAAATAAGGGTTCTGAACAAGTGAATAAGGGTTAGGAGTTAAAAGCAGCATCAAAAAGGTGGGCTTTTAGCTTAGATTTTAAGACAGCCAGAGATGGAGCTTGACGTACTAGAAATCTTTTTTTCTTTGAAACTGGCCATTTGCTAGACATTGTTATACTTAGTGCGTCTATCTTTTAGGACCATTTTCAAAAGAAAAATGTCCAAGTGAAAAACGCACAAAATCAAGCCATTGGGATGTAGGAGGAGCCAGCATTCTTAGTATACTGGCCACACAGACATCCCAGCAGAGTAAAGGGACACCCTAGGGCGGTGGTGGCGAACCTATGGCACGCGTGCCAGAGAGGGCACGCAGAGCCCTCTCCCTTGGCACGCGCGCCTGTCACTGGTCCGCCCACGCTCCCTCCCTCCGAATAGTTCGCCGCCTCCTGCCCTCCCTCCAACCCAACAAGTATCAGGCCACCAGCCCGTCCTCCCTCCCTCCCAGCACCAGGAACCCCCCTCCTCCTGTGAAATTTTAAAAGCCTACCGTTCCTCGGGGTTAAAGCAGCGTGCAGCGCTGGCAGCGAAGAAGCGCGTGTTCTTTGCTCGGCGCGCCTTCGGCCTTCCCTTCGGTTTCTCAAGCTCTGGTCCCGCCCCCTCATAGGCGGGACCAGAGCGTGAGAAACCGAAGGGAAGGCCGAAGGCACGCCGAGCGAAGAACAAGCGCTTTGCTGCCGGCACTGCACGCTGCTTTAACCCCGAGGAATGGTAGGCTTTTTAAATTTCACAGGAGGAGGGGGGTTTCTGGTGCTGGGAGGGAGGGAGGACGGGCGGGCGGGTGGCCTGATACTTGTTGGGTTGGAGGGAGGGTGGGAGGCAGGCCTGGTGCTGGGTGGGAGGGAGGCTTGGTGCTGCTGGGTGGGAGGGAGGCCTGCTGCTGCTGCTGCTGGGTGGGAGGGCGGCCTGATGTTAGGTGCTGGGTGGGAGGGCGGCAGGCCTGGTGCTGGGTGCTGGGAGGGAGGCCGGCAGGCCTGGTGCTGGGTGGGTGGGAGGGAGGCCTGCTACTGGGTGCTGCTGCTGGGTGGGAGGGAGGCCTGCTACTGGGTGCTTCTGCTGGGTTGGTGGGAGGCCTGGTGGTGGGAGGGAGGCTGCCTGCCTGCTGCTGGGAGGGAGGGAGCCTGCCTAGTGCTGGGAGGGAGGGAGGGAGGCTGCCTGCTGGGAGCTGGGAGGGCTGCCTAGTGCTGGGAGGGAGGGAGGGAGGGAGGCTGCCTGCCGGGTGCTGGGAGCTGGGAGGGCTGCCTGGTGCTGGGAGGGAGGGCGGCAGGCCTGGTGCTGGGTGGTGCTGGGTGGGAGGGAGGCCTGCTACTGGGTGCTTCTGCTGGGTGGGTGGGAAGCCTGATGTTGGGTGCTGGGTGGCCTGATGTTGGGTGCTGGGTGGGTGGGAGGGAGGCTGGGTGCTGCTGGGTGCTGGGAGGGAGGGCGGCAGGCAGGCCTGGTGCTGGGTGGGAGGGAGGGAGGCTGGGTGCTGCTGGGTGCTGGGAGGGAGGGCAGCCTGGTGCTGGGAAGGAGGGCAGGGGGGAGAGGAGGGTTGCTGGACATGGATGGAGGGTTGCTGGACATGGATGGAGGGAAAGAAATGAAGAAGAAAGGAGGAAAGTAAAGAAATAAATGGAAAAGAAGACCTGGAAACAGAGTTAAGAGAACAGATAGCAGCAGAATCAGAGACTGGACCAATATGGATAGAAAAACAAAATCACCAGACAACAAAGGTAGGAAAAAATCATTTTATTTTCATTTTAGTGTTTAGAATATGTCCAATTTGAGATTTACATCTGCTGTCTTATTTTGCACTGGGTATACTGGAGCTGTAACAGCTTACAGAAATGATTTATAATGAAAAAAAATCATGTTATTTTTTCCTCCTATACTAGTATAATATTTTCAGTGATGTCTGTTTATGTGCGCCATGGCTGGTGTAGGGGGTGTAGCTATCATAGGGGTGGAGTCATATGTGGTAACCCCTCCCATAATGAGTACCGGCACTTTGCGATAAATAATTCGATTTTGGGTTGCTGTTTGGGCACTCGGTCTCTGAAAGGTTCGCCATCACTGCCCTAGGGGGCACTGGAGTGAACTTCACATAAAAGGTTCAAGGTACACATCTCACCCTTACCCACTCGTATTGTATGGTGAGTCTTTAAGAACCCACTAAAAGCCTACTGTATCCAACTATACACCACTACAATAGCCCTTATGGCTGCAGGTGTCACTTATATGTGGCCACTGTAGGTCTGAGGGGAGGGGCTTGGGGGGCTGACACTTTCTGGAACAAGTGTAAATACATAAGTATTGCCATACTGGGAAAGACCAAAGGTCCATCGAGCCCAGCATCCTGTTTCCAGCAGTGGCCAATCCAGGTCACAGATACCTGGCAAGATCCCCAAAATGAACAAAACGTTTTATACTGCTTATCCCAGAAATAGTGGATTTTCCCCAAGTCCATTTAATAACGGTCTATGGATTTTTCCTTTAGGAAGCTGTCCAAACCTTTTTTAAACTCCGCTAAGCTAACCACCATTACCACATTCTCTGGCAACGAATTCCAGAGTTTAATTACACGTTGAGTGAAGAAAAATTTTCTCTGATTCATTTTAAATTTACTACATTGTAGCTTCATCACATGCCCCCTAGTCCTAGTATTTTTGGCAAGCGTGAACAGACACTTCACATCTACCCGTTCAACTCCACTCTTTATTTTATAGACCTCTATCATATCTCCCCTCAGCTGCCTTTTCTCCAAGCTGAAGAGCCCTAGCCGCTTTAGCCTTTCCTCATAGGGAAGTCGCCCCATCCCCTTTATCATTTTTGTTGTCCTTCTCTGCACCTTTTCTAATTCCACTATATCTTTTTTGAGATGCGGCGACCAGAATTGAACACAATATTCGAGGTGCGGTCGCACCATGGAGCAATACAAAGGCATTATAACATTCTCATTTTTGTTTTCCATTCCTTTCCTAATAATACCTAACATTCTATTTGCTTTTTTAGCCGCAGCAGCACACTGAACAGAAGGTTTCAACGTATCATCAACGACGACACCTAGATCCCTTTCTTGGTCTGTGACTCCTAACGTGGAACCTTGCATGAAATAGCTATAATTCGGGTTCCTCTTTCCCACATGCATCACTTTGCACTTGCTCACATTAAACTTCATCTGCCATTTAGACACCCAGTCTCGTAAGGTCTGCTTGTAATTTTTCACAATCCTCCCGCGATTTAACGACTTTGAATAACTTTGTGTCATCAGCAAATTTAATTACCTCACTAGTTACTCCCATCTCTAGGTCATTTATAAATATGGTAAAAAGCAGCGGTCCCAGCACAGAGCCCTGGGGAACCCATTAACTACCCTTCTACATTGAGAATACTGACCATTTAACCCTACTCTCTGTTTTCTATCTTTTAACCAGTTTTTAATCCACAATAGAACACTACCTCCTATCCCATGACTCTCCAATTTCCTCTGGAGTCTTTCATGAGGTACTTTGTCAAACGCCTTCTGAAAATCCAGATACACAATATCAACCGGCTCCCCTTTATCCAGTGGATTATGGACCTGGATCACCTGTTCTACAATGCACTGGATTGACCACTAAGCTATTCCAGGGACCTGTTTGCTGCTCTAATAGGACTGGCCATAACATCTGAAGCTGTCATAGAGGCTGTATGTACATGTTTGCAGGGTGGGAGGTGGTCAGTGACCACTGAAGTAGTAAGGCGGTGTCATTCCTTTATTCCTGCAGTGGTCATCTGGTCATCTAGGGCACTTTTTGTGACTTATTAATTTCTAAAACAGATCTAAACAGAAATGTCCAACTTATAGCCCTGGGCATTTTTGTTTTGTTCCATTATGGCAGCAAAATGTGTTAGGAACTCCCAGATCCTGCATTTAACACACCTCTGACAGGCCCCCTTGTGATTTGAATGCACTTTTGTTGGACTTCATAGAAAATACCAATTTGGACGTTTTTGTGAAAAAAGAGTCCAACTGCAGATTTATGTAATATTTTGGGCATTTTTCTCTTTTGAAAATGAGCCCCATAGTGGGTTTATAGAGTATGACTTACAGCCATTCCTGCGCCTAACTCTAGGTGCATCCATTTACCCCAAGTAAAACTTGATGTAAATACTGGTGCCTAAAGGGTCCTTTTACAAAGGTGCACTGAAAAATGGCCTGCGGTAGTGTAGGCATGAGTTTTGGGTACGTACAGACCCATTTTTCAGTGTGCCTGCAAAAAATGCCTTGTAAAATTTTTGTTCATGAACGTTTTTTGTGAAAATTCTAAATAATGCCAATTAGTGTCAACACTTGCTTGTTAAGTATTTAAATAGCATACACAAACCCAGAATATGACTGGATTTGCACGCACAATTTCAGTCGTACTATATAGAATCTTGGAGTTAAAGCATAAGCAACACTCCAGCAGTACCTGGCAAGATCCCAAAACAGTACAATACTTTTTATGCTGCTTATGCAGTAGAGCTTCCCCAAGTCCATCTTAATAATGGCTTACGGACTTTTCTTTTAGGAAGTAATCCAAACCTTTTTAAACCCCGCTAAGCTAACTGCCTTTACCATGTTCTCTGACAATGAATTCCAGAGTTTAATTACAAGTTGAGTGAAGAAATACTTTCTCTGATTTGTTTTAAATTTATTACTTTGTAGCTTAGTTGCATGCCCCCTAGTCCTAGAATTTTTGGAGAAAGTAAACAAGCGATTCACGTCTACCCATTCCATTCCAGTCCACTCATTATTTTATAGACCTCTATCATATCTCCCCTCAGCCATCTTTCCTCCAAGCTGAAGAGCCCTAGTTGCTTTAGCCTTTCCTTATAGGGAAGTCGTCACATCCCCTTTATCATTTTTGTGGCCCTTCTCTGTACCTTTTCTAATTCCAGCATATCTTTTTTGAGATGCATGACCAGAACTGCACACAGTATTCGAGGTGCAGTTTGCACCATGGAGCCATACAAAGGCATTATAACATCCTCACAGTGGCATACCAAGGGGGGGCGGTCCGCCCCAGGTGCACGCCGCTGGGGGGTGCTGCGCGCCTGTTGGCTCTTCGTTTTCATGCTCCCTCTGCATGGAAACGAAGAGCCGACAGGTGCGCGGCACCCCCCCCCCAGCGGCGTGCACCCGGGGGGGTTCTTTCGCCGGGAGGTTGCGCTGCACCTGGGGGGTTATTTCGCCGGGGGGGTCGCGCTGTTCCGGGGGGGGGGCACTGTCCCAGGGGCGGGGTGCATCGGCGATCCGCCCCGGGTGTCAGCGCCCCTAGGAACGCCACTGCATCCTCATTTTTGTTTTCCATTCCTTTTCTAATAATACCTAACATTCTATTTGCTTTCTTAGCCACCGCCACACACTGAGCAGAGGGTTTCAACATATCATCAACAATGACACCTAGATCCCTTTCCTGATCGGTGACTCCTAATGTAACTACTAGTAAAACAGGCCCGTTTCTGACACAAATGAAACGGGCGCTAGCAAGGTTTTTCTCGGAGTGTGTATGTTTGAGAGTGTGTGTGAGAGTGACTGTGTGTGTGAGAGAGAGAGAGTAAATGTGCGAATGTGTGTGTGACAGAGAGAGAGTGAGACCGCTGGGTGCGAGTGTGTCTCCTCTGTCCCCTGCTCCCCCTCCAGCCACCCAGCGATTTTCCTCTGTCCCCTGCCCCCCCTGTAGCCACCCAGTGATTCTCCTCTCTCCCCTGCTCCCCTTCCAGCTACCCAGCGATTCTCCTCTCTCCCCTACTCCCCCTCCAGCCACCCAGTGATTCTCCTCTGTCCCTTGCCCCCCCCTGTAGCCACCCAGAGATTTTCCTCCCTCCCCTGCCCCCCTTCCAGCCACCCAGCGATTCTCCTCTCTCCCCTACTCCCCATCCAGCCACCCAACGATTCTCCTCTGTCCACTGCTCCCCCTCCAGCCATCCAGCGATTCTCCTCTGTCCCCTGCCCCCTGTAGCCACCCAGCGATTCTCCTCTCTCCCCTGCCCCCTTCCAGCCACCCAGCGATTCTCCTCTGTCCCCTGCTCCCCCTCCAGCCACCCAGTGATTCTCCTCTCTCTCCTGCCCTCTCTCCAGCCACCCAGTGATTCTCCTCTCTCCCCTGCCCCCCTCCAGCCACCCAGCGATTCTCGTCTCTCCCCTGCCCCCTCCAGCCACCCAGCAATTCTTGTCTCTCCCCTGCCCCCCCCTGCAGCCACCCAATGATTCTCCTATCTCCCCTGCCCCCCTCCAGCCACCCAGCGATTCTCCTGTCTCCCATGCCCCCCTCCAGCCACCCTGCGATTCTCCTCTCTCCCCTACTCCCCCTCCAGCCACCCAGCGATTCTCCTCTGTCCCCTGCTCCCCCTCCAGCCATCCAGCGATTCTCCTCTGTCCCCTGCCCCCTGTAGCCACCCAGCGATTCTCCTCTCTCCCCTGCCCCCTTCCAGCCACCCAGCGATTCTCCTCTGTCCCCTGCTCCCCCTCCAGCCACCCAGTGATTCTCCTCTCTCTCCTGCCCTCTCTCCAGCCACCCAGTGATTCTCCTCTCTCCCCTGCCCCCCTCCAGCCACCCAGCGATTCTCGTCTCTCCCCTGCCCCCTCCAGCCACCCAGCAATTCTTGTCTCTCCCCTGCCCCCCCCTGCAGCCACCCAATGATTCTCCTATCTCCCCTGCCCCCCTCCAGCCACCCAGCGATTCTCCTGTCTCCCATGCCCCCCCTCCAGCCACCCTGCGATTCTCCTCTCTCCCCTGCCCCCCTCCAGGCACCCAGCGATCGTTCTCTCTCCCCTGCTCCCCCTCCAGCCACCCAGAGATTCTCCTAAGTCCCCTGTTTACCTCCGTCGAAGCGGCCGCTTCTTTGAAAGCCCTGCCCATCTGTAGCCTTCCCTTCGACTTCGTTCCCTCTGAGTCCCGCCTGCTGACGTCATTTCCTCTTTCCGCGAGGGCAGGACTCTGAGGGAACGATCTCGAAGGGAAGGCTATAGACGTTGAGGTTGTGCCTCGTGCTGCTATCCTGTGGTTGGTCAGTGCTGTTTGTGACGAACCCAGAAGTGCGTGACGTCAATTCAGGAGATGGAAACAGCGTTAGAGGCAGCAGGACTGGAGCAGACTAGAAGTTCAATAAGCACACAGGCAGAAACAGACCAGAAGTGCACAGAGCACACAGGCTGTACTAAGACACAAACCAGGACTGGACTGAACAAGCAGGACTGGAACAGACTAGAAGTGCAATAAGCACACAGGCAGAAACAGACCAGAAGTGCACAGAGCACACAGGCTATACAAAGACACAAACCAGGGCTTGACTGAACAGGGAACACAGGGACAGAACCAAGTAAAGCCAGAAGAGAAAACTTTCAAACGGGCCGCAAGGCCAACCTGGAACCATGCACACAGAGCCCTCTCATACAGGTTGCAAGGCTGAACTGGAACCCAAACACAACAGCAGAAGGCAGAAGAGACTAGGCAGAACTCTAGGCGAGGCAGACTAGTCAGAGATTAAGGCTGGACCACATGGCCACACAAACAAACAGCAGAACAAAAAGGCAATAACCAAGACTGACGTACTAGCCCTAGCATACAGACAAACAGAAGAACTCAGGCAGAAGTGCTAGCCCTAGCACACAGACAAACAGAAGATCTAAAGCAGAAGTGCTAACCCTAGCACACCAACTAGAAAACAATTCAGAAGTGCTACACAAGCACACCTACTAGGAAACAGGTCAGAAATGCTATACCAGCACACCAACAAACCTGGAGACCTTTGGCTTTGCAAAGGCCCTGAATGAATGTCCTCACCTTCCTTATGAGGGCCTTCACTGATGATGTCACGACTACAGGAAATAGACTTGAAACACACTGAACACCAAAATGAAGCTTGGAACACAAAGGAAGTGGTAGCAGAGGTAACAATGCAAAGAAAAGAACAGACTGGAGCCACTTCTGAAGCTGACCACTAGAATACAAGGTGAGACTGAAAGTGGCATCATGACTACAGTCGTGACACCACCCCTAGAGAAAACAGGATGAAGGACTCAGCAGAACCAACTTATCAAGATTGTTGCAGTGGTTGGGTCTTGCCACATCTGAGTAAGACATGGAAAGATCCAAACAACTGCAACAATCATGATGCCAACAGTAGAAGTGTAAATTTAAAAAATCAACATATCATCTTCCTATCCCAGAGAAATGGGGCTTGGCAGCCAGGGCTGTGGAGTCATTCACAGTAGTACAAATTTGTAACACTGTCAACAAAATCTTGGACTAATTGGTGTTTTTCTCAACATTTACACATTTGATACCAATAGTGTTCTCCTTAGAAATCTTTGGCAGCTGGGGGACATGAAGGAGTACTGCTCTGCAATGGCAAAAAGAAGCAAGTGTCTATTTTTACTGAAGCGCTTGCTTTCTTTTGCACTGCAGGGCAGAGTTGCTGGGTTGGAGCAGAGGAATGCTTAAATTTCCATCCAAAGACCTTTGGTCTGACACAGCATCGCAGTTCTTATGAATTAAATGTAAACATTCTGTGTATCCACAAAAATCCAATATTCCAACAACAATAGGACATTTCTCCCTGGAAGTAACCATACAAAAATATTCTGATTCTCATGTCATCTGAGCAACAGCAACATAAATCTCTCCACTACCAAGCACACTATGAAATAACATATGTAGCAAACCTGACATATACAACACTAGCACTAATTCCTAAAATTCAAATAGCAAGAGCCTTACCTATGAAGAGGCAACACTACAAATATTACACTGGGCCATAACACTGGGTCTTCTGGTCAAACAGAAAAAAGTGGGATTTCTATAGATCTCTACACAAACTACATGCAAGCAACAAATTGCACCTCAGTCACAGTCAAAACACAGCCACATAGGAGCTAGATTTGTGGATCTACTGGGTATTGAGCACCCCCAATATTGAGCAAGTACCTTCATTATGTCCAGGTAGGGATTATTTGTATTGTATGGCACCCCCAATCATTTTGAAATGCTGACACTTATGCACAGTTAGACCCTCAGCAAATAGAGATCACAAATTAGAAACCGAAGTATAAAAACAAAAATTGAACTGGTAACCGCCAAGTCAAAATTCAGCACTCAACACTAGAAAAATAAAACCACATTCATTTACTCTTGTATTGAACACAATAATAAGATATCTGCAAAATACATTTCTCAAAACTAAATATTCCAGTTCATAAATTCAGAATAAAAACACTTTTTTCCTACCTTTGTTGTCTGAACATTTTATTTTTCCAATCATGTTGGTCCCAGTGACTTTCTCTCTTCTGCTTTCCTGTCTTCTGCCCACATTCTCTATTTGTCCATTCTTCTCATTCATCCTGTCTTCTATTCCTTTGCATCAGTCTCTGACATATTTATGTTTTCCTTTTAGTTCTTTCCTCCCTTTCTTTTCTGCCTTTCTATTCATTCAGATTTCATCCTCTATCACCCTCCTTCTCTTTCTTTGTACTTTTCACATACCTATCAACTTTCTGTCTCCTCCTCTCTGTCCTTAGCTCTTCCATTTCTGATCTCACTCCTTCCACATTCTCTTATTCTGTTTTCTCCCCCCCCCCCCTTATTATATTTTTATACTCTGTACTCACCACCCTCCTCTCACTCATCTACTTGACAACCCCTCATGGCCTCTCCCACATGGTTCCGTCATGTTCAGCATTTCCCCTCCTTCCACCTTTGTACCTCAGCATCTTGTTTCTCTCTCTCTCCTTCTCACCACCCCCACCCTTAGAGCCCATATTATCTCTTTCCACCCCTACTCTTGTAGCCAAATGTCTTCCCTCTCTCCCACACCCCCAACATTTGTAGCTTATCATCTCCCTGTCCCCTCTTTATTCCCTACCCCAACAGTGCAGTGCCTCTCCTTTCTGACCAACAATGTAACTTCTTCCTTTTTCTTTCTTCTTCCCCCTTAGTCAGCTCCCCCCTCTATATCCCTTCTTTCGCCTTCCCCTCATAGTCAGTATCTCCCCCACTCTCTCTCCACTCCATCTCCTCCCCCTCTCTCCCATTCTTCTCCTCTCCCTCAATAGTCAGCAACTCCCCACTCTTTCCCACTTCATGTCTATAATCCTGCTGTCTCTTCTCTCCCCTTGTCCCTATTATGCCATTTCCCCCTGTCTACTATTTCTCCTTCTCCCCAGTGGTCCAATATTTCTCCTCCTCCCCATTCCATCCCACCCCACTCATTTAGTCCAGCTTTTCTCCTTCTTCCCCCACACCATTGGTACTGCTTTTACTTCTTTACCCCCACCAACCAACCATTTGTCCAGTTTTGCTCCTTCTCCCCCCTCCATTGGTTCAGATTTTCTTCTTCTCTGCCCTATCCACCAACCAACCAACCATTGGTCCAGCATTTTTCTTTCTCTCCCCTCTCACTCCACATCACCTCATGTCACCTCAGTCCAGCTTTTCTCTTTCTCCTACCCCTACCTCACCCCACCCACCCACCATTAGCCCAGATTTTCTCCTTCTTCATCCCTTCTACCTACCTACCCATGTCCAGCATTTCTCCTTCTCCCTCCAGGCACACCCCTACTCCTTCTCCACTTCCCTTGGTCCAGCATTTCTCCATCTCCTTCTCTCTCTTCCAGCCCCCCTTCAATTGCTCCCTTTTTTCTCCTTCTTCTTCTCCTCACCTCACCCCACCCACTCAATTGGTCCAGAAAATCCTTATCCCTCCTTCCACTCACCATCAGTCCTGCATTTATTCTCCCCCTGCCGCAGTCTGGCTTCAATCCCTTTTTCTCCTTCTCTAATTCATGATGGCATCCGTCCTTCCCTCCCTCTTTCCTCCCCTCATACCTTTTTTAACCTGTCTTAGAGATTGCTGGCAGTGGACAGCAATTCACAATTCACAGCGTGCTGCCCGTTCCAACATCAGAGCCTTCTGTCTGACCTTCCCACCCACCTATGCAGAAACAGGAAATTGCATCATACAGAAGGCTAGAATGTTGCCAAGAGCAGTGAGTTGTGAATCACTGACCCACTGCCGGCAACCTCTGTAAGACAGCTTTGAAAAGGTATGAAGGTGGGGAGAGGTAGGGGAGATGCTATCGCGCATTAGAGGAACAAAATGGAGAGAAACCCGATAGAAAAAGGAGGGACCAAGAGGGGGAAATTGAGCTTTTTTTCTTTGGCCAGGAGCCACATACTGCGTACCCCCTGGGGAGGTCTTGCGTATCCCTTGGGTACGCATACCGCATTTTGGGAAACTCTGGTCTAAAGGAATCATTTTCATTAATCCCCATTGTTTATCTCCACTTCCAAAATTAAATCAAATAAAATTATGGCCTCACCACTTAATTGGCAGCACTTACAATGTGTGGGTTTGTAAAATGAGAGAGATAGAGGTGGAAGCAATGACACTTCCATATGGGAGTTGTGAAATCACCAGTTCCACGTGAAAGTACAGAGATTGTGCCATTCATTTTATCCATGTGTATGTTTCTAAAATGGCTGCTCCCATTGCACATACTAGCAAATTTTTTCTAAAATACCACTGGAATTGAGTATGTCCTACTTGGATGTCTGAATTGATCTTCATGTTGTATGAAAAACTGAGCTCCACATCATGAAATGTTAAATCTTCAAAGTCTTGAAATCAGGATATGAGATTACCGCTTCTTAGGTTGGATTCCCTCTAGAATAATTGAAGCTGACCAAGTCTCATTTATAGGATATCAAGCTGTTTAGTTTAATTAAGTGACAAGGGCAGCTTCTCTTGACTGTGCATTTTTTTTCTCCTCCATTACTTCAATTTGTTGTTGACACTCCTATGTGTAGCCTCATGTACTTTCATCACAAGAACATTACTATGTAAACCTTGATTCCTGCTTACAAATTACAGTTTCTAGTTTTAATTGTATTTCTATACCAGGAATCAGTTATTTAAAAGTGCTATCCTTAAATCCTCAATGCAAGACCATCAACTACAGCAGATTCAGGACATTTGGGTCTGACATCTGACAGTGACATCTTGCCCTGCAGTGGTTGTGCAATATTGTATTTATAAATAGAGACTCCAAAACATTGAATCATGTGTCCATGTCAACATGATGTGATGTCAATAGAGGAACACAAAGAAGATGTATTTATCTATTTTTTAGACACAGCAGTTTCCTTCTGCTTCAACTCAATCAGAAATGGTCTGTGTTGGGGACAATTTCACAAGCTTTTGTTCTCAACTGCCCAGGTATTTTTCACCTTTTATATGTCTTTTCAACAGTGATAGCAGCTACAGTTCTCAGAGAGGTGCATGATCCATCATGGCTGACTATATGGGGTGCTAGTGGTGGAGGAGAAGGAGTGGTCTGGGCCTAAATACTTTGCTATTCTTGATGGCAGTTAGTTTTTTGAAGCCCTGCGCCATGGCCATTGTGAGATTTCTGATTCTAGGTTTGCATGTCTTAGGTCATAGTGCAGATGAATGACTTGCCTCATTTAGTGGTACACTGTGCTTTGCCCAGTGTCTATGGGTTGCTGAAGCAAGCCAACCTGCTGGGGCTGGGGTTCTTCCAAGTGATATGGTTTTTGATGGAGTACAGATGTTCACCGGGCTCCTACACTTGCTCTGCCACCTGACCTACCTTTCTGCCTTTGGTTCTGACTCTTTTGCCTCTACACATATTCAAGTTTGTTTCTTAGGGAAGTTTCACAGCTGGTGTATGTGTAAACTAGAGAGGCTTCAAGGAAGGGGTACAGGTGACCACTGGCGGTTCTATTGGGGAGCTTAACATAGTCGATTATGGCAGATAAAGACCTACATGGTCCATCCAGTCTGCCTAACAAGATAAACCCTTAGTATATGGTAAGATATGCATACTTGATCTTGAGCCCGGCACTAGCTTAATTTTCAACTACTGGAGTTCCCGTTGAAGCCCGCTCCAGTCCAGCCATATCTGTCTAGCCATGATTGGGTCACAGACTATAGAAAACTGCCCAGCACGAGCCTTACTTTCCAACTACTGAACACTGAAAAAACACACTGCCTCATCCTCTCATCTCAACATGGTGTAGTGATGAAACAATTCACGGACTACCTAAATAAACACTCAATTCTACATGAGTCCCAATCAGGATTCCGCTCGAACCATAGTACTGAAACCGTACTAGTGACTTTAATGAACTCATTTTAAAAAACAATTACAACTGGCAATAACATACTCCTCCTATAATTTGACATGTCCAGTGCCCTCGACATGGTCAACCACGAAATATTACTAAACGTTCTTGAATACTTTGGAGTTGGAGGCAACGTTCTCAACTGGTTCAGAGGATTCTTGACCACAAGATCATACCAAGTAATAGCTAACGAGGACATCTCAGACCCATGGACACCTGACTGCGGAGTTCCCCAAGGTTCCCCCCTATCACCAACCCTTTTCTAATGATGATACCCTTAGCCAAGCTACTAGCCAATCAGAACCTCAACCCCTACATATATGCAGTTGATGTCATGATTTATATCCTGTTCAAATATGATCTAAAGGAAATCACTAACGAGGTCAATCAAAGCCTCCAAATCATGCACTCCTGGGCTGATACACTCCAGCTTAAACTCAACGCAGAAAAAACACAATGCCTTATACTTACCTCACAACACAACACAAATAACTTCACCAACATAACCACACCAAAACTCTCTCTTCCAGTCTCAAACAATCTGAAAATTCTTGGAGTTACCATTGATCGAAATCTCACTCTTGAAACCCACATGAAGAATACAATGAAAAAGATGTTCTACTCCATTTGGAAACTCAAACGAGTAAAATCGTTCTTGCCGAAATCCATTTTCCGTAACCTGGTACAGTCAATAGTGTTAAGTCACCTGGACTACTGTAATGCACTATACGCTGGCTGCAAAGAACAAACTATCAAGAAACTTCAAACAGCCCAGAACACCGCAGCCAGACTCATATTTGGCAAAACAAAATATGAAAGTGCGAAACCCCTAAGGGAAAACCTTCACTGGCTCCCACTTAAAGAGCGTATCGCGTTCAAGATCTGCACAATTGTTCACAAAATCATCCATGGAGATGCCCCGAGCTACATGGTAGACCTCGTGGACCTTCCTCCCAGAAATGCTAAAAGATCAGCCCTCAAATTCCTCAATCTGTACTTACCCAACTGCAAAGGACTAAAATACAAGCTAACACATGCGACTAGCTTCTCCTACATGAGCACGCAGATATGGAATGCACTGCCAACCGACTTGAAAATGATTAATGAAATATCCAACTTTCGCAAATCTCTGAAAACCTATCTCTTCAACAAAGCCTACAATAAAAATCCATAGCTTAACTATTACTCTACACCACTTCACACCACACCACCTCACCCTTTTATGATAGGCACCTTTTTTAACTTTGTCTTGATCTTCTTTTCATCATCCATGATCTTGTTATAACACCAACTGTATTGTCTCCTGGAATGGCGATGCCATAACAGGTTTTTTGTAAGCCATATTGAGCCTGCAAATAAGTGGGAAAATGTGGGATACAAATGCAGTAAATAAACAACCATAAACACACCAGGACACACACTCCCCACTTCAGACAGTCTAAAAATACTTGGAGTCACAATCGACCGCAACCTTACTCTCAAGAGCCAAGTAAATACCGTAATAAAGAAAATGTTCTATTCAATGTGGAAACTCAAATGAATAAAACCTTTCTTCCTGAGGGAAACCTTTCGAAACCTAATACAATCAATGGTCCTAAGCCATGCAGATTACTGCAATGGAATCTATGCAGGATGTAAAGAACAACTCATTAAAAAAACTCCAGACCGCCCAAAACACAGCAGCCAGACTAATATATGGTAAAACACGATTCGAGAGTGCTAAACCCCTACGAGAAAAGCTGCACTGGCTCCCAGTCAAAGAACAGATCATCTTCAAAATCTGCACTTTGGTCCACAAAATTATCTATGGCGCAGTCCCAGGATACATGACAGACCTCATAGATCTACCAACCCGAAACAGAACCAGATCATCACGATCACACCTAAACCTACATTACCCAAACTGCAAAAGACTAAAATACAAAACAACTTACGCATCTAGCTTCTCCTACATAAGCGCACAACTATGGAATGGACTCCCATATGCTGTGAAATCAATCCATAACCACCTAAACTTCAAGAAATCACTGAAACCTCAGTTCTTCAAAAAGGCCTATCCCACTGATCCAACATAAATCCCCATACCCAGCAACACAGCATAACCAATGATCGTACTGGACAATCCACTATCCACACTCCCATGACGCCTGATTCACATCTACCTCATCTGATCACAATATAACCTTGTATTTGTTATCAACTGAACTGGCAAACGCCTTTATGGTACTATGTAAGCCACATTGAGCCTGCAAATAAGTGGGCAAATGTGGGGTACAAATGTAACAAATAAATAAAACTACTGGATTTGCTGCTTAAGCATGGCTAAGCGGCTTGGATTCCCTTTTCTTTCCATATAGGAATCATTTGTACTTATCCCACATATTCTTGAATTCCATTATTATTTTCATCTCTACCACCTCCCCTGGGAGGGCATTCCAGTCATCCACCACCCTCTCTGGGCAAAAGTACTTCCTAGCATTACTCCTAAATCGACCCTTCTATAACTTCAATTCATGTTCTTTAGTTCTACTGCTTATCCTTGAAATGTATCTGCTCATAACAAAGCCCAAGGGACCTGGTGACCTATGGAAAATGCTGTGCCCTGGCTAAATATTCAGACAATATAGGTAGTCTACCAGATGTTTGCTAATTCAAAAGTTGCAACAAATACAGATTCTTTTTTTTTAGGCCCAATATTGGTTGTATTTTGCACTTCATGGTCCCCTTTCACCAAGCTGCAGCAAAAGGGGGCTTGTGGTGGCATTGGTGCATGTTTTTGATGTGCGCCAAGGCCCCCTTTTACCTCAGCTGGTAAAAGGTGGGTCTTTTTTTTGTAAAGAAATGGCCGTGTGGCAAGTGAAGCACTTGCTATGCAGCCATTTCGGGGGAGCCCTTACCACTACCCCTTGAGGTGGTGGTAAGGGCTTCAGCGCTAACATGGCAGTAACCAAGCAGCGCGCAGCACTGCACGATTACTGCCAGGTACACAACGGCACTACAATAATAAGTATATTTTTGTAGCACCAGATATGATGGCATGCTGAAGGTGGGAAGCACCGCCGGGCTGCTGCAGTAGCCTGGCAGAACTTCCTTTTTAGCTAGCAGTAGGCCCGTGTTGGACTTACTGCCGCTTTGTTAAAGGGGCCCCATATTTCTTGAATGATGAATTTTCAGATATGTGCTGCTGCTATCTTGTCCTTGTCAAGAACTGCTCTATTAGAAAACCCGCTCCAGAGTGACTGCACACTATTATTTGAAGCATACACAGAAAGAATTTGTCATTCAGGCAGTTAAGATTTGCCACTATGAAGAGGAAAAAAATAAAAGCATGATATGGTGGGTATGCTGCATATTATACCTCTGAGCAGGTATTATACCTGCCTATGAAATTATGAAAGATATCAATCATTCCAAGGCTTCCTTTCTCATTGGTGTTTCTGAACAATCACTGATTTCCTACCATTAGGATTTCTTTTCAATCTGTTTTATATGGTTGGGAACCCTCAGTTTTACAAGTCCTTTGTGGAATCAGACCATATGGATCTCTCTCCGAAGAACATGATAACTCCAGGACAGGTTCTGTATGACTAGGTATATGAATACGTTGTACTAAGATAATCCCTGGAATGAAATAATGGACACTGTCCACACTCCATTTTCAGTGCAATGCTTTGCTTGGGGTGAGAAGTTTCTTATTTGGGGAGTTCTTAATGAACTTTACCCTTTTCTCATCCATTTCATTCCATTTCAATTAAGTGGTATACAGACAAAAAAAACAAACAAAGTAGAATACAATAAAAAGTAAGAAAAAAACACTCCTTTATGTTAATTGAATGTCTTGAACAATATTTAAAAAATGTGTGGTATCTTGAATATATGATTTCACTTTTTTAACCTCAGATATCAAGAAAAACATCCAAAAATTTGCTTTGTGGTTCCAAAGTAGAGTCTCTCATTGATACTATTGGTCAGCCCAGTGATGATTGAAGATTCTTACGTATCTTAGGCACAAAATAAATCCTAGGTGTTTTCTGGTGTGTTTTACATAAACATGCCATCTCTTTTGATGTACGAATATTTGATAAAAAGCTTCCCTTACTACCTGTTGGACCCTGTACTATAAAAATTTAACCGGATCGCCATTAATTTTTTATAGGCTTGTAAATTCACCAACTGGGAATAAGCTTCATTTAAATATAAGCTAGTAGGTTCTAGTCCAGATTTAATACTACTTGTGAGTTAGAAGAATTAAATATGCTATACAATGTGAATTAATTTACATAGGGAGATCTTCAAGACCAGTTAAATTGAGAGTCACCGAGCATAAATCACACATACATCATTAAGTGATGACGGCTCCCGTAGTAACCCATTGGTTTGATAAACATCATTTGAAAGCTGTTATATGATAGCAAATTATTGACAAGGTAGAATTAGGATGGGAGGAGGGTGACAAAGATTCTTTCTTTAAGGTTTCCAGTACTTGTTCCATTGGCTGACACAGTGTTGTAACACTGGGAGGCAGAAAAAGCACTCTAATGTCAGCACTTCTCAGTTTGTCCTCGTCAGGATGAGATAATGCATTATCCAAGAGAAGGATTGCTTTCCTAGGCAGGTTTATAATTTTTCAATAAGTTTTCTATTGATGGAGGAAATTCCTTGAAAAACCAGTTATAGAAAATATCTTTTCTTCCAATGATCAAGTCACCCCATACTAGCAGTGAAATCAGGGTCACCTACGTTGAATTCTTTAGGAAAATCAGGACTTTCTCTTGCAACATATAGGTCCTGATATATGTATGCCCTTCTCTCTTTTCTGTGTGAACCACAGGAATAAGACTTCACTCACCTTCTCATATTCACATTTTTTCCATAATTTTTCTAGTGTCCAATGAAAATGTAGAGGCACAGTTTGAGGCCCATTTCTCCAGCTCACTGCATTGCCTTTTCCAGACAAGAATTATTACTCTCCTCACTCCTAGTTCTGTTCTGTTATAGTTTTTTGGATGGATTCACCCTTGTCAATTCTTTTTAAAGCATCAAGTTTCTGCTTTATAGACAAAACAAATTTTCCTCTTTTGATTGACCATTTCAGATGTTATCTTCTACAGATCTGATGGGGAAAAATAAAAATACAGTACTGTAGTGTAGTGTATTACATACCTATTGAAAATGTTGCAGGAATGCTGCAAAAAAAGAGAGTAAAACTCACTGTGCAGGAAAAGCAGGATCCTGGGTCACAACAGTGCTGTTTTGTGGTAAAAGTGGGATCCTGGGTTAAAAACTGATTGTCTTAGGTGTGAAAAGTCTCTCTGTGCTACCCCAGAAAAAGGAAAGAGAAGCTACGTGCTTCTAACGGTGACATAATGACATAATGACCAGGGAGGGGGGGGGGGGGGGGGGAGTGTCTGTTGGATAGTCGTATTAGCAAAGGTTGGATAAAGAAGACTGTATGTGCTTTAGAAGCACAGTTCACGTTTTGGATGCTCGTAAACTGGCACTTAGAAGTCTATCATAAGTTCTGATCTTACAAAACTGGAATGTGGGCATCTAAAACTGAAGAACATTCAAATGGCAAGGGGGTGTGGTTTGGGTATGTTTTGAGTGGGACTAGGATGGGCCCAAAAAATAGGCACTTATTCCTCATTTCAGAAGGGGAATGAAAGTCTGCCCTGAAAGACAGATGTTGAGCGTTAGATCTTCTACCTGGATATCCAGGTGTCACAAAATGCAGTGCTGTACTGGAGGGATTCCAGGAGATTATTTTATTTATCCCCCAGTGCTTGGTGTCTCTCCCCCACCCCCCAAATGCAAAACTGAACAGAGATACTGGGCTCTGTGACAGCTTCAGGAGATATAGATCTATATAGTGCTCAATTTCAAAGCATATGGATGTCTTAAATTGCTTATGAAAATGTCCATCTGCTAAAAACATCCAAATTCTGAGTTTACAAAGTCAGAATTTGGATGTTTCACACTGCAAGTATTAAGGGGGCATATTGTGGGTGTGTTTTGAAGGCCCAAAAGTAGGATGTCCAACAGCGATTTCGAGCAGGAATAAAATGTCCATGTCTAAAAGGAAGGATGTTTTCTTCTAGACCTGTTTCAGTCACATCCAAGTTACAAAAAGGTGCTCTGATTGGACAGCTGAGCTGACCATTGGAGGGATTAAGGCATGACCCCTCCTTAATCCTCCAGTGGCTGCTGTCAGGGCCGTGCCAACCCGGTAAGCGCAGTAAGCACGGCAGGAGGGCGCCTGCCAATCAAGGGCGCTGCCGCCGGCAGCCGAGTAGTGTTCTAAAATTTAAAAATATAAACCTCTCTTGTGTTGTTGGCGCCTATGCGCATGGCTGACTGGCTCGCTGCTGCCTTCCCATGCGCAGCGCGTCATTCATCTGTTAGCACCGCCCCAGCTCTGACGCACGCGCCTGGACTCTGGAGCCTCGCAGGCAGTCCGACTCTTCAGGACCTGGACGGGTGTTGCCGACGCCGCGTTGGAGTGCAGCAGTGCTGAGAGGAGGGAGGAGAGCCGGTGCTGCTGCTGGATGAATGATTGATCACTGCTCCCGCTCCCGCGGCACTCCGCATTAATTTTGTTTTTTGCTGAGACTGAGTCAGACTGTGGTGGACAGCATTGGTAAGGTTTCACCTTGTTTGTTGTTAACTTTTCATTACTTTGTTGGCTGACTGGCGTGGCGTGGGCCTACTTATGGATAAAGAAAAAGAAAGTGCATTTGAGGCTGCAGGTTGGGTGGGGGAACTCAACTGGAACCAAACAGACCAGCTGGGGAAGAAAAGAAAGACAACAGCCAACAGCAGGCAAGGAAATTTCTGTGTGTGTGGTGGGGGGGGGGGGGGGGGGGGGAAACAAGCTAGAATCAGGGAGGAATGAAGGAGGGGAGAGTAAGGGCAGCAGGAAAGGAAAATAAGAGCTGATGGAACAGAAAAGGCAAAGAAGATAGGAAAAACAAGGCAAGGAAATTTCTGTGTGTTGTGGGGGGGGGGGGGGGGGGAGAGAGAACAATCAGGGAGGAAGGAGGGGAGACTAAAGGCACAAGGAAAGGAAGAGATAAGCTGATGATGAGTAATAAAATGGATTGTGACATATGTATAGTAATAGCATAGTCATATTTCCAGTTCTAGTAGTACTTAAGATCCAGCAACTATGTAAAAAAAACAAAGTAATTGACTTTAAAATGATGGCTTGGAGTAAATGTAATGACAAGGATGTCACAAATTGTAAATCCTTGATAGTGTTTTACTGCCCTAAGGCTAAGTAGTAGTAGTAGTAGTATTCTCTGAAGCACAGTTTCAGTCTCAGTTCCAACAGTGCTTAAAATCCAGCAGCAGTGTGAATGATAGTAGCAGAAGATCCCAGAGCAATGGATCAAGGCAGTTGCAGAGGATATAAAAAAATATTGTATAGTACCTGTAAAACCTAAGACACATATATTTCAATACTGGTAGTATCCCTGTAGTCAAAAGGGTTGTTATTGTCTGTCAAAGATTTCAGTTTACACAGTGGCCGTTTTCAAATCAAAACTCAAAACCCACTTCTTTACCACTGCTTTTGACTCCTGACTTACTTGCCCTGTCCTTTATCCTCACCTCTCTATTCCCTTACCCTTAATTGTTCTGTCTGTGTACTGTCTTATCTAGATTGTAAGCTCTTTGAGCAGGGACTGTCTTTGTATATGGTGTGCAGCGCTGCGTATGCCTTGTAGCGCTATATAAATGATAAGCAGTAGTCATCTGCTATAGAGAGATTCTATTCGACATGAGGTTTGAAGTGGTAGTGCTTAAATATAGGTAGCAAGGAGGGTAATCAATCATGTGATAGGCTTTTGGTTTTGTATAGTACTATTACTACTATTTAACATTTCTAAAGCGCTACTAGGGTTACGCAGCGCTGTACAAGTTAACAAAGAAGGACAGTCCCTGCTCAAAGGAGCTTACAATCTAAAGGACAAGAATGCAGTCAATCAAATTGGGGCAATCTGGGTTTCCTGGTTAGTCAAATGGTTAGGTGCCGAAAGCGACATTGAAGAGGTGGGCTTTAAGCAAGGATTTGAAGATGGGGAGGGATTATAGATCTGTTTAGTGTTATTATTTAGTGTTTAAGATGGATGATTATGCTATGCCTTCTTGAAAAGATCTGTTTTCAGTAGTTGTGTGCAGATGTATGAGAAACTGGCTTTTAGAAAATTAAAATAAAATATGAACCTTTTTTTTTAACTTTCCACATAGGCACCCTGTTATAATCAGGCTCTTTATATTTATTATATGTAGATTGAATGTAGGTACTTTTACACCTTAATACTAACTTGACTGGCACCAACTAAAGTTCATTTAAATGTCATGTTGAAATTCTAAAACTGTGTTATTCTAGATCTGTAAAGGGACCGGTGCTATATTGTACTGACCTGCAAATGGGAATGATGAGTGAGGAAATAAAATTTGCAGATGACACAAAATTCAAATCTGTTAAAATGCATGCGGATTGTAAAAAATTGCAGGAAGACCTTAGGAAGTTGGATCTTGTGCCAAACCGGGGGGGGGGGGGGGGGGGGGGCGCCAACTGACAGTCTGCAGGGGGGCACCAGAGACCCTTGGCACGGCCCTGGCTGCTGTCCCTCTCCCTCTCCCCTGGAAGTGAAACTGGAAAGAAAAACCAGCCTCTATGTCAGCTGCAGGTATTATGGGCATTCTGAACAAAGCAGAATGGAAGTCTGAGGAGTTGCCTAGTGGTCACTGCAGTGGATCAGGGGACACAGGTTCAAATCCTACTGTAACTCTAGGAACATAAAAATGCTTACTGTACCTAAATATATAAGACATCTGAAAGCCCAAAGTCTATTGAAATGGTGTGTATTCGGGTACAGTAGGCATTTTTCTGTTCCTGGAGGGATCACATTTACAAAAAAAAAAAAAAAAATTACAATGAGATTTCAACCTTTTTCCCTTGGTTTACAGTGCACTGCATTAACCATTAGGCTACTCCTCTTTTCATCAAAGTTATCTGTATGGCCATTTTCATAAGAATGTTGCCAGACAGATGTTTCTGTGCTCACCCCCCCCCAACCCCCCCCCCCCCCCCCCCCCAATTATAATTTAAACTTTTCAGTTTGTAAAATGGTTGCTCAGGATGAACATCTGCTGAGTAAGGGCATCCTTTCCACATATTTTCAAACAGGAAATCTGGAAGTCTTTCTTGTTCAAAAATTGCTGTTAGATGGACACTGTGGGGTTTGTTTGTTTGTTTGTTTGTTTTTCAGACGTTTTGAGCAGAATATCCCAATTCTGACTTGGATGTTCTTTCAAAAATTCCCCTCCACATTTCTAAAATGACTGACACAACAGTTTATTTTCCAGCACAACATAAACATTTATGTTGCCATTTTTTAACATAGACGGTCTTATGTTGCCACAGAGATGTTTATGTTCCCGTGTTGCCCCATTGATATTTTAGTCATCTATTGTTCTAAAATGGATGTTTATGCAGCACTTCACCATGTGCCTTAAAACAGACTTTACGTTGGCAGATCCTTTTTTTAAATAATTATATCTTTATTAATGCTTTATAAACATACAAGGTAAACCTCAAATAACATTTGAGAAAAATTCAATAGAAACATAAACAAGGAAAACAATTATTTATAAACCACATTATGGAACTCGCCCTCACATCAAATGGGCCAAAGAAACAAAAATAAGACTGTCCATAATAACGGAAGTGGACAGAAACCTATTTCTTTGTCATCTATACAATCCTCAAGCACTGAAAATTACATAAAATTCGTACAATAAAGAACAGGTTTAATGAAAAGAAAAGATGCCATGTGGGAAGGATCTGAGAAAACATATTTATTATTCCTGTATGTGACCAGACACTTGCAAGGACATCTTTTTAAAAAAGGTAGTTTCAACAGCCAAGACAGTATATTTAAGCTGAAGGATCTGCTTCCTATGAAATTGAGTTTTTCTGGCCACTTCAGGGAAAATTGTTAATTGTTGACCACAAAACAAAGCTTGCTTCTTAGTAAAATACAGTTGTAAAATAGATTTCTTCCCCAATTCTATTTGAAAAGTAACCAGTAGTGGGGGGCTGCTTAGGATCGTTGCTACTCCAATCTGCAATCTTTGAACACTAATATTACTTTTTAATTTTGCTACAAAAATTGACACAATTACTGATTTCAATGTGATTAACATGTCCAACAACAGTGGTGGCAAATTGGAAGCATCTACACATAACAGGATCAAGTAATAAGTAAATAAAACAAGACAGCCCGACCCCTTTCAAGATGGCGCCAGCAAAAAGACACCACACGCTCCTTGAACTGATCATAGCGGAGCTAAATGCAATTAAAAATATGATTCAAGATAATTCTTCCAGCCTTGTGACTCTTAAACTGAAGATTACTGAAATAAATTGCAAGCTTAAATCATGTGCTGATCATACAACAGGACTTGATAACTGAATATCTGATATTGAAGATGAGCTACATGGCTACAAATCTGACTGCAAACTTATAGAATCCTTGAAGCTGAATTAGAAGGTTCTAGGGGTCCTTTTACAGATTAGCGATAAGCCCAGTGCAGGCTTACCGCTCACTCTACTGGGACTACTGCTGGCCCAAAGCGGCCGCCGGTTGTAGTCCTGCCTTGAGCATGCGCCATTTCCAGTTACTGCTGTGTTAGCTTAGGAGGCCTTACCGCCACCTCAATGGGTGGCAGTTTTCTCACAGCACGGACATTTGTGCTGGGTGCTTTTTTAACTGCTGCAGTAAAAAGGGCCAAGCCACTTTGGAAAAACGGCCCTGCTGCTTGTGCAGGGCCCTTTTTCCCGCAGCTTGGTAAAAGGACACCCTAATATATCAAGACGGAATAACCTGAGAACATTATCCAGCTTATTTTTGAAAGAGAAAAACGCCTATAGTGCGACCTAAATCGGGAGATAGACGTTTGTCTCGCAAAGGCGCCCAAATCAGTATAATCGAAAGCCAATTTTGGGCATTTCCAACTGCACTCCGTCGCGGAAACAAATAAAGTTGATGGGGGCGTATTGGAGGCGTGGTGGAGGCAGAACTGGGGTGTGGTTATCAGCCGAGGAGAGATGGGCGCCTTTAGCTGATAATCGGAAAAAAAGGCATTTTTACTGCGATTTTGGGTCACTTTTTTTGGACCCTTTTTTTTCACGAACAAGTCCCAAAAATGTGCTCCAACTGCCCAGATGACCACTGGAGGGAATCGGGGATGACCTCCCCGGACTCCCCCAGTGGTCACTAACCCCCTCCCACCAAAAAAAAAAAACACTTTAAAAACTTTTTTTCCAGCTTGTATGCCAGCCTCAAATGCCGTACCCACCTCCATGACAGCAGAATGTGTTCGATCCTCTCACAGCCTTTCCCTGGTTCTGATGTGGCTCTCGGGTGAGTGTGACACCTTTTCTGTTAAGGGCACTGCAAAGTCACATCAGCAATGCATTGTGGTGGGTGTAGGGTATTGGGCTCTGTGATTCCACTAGCTTGTGCCACATGCTCACGATCTTGGTAGTTGGTAGGCTCTACTCCCATGGTGCTTTTCCCTCTGCTGGGTGTGCCCTGTTTTGTTTCCGGTAGTCCATGAGGTAGTGGCCATTTTTGTAAGCCAGTTTTAGATCCCTTTCACGTGTTAGCCACATTAGAGAACTAAGTTCTTACCTTGAATGTGGCTGAAAGAGGGCATTATACAGCATTCTGCCAGCTCGGACCTACTGCTAATCTCAGTACCAGGGAGACTCATTGCCAGTGGGGCACAACCTCTGATCTGCAGTTAACTGTGAGTAAGCGTGCTTATTCCAATAAAGGATGTTTTCGGAGAGATTAGTCTTCAGGTGTCAACTGGTGTGCCAATGTTATATAGCAGCAACAAGTCCCAGAGGCCTGCGTGTATGCAGGTCCCTGGAGCACTTTTAGTGGGTACCGCAGTGCACTTCAGCCAGGTGGACCCAGGCCCATCCTCCCCTACCTGTAACACTTGTGCTGGTAAATAGGAGGCCTCCAAAACCCACTGTACCCACATGTAGGTGCCCCCTTCACCCCTAAGAGCTATTTTAGTGTTGTACATTTGTGGTTAGTGGGTTTGGGGGGAGGGGGGTTGGGAGCTCAGCACCCGTGGTAAGGGAGCTATGCATGTGGGAGCGTTGTCTGAAGTCCACCGCACTGACCTCTAGGGTGCCCAGTTGGTGTCCTGGCATGTCAGGGGGGTGAGTGTACTACGAATCATGGCCCCTCCCAAGACCAAATGGCTCGGATTAGGACGGTTTTGAGCTGTGCATTTTTAGTTTCCATTATCGCTAAAAAAACAAATGCCCAGATCAAAAACGTCCATTTTTTCGAAAATACGGTCTGTCCCGCCTCTTAACGTACCCGTTTTCGGACATAGACGCCCATAGAGATAGGCATTCGCGTTCGATTATGCCCCTCCATGAAAACTAGCAGATGTAAATTTCAAAAACTGACATATTGCCTTCACTACATTACAAATTAACAATTACAAATAAAACAAAAAATTAACACAGCTACCACACTACTTTATCTTAAATTAAAAATAAAATTCTTTTTTCTACTTTTGTTGTCTGGCCATGTACTTTTTTCAATTGTGTTGGTCCCAGTTTCTTGTTTCTACTTTCCTCATCTTCTCAACTCTATTTCCAGGATTTCCTGCTTGTTTTGGCATTTTTCTCTCTTCCTTTTCTTTTCAGCTTTCTTCGATTTTTCTTTCTGCCTCTGTCCACATTTAGTTCTTTCTTACTATCCAATCTTCAATTTCCCTCTTTTGACTGTGTCTACCTATAGCTTGCCCCTCTCTCTTCTCCACTTCCATCCAGCATTTCCCCCTCTCTTCTCCCAACTTCCATCCAGCAGTGACCCAAAATCGCGGTAAAAACGCCTTTTTTTTTCGATTATCAGCTAAAATCGCCCATCTCTCCTTGGCCGATAAACACGCCCCAGTTCCGCCTTCACCACGCCTCCGACACGCCCCCGTCAACTTTACCCGTTTCTGCGATGGATTGCAGTTGGAAACGCCCAAAATCGGCTTTCAATTATACCGATTTGGGCTCCCACGGGAGAAAGACGCCCATCTCCCGATTTAGGTCGCAATATAGGCGTTTTTCTCTTTCGATTATAAGCAGGATAGTAGTACAAGGGGAAAATATTTTTGTTTTTTTTGTGTTATTCTGCATGGCAGAGTTTGGTTTTGGTGGGTTTCAGCTGAATTTTTGTCTCCATATTTTATTAGTTCATGGTGACCCTTAGGGGTTCTATTGGACCTAGGGACTTGTGTACTATTTTCAATGATCCTTTTGTATATGCTCTATGACTGGCAAAATGGGTGTGACTACTGTGGGGTGTGGCTACAGCATGGGTGGTGCCATACAGGGGCATTTTTGAAAGAAAAGGGTGCCTAAAAAGCGACACAAAAGGCACATGGGCGTCCCCGTGAAAGAAGGTCACCCAAATCCAGTAATCAAAACCAGGCCGTAAGGGCGTCCTGAGCGCAAGGATGCCCATCTATGGTCGTCCCCACAGGGGGTGTGTTATGGGTGGTGTTACGAGATGGGCACCCCCCAGCGTATAGTGGCTTGCGAAATGGTTTTGCATGGGTCGGAACATGGGTGCCCTTAGTTAGACCTGAAATAAAAGCGACCAGAGTAAGAGGGAAGTTGTCTTTAGACCCATTAGCGATTTTGTGCAATTGGAGAGTGGCAAGAGCGTTGTTGGGAGAGAAAGCTGAGAGTTTGTTCAGTACCTGTGTTACCTTTGTCTGTGTGCCAGACCGTTTTCACCCTCATCTGCCTCATTTGTGTTTTACCTTTTCAGCTTTCCCTACCCCTCCAAGCCCCCAAACCCAGACACCACTACTCCTTCCTCTATCTCCCCCATCCCCTCTCCCTATCCCTCTCCATTTACTGTCCCTAAGTTCATAATTCATTCCCTTACCTGTTTGTAGTCTCTGTTTGTCTTTGTGCTGTGTACTGCTGGAGCGTGTTTGTGAAGACTGTCATTTGCTGCTTGGAGAGTGAGTGGCTAGAAGGTGTGGCAGGAGAGTTTGTAGTGGGTGTTTGTCGGTGATGCGAGAGTGAGTGGCAGCTTCTGTTTGTTGCTGCTGTGTTTCACCAAGTTGGTAGGGAGAGGTGAGCACTGGTGTCATTGCATTACACCTGTAGTGTGAGGAAATGAAGGCACTAAATGCACAGGTGGCTTACATGTTGGACAAAAGGGGAGGCACCGCAGGAGGTACTCACGCCCCAGAGCTTTCAGGCCCCATAGCAGTTTCCTAGACCTCACTGACCTGCAGTGTCTCACTAGGTACCGCTTTGATAGGGCTGCCATTCAGCACCTTTGTGACCAGCTCAAACCCCTCCTGCAGCCCAGGACCCATAGGAACAACCCCATCCCTGTGCACCTAAAGATCACTGCTTCTCTCTCTTTTCTGGCCACTGGGAGTTTCCAGTCTGTCCTATCTGTGAACACGGGTCTCACCCAGGCTTCCATTTCTAACTGCCTCACCCAGTTCCTTGATGCCTTCTTTACCCACACCTCTGAGTACATCACCTTCCCCACCACCCCTCAGGCCCTGCAGAACAACATGGCTGACATACGCCGTAGCTCACTTCCCCTCGGCCATAGGCTGCATGCTACATAATTTGGCAATGCCCAGAGGACAGGTCCTCCCAGAAGAGCCACAGCCACCACAGCGGCAAGCCCCAGATGAACAGGATGAAGAGCTCCCTCCACCCCCCGCCCACAGAGCAGAGCAGAGTGCACACCAGCTGGGGGTCAGTACCAGGAGAAGACTGATCGAGACAAGTTTTGTGTGAGAGTAACTTGACATTTGTTTCTATCACTGTGTATTTACACACCAACACCACCCCCCCTCCCACCACTATCACCCGCTCTGTGCATATTTCACTCCCTCCAACCCCCACCTCCCACCCCTCCAGCATGTCCCATCACTTTCCCCGCCCTCTCCCCTGGTCCCGTCCCCATCCCCTCCTACCCCTCCCACCGTGTTCCTTTGCAGCTGGGGCTGCAGGGGAACTCTGTTGACAGTCCTCTGATGAGCACACCACCCTCCTCCTCTGTGTCCACAAGGCAGCCTGCTGCCTCATCTGCCCTGTGGAAGTCCGGCCACCTTGTGGCTGTGGCTTGCCCAGCAACCTGGGCACAGGACCCAGAAGGGGAGCTGGTTTGGTAGCTGCTGGACCAGTGGCTGGGGAGGCTGAGGATCTCAAGCTCCTCTTCTTAGCAGGTGGTTGCTGTGCAGTCATAGGCGGTCGGTGGCCCAACTGTTTGGGGAGGCTAAAGGGGGCGGGGTTAGGGGTGGGGCCAGGGGTGGAGCTTAAATCCATAATTGTCTGATAACACGCAGAAAAAATAAATAAAAATAAAAGTCACAATACCTTTTATTAAATTTAGATATTAGATATGTATCATATGTCAAAGAATAAAGTGGTTGCTCAAAGCATATTCTAACTACAATCACTCAACTGCAAAACACTATGCACAACTTTGTCCAAAAACACACTCAGAACCTTACTGTACCATAAATATTACACTGGACAGACCTAATACACCAATATACCACCCATACGGAAAATGCAGATCATCAACAATATGAAACAAGGGATCATATCATCACAATTCTAATGTAGAGCCACAAAACACCCTAATTCATATTTAATGTGGGATAAAATGCCATAAATAAGTAAATAAATAAATATAAACTTTTAATGTTGAGCACCTGATTCTCAAAGTGGACATATTCCAAACACTAAAATGAAAATAAAATGATCTTTTCTACCTCTGTTGTCTGGTGACTTTTTCTGATCATGCTGGCCCAGTATCCATTCTGCTGCTATCTGTCCTCAGTGCAGGTCAGGAAGTCATCCTCCTTAAATATCTCCCTGGCAACCCAGGACACCTCCAGCCAACCCCCCCTGCTTTCCCAGCAGTAAGGTAAACAAACCATAAACCAATTTCTACAACTGCTAGAGGGCTTTCACTGCAGCTCCTGCTGTGAGGATGGAGGTAAATCAACAATTTAATCCCCTCAGAGCAGCTGGACACAGCTGATTCATTCTGCTGCAGCAGGGGGGAGGCTTAGCCTCTCCAAGCCTCTTATACCGGGCGCCTGTGTGTCTAGTGATGGAAGTTGACGCCAGTTGTTGCTGCATCAGGGCTGTATTAGGTGCTTTCAGGTCATGGTGTAGGCCCTTGATGCTGTGCTCCAGCCATTGGTGCTGCTGTACCACTTCACGTTGGGCCTGTACTGCTTCCTGTTGCACCTGGAGCACTTCCCGTTGGGCCTGGAGCACTTCCCATTGGGCCTGGAGTGCTTCCCGTTGCAGCTCCAATTTCTGGCACTGGTAGTCTTCCATCTGCACATTCTGGCCCAGCAATTGTTTTGGCAAGGCGCAGTAGCTGCTTCCTCTGGCTGGATGGCCTCTGCTGAAGAGGTGCCCCCCCCCCCTTCTGCTTCTTCTGCTTCTTCTTCAGTGCCACCATCAGCAAAGGCTGAGGATGGTGGAGGGAGAGCCGGCGCTGCTGCTGCTGCTGCTGGGTCCTGTGGTTCCACCCCATGGACCTGTGTGGTTTCTTGTGCTTGTCCTTTAGGAAACTGTCCAACCCCTTTTTAAACTCTGCCAAGCTAACCGCCTTCACTACATTCTCCAGCAACGAATTCCAGAGTTTAATTACATGTTGGGTGAAGAAACATTTTCTCCGATTTGTTTTAAATTTACTACACTGTAGTTTCATCGCATGCCCCCTAGTCCTAGTATTTTTGGAAAGCATGAACAGGCGCTTCACATCCACCTGTTCCACTGCACTCATTATTTTATATACCTCTATCATGTCTCCCCTCAGCCGTCTCTTCTCCAAGCTGAAAAGCCCTAGCCTCCTTAGTCTTTCTTCATAGGGAAGTCGTCCTATCCCCGCTATAATTTTTGTCGCTCTTCGCTGCACCTTTTCCAGTTATTCTATATCTTTCTTGAGATGCAGCGACCAGAATTGGACACAATACTCAGCTGTTCCCAAATTCACCCCTCCTTCCCTTCTAGACCCTATCTGCTACTGCAAGTTAATGGGATTACTTCACTCAGTAGAAAACACACACACACAGCACCCACCCTGTCTGCTTGCTCCTATAACACACATGACCACTACCACTACTCAAATAGAGCTTACAATTCTATAAATATGGGCACACAGGACAAGTAAGAGGAAACCCAATGACAACGGTAGGGATAGGGAGTAAGGGTAGAGAGCTAGTGAGTAGGGGTTACCAGGTCACAACAGCATCATAAAGGTGGCCTGTTAATATACAGAAAGACAGCCAGAGATACTCCCCCCCACCCCCCACCTACCTCCCTCCTCCTGCCCCCCACTCCTCACCTCCCTCCCCCTGACCCCAACTTCTATAACACAAGTGTACTGCAGCACAACAGATACCCCAACTGCATAATGAAACACCTACCCGAGTCCTCAGCCTGGCCCGAGGTGTCCATGGAGCCAATCCCGTGGATGCCCTCCTGGGGTAGGAGGGAGTACACCATCAGCTCCATTGGTGTAAGATTGGCAGTGTCATTGCCTGGGGGATTGGCCCCTGCCTTCCTGCGAACATCCCTCCTCAGCTTCCGCCACTTCCTCTTGCAGTCCTCCACGTCTCTCCCAGCATGGAAGACAGCATTCAGGCTGTCCCGTACTGCCTCCCATTCCCGCTGCTTTACTGTTGCTGCCAGCCTCTGCCCTGTGGGAGCAAACAGACTCCGGTGCCGCTGTACAATTTCTTGTACCAGGAGCTCCACCTCTGCCTCGAGAAAATTACCCTTCCGGGTCGGCGGCATGCGTGGTGGCATTGTACCAATGGTGTTTTCGAAAATACGGAGTGGGCGTTTATATAGGCGCCAAGAACGCCCATTGAGACGGGGGAATAGGCGTTTCTGATTTGGGCGCTACTTTTTCAATTATACACATAATTCCTAAGCGTGCCCAGCTCAGATAGCGATTAAGAACACATGCTTTCGATTATGAGTAGATTAGTATGGGCGTCTCCACCTGCCTTCCCTTTCTTCATTGCCATTTTCCTTGCCATTTCCTGCACTGAGACCTTGCCCGATGTTCGTAATAATCAGTTACAGGGTTTTACCCTCACTTAGCATGCTTGGGTACACCTGTGTATTTAGGGGGGGGGGGGGGGGGGGAATTATTGTTGGCCCTCAGCCACCACGCCTTCCGTTTCCTGTCTTCCACATCGCCTGATGCTCCCTTCCTTTCTCCCATTCTCTCTGCCTGGTTGTAGCAGGCAGTATGTGGGGGCCACGAATTTGCTACACTCACCCCAAATCAAGCACCCCTCGGTAAGGGTCATTTCAATCAGGGAGATGTGCAGCTAATGTTCCAGAAGATAAAAGGCGCACTACACAGTCTTGAAACAGACGTTCATGGTAAGCTCTCATTTGTCTGCCACCTCTTCTCTTTGTGCTCATAGTCAAGGAGTGTGCATTCACTGTATGTATGTAGTCTGGAGTCAGATGTTAGGTAGCTCTGTTTTCACCAGGTTCCTCTGCACTGTACTGTGGGGTTGGCAGGTCCTCAGTGGTGTGGTCCAGCTGTTGGAGGTGCTGTATTGGTTTCCGGTAGCTTCCATCTTCCTTGTTTATGTGGTGTACCCCAGTCCCCATTTATGAAGTGGCCACCCATTCTCAAGGTCCATAGGCGGGGGAGGGGAGAATGATTAATGCAATGGATGTGTATAGCACATTATGGAACACCTTCCTAAATTGCTCCATAGGTAGTAGGGTAGGGAACATGCACATTACATTGTTTTTAATCGGTAGCCTGGACAAAATGATCGAGGTGGCTACAGGTAGTGCCACTGAGGCCTATGACGTGGTGGTGAGGGAAAGGGGTGTGTGTACAGGTACCAACCCAAAGTAACTGGTGGTGGCTAAAGCCTGGTGGCTGCTGTGGCCTAGTGGTTAGAGCACCAGCCTTATAATCATAAGGTTGCTGGTTCAAATCCCACCTAAGGCAAGTCAGTTCAGCAACAAAGTTTGACACAAACCCAGAATACTTGAATGTAACACACCTTGATCGACTACTGGAGAAAGTGTGATCACACCTGCAAATAATGAGCACCATTTTTATTTGTGGCCTTCCCTAACACAAGTATTACATTGCAACTGTGATGAAGTAACCATCCATCTATTGGGTTTCCCATTGTTTCCCTTTTGCTCCTCAGCATTATATACCATAGCTGATGTATTCAATGTGAAAATATGAGCCAGCTGTTTGTAGGTCCTTCTTGTCCCCCCCCCCCCCACCCCACCAATGTGGCTTGTGGGTAAGGATATGTGTCCATCAGACAGCAAACACTTTGTATGTGGTACCTGGAGTTATGTGGAAGTGTGTACCTGGCAGATCACACGTGGTACACTATTAATCTCTTATTGATGGCACTCTGTATTGTGGGTCAGTATGGTGGAGGGGAGGGAGGAAGGGAGAGAGAGATGCTGGCTGGCCATTTTTATTAATGAACACAAATATCCATCCAGCCTCCCCGGCCCAACCCCCCTGCACATATGGGCCATGCAGGTTGGAATGAACAGGTGGCGTTCTGTCTGGCCAACATTCTCAGACATACATCACCTTCTCATTCACACAGCACATTTAATGCTATGCATATTGCTGCCTCCTTCCTCTGAACTCATCAGCACCATTTGGTGATATGTAATGCACAAGGGAGACAAACACACACACACACCCTGATAGTTATATTATAACAAACATTTATTTGCCCCCCACCCCCACCCCCACCCCTACAAAATAACCCCAACAATGCCCTCCTCCCCCCCACAACTCCCCACACACCCCAACAATTCCCTCCCCCACCCCCCACAGAACCCCCAACATTTCCCTCCCCCCACACACACAACCCCAACATTTCCCTCCCCCCACACACACAACCCCAACAATTCCCTCCCTCCCTCCCTCCCCCCACACACACATCACCAACAGGCCCCCCTATTTAAATTAAGGGCGGCCACGCCCTCTTAGTAAGGCCCTCTGTAGCAGGGCAATGAGCAGCCCCAGCAGTACCCTTAGTGGGCCCTGGAGCTGCTCATTGCCCTGCCGTAGGGCTGTCACCTCCTGCAGCAGCTGGTGCTGGCCAACTATAATCTGCTGCTGGCCATCTACCAGCTGCTGCAGGAGGCGCACTACAGTCACCGGCCCAAAGGCTGGAGGTGGCCCAGGGGACACGGACGATGGCCCAGGGGATGGAGGTGGGCCAGGGGACACAGAAGCTGGCCCAGGGGATGGAGGTGGGCCAGGGGACACAGAAGCTGGCCCAGGGGATGGAGGTGGGCCAGGCGATGGCGCTGCAGGTGGGGAGGGAGAGCCCTCATAAGGAGCTGCAGGTGGGGAGGGGTCCTCGGGAATGTCTATTATGAGGACTCCCTCCTCCGAGTCCTCCGAGTCCTCCTCCTGGTGGCCCGCCTCCTGGCCTGGCTGCTCCTCCTCCTCCTCCTCCTCATCCAGGTGCCCCTCCTCTTGCTGTTCCTCCTCCTGCTCCTCCTGCTCCTCCTCCTCCTGCTCCTCCTCCTCCTCCTGGAGGTGGTGGCCCTCCTCATCCTCCCGCTCGGCTTCCTGCTGGTGGAGCCCTGTGTATGTAAAAGGAGTGTGATTGAGATCAGTGCATACACCATGGCTTGCATAGTGCAGTAGCTGGGTGGCGTGAGGCAGGGGATGGGGCAGGGTGTGGTAAGGCGTAGCCTATGCCCATGGGGAATGAGCTGCATCAGATGACATGACACAGAACCCTGGACCCTCCTCTGATACACACCACGCAGGACATGTTGCCATACCAAATTCATTGCTGACCAGCATGTTTGCATTGTGAGATGCAACGAGGGGTTGATGGGCAGTTGTTGTAGGAGTTATTGGGGGGGGGGGGGCAGTGGGAAGGGTGTTGAGCACAATTCTTTTATGTGAGTTAGGCCATAACATGCAGTAAAAGTAGGGCCTCAGGCAACTGTACCAGGACACACTAATCAGCCACCACAGTAAGGGGAATAGTAAAGTGTGGCATATCATCTCATTCATCTCGGGGGGATGGTCGGACGTTGCAAGCACGCTCATGGGAGAACCCCTGCAACCTGCATCCTTGATCTGGGACAGATATGGTATTACTAGGTGGCTATTAGGCACATGGGAAGTGATATTGTACAACACATTTGCTTTATTCATGAAATGTATGTAGTAATCTGTACAGGTGTCCTGTTTTTGAATACTTACGGCGAGCCCTGAGGTGCCTTCGCACCGCCCGGATGACGTCGGGCCTCTCCCGCCTCACCCTGCGGAACCGCCTCCGCAGGGACTCGAGGTCCCGGTGGACTCCAAAGCATCTGTAAGATATAAGTTTGGAGAGCAGGGGTCAGGGGTGTTGGTCCTTTTTGTCCTCTGCACACATTCATTTGCTATTCACATACCAGAGAGAGAGGGTCTACAGTGTTGGGGGGGTGGGGGGCACCTCCATTGGTAGTGAATCATAGGAGCCACCTTTTTTCCATTTTGGGGGGTGGAACCCCCAGTGGAGATGACCCCTGCCTCCATACATATTTGATATTGGGGGTGGGGTGGTGAAGCACCCACAGCAGCCACCGAGTTGGTTCCTATGCAGATGATGCCAGAGAGGTGGCCATGAGGCCAGACAGTACCGTTTGTATACATTATAATGTATGCTTGTTAAACTACTTTATATGTGTTATCATGACCATGTTATTAAGTATGGTATAGGTTTCATTGGTCTCATGCTTCCACTATTCGGAGGCTCCAAAGAGGGGTTGGAAAATGTGGCCTTCACATAACTAACGAAATTGTCACATAACATTAATAGAATAGTCACATACCTAACCTAACGAAATACATTCTTGTAGGGATGTGGGAATGGTGGTCGTTTCAATAACATACAAATTATTGGTGATTGTGCATGTTCCTATATTACTCATGATCCTTGCATGGACACTCCAGTTACTGCTGGTAACATTGATGACGGAGCTGTTATATGTGTAGGTACAGGAGGGGAGGGGGGTTGGGCCATAACCTTACCTTTCTAGCCTGTCCCGGATGCGGGACCAGGCTCGCATGGCCTGCAGCCTGGGGGGCAAGTGGTGGTGCTGTACAAAAAGGCGGTGGCGGTGCCTTAGGCACAGCCTGACGAGCAGCAAGCTCTCCTGTTCCCCAAAATTCGGCTCTCGCCGTTGTGCCATTTTTCCACGTGTTGGAAAAGAAGTGCCTTATATAGACGACCTTGCATGAGGGACGTCGTTTCATGCACAGCTCCATATATGGATGACCATTCCATATATGGCCCCTATCCATTCCATATATGGCCCCTATCAGCACGTGGACGCCCTCGTAAGCATAGACGTCTTTGACGTGCACATGCCTGCAGGAGTGTGAAACGTGGCTTCTATAGATGAGTATGACGCACCCCACCCGACCCTTTTCACATATACACAATATACATTTACTGCATGTTCAGCAAGTGTACAGTGCATGCAGATCCGCACATTCAGATGGGCACATATGATGAATGTATGGGTGGAGCAGCATGATATGTCTGTAGTTGACACATATATGCGTTCGTCATATATTTCCGTACCTGGATGGCCTGAACAACATGTACTGTACTTGCGATACACCTATGCACATTATTTTACACACCACGTGATTTGGTCGTTTGCACCTGCAATAGTCGACCGTGTTAGGGCGCCCAATTTAGTCACGCTTATGCGCTCGTCATTTGATTGTTTTCTTACAGGGATAATCGATTGTCGAAAAACGCCCACACTATTTTTCCATTATACATGTCTATTTTTGGACGTTTTCGTAAGAACGTCCTAATTCGTACTTGGACGATCTTTCCATTTTGCCCCTCTATGTACTTTTCCTCCATGAACTTGTCCAAACCTTTTTTTAAACCCAGATATGCTAACTGCTGTTACCACATCCTCTGGCAATGAGTTCCAGAGCTTAACTATTCTTTGAGTGAAAAAGTAGTTCCTCCTGTTTGTTTTAAAAGTATTTCTATGTAATTTGATTGAGTGTACTGTTTGAAAGCGTATCCGTTCTATACCACTCAGGATTCTGTAGACCTCAATTATATCTCCCCTCAGCAGCCTCTTTTCCAGGTTGAAGAGACCTAACCTATTTAGTCTTTCCTCAAATGGGAGGAGTTCCATCCCCTTTATCATTTTGGTCACTCTTCTTTGAACCTTTTCTAATTCTGCTATATATCTTTTTTGAAATACAGCAACCAGAACAGAACACAATACTAAAGATGAGGTTGTACCGTGGAGCGATACAGAGGCATTATAATATTTTTTATCTTATTTTCCATCCCTTTCCTAATAATTCCTAGCATCCTGTTTGCTTTTTTGGCTCTCACCACATTATAGGCAGAAGATTTCAGTGTATTGTCTACAACGACACCTAGATCTTTTTCTTGAGTGCTGACTCCTAAGTTGGACCCTAGCATCAGGTAACTATGATTTGGATTATTCTCCCAATATGCATCAGTTTGCATTTGTCCACATTAAATTTCATCTGCCATTTGGACGCCCAGTCTTCCAGTTTCCTAAGAGTTTCCTGCAATTATTCACAATCTGCATGTTTTTTGACAACTTTGAATAGTTTTGTGTCATCTGCAAATTTAATCACCTTACTTGTTCCGTTTTCCAGTTCATTTGGTGAGGCCCAACCTGGAGTATTGTGTTCAGTTTTGGAGGCCGTACCTTGCGAAGGATGTTAAAAAAAATGGAAGCGATGCAAAGAAAAGCTACGAGAATGGTATGGGATTTGCGTTCCAAGACGTATGAACAAAGACTTGCTGACCTGAACATGTATACCCTGGAGGAAAGGAGGAATAGGGGTGATATGATACAGACGTTCAAATACTTGAAAGGTATTAATCCGCAAAAAAATCTTTTCCGGAGATGGGAAGGCGGTAGTACGAGAGGACATGAAATGAGATTGAAGGGGGGCAGACTCAAAAAAGATGTCAGGAAGTATTTTTTCACGGAGAGGGTGGTGGATGCTTGGAATGCCCTCCCGCGGGAGGTGGTGGAGATGAAAACGGTAACGGAATTCAAACATGCATGGGATATGCATAAAGGAATCCTGTGCAGTAGGAATGGATCCTCAGAAGCTTAGCCGAAATTGGGTGGTGGAGCAGGTGGGGGAAGAGAGGTTGGTGGTTGGGAGGCGAGGATAGTGGAGGGCAGACTTATATGGTCCGTGCCAGAACCGGTGATGGGAGGCGGGACTGGTGGTTGGGAGGCGGGAAATACTGCTGGGCAGACTTGTACGGTCTGTGCCCTGAAAAAGGCAGGTACAAATCAAGGTAAGGTATACACATATGAGTTTATCTTGTTGGGCAGACTGGATGGACCATGCAGGTCTTTTTCTGCCATCATCTACTATGTTACTATTTATAAATATGTTACCCCTCCGAAGGGACACCACCTTGTAAGTGGTGGAGGGGCTTCCGTGTTTCAATGACTCAGAGGGCTATGCTGAAGGGTTACCCATATCAGACAGGCCTCTGAGGAGAAACCAGACAAAGAGTGTCCCAAATTAGGGAGAGGGGAAAGATGGTGACCTGAAGCTCGTACACTCAACGGCCCAGCTGTCCTCTGAAGTTCAGTTTTTGTTCACTTGAAATTTCCTCTCTGCATTAGCAGTTGCCTTAACAGAGGAAGGGGACAATGGGGGGTCAGCCGCCGATGACCAGCATTTTGTCCCCTGTGCAGCAAGTGTGGGACCGCTGTGTGACGAGCTGCCCATAGATGACTGGCATAGGCGGTCGGTGGCCCAACTGTTTGGGGAGGCTAAAGGGGGCGGGGTTAGGGGTGGAGCCAGGGGCGGAGCTTATAGCCACAATTAACACAGAAAAAAAATAAGTAAAAATAAAATAGTCACAATACCTTTTGTTAAATTTAGATATTAGATATGTATCATATGTCAAAGAATAAAGTGGTTGCTCAAAGCATATACTAACCACAATCGCTCAACTGCAAAACACTATGCACATATTTGTGCAAAAACATACTCAAACCTTACTGTACCATAACACTAGGCAGACCCTAATACACCAATATACTACCCATATAGAAAATGCAGACTGTCAACAATATGAAACAAGGGATCTTAATATCACAATTCTCATGTAGAGCCACAAAACACCCTTTTAGGGTGGATAGTGTTCACAATGAGCTCCTTTTATTAACAACTATATATAGATCCTTCAAGAGGTAGTGTGTCATGATTTAGGCTCTGAAACCCTTTCCGATGTTTTGGTGCCACCTCAGTAATGCCAATACACAATCTCTCCACTGCAAAACACTATACACAAACTTGTGCAAAAACACACTCATAACCTTAGCAAACCATAACAGCACTAATTCCAAGGACAGGATGAGCTACAACCTTATGCGTGGAAAAGCAGCACTGTAATTACACCGGGCTCTAAAACACCAGTACACAACCTATTGAAACAAACAAAAAAAAAGGGCTGTAAATACTACACACTAGTAGAATACTGCACCTTGATTACACATGAAAAACACATGACACAACAGATATGAAGGCAAAACTGGAAAGTTACCTCAAGAAGTCAGACTCAGCATGCAGCAATACTAGAAAAATTGAAACTTACATGCAAAATATCACAGATGCACATTTCCAAAAGCTGACATATTCCAGTTAATAAATTCTGAATAAAATACTTTTTTCTACCTTTGTTGTCTGATCATTTAGTTTTTCTATTCTTTGGTCCCAGTGTCTTCTTTCCATTTGATATTTTTTCTCTCAACATGTTGTAAATTTTAAAGGCCCTCTTTGCGCCCCAGGAATACCCTTCTCCAGGGACAAGGGGTCTGCGCTTCCAGTATGTGTTGGGCCGTCTGCCTAAATCCTTTTGATATTTCATCCCAGTGATATTTTTGTTGTGTATATACCAGAAGGCGTAAGTCTAGGATAATGTCCATGACCATGGCCTTCTGTCTGCCAGGATCTAAGTTCCCATATATATGGTATTAGAAATCTATAACAATTAGTGTAAAAAGTGTGTGCTAATCGTATGTGGCTTAGTTTTTAGTTAGAAT
Source organism: Microcaecilia unicolor (assembly GCF_901765095.1). Lineage (NCBI taxonomy): Eukaryota > Metazoa > Chordata > Amphibia > Gymnophiona > Siphonopidae > Microcaecilia > Microcaecilia unicolor. The sequence goes on along the minus strand of NC_044032.1, from coordinate 311,882,087 downwards.
GACAGGTAAAGAATTATTGGAAATAAAGACAGAGATAGATTTCAGAAAGAAGACTTTATTCTTACCAAGTTTTCAATTAAGTACAGACATCAAACAGATCTGGTTTCAGTTGCACAGGGCTCCGCTGTCCGAGAAAAGCGTTGGGGAGGACTCCAACTTTCTCTCAAAATCTTATCCCTTTTATAGCCCCAAGTCCCAATACAAGTCTATTGTGAGGTACATTTTTTTCTAATATTTCTCAATTTCTGAGATCATACTTTCGTATCCGGCCAGATGTACATCTGTACCCAACTCCTTCCGTTCTAGCTATTGCAAGTTATTTCGCAATTTCCTCTTTTGTCAACATGTTTTCTCTTCTGCCAGAACATCTTATTTTTAGCATATCAGTTTCACTTCCTCTTTTTTTATCATCTTATGATCTCAGTTTCATCTTATAGAAAGACAAACTCCATTTTAATAAGTGCTACATTCAATTTGTACCTGATTTTGTTAAGACTCATCTATAAAGCCATTAGTAGTTTATCAGGCCCAGTCAGTGCTTTTCAGCTGTACAATGCTATGTAGCTTGGCCCACCACTATTCCAGTGGATAGATCTTAAACTAGAACGCATATTAACTTGCAGGAAAAACAAGTCCTTGCTCAGCCAGTCATAGATTTTTAAACCTAGCTGGTATTTTTACAGCCTGAGTCCTAAAATCTGGCCTTCCACCCTTCCGGTGGGCATCCAGTGAGGGCCTCTTGCTGTACTATAATTATACATTCCCCACTTGTCACCCCCTCTGGAGAGGGGTGACACAAAGCTCGTCAAGCTTGTCATCATCCATTCCAGAAGGTGGCAAGCTATCAAACGAGAGGGGGAGTTTTGGTCTTAAAAATTGCTAGAAGGTATGGTGCAAGACAGGAAACTTCATTCTCAGGTTATATATTATTTGGGCATATGGAATTCCCTTTATATTACCCAACCCCTTGGGCCTTAATCTTGATGTTACCCCTCTTGAGGCTTACTCAAACCTGTAGTGAGAGAGGTTTTATGAATGGGACAAATCCATGAGTTCATCTACAAAATCTCATGAAGTATAGGTATGTGGGTAATAGCAATTTAAGGTGGATCGTACTAATAAACCCTTTCAGGTCTTTCTATGGCTTCTATTGTATCTGTTGCATAGTGCATGGGGAGATAATCTAATGTATCTATCTCAGTGGTCTTGGGAAGGAATAGTGGTTTTGATTAAGCATTGTTATGGTGGCTCAACAAATGTATGGTTAGTACTCTGATTGCAGGCTGTTTTAGGTTGTAGGTATTCAGAATCCTTAAATAAGTATGAGGTTGTCTTATACAGCAAAAAGGGTCAATCCTAGGAAAATTTATATTAACAAAGGTCATGCATGGATCTTGGCATATGCATAATGACCTGGAAGTATGGGAAGCATTTTATATATCCGTTACCCCACTTGGAGCTTAGTCAAACCTACAGAAATACATGCAGCTTAAGTAAGCCTACACCAAAGTTAAACAATTGCATAACTGGTTGATACCAACAGGGTTTACACCTTCATTATGATATCATAGCCAGTATTAGGGTTTGATGTTACCCTTGTATCTGAGCAATATCAACTTCAATTTAAATTACATAAACAGAAATAACGGGGAAACTCTTAGAAAAACAATTAGAACAATAAAGGAAATAATAGGAAAATAAAAATAAAACCTTTTCAATATATAGACAGGATTACTGCTAAACTGAAAATAAAACAAAATATGAATCTATAATGTCCATAAACAGCAACAGTAAATCTCAAATTAAGTATCAGTTCTTAATCCTCTTTCATCGATCATGGTTGAGGCGGTGGAAGCGCTGAAGAATCTGGACGGAGATCTGGGTTTTCAGGCTGGCCTGCTGAAGGAAGTGGCTGGTCTTGAGATGGTTAGGCTGGTAACCTCAGGCTGAGTAAACCCGTATATCTTTCACATGGACCCAAAACTTGTGATCCAGTAGTTTGCAAGGTGTAAAGATTATTGCCACAATCTTGGGGGATCTAACATCATTTGGGCCTGGATAGATCTTGAAGACATACTTGTGGTGTACAAACTTGGATCTTTCCATGTCTTTATTCTAGGCATGCACAATCATAATTAGTCCATCAAGAGTCAGAGTTTGGCAAAGGAATAAGCAAAATGACTGTATGCCTGTATGATACATTGCTATATCTTGGTGGGCATAATCAGCGTAAACTGAATAAGCAAAAATAATATATAGATGTCAAGAGACATGAAAGACAATGTAAACATGGAGAAAACAGTGCTAATTAAGTGCAAAAGCAAAAGCGAAACCATAAGGGTTCAATAATGAAAAGCCAATTATATCTCCTGATTGGTAGGGGTCAGAGCTTCAACTTCAACCCTCTTAATACTAGGAATTGGGATTTGCATAATATATCCCCACTTCTGGCTTGCATAATGTGCAAGACAGATTGGTAATTATTACGAAGACATGATCAAATAACAATGGTTAAGTATATGGAACAAAAGAAAAGAGTACAAAAAACTAACAATAAAAATTGATTGTTCGAGTTATTGATGTATGGAGGGTCAAAAATATGGTGAACAAAAATGGTCTAAAGGCACGGATAATGCGTTGCAATCTATGGCCAGTAGGTATGGAATCTTCACCTGCGATGACTACCATTCACCAAGGGTTGGGCCCTCAGTTGCAGGAGGCCAGCAGGACTTACGAGCTAGACGATTCAGAAAGAAGGGTGGCTTAGGAAATAGTCATAATCAGAGCAGAAGGCTAATGTGTAGGAATTTAAAACTCATAACTAGTCCAGGTGATGGAAGTATCTTCTGGAATCACGGTCGCTGTCTGTTGTAATAGAGAGCTTATACGTAAAGTGCCATGTAGGTTCTGGAAAAGATGAGCCTGCAAAAATATTTAATACAGCAGAATATTTAAGAGCATAACCAAGAAGGTCTAAGTTAATGACATCATCTGGACAAAAGAAAATTCTCATTGGAGAAGGTAGCGCTTCTTTGTCTTGTCAGAGGTCAGTTGTAGCAGAAGTACCAAACTGGAATAGAGGCGGTAGGTCAGGAATTGGATTAGCAGTCTTCACTCAACCTACAGGACTTAATAAATAGAGCTAATATAAGAAGTAATATCAAGTGGTCAAATCTCAGCACAGGACCATTAGAAAGAAAAAATCAAAGAATGCATTGTTAGTTCCTTGGGGCACCAATAGGTGGAGCATAGTTTCAATATATAAAATCATAAGTTACAAGTAGAAAACAATTTTTTTTTCCTCTCGGTAGATTGGATTTTGCTGGCACAGGAAGTCAGCAGAGTCTGAGGAAACATTGTGGTCAGAGTCTGCTCCAGGAAAATACAGCAGCCTTTAATATGATATGTAGAGAGATAGAGAAAAGCCAATATCAGAAATGTAAAAACTATATATTTCTACGAGGGCTCCTCACGTGACCTTTACAAGGTTCAAATAGGCCAAATGAGGAGGACAATAACCTATAGTCCTCTGTAATAGTTCAGAGCCAATTTGGAAAATTAAAATTATATTAAATTCTAAACTGATCCTTTCTATGCTTTCACAATTTGGGCCCTAAATCATGACAGCATATCAAGATTCACATTCAGAGGGATAGCTAAAAATAAGCTTATATATTCCCAGGAATCAATTTACAATTTAGAGTATATTATAAATACAGAGGAGGAGCCAATTTATAAGCAGGAGACAAGTAGGAGCATTTTTTTAAACAGTTTAGTAGAATTCAAAAATTCAAGGATATAATAACAATTTTTATTAATGCAATAAATGCATAAATTGACCAGTATGATATGTTCATATAGACCAGTATGATAAATGGAACAGCTTGTAGGTCTACATTATAAATTGAATTCTAAACAAAGGGTAGCAAGGATAACACAGGACCACAGAAAAACCCATCTAGTTATTAAAAATCTGAAACATGTAATGAATTCCTGTATCATATACTGAGTCCAAAGCTTTTGTAAAAATGAACTTAAGAGAAAATAAGAACTACAAGGGTTAATCTCTGTTATTCGGTCCTAAGGAAATCACGAAATAACGGTGTTTCCTGTGTCAAATTTGAGTTTACTGCTCACTGCAAGCATTGGATATAATGGTGACTGAAAATAGGTCTATACATCAGACAAAAACTGTAAGTTTAAGATTTTCGTATTAAAACTTCATGCTGGTGTAATTAGTTTTCATAGAATTAATACTTCAGGAGAGGTACCAGAGGTACGGTTTTCAATAAAAAGGAAGTTGGCAATTGTAGCTAGTCTTATCTGAACATAGCTCTAAAATAATAGCAACCTGAATTTCTTTAGTTCTGATTTACCAGTCAGCTATGTTATGCAAGGGTTAATCTCTAAGTGTACTTCAGCACTTGTTATTTTAAACAACGTCACAAATAAACAGTGTTTTAGATGGCATATAATATAGAACCTTTCATAGTAAATATCTGGAATAATTATGCAATTTTCAAAGAACACATACACGGACGCACACCTAAAAAATTAAAACTAAAAAGTGCTTGCATTTCTGGTGAAAGCAATGTACCAGAAATCAAAAACAATCAGATATTTAACATTACGTCACAAATCAAACAAACATTGCTTAAATGAAATAATATACAATCCTGGGAAAAAAAAACACTCCTTTGAGATTTACTACCACTGCAGTTGATAGACAATCTCGCGGGGTAACCTTAAAGCACTAATTTAAAACTAAAGAAATGATTCCTTAATAACTAGCTGGTTTAATTTATGCTATTTATCACAGGACACACAGCAACATATAGACATAAAATTAAAACAGTAACCTAATCCTGATAAGTAGAAAACTTAAAGCTCAGAAGAGGAAGCAAGATATTTCTAAATGTAGTTCAAAACCAATCATTGGAGTTGTGCACAGTTAAGGAATTGTTTAGGGTTTCAAAACAAAAAACATAAAAATAAATATTCCAGTAGCCAATCACAAGTCACAACACACAGACAGAAAAGGAAAGGAAAACCACACTCATACACATACATAGTTATTGTCCCATATACAGAGGTGTCCCTGTGTATCGAGGACAAAATCTTAATCCTAAATTTGGTAAAATAAAACATTTAAATTAGAGCTAATCCAATAGGTCATAAAAGTATACAACGGCAAGCTTAATAGTAACACATACAATAAATGGAAATATACTCACGATTCATGCAATGTAATCTCCAGCGCAGAAAATCAATTGAGAAGGAGGACAGTTGGCGGGATCACTATGCCCTTCCGAACTCTCGGTGGCATAGGGAGGTCAACCGCAAAATAGAAAGGTTTGTTTCAGAAAGTCCTCACTAGAGAACTGAATAGATGTCAGATCACCAGTATCTGGTGTTGGGTGCGGAGAGGAAGATATGATATAATGGGTAGTGAACAACATCACCCAATATGTATAATAACGGGACCTAGTGAGCAAGTGGTCTACAAATAAGCTCCAGACCTATAATCTGCTATAGAAAAAAATGAACTAGATTAATAATAATATATATATTGACCAGACCTAGAACCTGGTACAAGGTTAGTGGTTCAAAAGGCAGCTTCAGGGATAACAAGGAGACCTAGAAATGATAATGTGCTAACAGTTTACAAAAACATGCGATGATTATCCTGATAGTAGAACATACAGAGACATAACACAATCATACTCACGCATCTATTAATGTATTCCAACATAGGGACCCAAAATAAAAATTACTAATTGGCGGAAAGCTCAACGCTTTGACCGCAAGTGACATTAGGAGAAAGCAAGACAAAAACTGCAAACAGAAATATGCCTAGAGAGACAGTACAAACGTAAATAAACAATAAACACGTAGTGTCAGCTATTATATATTTACTGTATACTACTCTATCCCAAATTAATAAATACTACTCCCCAGAGTGTGCTTCTAAAGACAGCTACAACTTGCCTGCCAACAACTTTTCCCGGTTATCGGCCATGGGCTCCAACCCAAGATAGAGTCCTCAAAAAGGGACATTGCACACACCCCCGAAAAGAACCCATAAAACCCGCGAATAAGGTCTCCTGAGTCGAGGAGCAGCGGTCCAATGGGTCCCGCTGATTAGCTACAACATAATCACCCCAATGGACCTGCAGTGATCTACAAACCATCTGCAGGGTCAACAAACCCTTAGCGCTACAACGCTGTAAAAAGAAAATTTTATAGGTTAGGCTCTCCCGCGTATACAACTAACCATTTCTAAAATTTTGAATGCCCAAGTCAACCTGTACACAATCTCAACCAATGTCTTAGGCGTCCCTTTATTGTCACGGCGATCATCTATACAGGTAACCCCTATGTGGGCAATAATGCCGAATCCGCAGGCCACTCCGAAAATGGAATGGAAGTCTGCTCCTACTAATTGAGATACCGTCATCCATTGAAGGATCACCTCCAATGGGTGTAAGCCCCAGGCATCGATATCAAACCCAATGGTTGTAGCGTGACACTAGTAGAAAATAATAAAAAAGGAGGGAAAAGAAAGAATAAAAGTATGACATATCCCTAGGAAGAACCCCTGAAACCTACTTCAGAGGTAGCAAGAAAGGATAATAATAAAAAAAAGAAATAAAACACATGTAAGCTCTTCGGGGAAGGTACTACCATAAAAAAGTCATTAGTTGGAACACATAAGCCAGAAACAGAAATGTGAAAAATTTCACGTTCATCGATCGCTAGACAATATGTCTTCCACTCAACAAACCACGAGAAGGAAACTCAAGAGCATTAAAGAGGACACAAAAAATTGAGCAAGGACGGGGCAAATAATAAAAATAAAATCATTCATACAGTTATACCTGTGGTACTATAGGAAAGTATTTTATATGTAAAGATAAAGTGGAGAAATAAAGAAATAAAAAAGTTGTGTAGCTATGACCATAAAATTAAAACACAAAACTTGAGCATCGCAGTTCAAGCATAAAAGTCTGAAAAAATATCTGACATGCAGAAAATAGGGAAGTGGGTGGGACTTAGAGATTGATGGACAGGCATTGCGGACCATTAATCAAGCAGCTTTATATTCCCCCTAGTACCGGGGAGTAAAGGAACGAACAATAAACAAACAAAATAAACATATAGAGTATATATTAAAAAAAAGAAAGGAAACAGACTGTGGGGATAACCATATATGTTACTGAAACACCGATTTCAACAAAAGGCAAGAAAGGCATTGTAACATGTGTAGTCCAGAGCTATACCCCTAGAATAAATGAAATAAAGGAAAATACATATTAAATGCTTTTGGGGCGGGTACCAGATAGATTGGAAGTAGCATCTAAACAGGAAAATATAAGAGAAGCATATAATTCAATAAATTGTGAAACAGGACACCAGAATCGTGGTGCAAATATCACAAGTTAATACCCATAAATATGACAAATTAATACCCATAAACTCAGAAAAGGAACATAGTAAATAAAATAAACCCGAATGCGATGGCAGGAAGCTTCTGTGCCTAAACAGGTGAAAGGGGGAAAAAAAACAAATTAAAGCATGTGATTCTTACACCAAGAACTTCCAACGATACGGCATAAAACATACATACTAATCAGTGACTGAAATGACTTGTCTAAATGATAACAAACAGAACAGCTGCAGCATTAGAAGGAAAGAGAAGGTGTGTCCTTATGCGTCCTGTCTACCATCTGTAGCCCTGTCCTTATCCTTTCTCCAGTTTCAGCATCTGCCCTCAAAGTGTTCCAATCCAGCCCTTAAATTCAGCAATTTCCCCTCCATCCAAATCCAGCATGTCTCCCCTCCATCCATGTGCATGAACTTCCTCTGTCTTTCCTCCCCTCCATCCATGTCCGGCATTTCTCCTCTCTCCCTTCTACTCCATCCGTGTGCATCTCCTTCTTCCCTCCCCTCCATCCATCCATGTCTTTCTCTTCTACCCTTCCATCCAGTGTCATCCCTCTTTCTCTCTCCATCCTTCTACCCATTACCCTCTCCCAATCCTTCCGTCTATTGTCTCCCTCTCCTTCCATCCATTGTCTCCCTCTATCTCCCTTCCTTCTAAACAGTTCTCTCTCTCGACCCTTTTCCATTCAGCATGTCCTCTCTATCCCCATCCTTCCAGTGTCTTTCCTCTTTCCCTCCCTACCCTTACGTCCAGTGTCTTCCCTCTTTCTGCCCCCTCCTTCCAGCATTTTCCCTCTTTCTCCCTCCTTTCATTCAGCATTTCTCCGTCTGACAGCTAGGGTCTGCCCCAGTTTCTCCCCAGCAGCTTCTCTCTCTCTCTCCCCATCTTTCCACTAATCTCTCTCTCTCTCCTCTTCCATCCAGCATCTTCTCTCTGGCTCTCCCGTGCTCTCTTCCATGTCCCCTCTTTCGCTCCCCATCTCTCTCTGGCTCTCCCCTGCTCTCTTCCATGTCCCCTCTTTCGCGCCCCATCTCTCTCTGGCTGTCCCCTGCTCTCTTCCATGTCCCCTCTTTCTCTCCCTATCTCTCTCTGGCTGTCCCCTTCTCTCTTCCATGTCCCCTCTTTCTCTCCCCATCTCTCTCTGGCTCTCCCCTGCTCTCTTCCATGTCCCCTCTTTCTCTCCTCATCTCTCTCTGGCTCTCCCCTGCTCTCTTCCATGTCCCCTCTTTCTCTCCCCATCTCTCTCTGCCTGTCCCCTGCTCTCTTCCATGTCCCCTCTTTCTCTCCCCATCTCTCTCTGACTCTCCCCTGCTCTTTTGCATGTCCCTGGCTCTCCCCTGCACTTTTCCACTTTCTCTCTCTCTCCTCCAGCGTCCTCATGCATCCCACCTTTCTCTTCCCTCCCCTTCTTGCTCCCATCACTCTCACTCCTTTCTCCACCCCCCTTTTCCTATTCCCTGCCATTGCTTTCCTTCCTCCCTCTTCCCCTTAGATGTGGCACCTCACATCCTCCTCTCTCCACCCCCTTTCCCTTTGGTCTAGCAGCTGGCTGGCATGATGCATCGCTCACCCCCCCCCCCCCCCCGGACTAGTTCGGTATCGCTTTCCCCCTCCGCTCCTGTCATGTCTTTGAACGTCGAGGATTCCTTCCGGTAGCAGCAGAATTGGCAATAATGTAAGCGCTGCTTTCAGCCTGCCCCAGAAGCCTTCTCTGGACAGCGTCCTTCCTACGCGGGAAACTGTACAGAGAGTGCTTCCGGGGCAGGCTGAAAGCAGCGCTTACATCATTGCCAATTTTGATGCTACCGGAAGGAATCCTTGACATTCAAAGATGACGTGACAGGACAGGAGCGGAGGGGGAGAGCGATACTGCAGTAGTCGGGGGGGGGGGGGGGGGGCGGTAATGATCGCGCGGTCCACGGGAGGGAGGGAGGGAGGGAGATGTTCAAGGCAGCGGGAACTGCACCCGGGGTGGTCCAGTCTGCCCTGCCCTTGCTGCACTTCTGGCTGGGGAGGCTTAGCCTCCCCAAGCCTCTTATACCGGGCGCCTATGATGACTGGGTTGATGAGTCCTTTGATTAGCACCGACGAAGGAGCGTCGATGCTCTTGGACCTGGAAACAACTTCATCACTCAAAAATCATTTAACCACCATGCCCAAAGGAGTGGAGGAGTGAGTCAGGAGTGTATGCTGAAACGGAAGTTGTTTACAGCTGAACCCGTGTCGGCGGTGCTACTCCTAAACCCTTAAGAGTTATCAGCTTGGAGTTTTTGGCTCCCGTGGAGGTTGCATTGAATGTCATCTGGAGGGTGCTCCAGGACCTTGCAGTGGTAGAGAATGACTTTGCTTCAGATATAGTCTTGTTAATGAGCCACATGGATAATCTAATCGAATCCTTTGAGAATATACAGCAAATGAAGTTCTACTGAAGTAGGAAACGGTTAAGATTTGAAAATGATAAAAGACCAGAAAAATTTGAACAAAATGAATATTGTTACAGATGATTAATATCGAGATTGTTGTTTTCCCAGAGTTCCGGGTATGACTCCTAATGTTTTTTTTTCTTCTGAAATGATTCCTCTTAATATATTAATTCAAAAGGAGTGAAGCCTGTGAAACTGGGATTACTTTAATCAGCGGGAATTGGATTGGAGATTCAAGGGTCTGTATTGTTAAACAATTTCCGGTTTTAAAAGGGAAAAAAAATGAAATCAGGTGTATTACTTTCACTAATATTGGACAATAAGTATGTTTCCAATGAAATTGATGGACTATGCACCGTTATGGTCTTGAAGAAACCAACCAGATGATCAATGTGGAATAATGATTTAGATAAATAACTGGGGATAATCGGGTTAATGCCACGTTTTCTTTGTTTGCTGTTTAAATTGATCTCCTTGTCTTGTTTCACTCTCCCTATTTATTTTGTGGTCTAAAAAAGAGAAAGATTGTATAAAATCCATTTATCTTGTTGAGATTGTTTTCTTCTAATATTGTTTTAATGTACAATCATCTCTGTTTTACTGTTTTGCAAGTGATCCTTGTAAAATGAAAAAATTATAAATAAATGATTAAAAAAAAAAAAAAAAAAAATATGTTAAATAGCACCAGTCCCAGTACAGATCCCTGTAGCACTCCACTATTCACCCTCCTCCATTTAGAAAAATGGCCATTTAACCCTACCCTCTGTTTTCTGTCCAATAACCAATTCCTAATCCACAGAAGGATATTGTTTCCTATCCCATGACTTTTAAATTTTTCTCAGGAGTCTCTCATGAGGAACTTTATCAAAAGCTTTCTGAAAATCTGTTACGTCTGTGGCCGTGACCACCCTGAGACTTACCCTGTTTCTGGGAGTCAGTGGCTGTGCTGGCTTCTGCTTGTCTCTGTGTCTGTCTCTGTCTTAGTTTCTCTCTGGTTCTGTGTGCTGATTGCCTTACTGAACCTCACCTGTGTGGGCTATGCCTTTTCCAAGATGGCTGCCGCCGACTCCTCTATGCCAGTATCCAAGATGGCTCCCGCTGGGCTGACTGCTCTGTGTGTCAAGCCTCTGTTTGGATGTGAAACAGGTGGGAAATCAGGAGACGAAAGGCAAATTTTTGGTTCCAAACAAGGCAACTTTATTGCTAGCAAGTGAACAGCACCGAGTAGCCTCGGGACACTGTGTGTCATAAATCATCTGACGCTTACATTTATACTTCCCTACTGGGCCTGCGCATTTGGCCCCTTACACGTCATACCTGTCATGCGCAGTAAACATTTGTAGTTCTTACAGTACAAAATTGTAGTCCCAGTACGTACACACGTCATAACACTGAAATGATACTGGCAAGAAAAACGAAACTTAGCAGCTTATTCTGTACACACACAATGCTCCTTTCTAGCACAGGAGATAAGGTGCGGCTCAGGAATGCAGGGGGGTGTCAGCACCCTCCAAGGCCGCCTATTCAGATGGCGTTGCTACGTGCAAGCTGGTCTTGTATAGGCCTTGCAAACTACTGTTACAAGCTATATATCTAATAGCCCTGCATTCTGTCTGTACATTAGTAACAGCAAACTTGTCTTGTTAGTAAACAGTAAAACTGGATAAGGCACAAATGTCCAGTGCAGTAATAAGGTGTGGCCAAACAGCCAAAAGCAGAGGTAGAGTGCATAAGTAAAAGTCCATCAGTAGGCACAAAACATGAGGTTGTCCTGTTGCTCAGTAGTATTCAGGTAGTACCGGCGTTCCACTCCTTCATTCCCCCCTTTTGATACTTGAACATCCATTCTGGTGGAGAGTATCACCTCCATGAACCCTGAAAAGGAAAGAAAGGACAAGGATAGTTAGCGAGGGAGGCAACAAGCGAGCCCTAAGCCCTTGCGCAGCCGTTGGTTGCTTCGCCGGGGTTGAGACGGAGGGCCCCTAGTGGAATCCCCCCCCCTTTGTAGCCGGTCTTTTGCTGGCACAAGGGTGATGGCCCATTGAGTGACTCAGGGGGTTCAAAGTGCACATCAGCCACAAGGTGCTTCATCGTCAGCTTCATCAGACTGGGGAATGGGGGAGTACATCTGGAGAGCCATAAGTTGAGCAGCAGCACGGCGGTCAGCGATGCTTTCCATGGTGGAGCGGAGACACCTGAAAACTAAGGGGAGAGACAAAGGTATTATTAGGCAAGACAGCAAGAACAGGCCACCCATGACGAGGAGGCCTTGCAGGCTCCCGGAGGTTGGGAGCCAGCTGGTGAGGGAGGAAGTCCAATCCCACGCACTGTTCCAGGTCTGGACGGGGACGTGGGCTAGTTTGACCATCCGGTCAGTTATCTCCCTGATGACATGGCTCTGGTCATCAATCTGTAAGCAGCAATTACTGAGGTTAAACTTGCCACACACCCCGCCCTCCTGGGCTAAGAGGTAGTCAAGAGCCAAGCGATTTTGATAGACGGCGGTAATGAGCTTAGTGTTCTGTCGAGCTAGGATATTGAGGGCCAGGGCAGAATCGTTAGTGAGGATTTCGAGTACGGCCTGTAGGCGAATAATGCGATTTAGCATGTAGATAGGGGTGCGGTACCCCCATGTACCATCTTCAGCCCACGTGGCCGGTCCATAGTAATGAATGATGCGTTCAGGCGGCCACTCATTGTCTTTCCAGTCTCCAATTTGGACCTTGGGCTTGACGGGTGGGAAAGACCGTCGTCGTCGGGTAGGATTATCAGGCCCCTTTTCCACGTAAAGGGGGATACCCAAAGTTTCGCCAACTTGTATGGGCAGAAGGAAAAAACTAGGTCGGACCGTGCCCAAGAGGCGGGTACCGTACCAGCGGGTCGGGAGCTGTTCATAGGCCCTGCGTCCGCAGATATAGTAGTAGCCCGCCGGGGCTACCCACTTGAGGGAAGCGTTCCCTCCGTAGGTCCATGTCATGTTCAAGGTGGGTTCTGTCCAGATAGGCTCCGGGGCGGGCAGGTTGTCCGTTTGCCACCAGGTCGTCCGGCTGCCATTGTAGTGAAGAACCCCCGTACAAGCAGAGTCTCCCACTGGTACAGAGTAACGCTTCGATGGCGCTCGACTAGCGCAGAGGGTACCTATGATGTTTGTTCTCAGGGCCCATTCGTACGGCTTCGGCCGTTGGGGAAAGGTATGTTAGTGGTGTTGAGTGCATCCCATGTGTGTTGTCGGATCTCTCTCGCTTCCCAGGGCCATTGTTCACCCATGTCGGTGCCTCCACAGACGAAACAGTTGGCAATTCCGAGGGAGAGGGCGATGTTTTCAGCCAAATTGAGGAACATATTTCGGGCTTCTGGGGAAATGGGGAATTTAGTCTCGGTCTGCTCGGCACGAGCAATTTCATCAAATACGTCTTGGTAGCCGACAACAGTAGTCTGGTAGTGCGTAGGAGGCTTCGTTTCGAGACTCTGATATATGGTAATATATGTCAACGGATCCATTCCTCCGCCGTCAATGCCGAGGCCCCACGTTCCTCTCCAGGGCATGTCGTGTCCTCGGATGGGCCAGTCTAGGGACACATAGTTACCAGAACCTCGACGAAATTCACCCAGGCCGGCGCATCCGGTGTATCCTCCTCCCGTATAAGCACATACTCGGTCCCAGCCCGAGGCTCGAGTGTCGCCGGCGCATGGGAGCCACACCCACGGGGAGCAGCATCTCATGTCTGGACTGAAGGGGCAGACATACTTGTGGTCCTTAACGTATGCCTCTCGCCAACTCTGGCTACCACACTTGCGAGACCAAGGGTGCTTGTCCATGGCGGCACAGACGTCGAAGGTGAGGGTTGCTACAGTTTGGATGCCACCGACAAGGATACGAGTGGAATTAATGTAATACAGAATGCCATCTCCCTCGACTCCCGGAGGTCCGGCCACATACGCAGGGAGTCCTACGCTGAGGGTGACATTGTAGTATCTTGGTTTGGTAGGGCTGTGACAGATAGTGAGATTTCCTTGGAGGCATCTGTGGAACTGTTGGAGGCCATTCGGAGTGATGAGGGCACAAGTCGGGAGAAACTGGCAACCGCCTTCCGGGGGCTGCGTCTGGTGAATGAGGGTAGTGACTAGGTGATATCCTCCCTCTATACGGTGGCGCACGAGGCGCAAACATTCAGTACAGTTCTGGCTCAAGGGGTAATAGGTCGGGACTGAGCAGAGGAGGAGTAGTAGGCTCAGCATCATATATGCGGTGGAAGGTATCCGAGCCTTTGCAGCAAGAAGATGATAAGGCCCACGATTATGGCTGCGATAAAGAGAGAGCCAAAAACGCAGTGGGTCCAGAAACTGAGTTCCTGTTGCTGGGCAGGCATGAATCTGGTGGTTCACGTCTTCCTTAGAGTCAGCCGTAATGGAGCGTCAGGATGTTGGTGCGCAGTCCAACGCTTCAGGGAGCTGCTAGTGGGAGCAGCAGGCTTCAATCGGGTCCAATGTATCCACACTGGGCTTCCTGCAATTTTAACAGCGGTGGAGGTCGTTAGGAGAACAAGGGAGGGCCCCTTCCATTTTGGCTTTAGGCAGTCAGATTCATCCCACTCTTTTACCCATACCTCGTCTCCCACCCTGAACCTGTGCGTCGGATTGGTGAGGACCAAGGGAGCTACTCTTTCAGTGTACTGCTGGATGTCTTGCACTACCTGGTGTAAGGCTCTCATCTGTTTTACTAAGGAACTCTCACCCTGTATCTGCAAGGAGTCGGGAAAAGAGGGCAGTGGTGGTGGCCTAGCGTACATCATCTCGTAAGGAGTAAGGCCTGTAGCCTTGGGGGTACACCTAAGATGCAGCAAGGCCAGGGGGAGCAGGTCGGGCCACTTGGCTTTTGCTTCTTGGCATAGCTTGGCAAGCTGGTTCTTCAGGGATCGGTTAGCCCTCTCTACTACTCCACTGCTTTGGGGTCTCCAGGCACAATGCAACTTCCAATCGAGGCCCAGTCTGGTACTGAGCTGTTGTGTTACTTCACTGGCGAAGGCGGGGCCGTTGTCAGAATTTATTTGCTTGGGGAGGCCGTATCTGGGTAGGATTTGATGAAGCAGTAGGGAGGTAACTTCTTTAGCCATTTCCGTTCTAGTGGGCTGGGCTTCAATCCATCCGGTGTAGGTACACACGGCGACGATGATAGCTTTGTAACCGCGCGCCGGGGGCATGTGTGTGAAGTCAATCTGGCACACGTGGAAAGGGCTGGTGCCTCGGAGAACATGTCCTGGCATAGGGCCGGGCCCCGTTCGAGGGTTGTTCCGGGCACAAGTCGCGCATCGGCTGGAAGCGTTTTTGGTCCACAGGGATAGTTTGTTGATGTAGTAGGTCTTCTCAAGTAAGCGCCCCAGGGCGTCCCTTCCCAGGTGGGTGCGGTCGTGAGCCTCCTTGGCCACCGTCCAGGCCAAGGCTTCGGGTATCCATATACGCCCATCCTGTAGTATCCACCAGCCATTGCGTGACTGTAGACCCTCTTGTTGGGCCCATTCCGTTTCTTGGGGGGTGTAAATAGGGGTCTCCGTAGGGAGCTGGACGACGAGTACGGGGTCAGGAGGGTGAGAGGAGTAGGGGAGCTGACTTGCCCTTTTTGCAGCGTCGTCCGCCCGCTGATTTCCCCGGGCGATAGGGTCCGTTCTTCCAGTGTGGGCCCTGCAGTGCATCACAGCCACCTTCTTCGGCTTCCATACCGACTCGAGTAATTGGCAGATTTCAGCGGCATTTGCAAGTCCTTTCCCTTCAGCTGTCAGAAATCCCCTCTCTTTGTACAAGGCTCCGTGCACCTGGAGGGTGAGGAAAGCGTATTTGGAGTCGGTGTAAATGTTGACAACTTTCCCTTCAGCCCACAGGAGGGCTCTGGTGAGGGCGATTAGCTCCGCTTTCTGGGCTGATGTTCCGGGTGTCAGAGCCATAGCCTCGATCACATGGTCCTCAGATACCACCGCATAGCCAGCTCTTCGAATTCCCTCTATCACCTGGCTGCTTCCATCGGTAAAAAGGGTGATGCCCCCTTGCCAGGGTTGATCCTTCAGGTCAGGTCTGCTCGAGTGCACAGTGGCCATTACCTCTTCACAGTCGTGGAGTGGTGGTTCAGGGGCCGGAAGGAGGGTGGCAGGATTGAGGTTGGTCGTGTCCAGGATCCGCACCTCCGGATTTTCGCACAGGAGGGCTTGGTATTTGACCAATCGGGAGTTGGTCATCCATCTGGGTCCGTGGCTCTCGAGTAGGCCGCGGATGGTGTGGGGTGTGGTCACAAAAAGTGTTTGGCCGAATGTGAGTTTATTGGCCTCGTGTATCAGGAGACAGGCCGCTGCAATGCTTCGGAGACAGCCCGGCCATCCTCGTGCCACGTTGTCCATGCTCTTGGAGAGGTATGCTACAGGGCGTTGCCAGGTGCCGACCAGTTGGGTGAGGACTCCAAGTGCCAATCCCTTCTTTTCGTCGATGAACAAGTGGAACGGCTTAGTCACATCTGGCAGTCCGAGCGCTGGTGGGGCCGCAAGGGCATCCTTAAGGTCCTGAAGGGCTTTCAGTTCGTGTTTCTCCCACTGGAGATTTTGGCCCTCGAGTTCAGGTCCTTTCAGTTTGGCGTACAAACTGTGGGTCAGGATGGCAAAATTGATAATCCAAATGCGGCAATATCCAGCGGCTCCGAGGAGTGCCCGTAGTTCCTTCTTATTTGCAGGAGTGGGTTGGTTGCGGATGGCTTGGGTTCGGGGGATACCGAGCCGTCGGGTTCCTTCTCGGAGGCGAAACCCCAGATACTCGACTTCGATCTCGCATATCTGCGCCTTCTTGCGACTGGCCCGGTACCCCTGGGCTTCCAGGGTTTTCAAGAGGTAAAGGGTGGCTTCTGCACAGTCCGTGTACGTCTCACGGGCCACCAACAGGTCATCCACGTATTGGACGACCGGCCCGTACTCGTCTTGGTACGTTTTCAGGTCCTGGGCAAGCTGGTCACCAAAGAGGGTGGGGGAGTTCTTGAACCCCTGGGGAAGCCGGGTCCATGTATATTGCTGCTTGGTTCCCGTCTGTAAGTCTTCCCACGTGAAGGCAAACAACTTTTGGCTGTCAACAGCAAGAGGGATGGAGAAGAAGGCGTCCTTCAAATCAATGACACTGTACCACTTGGTCTGAGATGGCACTTGGGCCAGGATGGAGTATGGGTTCGGTACGAGGGCAACGATGTCGGCTACCTGGTTGTTGACTTTCCTCAGGTCCTGGACGGGTCTGTACTCGGATGTTCCTGGCTTCTTAACGGGCAACAATGGGGTGTTCCATGCGGATCTGATTGGCTTAAGGACTCCCTGTTGAAGGAGTTTCTGTAGATGTATGTGCATACTATGCCGGGCTGCATAGGGGATGTGGTATTGTCCTTGGTTAACAACTTGAGCATTCGGTTTGAGCTCAATCCAGATGGGGATAGCGTTTACGGCCAGTCCGCCGGGGTTCAATTCTGCCCATACATCAGGCACTTCATCCATTATGGCCCGCCTCTGCTGGGCGAAAGGGGTGTTCTGGTCGTAACGGCAGTCGCCGGGTCCCGCAGTTGGGGGAACATGTAGTCTCCATTCTTCTCTTACTGGACAGATAAGTGTTACTGGCCGATCTTCAAAGCGAGCTTCCACTTCACCCGTAGTCTTGAACTTCAAGGTGGCCTGGAGCTTACAGAGTAGGTCTCGACCAATCAAGGGGACCGGGCATCCAGGGATGTGTATGAACTGATGGGACACCATCGTCCCTCCGATCTGGACTTGGCGCTCTTTGAGGAGGGGGGCCGCAAGGGATTTCCCGGAGGCTCCCACAATTGGTATAGTTTCTTTCGTGGCTGGGGCTATGGCAGTGGTGATAACAGATCGCTGGGCCCCTGTGTCTAGTAAGGCCTTCATAGATTCTGTCCCCACTCGAATTTCCACCAGAGGGTCAGTGGGGACTCTGCCCTCCCGGTTTCTTCATGCTGAGCCGTCTCGGGTAGCGTCCACAGCCATCTGCCATTCCCTCCGGTCATCCCGTCCTCTCTCTCTTCGGCCCCTCCCACGGCCTCGCCTAGGGGCCCCCGTACGGTCGCCGGTCTCCTCCTCTCTCTGCCGGTCCCATGATTCCTCTTCTCTCGGGTTGTCCCGTATCTCCTCTGGACAATCAGCCCACCAGTGTCCTTCTTGTCGGCAATTTGCACACTGGTTACGCCCTATGGGGGACCGCGTTCCTCTTGTTCTCCTGCCCCTCCCCTTTGGTCTAGACCTCATTCGTTCTTCCAGCACCGTAGCCAACACATCTGCCTTCTCCCGCATCCGTCTGGTCGATTCCTTCCGGGCCTCCACCTTCTCCTCCTGGTCGCGATATCCGAATACGCGATCAGCTATAGCTTTCAGTTGGCTTAGGCTCATCCCTTCGAACCCCTCCGTTCTCTGTAGCTTTCTTCGTATATCCGGTGCTGACTGGCTAACAAAACTCATAACCACGGTTGGGAGGTTCTTAGGGTCTTCGGGATTTATCGGGCTGTGCCTTCTGAAAGCTTCCATAAGTCGTTCAAGGAAGTCCCCTGGACTCTCGTCCTTTTGTTGGACTACATTGTGGATTTTCCCCATGTTGGTAACCTTCTGCTTCCCCTTCTTTAAGGCGGCCAGGTACGCCTGTTGGTATCGGCGGATAAAGGTTTGGCCTTCGGCGGTTCGGTAGTCCCACGTGGGGGCAGCGATGGGCGCCTCCGTTTCTAGTAGGTTCTGTAAATTGGCATGGGCCGGATTCGCATCCCGGACGGCTTGCTCCATATTTTGTTGTAAAAGGCGGCGTTCTTCAGAGGTCAGGATGTGGGCGCTCAACTGCCTAAGGTCGGCCCAAGTTGGATTGTAGCTGTATATAATGCCTTCCACCAGCTCTATCAGCTGCTCGGGTTTCTGGTCGTAGGACGGCCCATGGAATTTCCAGTTATACAAATCGGCACTTGAGAAGGGAACGTGACTATAGACTGTTGATTCGATGGGCTGGCCCCCCCCCTCTGCCGGGTTAGGGGTATAGGTGGTGGACTGTCGGACTGGGAATAAGTGAGAGGTTCCCCCTTTCCGGCTGGACGGAAGGGCCTGTTGCGGACTCGATTGGGGAACCGAGTAATGTTCTTCACAACCCGTGTACTCTTCCGTGTGGTTGCGAGGCCAGGTGACTCAGGTGAGGCTGGGTGGGACGTCTCCCCGGCATCCGACTCTGACCCGGAAGTCTCGGCGTCAGCGGGGCCTTCTGCTAGGCCCGTAAGGTCAGGGTACATAGGAGCATAGGGCGGCGGCGCGATGTCGTCTTCGTATGCTTCCGCCGTAGCAAGTATCGGGGCTTTTGGAGTCTTCTTCTCGGCCAAACCCTGAACTTTCCCTGCGGTCTTCTTTGGGGGTTTTTTTCTAGAAAGTGTGTTGGTAGTACTGGGCGTAGTTCCTGCCTTAACTCTGGTAGCAGGGGGCGTGGTCTCAGTGGCTTCAGTGCTAGGGGCGGTAGGCCGTATGGGGGCGGTCCCTGCGGCCTTCGGGACGGCAGCGGTTGCCGAGCTTTGAAGAGCGAAGGCATGGGTCGGCAGGGTTCTAAGCTTGGTTTTCCGGCCTTTTCTCTGCTTTACCAACATAAGGGCGGCCTTTTCTACCTTCCGTTGGGCCCAAGCTGGCGGATCCCGGACTACATCCAACCACGCTTCTATGTATGGAATGTCCTCAGGACAGCCTGGGTTTCCCTCAATTATAACAATATTCATGACCGCCGCCACTTTTTCATACTCGAATGACCCTTCCGGGGGCCATCCAGCAATTCCTAGCCCTGGCCACATAAATTGACATCTCTGTATCATCCCGGCCCTGCTACATTTATCTAGGTCGAACACTTCGCTAAAGTGTTCCGTCATTAAATCTAGCGGTGAAGACCCACCCCGCCCATCCTAACCTGAGTGCCAAAGGACAGGTGACGGACAAAGGGGGAAAGGGGAGGTGGAGGAGTAAGGGGTCTCGTTCCACCAGACACAGAAGGGTCAACACTCGGCCTGACCAGGACGCGGTCGCCCGGCCTGGAACTGCAAGCCCACTCACACACTTTCATACGCCACAAGAAAACCCCCCCGTTCGTTCGCCGCTCGGTTTCGTCGCCGGAGCCTAGTGAGTTTCGGGACCTAGTCGGATACCAATAGTCCGTATTAGTCACTGGCTAAAAGAGGGTGATCACGCCTCTTCTTCGGTCCTTACTGGGCCGGTCACTACGTAGAGTATACTCGCCTGTCCGCCGGGGTCGCAGGCCGCGCCGTCGTGCGCTTCTCCCTGAAATGGAAAAAGGTGCCTTGTCGGAGCCACACAACCCCCTCTACAGTCAGGCGGAGTGGATCGGCCCTCCTCCGGGAGATGGACGCTGAAATCAGCGGTGGCCACTCACCACCTCCTCGGGTGGGAATCGATGACCCGATCCGACTGCAGTGGGGGAGGGGAAGAATATAATCCGATTCCCCTTTCTACTTCTGTCCCATCTGGGTCGCCAATGAAACAGGTGGGAAATCAGGAGACGAAAGGCAAATTTTTGGTTCCAAACAAGGCAACTTTATTGCTAGCAAGTGAACAGCACCGAGTAGCCTCGGGACACTGTGTGTCATAAATCATCTGACGCTTACATTTATACTTCCCTACTGGGCCTGCGCATTTGGCCCCTTACACGTCATACCTGTCATGCGCAGTAAACATTTGTAGTTCTTACAGTACAAAATTGTAGTCCCAGTACGTACACACGTCATAACACTGAAATGATACTGGCAAGAAAAACGAAACTTAGCAGCTTATTCTGTACACACACAATGCTCCTTTCTAGCACAGGAGATAAGGTGCGGCTCAGGAATGCAGGGGGGTGTCAGCACCCTCCAAGGCCGCCTATTCAGATGGCGTTGCTACGTGCAAGCTGGTCTTGTATAGGCCTTGCAAACTACTGTTACAAGCTATATATCTAATAGCCCTGCATTCTGTCTGTACATTAGTAAACAGCAAACTTGTCTTGTTAGTAAACAGTAAAACTGGATAAGGCACAAATGTCCAGTGCAGTAATAAGGTGTGGCCAAACAGCCAAAAGCAGAGGTAGAGTGCATAAGTAAAAGTCCATCAGTAGGCACAAAACATGAGGTTGTCCTGTTGCTCAGTAGTATTCAGGTAGTACCGGCGTTCCACTCCTTCAGATGCAAGGTGATTGCTGCAGCTCTGCCTCTGGTGTGGAAGGGCTTTATTAATCACTTAGAGACTACAGCCCTGACCTTTGCATTTCATCTAAGGGCCCTGGTGTATAGAGTGCTCTGTACACTGTTTCAGTGTTTGCTCTGTGTGAGTTTCTATGTTTGACTAGATAGCTTAGGCACCCTGTGGCTTGTTAGCCTGTGTATAGCTTTGCTAGTTCTCTGTGTTTGTTCCTAGTGTTAGACTAGCCAGCTTAGGCACCGTGTGGCTTGTTAGCCTGTGTATAGCTTTGCTAGTGCTCTGTGTTTGTTTAGACTAGCCAGCTTAGGCACCGTGTGGCTTGTTAGCCTGTGCATAGCTTTGCTAGTGCTCTGTGTTTGTTTCCAGTGCATGACTTGTTAGCTTGGGCACAGCTTTGTTGTTAGCTGGTGTATAGCTTTCAAGTCTCCTGAGTGTGCTCTGTGTATGTTTCTTGTGTATGACTGGTTTGCTTGGGTATAACGTTTCTATTAGTCTAGGTACAGTTTACTAGTCATTGTGTTTAAACCTGCCGACTGCCAGAACCCGGACAGTCCCTGCCTGTCGGCCTTGCCTGCGCCTAGGTGCCAGGGGGCACTCCTAGATCTTCATTCCTGCTGTTCCTGCTTGCAAGTTCCAGTTCCGGGTTTTCCTGTAAGTCCTACCGGCTGCCAGAACCTGAGGGCTCAACCCTCGGGGAAAGGTGGTCAAGCATAGGTGAAGCCTAGGTCCAGTGTGTTCCAGTCCAGTGGGTTTCACTCCTGTATGTTCCAGTCCTGTGGGGCCCTCCAGTGTGTTCCAGTCCAGTGGGCTCCACTCCAGTGCGCACCCGTCCGGTGCGTTCCAGTTCTGTGTATTCCGGTGTAGAACTCCAATCCGGGGTTCCGGTCCAGTTTTGTCTCATCTCTACCTTGGAGGTGATCTTGCCTGCCACTGCCGCTCCACGGTAGTGGCCCATAGGCTCACGAACCCAGTGCTCCCGGGGAAGAAGCCTGACAGTATGCCAAGGTCCTCGAGCACGCGACAAAATCTAGGTACACTACATCATCTGGATCACCTTTATCCATATGTTTATTTATGCCTTCAAAGAAATGAAACAAATTGGTGAGGCTTGACTTCCCTTGGCTAAACCCATCCTGACTCTGTCCCATTAAACCACATTTGTCTATGTGTTCTTTAATTTTATTCTTTGTAATAGTTTCCACTATTTTGCCAGGCACTGAAGTCAGGTTTACTGGTCTGTAATTTCCTGGATCAACCCTGGAACCCTTTCAAAAAATCAGTGTTACATTGGCCAGCTTCCAGTCTTCAGGTACTATGGATAATTTTTACGACAGGTTACAGATCACTAAAAAATAGAAAAGCTAAATAATATTTACCTTTTTTAAAAAAGATATTTAAAAGCAATTGACAGAGGGGGAAAAAAGAACATTGCTTTTCTTCTAGTGAAATATTCCCTGGCAACTATACAGTTTGACAGCATTCCAATCAAATCTTGGCTAGAACATGCAGCCCAAATGTTTGTTTTTTTACTTTTATTTAATCAAGGCTTATCACAATTCTTTGTCAGAAGAAGAAATACTGTTGGCCAGGCTATGGTTATATTGGTTCTACTGCATATGTATGAAATACATCTATCTACAACTTCCTCCTATGCCCTGTTTACTAAGCCATGCTATAGGCGCACTATTGTTTTTAGTGCGCCTATAGCAGACAGGCCAAAGTATCAGCCTGCCTGTCCCAGCGACATCTGAAACTAAACATGACCAAGACTGAGCTTCTTATCTTTCCCCCTTAACCAATCTCTCTTCCTCCCCCATTCTCTATTTCTGTGGATAACTCTCTCATCCTTCCTGTCTCATCAGCTCGTAACCTTGGGGTCATCTTTGACTCCTCCCTCTCCTTCTCTGCAAATATTCAGCAGACTGCTAAAACCTGTCATTTTTTTCTCTATAATACCACCATAATTCGCCTTTTCCTTTCTGAGCACACTACAAGAAACCTCATCCACACTCTTATCACCTCTTGCTTAGACTATTGCAACTTGTTTCTCACTAGGGTTACCATATGTCCGGATTTCCCCGGATGATGTCCTCTTTTTGAGGACATGTCCGGGGCGTCCGGCGGGTTTTGCCCGCCTGTTTGTCCGGATTTCTGGACAAACAGGCAGGCGGGCAGGCGAGCGGCGCTGTGGGTCTCCCCTCCCTTTACTTACTATCTGCCCTGGTGATCTAGTGACCTCTTTGGGGCAGGAAAGAGCCCCCTCTTTCCTGCCCGGAGCACTGCATGTCCTTACCCTGCATCGTTCTCAGTCTCGGCTTGGGATTCAAAATGACCACCGAGAGTTGAAGTGGCCTCGCGAGACTTCAACTCTCGGTGGCCATTTTGAATCCCGAGCCGAGACCGAGAAGGAGGCAGGGCAAGGCAGTGCTCCGAGCAGGAAAGAGGGGGCTCTTTCCTGCCCCGAAGAGGTCACTAGACCACCAGAGCAGTAGATGGGAAGGGAGGGGAATATGTGACAAGGGGGAGGGGAGGGGATGGGAGGGGAGGTGACGGGGAGAGGTGACGGGGGGCAGGGGAGGGGAATATGTGACCCGGGGGAGGGGAATATGTAACAGGGGGCGGGGTTAGAGTGAGAAAGGGTGGGGCGAGGATCTGAAAGGGACGTGGTGTGGGTGGGGCAGGGGGTGTGGTGTGGGCAGAGCAGGGACAGGACAGGGGGCGTGACGTGTCCTCTTTTTCAGAGGACAAAATATGGTAACCCTATTTCTCACAGGTCTCCCACTTAGCCATTTCTCTCCTCTTCAAAATCTGTTCAAAATTCTGCTGCACGACTAATATTCCGCCAGTGTCGTTATGCTCATATTAGCTCTCTCCTCAAGTCACTTCACTGGCTTCCTATCCGTTTCCACATACAGTTCAAACTCCTCTTATTCTCCTATAAGTGCATTCACTCTGCAGCTCCTCAGTACCTCTCCACTCTCATCTCGCCCTACATTCCTCCCCGGGAACTCCGTTCACTGAGTAAATCTCTCTTATCTGCACCCTTCTCCTTCACTGCTAACTCCAGACTCCGTTCCTTTTATCTTGCTGCACCATATGCCTGGAATAGACTTCCTGAGCCAGTACGTCAAGCTCCATCTCTGGCCGTCTTCAAATCTAAGCTAAAAGCCCACCTTTTTGATGCTGCTTTTAACTTCTAACCTTTATTCACTTGTTCAGAACCCTTATTTTATCATCCTCACTTTAATATTCCCTTATCTCTTGTTTGTCATGTTTGTCTATCCTAATTAGGTTGTAAGCTCTGTCGAGCAGGGACTGTCTCTTCATGTTCAAGTGTACAGTGCTGTCTACGTCTAGTAGCGCTTTAGAAATGATAAATAGAAGTAGTAGTAGTGCGCACAAAAAATTAGTGCGCTGATGCTAGAGACACCCATAGGAATATATGGGTGTCTCTAGAGTTAGCGAGAACTAAAAATGCTAGCACACCTTAGTAAATAGGGCCCTCAAACCTCTGAAAATGGAGTTCAGAACAGGAATGGTGATCACAGTGCTGCTAGTGCATTGATATCAAATGTAAGATGCACACCAGCATACATTATTTTGTGGCATGTCAAAAAACAGTTCAGAAAAAAAGACTTCAAGTCTGCCATGAATGTGTCCCCTCTAATATCCCTCAAGACTCCAACATAATAGTTCAACAGACAGTTTCCACTGAAATTTTTACAATTATATTTACTAAGACTATGATAACCCAAAGGTATAACCCAAAGGTAATTAAGTCTAACTTTCATGAAAAGCTATTTTTCCTTTCTACTTGCTAATATTTGTTTAAACATCTGGGTTGTAAGCAGGATTGGCATCCTAGTGTGGGCCTCTGCCTCTTGCTTGTGAAAATGGTAGTTTTGTAGCCATGGAAACAAAGTATGATATCATATGTATACTTAACGTTGAAGATTTACAGACTGCATGAAAACAGCCAGAACATCATTTGAAAATAATAATCAGAAAGTGTTTTACATTTTCACCAGGACACTATTCAATCGAATACTGAAAAGAAATTTGTTTTCACATTCTGTTTATTTTCAAAATATGTGTGTTACATGCTGACTGCTGCCAAGCTGTTGTTCTCTGAAAGCTATAATCAGGGTAAAACTATAAACACATTTTTTAAATATTAACTACAAAAAGGAATGTGATTGCCATGTTAGTCTATGTGAATGTGTGGAAATAAAGGTAAATAAATAAATGCAATACTAATGTAATATATTTACTGCTGGATTCTTTATATCATGCCTAGCATTCTGTGCTGAAATCCATATTCCATAACAATGCGCGTAACTTAATTGGCTTAACAAGCAAATCAGTGTATTTTACAGCACTTAACAAGCAATAATGAGCACTAATTGGTAATAATAATAATTTACACAGATAACTCGCTAAACATATTCTGTAATTATCTGTGCCTAAATTCTAAAGCATGCCATTCAAAAGGGGCATGGCTATAGGACGTTCCCAAATTTGCATGCATTGTTATAGGATATGGCCCAGTCCACGTAAATCTATGTGCAGGTATTTATGCTATGTTTTCACTGGTGTAAATGGAGGCACATAGTTTTAGACGCTGGAACATCAACTAAGCGTATTCTATATACCACACCGAAATCTTATAGAATATGCTTAGGTGAAAATAATTTCTGTGTGGATTTTCCAGGCATCGTGGAGCCGGTGAAACTTCAAGGGGGCGTGTCAGTAGGGAAGTGAAGGCAGGACGGGGGCTGGACAGGGGCATGCTCATGAGATGGCCGGCTTCGCCCGATAATGGAAAAAAAAAGCCAGGCTTGACAAGCATTTTGCCGGCTTTACTTGGTCCCTTTTTTCACGACCAAGCTTCACAAAGGAGCCCAAACTGACCAAATGACCACCGGAGGGAATCAGGGATCACCTTTCCTTACTCCCCAGTGGTCACCAACCCCTTCCTACCCCCCCCCCCCCAAATTTTGTTTTCCATCCTCTATGCCAGCCTGAAATGTCATACCCATCTCCCTGACAGCAGTATGCAAGTCCCTGGAGCAGTTTTAAGTGGGTGCTGTGCACTTCAGGCAGGTGGACCCAGGCCCATCCCCCCACCTGTTACACTTGTGGTGATAAATGGGAGCCCTCCAACCCCCCCCAAACCCACTGTACCCACATGTAGGTGACCCCCTTCACCCCTTAGGGCTATGGTAGTGTTGTAAATTTGTGGATAGTGGATTTTGGGGGGGATTTGGGGGGCTCAGCACAGAAGGTAAGGGAGCTATGTACCTGGGAGCTATTGTTTTTTTTTTTTTTTTTTAGAAGTGCCCCCTAGGGTGCCTGGTTGGTGTCCTGGCATGTGAGGGGGGCCAGTGCACTACAAATGCTGGCTCCTCCCATGACCAAATGCCTTGCATTTCACCGGGTTTGAGATGGCCGGGTCCGGTTTCCATTATAGCTGATCTCATTATGGCTGAAAAATGAAGCCGGCCATCTCCTCTACACCCGGCGATCGATTTAGCCGGCTCCAACCGTATTTCGAAAATACGGTTGGCTCCGCCCCCTTGGGGCGCCAACTCCGAATATGACCGGCCAGCTATTTGGCTGGCGCCATTCGATTATGCCTCTCTTTGCCACATGAACTCTATCTTACCACAACATTATTTTCCAAGATACATAACATGCGTAGACAATCTTGAAACAACAAAGAGAGCGGAAGGAAACCAAAATAGACCAGATAAAAACCACAGAGAGTAAGAGCACCAAAAATGTTTATTTGGACCCTACACGGTCCGTGTTTCGGCCAACCGGCCTTCTTCAGGGGTCTTCAAATTGACGTATATAGATGTGCCTGCAGAACTCTCATGGAGTGAAATGCATAGACGCTGGTGCTGTCCGAAATCGAAAGTTGCGTAAATGTGGGCCATGTTTCGGCTGCAAATGCCTTCCTCAGGAGTCTGTTAGCAGCGTAATAAAAAGATAGGAGAATATTGAATCACAATATAAAAAACACTCATCCTCCGGCTGTGAAAAACAGCTTGAATGTCTTCCTGCTGCAATGTGCAGTGCTGCTGGTAGTATTCTCCAATCTTCTACTTATGTTTACATACCCTGCTTACAAAGTCGTGCAGCACTGTCGGCAGTACCGCACTGCCAGCTGCTAACGGTTTTGTAAACAGAGGCCTTAGTAATGTAGGAGAAGGGAATATTTTATTTTTTGCAAAGCTGTTGTAAGCACTAATGGGTGCTTATCTCAGCTTAAAATGAAATATCACGGAGCATGCTGAGGCATCCTGTGATAATTTTTGCATATGTGCGTGCAAACCATGTGCTAAAATATTTTTCCCTATTTTTTTGTGGAGGGGCATGTCTGGGGGGTAGAGAGTGAGAACTTCTAAGCAAATCAGTTAACACATCAGCATTGACATGTGCTAACCAATTAGTGCAAGTTTAGCATGTGAGTCTCTACTATCTACAAAATAGATGATGGTAGGGCTCATGCGCTAATGGACATGTGCTAATTTATTTATTTATTTTAAGTATTTATAACCCGCACAATAAAATTCTCAGAGAAGCACAAGAAACTGGCTGATTGTTGTTTGCTTGGATATTTACTTGGTAGGGGCTGGGGGTAGGGGGTAGGAGTGGGGGTTGATCATGGGTTGGGGAGGTTAGGGTACTTTGTATAGGCAGCTGGTTACTGGTAATGTTTTTGTAACATTGTATACTGATGATTGTTGGGGTTCCAGTCTGTTGTATGTTGAGTTAATAGCTATTGTGACCCGTGACCCAGTCTTTTTTATACATTGCATGAGGGGTTATCACTTATCTGACAACAGGTTGGTTCTGTTTACGTCAGGTAATCGAGACTGTACCGTAGTGCACACTCTAGGTAAACAGGGCACACTATTTGCAAAGAGTGTGCACTATCGACTATATATATATATATATATATATATATATATATATATATATATATATATATATATATATATTTTTTTTTTTTTTTTTTTTTTTTTTACTGCTGATTTCAGTTGTTAACATGGGATATGTCATTTATATTTCCCATGTCATTGTAAATGACAGCCTATCCCTAACAGCTCTTGGGCCTTACCTTAGTTCTGAATTAACATTTGATAAACAGGATCATTAACAGTATTACTCATTAGTACAAAGGTCTCATAGAGATGCTGGCGAGTCATTTTAAATATAAACTGTAGAAATAAGTAATGACCAATCATTAGATTTAGTGTGATAATATATTGGGATGGAAGAACACATGTTTAAAAAGCAGCATATACAGGGAGGCTGATGAATTAAATAATATTATATTTTAGTGAGTATGTTTACAACTATAATATTACTCCTGCTTAATTTCTACTGTATACAAAATATTTTTTTGTTTTATCAAAAGGCCACAACATTTTAATAATACGTTTTAGACAAGTAGAAAGCAGTACAAGAATAGGGCCCATCTTTAATAGTTTATGGTTTATTGAAATTTGCTACACCACCTTTCCTAATACATATAACAAGGCAAATGACAAACTAAAAATTAGGCAGAAGAAACACCAGCAATTTGATAGGAAAAGGAAAGAGGCAAAAGAGAGTAGAATATTGTTACAGCAGAAGGATTCAAAAGCCCATATAGTCAGAGTCTAGTGGTCTATGCAACTTTCTGCCAACTCCCCAAAACCCTTAGAGAAAGGAAGCATTTCTGTGTGTAAATAACAGCTTTTACATGTGTAGATTGTCGTACATTTGTAAAAGCTATTTTAGAAAGGTGACTATTTACTCATGGAGAAGCTCACCATGTCTACATAGTAAGAAAGTGTAGTTAGGGTATGGAGAAGGAGTGATGGGGGGGGGGGGGGGGGGGAAGGACCATATCAACGTGTATCCCCTTTTTACAATGGAAATACAATTGGATATTAAAAATTATTCATGTCAACTCTGACACCTACCCCAAGGAACAAATAATTAATTGATAGAAGGGCAGATGTCAAGAGTGAGAGCAAAATACCTGTTCCATTCCCTTCCCCCACATCCATACCCCTTCTGATCCCCCCCAACATTGCAAATCCTTTTTTATCCATCTCAACATTGCACACCTTTCCATTCTCCCCACGTTCATACCCATACTCCATTCTGATCCCCTTTCATATTATAAACCCTTCTGATGCCCCCTAGCCCAACATCGCCTCAGACAAAGACCCGCTTACCCTCCTATCCTTCCTATATGAGGAATTCCTTCTTCTGACTCACTCAAAGACCCCCACCCCCAACCCTGCTAGAAAAGAGCACTTCCAGACCCTTATCAATAGCTTCAAGACACTACCACTAGGGGTCAGACTGCCATATAAGGTTCGTGGGCATCATTTTGAAACTGGGGCTTTGAGAGAGCAGGAGCAATTGAGACTCACTCTTGCTACCCCTAGATACCAGGTACCATTAGGGGCTTAAATCTTGAACAAGGGAGTTCAGAGATCACTTGGGACATCAGGTCTTAAATTGGGGTGTGTGTGTGTGGGGGGGGGGGGGGGGGTTCAGGGGATCACCAGCCACCTGACAGAATTGAAGGTCCCTTTAAGATACAGCCCGGGAGCATCCGGTCAGGCTTTGGGGCCTGAATTTGTGAGCAGTCTGTGTGTCAAGCTTCAGCTGCTTGGAAAAGACAGCTCACTGTTTGTGAACCTTATTCTCTGTGCTTCACTGCACTAGCCAGACAGGGAAAACATTTATATTAAGCCCCTGACGCAGCCCTTGAGCGCGCAAAACATGGCCATGTTGGTCGGTTGGAGAAAATTTGTATGCTGATTTGATGTATCTGAGCTGAATAAATTTTGTTTTACTTGAGTGGGTCTGCTTTCCTTTTCTGCTGCTTGTAATTATATTTAGAAAAGCATCACATAAAGTTACACTTTTGCTTTATGCATTACATTGGCTACCATTAGAGATTTGTATCCACTGTAAAGTAGGTTATTTGGTTGTTAAGGCTGTTCAGGAGAAAGGTCCCTATATTTAATGGAGTCCCTACAGCAATATAAGTCATTGCAAATTGTGATCAAAGTGATTCATGCAATTTGGAATTGCTTGCCACTGCAGAATTTGTCTTGTTTAGACAGGGGTATCTTGTTTTATTCATTTATATTTAAAAGTTCTTTTATCTGTCACTATCTCCAAATCTAGGTAGCAGCAAAGAAATAAACCTAATTAAAATATAAATATATATACATCAAATGTAGAAAAAATACATAATAAAACAAACAAGCCCCAGGACTTTCAAATAAATTGCTGGGGAAACTGAAAACAGTAAAGGATTTTATCAGTTTTAGAAAGCAGCTGAGTAAAGTGGTGTGATAGCCGTGGCAGCTGAAAATGTAGTTATTTGTACACCAATTTTCCTATTTCTCTTCAGGTTGGGGGTGGGAGGTGGGGAGGATTGGGGAAAGATTTTAATTATTGATTTATGTTAGTACATCACACTGCAAGTGTAAAGAAACAAGAAGGCAACTGGTCCACTAGATCCAATGTGGAAAGAAAGAAAGAAACAGACCTTATGTAGAAAAATAGTTCATTTATTAGTCTTCAAGTTCCCAGGATTCACAAACCAATGCCCAACATGGCCACATTTCACCAGAAGTAAAGGCTGCGTCAGGGGCAATGAAAACCAGCTGGTGTAAAATAATGACTTCACTAGAGCTGATTATGAATGTGTCTCTTTCTGAGTTTGTTTGAAACCATAAAAAGGGAGCTTTGAACAACCAATAAATGGACTATTTATCTACATAAGGTCTGCTTCTTTCTTCTGTACCTCACACTGTATAACCTTTTGCCTAAAAGTTGTGGGTTATAAAATTCTGTATTAAATTAAATATGTTTATGTTTATTTTAGAATTTGCTATACCACTCTCTCTTACAAACAGGTCAGAGCGGTGTACAAGCTAAAAATTGTTGAGGAAAAAGAACTCCAAAGTCTGTATAGGACAGAAAACAAGAAGGGGGAGTGGGAATAAAAACCAGGGTTTCCAAAGTCTGGACCACAATGATGGTGAAAACAAAGCAAAGTTTATTGAATGACTCGACACAATGTTGTGTCGAGTCATTCAATAAACTTTGCTTTGTTTTCACCATCATTGTGGTCCAGACTTTGGAAACCCTGGTTTTTATTCCCACTCCCCCTTCTTATCTTGAGACACTCCGTGGGACTTCTTGAGTTCTCCACTTGCGTGGATTCTCTTTAGGACAGAAAACATTCATATTAGAATAAGAAAAAATAACAGGAAACAGCAAAGTAAGTCAAATCAGGAGAGAGAAAAAAATACCTCACAAATCAGACAACTAGGTGCCAAATGCCTATTGAAAAAAATATGCTTTAAGGCCAGCCCTAAATTTGGTCAAGGAAACCTCTGAAAGTGATTTGAGAGGAATTTTGTTCCAAAATCTGGGCACCAAAAAGAAAATGTTGAATTGGCTGGTTTCAAAACTATTGGGGGGGGGGGGGGGGGGGCAGAACAAGCCAATGGTCACTGAAAGATCTCAGGGTTTGCCCGGGGGCATAAGGAATAACAACCGTGGACAAGTAGTAAGGAAGACCTGTATGTCACACCTTAAATGTCAGAACAAGAACCTTAAACCAAATCTAGAAAGTGGAAGGCAACCAGCGTTGCTTGATAAATAATGGAACTGTTCTATTGTATATACATATCTGGCACAAAAAATTGAGCTGCAGTATTATAAAGAGATTGTAATTTCTTAAGTATACAATGTTGCAATAGTCCAGTCTGAAATTACTGTAGCATGTATAAGGATATATAAAAAAAAGCGAATGCAAAGGAAAAAGAACATAATTGATGCAAGCAAAGAACCCCAACTGGAGATCTGCTGTTGAAGGGAGAGTTCAGAATCCATAATCATTCCAAGAAATTTGAAGTTGAAGCTGTACATGAAACAGAACAGGAGCTGATAATGGACAAGCAGATTGTCCAGTGATCAACATACAGTAGTTTTGTCTTGATATAGCATTAGTTTATGATCCAAGATCTACTTCTCCATAGCTTTCAAACCCCAGGAGTAGGTAGGATTGGGCCTGGGTAGGCATAGACCCACCCATTCTTGGAGCAGCACCTCACTCTCCTATCTCCCTCTCCTTCCTCTGGTGGCCTAACATCTGCCCCTCTCTCTGAACCCTCTTGTCCCTCTCTGATATGTGTCTGAGGCATTGCCGCTGGCAGTAGCAATTCATATTCATTGTCTTTTGTGGTCCCACAGACTTCTCTCTGCCACATACTATCATTGCTGACATCACTTCCTGTTTTCTTACTGGTGGGACATGGCAGACAGAAGCCTGTGGGACCACAGCAGGCATAGAATATGAATCACTGCTGCCACCAGCAATGCCTTGGAGGCACACCGGAGAGGGACAAGAGGCTTAAGAGGCAGGAGGAGTTGCTGGTCTGCAAGTGGGAGGGGGAGAAAGATGTGGTCATGTTAGAAGTGGGGCAGAGGAGATGGGAGGAAAAAGATAAGGAAAGATGTTGGATTGCCCTGTACTTTATATATCTGTGGGGGGAGGGGGAGTCAGAAGGGCCCATTGAAGTTAACTCTGGGTCCACTCAAGATAGCAGGTCTGGCTATAGTAACATAGTCCACAACAAAACGAGCAGAAGCTATCCAGAAGGACCAGACTGAAGCCACAAATGTTGGAAACCAGAATAATTTATTACGACCCAACACGGTCCGTGTTTCGGCCGAAAAGGCCTTCTTCAGGGGTCTAAAACAAAAATATAACATATATAATAAAAACATAATAAAAACATAAAGACACATATCATATATAATAGTGGCTTTAAAATAAAATTTTATATCAAAAGTATACGTTTAAAGTGCATATATGTAATCGCAACCCATTTATATAATGAGTGTGTGTAATCACAACCCATGTATATAATGAACCAAAGATGTATAAAATTTAAAATAACAAATAAAGTATACAGATAAAATATATTTAAATAAAATATACATGATGGATGCAGAAAGGCTCAGAGAAACAGTAGTCTTATAATGGCCATGCATATTATACATACAAAACGGTAAAATATGTGAAATTTAAGAATGCAATAAATTACTAAAAATTTATGTAGAGATACAAACAACAAGATTACAAACATAGTAACATAGAGGGGCATAATCGAACGTCGCCGGCCAAATAGATCGCCGGCAATCTATGTTGGTGGTGGCGCTACAGCTGGCCGGAACCGTATTATCGAAAAAGATGGCCGGCCATCTTTTTTGTCAATAATATGGTTTAGCCCGGCCAAATGCCGTGGACTTCGCCAGGTTTGAGATGGCCGGGTTTGTTTTTCAGCGATAATGGAAAGTTATGTCGGCCATCTCAAACCCCGGACAAATTCAAGGCATTTGGCCGAGGGAGGAGCCAGATTTTTAGTGCACTGGCCCCCCTGACATGCCAGGACACCAACCAGCCACCCTAGGGGTCACTGCGGTGAACTTCAGAAAAGCTCCCATGTGCATAGCTCCCTTACTTTGGGAGCTGAGCCCCCCAAACCCACTACCCACAAATGTACTGCACCCACTAAAATTGCTCCAGGGACCTGCATACAGCCTCTAGGACTTATTGCTGCTGTATAACTTTGGCACACCAGTTCATACCTGAAGACTAATCTCTCTGAAAAAGTCCTTTCTTGAAATAACCACGTTTACTCACAGTTAACTGCAGATCAGAGGTTGTGCCCCACTGGCAAAGAGTCCCCTGGTACTAAGATTAGCAGTAGGTCAGAGCTGGCACAATGGTGTACAATGCCCTCTTTCAGCACCATTCAAGGTAAGAACTACGTTCTCTAACGTGGGTAACACAGGAAAGGGAACTAAAACTGGCTTACAAAAATGGCCACTACCGCATGGACTACAAGAGGAAACAAAACAGGGCACACTCTGACCCAGTTAGCAGGGGGGAAAAGCACCATGGGAGTAGAGCCCAGTACCCTACACCCACCACAATGCATTGCTAATGTGACTCTGCAGGGCACCTAACAGAAAAGGTGTCACACTCACCCGAGAGCCACATCGCAACCAGGGAAAGGCTGTTGGAGGATACAACACATTCTGCTGTCATGGAGGTGGGTACGGCATTTGAGGCTGGCATACAGGCTGGCAAAAAAGGTTTTTAGTTTTATTGTTTTAGTGTGGGAGGGGGTTGGTAACCACTGGGGGAGTACGGGGAGGTCATCCCTGATTCCTTCCGGTGGTCATCTGGTCAGTTGGGGCACCTTTTTGAGGTTTGGTCGTGAAAATAAAAGGACCAAGTAAACCCGGCGAAATACTGCTTAACGCCGCTTTTTTTTTCCATTATTAGCGAAAGCCGGCCATCTGGTAGCCACGCCCATGCCCGCCCATGTCCTGCCTTCGCTAATCTACCGACACGCCCTCTTGAACTTTCGCCGGCAAAGCGACGCGAAAGCGGCGATGCTGTAAAAAATGCCGCTTTCGATTATACCGATTTCGCCGTTTTTAAGAAATCGCCGGCCATCTCCCGATTTGTGTCGGAAGATGGCCGGCGATCACTTTCAATTATAAGCTGGATAGTAACATAGTAGATGATGGCAGAAAAAGACCTGCACGGTCCACCCAGTCTGCCCAACAAGATAAACTCACGTGTGCCATTTTTTGCGTATAACTTACCTTGATTTGTACCTGTCTTTTTCAGGGCACAGACCATATAAGTCTGCCCAGCACTATCCCCGCCTCCCAACCACCAGCTCCGCCTTCCATCACCGGCTCTGGCACAGACCGTATAAGTCTGCTGTTATGATTGGGGTCTGAACCCCTCTCAAACTTACCTCTTTCCTGGGGGTCAGCTTCTTAGCTGGCTTCTGTTTCTTTTCGCTTTCCTTTCTGAGCTGGCTCTGTCTCTCTGTGCTGGCAGCTTCCAGCAGCATGGGGTTAATTGTCTCACTTCACTACAGCTGTGTGTGTGTTGCCTGAGTTGCTCTAACTCTCTTTGGGTGTACTGGCTTCAAGTGTTTCACGGTTTTGCATTGGTGTGGGTTGGGCCTCTCTGGGTCAGTGTGCTTTTGCCTAGGTCTAGGGAGTGTGACATCATCAGGGAGGGCCTTGATAAGGAAGTGGTGTTGTTTCCTTCAGGGCCTTTGCAACAGTGGTGTTTGCTGTAGGTAGGGTGGTGCAGTGTGCACTTCTGACGTTGTGTCTAGTTTCCCTGCTTGCTTTTGCTAAGGTCCAGGTTAGTGTTAGTGCAGTGTGCACTGGTGTTTGTGTGTTTGGTCCCTCTGCTTTTCCCTCTTGGTTTTGGAAGCATTGCTGTGTGTAGGGCTTTGGAAGCTCTGTTGTTGATAGAAGTACTTCAGGGTTTGGTGTTGTTAGGAACACTGCAGAGTTTGCTGTTAGAAGTACTTCTGGGATTGTGCTATTGGGAGCATTGCAGTCTTTGCTGTTGGTGTTTGGTGCTTTAGAAGCACTTTTGGCTTATGTGTTAGCTTCCCTTCTTTTTCCTTGTGGCTCCCCTGTCTTCCCTTTTAGTGCTAGGAGCTCTTCTGGTTGCTTGCCAGAGTAGTGCTTAGGAAGCACCTTGTTAGTTGTATCTAGCTTGCTAGAGCAGTGCTTAGGGAGCTGGTTAGTTCTGTGTTTAGCTTATTAGTGTAAAGCTCTGCTTGTAGCTTGGTGCTTAGTAGCACCTGTGTTAGCTTTGTGTTTAGTTCCCTGCTCTGTTAGTTTAGGGCTTAGGAAGTCCCTTTCTTGAGCAGGTATTAGGAGCTCCTGTTTAGTATAGGGCTTAGGAAGTCCTTTTTGTCAGTTTACTATTAGGAACACTCCTGCTAGTTTAGGGCTTGGGAGCACGTAGATCAGTTTAGGGTTAGGAGCACTTCTGTTTCCAGTCCTGGTCCCTATGTCATCCGGTATCCAGTAAGTCCTGTCGGCTACTCGAACCCAGGAGCTCAACTCTTGGGGGGCTTAGTAGCTAAGTACAGGTGAAGCTGTTGGACCAGTCCAGTGTGCTCCAGTCCCGTGTTCCGGTCCTGTGTCCTCCAGTCCGGGGGACCAGTCCAGGGTGTTCCAGTCTGGTGTGCTCCAGTCCAGTGTGTTCCGGTCCGGTGTGTGTTCCAGTCCTGTGTCCTCCAGTCCGGGGGATTCCAGTCCATGTGTTCCGGTTCGCTGGGCAGTGCCTGCAGTCCCTGCCGGTGTGCTTACCCAGTGTTGGTTGGTGGGTTTTGCCTGCTGCTGTCGCTCCTCGTCAGCAGCCCAAGGGCTCACGTTTGCTCCAGAGCCCGGCCCCGCGGGCTCTGAACCTGAGAACCTGACATCTGCCCAGCACTATCCCCACCTCCCAACCACCAGCCCTGCCTCCCACCACCGGCTAAGCTTCTGGGGATCCCTTCCTTCTGAGGAGGATTCCTTTGTGTTTATCCCACGCATAGTGGTTGAGAATAGATTTTAAACATTGGAGGACAGAGTAGAAGGGTCAATAGCCTGAAGATTCCTAAATGCATTGGTTGAGATTGGACGGGACTGGGGGGTATTAAGTGTGAAAGTTATCAGATGATGGTCAGAGAGGGGAAGAGTTGAGGTGCAGAAACTGGAGAGTGAGCAGTTTGGGAAAAAGATAAGATCAAAGCAGTGGCCATTCTGGTGAGCGGGAGTAGTGGAGCACAGTTGAAGATTGAAAGAGGATGTTAAAGCGAGAAACTGAGAAGCATAAGAGTCAGAGGGAACATTAGCATGAATGTTAAAATCCCCAAGAATGAGGGAAGGAGATGAAGGTTCAAGAAAGGTTCTTGGCCTTCTTTATCTGTGCCCTGCATTTGCTTTGACACTCCTTATGCTGCTTCTTGTTATTTTCAGACGGTTCCTTCTTCCATTTTCTGAAGTCATTTCTTTTAGCCCTAATAGCTTCCTTCACCTCACTTTTCAACCATGCCAGCTGTCTTTTTGGAGTTCCATCTTTCTGCTACTTGGAGAGGAAGAGGAGTGAATAGACAGATGGAGTGGACTTCAAAGGAAGAAAAGCAGTGAGACTGAGGTGGAAGAAGAGGTTGAAATCTACAGGAGGGTGAAAGTAGTAGCCTGACATCACCTCCGTGGCCAACCAGGTGAGGAGTATGGGAGAAAAGGTAACCTCCTAGACACAGGTCTGCGGCTAAGCAGAGTCTTCAGGGCAAAGCCCAGTTAGGGCAAACAGATTGAGAGTATGAGAGATAAAAGAGGTTGTGGATATAGAAAGATTGTTGCAGACAGAGCGGGCATTCCACAGAGCACATGAGAAAGACAGGAAAAAAGGGAGGAGGAGAAAAACAGAAATTAGATTAGAGACATCACAGTGTGATCTGCACGAATAGGATGAGAGCTGATGTGGAGGACCAGGATTGGGATTAATATCCCCAGCGGAGAGCAGGAGAAGGAGCAAGAGAGTACAGAGAATAGTAGGAGAGGCATGACAACAGCAACACAGGTGAGATGTGCTCAGATAGAATGGAGATGGTTGAATGGAAGGAAGGAAGGAAATGTTGAAGGTTGAGAGCTGAGAAGAAGGGAGAAGACAAAAGAGATGGTGAGAAGATGAAAGCAAAAGGATGGCAGTGTGTTCCTGCAGTACACTTTTGTAAGCTGCTGCCAACATTCCCATCAATATGTAGGCATGACGCAGCATGCTGGTGTCAGGGGGTTAGGGGGTCCATATATGTGCACTAAACCATATATGTTGTTGGTTATTCTGGACATTCTGATTTCAGCAATGTTTTGATATTATTTATGAAAAATCAATAAAATGTATTGCAACAACAACAAAAAAATTCTCACTGTATTTGGCCCTACCTATTAATGGTGCTTGCACATGAATGGTGATGTGATCTTGGGAGGCACTGCATCGAAAAAGGCCGGTGCTGGGCTGGCTTGTACGGTCTGAGTACTGCATTTGACGATCCAGTTTAGGATGGGCTGGAGAGAGCTTTGATGGAAACTCCAGTGGTTTGGAATATGAGGACAGTGCCAGGCAGACTTTTACAGTCTTTGTCCCGCAAATGACAAGATGGAATTGGATAGGCTGGAGTGGGCTTTGATGGCAACTCCAGTAGTTGGAACATAAGGACAGAGCCAGGCAGACTTCTATGGTCTATGTCCCAGAAACACAAAAGAAAGACCATGATCAAGTATATAATATCACATTCATTGTTGAATTAAATCTTGAATTGATAATGAATGTGATTGTTGGCTAGGTCTTTATCTGCCATCACTTACTATGTTACTACGTTGCACTCACCTTTCCAGGCTGCTCCTGATGGATCTTTATGCTCTCATGGAGATTTTGTGGGGTGGCAGGTGGTGGTGGTGCCTAAATATCTCTACTCTCTGCCTGAGGCACAGGGGATCAGTAGCTCAGACTGCTCCAATGAGAAATTGGGATCACTGTACAGTAACATTACTGTGCTCATTGAGGAATATTCTTCTGCATGCAGAGATATATATGCATATTTTCCATGCAGAGAGAACACCCTGCCATTGTTGCAAATGTTTTCTCGATGTGGGACAAGTACCACTGTTGCACATTTTGCATACTGTATTTCCAATTGGTGGAGACATTTATCTTGAAACGCATATGATGTGTGCAGCATGTCTAAACCTTTGTTAGTGTATCTTCAAATATTGGAAAATATTTATTTACCTCTTCTATTATGGACTTTTCTTGCATGTTTTCCAATAAACTTTTTTTCGCCATTTGGACATCATATTGAAAATGCCCTTCCATATATTACTGTTAACCAGGGTTATTAGTAAACAGGATTTATTTCATAAAATGAAACCTGTGCTAAAATGGCATGAGGTAGTGGTAACATAATCCATCTTAACAGTAGCTCATGTTGATAACTTCCCCCTCAATGTTTTGTTTGTTTGTTTTTAATTACCATATTCCAGAAACTTGTGATACTGAGAAAGAGAAATACAACTGCAAAAAGAACATATTTATTGGAGAAGTAAGAAACTGGTTGTGTAACTGTCAAATCAACTTTGTGGTAAATCTGGTTTGGGACCTAATCAAAAATGAAAGTGGTTGCTTTTTCTCCTGGGTTTAGTGCAGCTATAGCTGCTCCTGACATACAAATGAAGACAGAAAATATATAGCTGTAAGTAGTGTTTTTGGGAACTTCCCCGGCTACTTTGAGGGTCATGCAACTTAGTGTTTAGAAGTTTAGTGGAGTTTGGGTGGCAACACTGGCAATTAGGAAGCAAAGCCAGTACTGGGCAGATTTCTACGGTCTATGCCCTGAAAATGGCAAGGACAAATCAAGGATAGGTATACATATAAAGTATCACATACAATGAGTTTATCTTGTTGGGCAGACTGGATGGACCATACAGGTCTTTATCTACCGTCATCTACTATGTTATGTTACTCACGTTACTTAACTTTATAAGTTCAGCTTAATGTAATTCTATGGTAATATGGTCATTTTCCACCAGCAGTTAAATTTAGCTGCTGACAGTGGTCATAGTTTTAGTGCTAGGATTTGCGGTTTCTTGGTCTGCATGGGAATGTGTCCCTGCAAAGATCTTATAATTAAACTGCCTTAAGATTAAGGGCTTTAACAAAGTTTTTCCCCTACACAGAAAATGGGAGAATGGCCTTAAAGCGGTGGTTCACAAACCCAGTCCTGGAGGTACCCCAGCCAGTCAGGTTTTCAGGATATCCTTACATAGGAGCCGACTCTGTGGGTGCTGTGGGTGCCTGAGCGCCCCCAATATTGAGAAACTTCCATGTATATATCCAGGGAGGGGTTATTTCCACTGGGCTTAGCACCCCCAATAATTTTGAAAAATTGGCTGCTATGTCCACAATGAATAGGCGTGAGAGAGATTTGCATGCAGTGAATGCAATGCAAGCAAATCTCTCTCATATATACTCATTGTGAATATCCCAAAAATCTGACTGGCTGGGGTGCCTCCAGGACCAGATTTTGAAACCACTGCCTTAGAGAATCAGGCCTTTTTTGTTCACAGAAGCATGCTAAACTTAGGAGAAAGCTCTTTGTGTGAGTAATTTGTTTTTAACAAGGTGTTATCTTCAGAAATGGTTTTGTTGGACATTGCTTACTATGTATATAGGTACAACTATGTATGTATAGGCAATGGGCCAAATTCTATAAATGGTGCTTTAAAAACTGGCGCTGAAAAACCACATGCTTAGCGTGATTCTATAAACTAAACTAGGTGTATTCCATAATAGTGTGCATAGTTTTTTGAAACATCCATGACCCGCCCATTCCATGCTCATGGTCATGCCTCTTTTTAGCTGAACACACTAGAATTTACACACACCACATTATAGAATATGCCTAAAACATTGTGCATGTAAATTCTAATTAAAACCAATTAGTGCTGCTAATTGGTTGTTAAGTACCAATTCGGTGCTGATTGGCTTGTTAATCAATTAAGTTGTGGAGATTATACAATATTGTAAACAGTACACATTCTTTTGTGATTTAGGGATGATCATTTATACCAGAACTATGTATAGTGTAAGTGACTGCGCTTTAATTCTGGGCATGTGTTTAACATGTTACTTTAGTATTTCATAAAGCAAAGTATGAGCAAACCTTTCTTTATAGAATAAGCTATACCTAGGCATGTTGTAGGCACCTAAAAATAGGCACCCCTTTATAGAACTGCCCTCCTGCTCCCGATATTCAAAACCATTTAACCGGCCTGAATCGGCACCTGGCCAGTTAAATGTACCATAACTGGCTATCCGCAAAAATTTGTGGTTAGTGGGTAGCCGGTTATATCACAGCATATAACAAACTATCTGCCAGTTTTCACCACAAGTTTGGTGGCCATATTTGGCCATGTGAATATCAGGCATGTCTTTGGCCGGTACATACTTAACTGGCCAGTGCTGAATATTGGCTTTGCCAGTTAAGTTTGAACCGGCCAAAAATGAACCAGATATTGAATGCCTGTCAACAGAAATGCCCTGCATTGAATATCTAGGCTCAGTGCCGACTGCATGAGGTCGCTGGGCTAACTCCCACGATCTGAATATCGGGTCCCTGGTATCTAGATTGGTTTAGATTGGGGAACACAATAACACTTATTGTTTAGCATGTTTCAAATTACATGCATTATTTTTTCAAAAAACCTACCTACAGTATAATCAGATACAATGGCTTACAGGTACATTTTCTTAGACAGTTTTTAAAATGTATACTTTTGATTGGAAATTGCTCTTAGTACATGAACCATCAAATTAAGGGGCTCTTTTACAAAAGGGCAATAGGAGTAATGCCAGCTTGGCACGTGGTGATTCAGCCCTTCAACTGGGCTCCCTTCAACCAACTCCCGCCATATACCAATTCTAGTGCTAAAAATATTTTTTAATTTTCTAGCACTGTGGGCATGCCTGGTGGTAATCAGACAGAGCCATGCGCTGACAAGTTAGCACCAGGGCTACCATTGGAGCCCCTACCACCTCCTAAATAGGAGGTAGTAAGGCTCCCCCAGGAAATGGCAATTCATCAAGTGTTTTACTTACCGCACGGACATTTCCTTCTTTAAAAGAAAAAAAGCCTTTT
Organism: Microcaecilia unicolor; assembly: GCF_901765095.1. Taxonomy (NCBI): domain Eukaryota; kingdom Metazoa; phylum Chordata; class Amphibia; order Gymnophiona; family Siphonopidae; genus Microcaecilia; species Microcaecilia unicolor. The sequence continues at coordinate 311,840,386 of NC_044032.1, read as the reverse complement.
ACCGGCGGCAGTAAAGGGTATGTTGGCACATAGCAAACACACATGCCAATGCCACAACAGGGCCCTTTATACCACCGTTTGGTAAAAGGCTCCCTAAATGAGATAATCTCCTGCTGGTGGTGTTTTACTTATTGCTGTTGTATGGTAACAGAATATACACACTGTAATGTGAGGGGGTTTATAGAATACTGCCCCTCACCCTTAAGAATAGTCCCTCAGATAGCCTGAGCCACCTTAAGAACACTAGTCCCACCTTGGGAGGAAGTGAGCCAGGAAGGGTGGAGTCAGAACCAGGAAGTATAAAGAACAGGGCCAAACTGAGGGTAGGGAGGACCAAAGAATGAAGAATCAAAGCTCCAGGATACAACAGACATTTAATGATTGTGACGTGTCTGAGGTAAACCACTTTTGTTTCCTGTTTGAGACTTGTGAGCCTTGCTCTGAGGTCTGGCAGAAGCCAGACCCTAGAACTCGGAGAAGACTCAAGAAGGACTTACAGGCTGTGTTTTGGGCCTGCTTAAGACTGTGTTTATTGAACTACAGAGGTGTTTTTCCTTGTGTTCCTGGCTCTGTGATGGAACAGGCCTCAGGATTCAATTAAATAAACACTTGTTTTCATTTATATCCCTTTGAATGGCTCTGTTTTTTCACAGGCCCACCCTCAACTCTAGCTCCGGTTTCACATGTAGTTAAACAGGTAAAGAATGCAGATAATGGCAGCAAGTCAAAGAACAGGCAAGCAAAGATTTTCATTTTATTGCTCTACTTGTTCTCATTGAAATACTCCTTTAATGATCCTGACATGTTATCTAATGGATCAACCTGTGGGTGAGCGTAGGCCCAGGGGTAACTAGGTTCCAACAAATAACTCACTAAGCTACTGGACCTGGTTTTATAAGGTCTGAAGTCCAAACTGTATGTATGTTTAAAATGTAAAGATTCAGCAATTTGCCTTGATAATGAGTTTACAAGGTAATAAAAAAGAGAAAATGAAATGACACTGAACAAAGGCTCACTCTGTGTATTTACCTGCTGGTATAAAAGAAACTCTCAGCAATGGGAACCTTAAGAGGATTCAGCTTTGAAAACATGTGATATGTATTTAAAAACATTAACCAGATTTCCCTGGAATGCACAAATCTAGTGTGAGTGGAGAGGGTCAGTTAAGGTTAATTTACCATCTTGCTGTATAGGTATTGTTGTGACACACCATTTGTCTTTTTTTTCTGATATTTTAATATTGTAGACTCTGTGGTGTACATATTCAGTGGGATGTAAATGTTTCTGTTTACAGTTACATGGATTTTCAGTCATCCTAAATACTAGAAATTTATGTAGAACTATTTGTAAATTTAGGATTAAGTCATCCAGAGCTCAGCTGAATTTTACCTTAAAGCATAATGCCTCCATTTGCCAGTTTCAAGTCATACTCAAATTTAAAATGGATAACTTTGACCACTGAGGAACCCTTTTACTAAAATGTGGTAATATTTTGGACTTCTATCACATCAACAGCAATAAGTGCAAAGGCCATGCAGTAATTGTTTGCAATTAGTGCAGATGCACTTAGGATTAGATTCTATACATAGCACCTGAAAAATCAGCTCCGAAAACCCCCCTGCCTAGGGATATTCTATAAAGTATGCCTAAATTTAGGCATACTTTATAGACTAAATTTAGGCATACTTTATAGACTACACCTATATTTCTGCGCAGATTATAGAATACACCAAGCGCCTGTCTGCATGACTAGATTTAGTCGCGGGCAGTTACACCAAGTAAAACTTCATGTAAATGCCGACTCCTAAATTAGGTGCAGACCAGGTGTATTTAATAATGCCCATGACCCGCCCATTCCACACCCATATTCATGTTCCCTTTTCAACTATGTGACTTAGAATCTACGCGCATCATGTTACTGAATACGCTTATACAGTTGTGCGCATAAATTCTAATTAATGCCAATTAGAGTCAATAATTGCTTGTTAAGTGGCAATTGTCAGCACTGATTTAAGTCGCACTATATAGAATGTGGGGGTTAATGCCTAGTGTGCATTAAGAACTGTGAGAAAATAAAGGCTAAAGAGTTGGCGTTCCAGAAATACAGAAAAACTCAAGACGAGGAACACGGGGATGAATACTGGAGGAAACTGAAAGAAGCCAAGAGAGAGGTACATCTGGCGAAAGCGCAAGCGGAAGAACAAATGGCTAGAAAGGTAAGGAGGGGTGACAAAAATTTCTTCAGGTATATTAGTGAAAGGAGAATGACTAAAAAGGGAATTGTGAGACTAAAAGATACTGCAAACCGCTATGTAGATAATGATGAAGAAAAGGCAAATTTGCTAAATAGATACTTTTGTTCTGTTTTTACTGAAGAAAATCCGGGAGAAGGACCACGATGGACTGGCAAAAGTTCATTTGAGAATGGAGTGGATATAGCACCATTCATGGAAGAGAGTGTGTATCAACAACTAGAAAAACTAAAGGTGGACAAAGCCATGGGACCGGATGGGATCCACCCCAGGATATTGAGGGAGCTCAGAGAGGTTCTGGCGGGTCCTCTTAAAGATTTGTTTAATAAATCCTTAGAAATGGGAGAGGTTCCGAGGGATTGGAGAACGGCGGAGGTGGTCCCTCTTCACAAAAGTGGTGATAGGGAAGAAGCTGGAAACTACAGGCCGGTAAGCCTCACTTCGATTATTGGAAAAGTAATGGAAGCGATGCTGAAGGAAAGGATAGTGAATTTCCTGGAAGAAAATGAGTTGCATGATCCGAGACAACATGGTTTTACCAAAGGGAAATTGTGCCAAACGAATCTCATTGAATTCTTTGATTGGGTGACCGGAGAATTGAACCGTGGACGTGATATAGACGTAATCTACTTAGATTTCAGCAAGGCTTTTGACACGGTTCCCCACAGGAGGCTCTTAAATAAACTGGATGGGCTGAAGATAGGACCCAAAGTGGTGAACTGGATTAGGAACTGGTTGACGGACAGGCGCCAGAGGGTGGTGGTGAATGGAGTTCGCTTGGAGGAGGGAAAGGTGAGTAGTGGAGTGCCTCAGGGATCGGTGCTGGGGCCGATTCTGTTCAATATATTTGTGAGTGACATTGCTGAAGGGTTAGAAGGTAAAGTTTGCCTATTTGTGGATGATACTAAGATTTGTAACACAGTGGACACCCCGGAGGGAGTGGAAAACATGAAGAAGGATCTGAGGAAGCTAGAAGAATGGTCTAAGGTTTGGCAATTAAAATTCAATGTCAAGAAATGCAAAGTGATGCACTTAAGGAGTAGAAATCCAAGAGAGACGTATGTGTTAGGCACAGAGTCTGCTAGGTACGGATGGGGAGAGGGATCTTGGTGTGATAGTATCTGAGGATCTGAAGGCGATGAAACAGTGTGACAAGGCGGTGGCCGTAGCTAGAAGGTTACTAGGCTGTATAGAGAGAGGTGTGACCAGCAGAAGAAAAGAGGTGTTGATGCCCCTGTACAAGTTGTTGGTGAGGCCCCACCTGGAGTATTGTGTTCAGTTTTGGAGGCCGTATCTTGCTAAGGATGTAAAAAGAATTGAAGCGGTGCAAAGAAAAGCTACGAGGATGGTATGGGATTTGCATTACAAGACGTACAGTGGGGGAAATAAGTATTTGATCCCTTGCTGATTTTGTAAGTTTGCCCACTGACAAAGACATGAGCAGCCCATAATTGAAGGGTAGGTTATTGGTAACAGTGAGAGATAGCACATCACAAATTAAATCCGGAAAATCACATTGTGGAAAGTATATGAATTTATTTGCATTCTGCAGAGGGAAATAAGTATTTAATCCCTCTGGCAAACAAGACCTAATACTTGGTGGCAAAACCCTTGTTGGCAAGCACAGCGGTCAGACGTCTTCTGTAGTTGATGATGAGGTTTGCACACATGTCAGGAGGAATTTTGGTCCACTCCTCTTTGCAGATCATCTCTAAATCATTAAGAGTTCTGGGCTGTCGCTTGGCAACTCGCAGCTTCAGCTCCCTCCATAAGTTTTCAATGGGATTAAGGTCTGGTGACTGGCTAGGCCACTCCATGACCCTAATGTGCTTCTTCCTGAGCCACTCCTTTGTTGCCTTGGCTGTATGTTTTGGGTCATTGTCGTGCTGGAAGACCCAGCCACGACCCATTTTTAAGGCCCTGGCGGAGGGAAGGAGGTTGTCACTCAGAATTGTACGGTACATGGCCCCATCCATTCTCCCATTGATGCGGTGAAGTAGTCCTGTGCCCTTAGCAGAGAAACACCCCCAAAACATAACATTTCCACCTCCATGCTTGACAGTGGGGACGGTGTTCTTGGGTCATAGGCAGCATTTCTCTTCCTCCAAACACGGCGAGTTGAGTTCATGCCAAAGAGCTCAATTTTTGTCTCATCTGACCACAGCACCTTCTCCCAATCACTCTCGGCATCATCCAGGTGTTCACTGGCAAACTTCAGACGGGCCGTCACATGTGCCTTCCGGAGCAGGGGGACCTTGCGGGCACTGCAGGATTGCAATCCGTTATGTCGTAATGTGTTACCAATGGTTTTCGTGGTGACAGTGGTCCCAGCTGCCTTGAGATCATTGACAAGTTCCCCCCTTGTAGTTGTAGGCTGATTTCTAACCTTCCTCATGATCAAGGATACCCCACGAGGTGAGATTTTGCGTGGAGCCCCAGATCTTTGTCGATTGACAGTCATTTTGTACTTCTTCCATTTTCTTACTATGGCACCAACAGTTGTCTCCTTCTCGCCCAGCGTCTTACTGATGGTTTTGTAGCCCATTCCAGCCTTGTGCAGGTGTATGATCTTGTCCCTGACATCCTTAGACAGCTCCTTGCTCTTGGCCATTTTGTAGAGGTTAGAGTCTGACTGATTCACTGAGTCTGTGGACAGGTGTCTTTCATACAGGTGACCATTGCCGACAGCTATCTGTCATGCAGGTAACGAGTTGATTTGGAGCATCTACCTGGTCTGTAGGGGCCAGATCTCTTACTGGTTGGTGGGGGATCAAATACTTATTTCCCTCTGCAGAATGCAAATAAATTCATATACTTTCCACAATGTGATTTTCCGGATTTAATTTGTGATGTGCTATCTCTCACTGTTACCAATAACCTACCCTTCAATTATGGGCTGCTCATGTCTTTGTCAGTGGGCAAACTTACAAAATCAGCAAGGGATCAAATACTTATTTCCCCCACTGTATGAGGAGAGACTTGCGGACCTGAACATGTATACCCTGGAGGAAAGGAGGAACAGGGGTGATATGATACAGACGTTCAAATATTTGAAAGGTATTAATCCACAAACGAACCTTTTCCGGAGATGGGAAGGCGGTAGAACGAGAGGGCATGAAATGAGATTGAAGGGGGGCAGACTCAAGAAGAATGTCAGGAAGTATTTTTTCACGGAGAGGGTGGTGGATGCTTGGAATGCCCTCCTGCGGGAGGTGATGGAGATGAAAACAGTAACGGAAATCAAACATGCATGGGATAAATATAAAGGAATCCTGTGCAGAAGGAAGGGATTCTCAGGAGCTTAGCCTAGAATGGGTGGCAGAGCTGGTGGTTGGGAGGTGGGACTAGTGCTGGGCAGACTTATACGGTCTGTGCCAGAGCCGGTGGTGGGAGGCAAGGATAGTGCTGGGCAGACTTATACGGTCTGTGCCAGAGCTGGTGGTGGGAGGCGGGGTTGGTGGTTGGGAGGCGGGGATAGGGCTGGACAGACTTATACGGTCTGTGCCCTGAAGAGGACAGTACAAATAAAAAAGTAGCACATATGAATTTATCTTCTTGGGCAGACTGGATGGACCGTGCAGGTCTTTTTCTGCCGTCATCTACTATGTTACTATGTTATGTGTGCTAACTGCAGTGTACAGGCCATAACCCATCCAATTCCCACCCCATAACACAGCAAGTACTTAACTAGTGAATTAGCGCATGCGTACTACCATGTTAGCATGGTAATATGTCTTTCGCCGATTCATACTTAACTAGCCAGTGCTGAATTTTGGCTTGGCCGGTTAAGTTTGAACCGGCCAAAAATAAACCAGATATTCAATGCCGGTCAACAGAAACGGCCCTGCATTGAGTATCCAGGCTCAGTGCCGACTGCGTGATATTGCTGGACTAACTCCCACGGTCTGAATATCGAGTCCCTGGTATCTAGGTTGGGCAACACAATAACACGTATTGTTTAGCATGTTTCAAATTACATGCATTATTTTTTCAAAAAACCTATTTGCTGTAAAATGAGATACAATTGCTTACAGGTACTTTTTCTTAGACAGTTTTTAAAATGCATACTTTTGATTGGATAACTGGTGCCGCATTCATGTGGCAACAACATGCTAATTTGCATTAACTGCTTAGTACACTTTAGTAAAAGGGCCCTGAGTAAATTATATTGTCAAAATTATTTACCAGATTTCTTTTTCTTTAACGAACATACGTGGTCTGTAGTTTTTGTGGGTGACACATCATCTCCTCTAGAGATTTTGCATATTTTCTGCCATACTGAGACAGACCAATGGTCCATCAAGCCCAGCATCCTGTTTCCAATCCAGGTTACAAGTACCTGGCAAGATCCCAAAACAGTACATTTTATGCTGCTTATCCTAGAAATAAGCAGTGAATTTTCCCTAAGTTCATTTTAATAATGGCTTATAGATTTTTCTATTAGGAAGCTATCCAAACCTTTTTTAAACCCCACTATGCTAACTGTTTTTACTGCATTCTCTGGCAACAAATTCCAAAATTTAATTACACATTGACTGAAGAAATATTTTTTCTGATTCATTTTAAATTTACTACTTTGTAGCTTCATTGCATGCCCCCTAATCCTGGTATTTTTGGAACGAGTAAAAAATCAATTCACATCTACCCGTTCTACTCCACTCATTATTTTATAGACCAAAGCTGTAAAAGCTAGGGCTTTTCTCCAAGCTGAAAAGCCCTATCTGCTTTAACCTTTCCTCATAGGGAAGTAGTCCCATCCCCTTTATCATGTTCGTCAACCTTCTCTGTACCTTTTCTAATTCTACTATATCTTTTTTGAAATGCGGTGACCAGAATTGCACACAATATTTGAGGTGTGGTCGCACCATGAAGTGATACAAAGGCATTATAATGTCCTCATTTTTGTTTTCCATTCTTTTTCTAATAATACCTAACATTCTATTTGCTTTCTTAGCCGCCACCGCCGCACACTGATCAGAGGGTTTCAACTTATCATCAACAATGATGCCTAGATCCATTTCCTGGTTGGTGACTCCTAATGTGGAATCTTGCATCATGTAGCTATAGTTCAGGTTCCTCTTTCTCACATGCATCACATTGCACTTGCTCACATTAAACATCATCTGCCATTTGGAAGCCCAGTCTCCCAGTCTCGTAAGGTCCTCTTGTAATTTTTCACAATCCTCTTGCAATTTAATAACTTTGAATAACTTTGGGTCATCAGCAAATTTTATTACCTCTCTAGTTACTTCCATCTCTGGATCATTTATAAATATGTCAAAAAGCAGCAGTCTCAGCACAGACCCCTGGGGAACCCCACTGTCTACCCTTCTCCATTGAGAATACTAACCATTTAATCCAACTGTCTGTTTTCTATCTTTTACTTTCATCAATTTATATTGACGACTCAAACATAACCAATACAATTGTTTCATGACAGAAAATATTTGAACCACTCAATATAGTTCAGAAACATGAAGCCACTAAAATGGGCCACCAACAAGTATTTCACGTTTATCCCCCTTCACTCTTATCATACCCCTATGCTGTAGAGCAGCAATCCAGTAATAAGCGTAGTATCAAACCCCTCCCCCCTTAATGCCCACAAACCCCCTTAACCCTCCCCTCCCCACCTGTCTCCAGATGCTAAAGCAATACAAAGCCCCCTTCCAGGTCCCGGGAGGTCTGGTTTCTTATGACCCCTTGAGCCCACTAGTTCAGGGAAATTAAGAACATTGTACTACCTTACCCTCTACCCCTCCCCCCCAGGTACCTTCACAGTTAATTGTGGATCTTAGAAGGAGTCCAAACTCAAGTAGTAGTCTAATCGCCAGTGCCATATTCAGAGGATGCATCCGATGCCCAAGTCTGCAAAATGCATTTATGTGCCAGCAGGCAGGTTTTCTGGAGCATCATCATCGATTCTGCCAAGGCTCCCCTCACTGACCCAGAACAGTCCAGCAGCAAAATGGATGGGGATCGCGCCACCCAACGCCGAATGATCGACGACAGATAAGCAGTGACCTGATCCCAAAGTGGCGGACCTGCTCACATGTGCAAAAGGCATGATGAAAAGTATTGTCTGACTTGTTGCATTTTGGGCATACTGAAGAGGACATACCCCCCGCATGGACCAGCTGAACCCTAGTGAAATAGGTCCTCAGAAGAACCCCAAAATAGCACTCTATAAGAAGCCCTTCCTGTGAGCTGTGGAATACTCCATATAGCGGAGAGCATATCCCACGATTGCAAATTCAATCTCATGTCAAGTTCGAAATGGATGTGGAAGACTCAGATATTGTGCCAAAAAAGTTATGCACTTGAACTCCAGTTCCATTACCCAGGGACTCCACCCGCAATGCTCGAATGTAATGCTTTAACTAACAGTGTGCATAGACATCTCCCCATTGTATATTCCCATGTCCTTTCAATAGCTCTAATGATTTGAGCCCACCTGCGGTGTCCCAGACATGTTCCAGTCTACTAATTCCCCCATGTTTCTCAACTTTTGAAGGCTTTATTATCAGAGCCGGGGAGGAACAATGGGTTACACCGTATAGAGAGGAGCTCAGTAATCCGCAGATCCCCTCCGATACCAAATATTTCCAAGCATCCCGCAAGGGATTTAAAAGCACAGAAACCTTCAAATGAACGGGTAACAAATGACAATCCACATGTAGCAGGGAGATCAAATCATAAGGAACAAAATACCCTTGTTCAAAATACAGTGGTATAAAACAACTTTCTGAGTAAAGCCAATCACGCACATTGCGCAAAAGGCATATATAATTATATAACTGTAAATTGGGCAAACCCATCCCCCCTGCGCCCAATTACCCAATAGCAGATAGTAACGCATTTTGGGTTTCCTCTTGGCCCAACAAAATCTGCTAACCAACCGGTTGCATCATTGTAAATCTTTTTTTTAACATCCGTAATGGCAAGGTTATTCCATGGGACGTGGTGTTCATCCACCTAGATGGACTACCTACCCCGTAATCTTGATTCGTGGATCGGACCATGACTTCCCAGAGCTGGGACAATGTACTGAGCTACAGTGAAGAGTACAAGTCTACATTAAAATTTGTTCATTGTACACAACCACTGTCACAGTTTCCTGGAGTCATTGGTCCACTTCCCACTTCTCTGTTTGTGTTGAAAAAGATACAGCCATCTAGGCAATATCACCATACAAATAAGGCTGATCCTCCCCACAAGGGAGAGAGGCAGCCCCTGCCACTTATCCAACTGCTCCTCCATCCTATGGAACATCCAATGCATATTGAGATTATAAAGATCTTTTACCTGAGGCGCAAGAAGAACACCCAAATACTTGAAGGAATCGTGTGCCAATTTCAGTGGGAAGGTCCCCTGCCATAGCAGTGGAAGATCTGCTGAGGTTGCTAAGGCCACCAACTTGTCAAAACTGAGATGAAAACCTGCAACATTTCCATATTCCGAAAAGGACTCCAGTAAGGCATTCAATGAGAGTTGGGGATCTGTCAAGAGCACCAAAAGGTCATCAGCAAAGGCTGCTAATTTGAATTGTTCAGCCCCAATTACCACTCCCCTTATGTCAAGATTTGAATAGATATCTCAAATCAGTGGGTCCAGGGACAACGCAAATAAAAGAGGTGACATTGGGCATCCCTGCCGGATCCCCTGACAGATCTCAAATTCAGTAGATATCATCCCATTTACCATAACTCTCGCCCTGGGGTTAGTATAGAGCGCTCTAATCGCAGACACAAACCAACCCTCAAACCCATAGGCGGACAGGGATGCAAATAGAAAGTCCCAAGATACACAATCAAATGCTTTTTCGGCATCAGAACTAATCAGTATCGCTGGCAGTTCCTGCTCAGCCACAACCTCCAAGGATGTCAAAATTTGTCTAATATTTTTAGTCACAGATTGTCCCTGCATAAACCCTAACTGCAATTCAAGGATGAGCGAGGGCAATAGCCCTCCCAGTCAATTGGCTAAGATTTTTGTGAACATCTTCACCTCATGATTAATAAGTGATATGGGTCTATAAGATTAAGGTAACGTAGGGTCCCGGCCCGATTTGTGCTATATTTAAATGTTCAGATAATTTACCCGCCTCTACCCATGAGTTAAATAAAGCAGTCAGCGGATCAACAATAGCCTCCCCTAGCAATTTGTAGAACTCAGCCCTTAGACCATCCGGGCCAGGAGCCTTACCCAACATACTCTTACTGAGTGCCCATGAGACTTCATTAGCTTGAATAAGGAGCATTTAGAAATGTACGATCGGACTACGACAGGTGCGGGAGATCAAGACCCTCCAAATAGAGGCAGCCTGGCAACTCAACAGTCTCTGGGGGAGTATATAAAGTTCGATAAAAGGTTTGAAAGACTTCACAGATGTCTCTATCAGTGTGGACTGCCCTTCCTTGAGCATGTTTGATAGTAATTATAGTCTTTGAAGCCTGCTTTTGAGTGATTGCTTCGCTAGCAACTTTCCACACTTATTCCCATGTCTGTACAATTGAAATTTATAGTAAATTTGTGACTTAACTGAATGTTCATGAAGTAGCGAGTTAAATGCCATCTGCACCGACAAAAGCTCTTGTTTTAGTGCAGCAGTGGGTGACGTGCCATGCTTACGGCGCAGAACCAGCAGCCTCCGCTCCAGACGAAGAAGCCCCTATCCCTCATTTTTTAAAAATGACTTACAAAACTAATAATTTCACCCCACAAGACAGCTTTAGCAGCCTCCCAAAATATGGTCGTATTATGAACACTATCCCGATTAAGCTGTGCATATTTGGTCCAACTTTGCAATAAACGCTCCCTAAATTCCACATTATGATACAAATAAGCCAGAAAGGTCCAGGATCGGGCCAGCTATCCAGCCCCAACAGTCAGCCATTCCAACCAGACAATCGCATGATCCAAAATAACACACGGCCCTATCCGCGAATCTTTAACAGAATTCAAAAGGGATCGGGAGATCAGCAAATAATCAATCCGTGATTGTGTACCGTGTGCTCGAGATAGGTGTGTATAATCTTTATCAAGAGGATGCAAAACACGCCAAATATCTAAAAGATCCAGCAGCTCACAAAGACCAGGAAACCCCCTCATTGACCAGGCCCTTGGGCATGGTGAAGGGCGAGATTTGTCCAGCTCTGGGCCCCAGGCCATATTAAAGTCACCACCTAATATCATGGGCATAGAGGAGATTCCCTAAAGTGTGTGGGTGAAGTGTTTATAAAAGGCATCATCCCATTGGTTGGGGGCATAAGTACTGCCCAGCAAAACTGGTTGTCGGGCTAACAGCCTGACAAAAAATAAAGCACCCCCCAGAGTCTTTAACAACTTTTTGGACTTGAGCACCCAGTCCCGCCCTAAAGAGAATGGCAACTCCCCCTTTCTTACCATCAGCTGGTGACGACACACAGTCACTCACCCACCAACGAGCCAATTTAGCATTCTTCTTTTCAGATAAATGAGTTTCCTGATGAAAACTACATCAGCCTTGACACACTGCAGATATTGCAAATTGTTTAATCCCTTAAAAGAGTGAATGTACAACTTATTTTTTATTATTTTATTTATAACTTTTACAATTATAATCAAGCAAAGCTTGTTTTGAAAAGCAATACATTTCACATATAGTTTAGTCAGGAATACAATATTATTAAAGCAACGGTTTTGAAATTTCTCGCTCAAGTCCACATATTTGGAGCAAGATATTAAGAAATGGAATATATATTAGGCAAAAATTTCAAGATTAAAGCAAAAAAAAGCTAACAGGTAACATTGCTCAGTGTTAAATTTCTCAGTTAAAGGGAGAATAACATTTTAAGCACCCTTATTTTGCCTTGATGCTAGAAACACTGTTAACTGAGCTGGGTCAAAGAAAACATATTTACTCAATTGGTATGCATTTACACGGATATCTCAAGTAAAATGTAGCACCCAGCTGTATGACCCCTGGTTTCATTAGAATAAATTGTTTTCGACGCTTTTGTGTTTCTCTAGAGATATCAGGGAATAATTGTATCTTTTGACCAAGAAACAATTTGTCTTTGTTTTTAAAGTACATAGTCATGAACCAGGACTTATCCGGTGTTAATGCAACTGTTGCAATTAGGGTAGTTGAGGTAACAGGTTCAAGATCTGTATTTTCAAGTAAATCTGTGACATTCAAAACTTGTTCTTCTTGTTCTGGTTTCTTCTGATCCGCCTGCTCTCTTAATGGTAGGTAATAAACCTGGGTGAAAGGAGGAATATTTTCTTCCTTAACACCAAAGATCTCAATTAAGTACTTTTTTAACATTTCCCTGGGAGATTTAGAAAGTTGCTTTGGAAAATTTAGGAAGCGAAGATTATTACTTCTAACAGAGTTCTCAAGAAATTCAGTTTTTCTTCTTAAAGTAGTCAAATCTTTTACCATAATCTCCTGTTGGGTCTGCATTTTTTTCATTTCCAAATCCTTTTTAAGTTCTAGTTGCTCCAGTTTTTCGATTTTTAAATCCAAAGATTTTATATTTTGTACTTGTGTTATCATTTCTTGATTTAATTTCTGAATTTGAGGTGATAGAGATTTCCCTAGGTCCACTATTAGAGTCCATAAGGAATCTAGGGTAAGTTCAGCTGGTTTTTTTGTTTCAAAAGAAAAATGCAAAGGTGGTACCTCTTTCTCAATCGTTGTCCCCTGGCTCGTGATAGCAGCGTCTCCCACCTTTGTTGTATCTGGTGTTGTCGTTCCCATCAAGGCTTCCAGATTACCAGCAGGCTGATTTAACTCCTCCTGGCTCCGTTCGTTCACACCACACTTAGGAGGGACGCTCAGAGTCACCTCTGCTGGTGTACTGCTACTCACAGGTTGAGGGGGCGGTTCCCTTGTGTCGGGGCTGAGCGTCAGCTCTAGCCCTAGAGACGCTTCAGTGCCTCCATTCGCACCAGAGCGTGTCAACAAGCCACCTTCCAACATTGCTAACACTGGAGTAGATGGATTTACAGCAGTCTGCAACAATGTGCGAATATCCTGTGAAGAAGTAGCCTGACGGGAGGGGGCATTGGAGGCTGATTTGCCCCTTCTCTTCGGCATCTCAGTAAGTCAAATCTTTCAGAGAGCTGTAAGAGAAAATGCTGCCTGCTAGCAGTTTTGCTCAGCGGCCATCTTGCCCCCCAAGTTACAACTTTAACCATAATAGCAGAAATCATAAAAATAAGCTCTCATATAAGCATTTTAGTTTGAAGTAGAAAGACTGCCCCAGCACACGGCCTCCCTCCACATGTATTACACCATGTTTGTTAAATAAAATCATGATATTATAGTTGTTGAAGACATAATATTGAATCACCTGAGCTCCGACTCCATTGCAAGACGAAAATGATACCTGATCCCACCCTCCCCAACCCAAAGACCCCACCCTCCTTACCCCACTACCCCCTTCCACACTGTTCCCTTGGGAACTAGTCACTGTTAAACACCCCCCTCACCATCCAACCCCTTAACAGTCAGATATTCCTTACCCCAACCTTACAGCTTACATTCATACTTATCAGTTTATGTTCTTTCACTGCTTCTACTTTTTGTAAAAAAACAAAACAAAAACAAGCATTCATTCACCACCCGTGCAGTTCCTGATCCATCCCCTTATTCATAAAAATACCTGTTCTTATGCCCAACCGGTCCCAAGTCCCAAACCATATTCTAATCAGCATCACATACCATGATACACAGTTGAAATATGTGCACCAAGCACTGTACCAATAGGTACAATAGTATAAAATCAAAAAACCTTGATACAGTGCAGGTTACCCCATTACTTGCAATTTGTCCCACCTGTGCAAGGCAAAGAATAACCGTAGAACATAATCGGCTAATAAAAATAACAATAAACCCACTCACACCCCCTCCACCCAAACTCCTGCCCTAAGTACATTATCTGATGCACACATGTTCGTTTGACGTGAGAAAGAAAAAAGAAAAAAAAATCATTCCAAAGCTGAGATTTATGTTCCATTAGTCATAAGACAAGTTCCAATAGCACCACCAATCTGCTTGGAAATGCTCAATGCATCCTGAGGCCAGCGCTGGATCTGGAGCACCATAATAGATGGTAGCCAGGCCCAAATCAGCAGTTTAGTAGTCAGCGACAGCAGTCTACAGCTCCATTGTCGGACAGGTTAACTGCCAAAACCGGCACTCAGCTAGAAACCATAGCTACATGGAAACAAGCATAAGATTCCAAAAGGCTGCAGATTCCGGTTCCGGTGCAATGCTTGATTTTAAAGATAAATTACTAACAATAGTTCTGCAAGTTCATTTTTCAATTCTGTCAGTAATCTGGGATGAATACCATCTGGTCGAGGCGATTTGCTACTCTTCAATTTGTCAAATTGCGCCATTACATCCTCCAGGTTCATAGAGATTTAATTCAGTTTCTCTGACTCATCAGCTTTGAATACCATTTCTGGCACCAGTATCTCTCCAAAATCGTCCTCTGTGAAGACCTGTCATAGGTCCCATGCCTACACTCACCTCGCCTCCTGGTGACCAGGCCCTAAGGCTGCTGTGGACTGTCTTCTTCCTGTTTCCCAAACATGTTCCAGAGTTCATTCCAGGCCTGTTCTGATGTTCCAGCACTCCAGACTTGCTTTGGGGTTCCTGCAGCCAAGTCTCACTTGTGACCTCATCTGTAATTGCCTTTATTAAGCACCTGGAAATTTTCAGGCTTGCCTTTGCAACAGATGTCTTCTGATGAGTTTTTGTCTGTGTGTGTTTGTTGCTGTTCCAGCCCTGCAAGCCTTCAGCTTCAGTTCTAATCCTGCTTGTGTCTGCCCTGTTTGTCTTCATCTTCAGTTCTAATCCTGCTTGTGTCTGCCCTGTTTGTCTTCATCTTCAGTTCTAATCCTGCTTGTGTCTGCCCTGTTGTCTTCAGCTTCAGTTCTAATCCTGTTTGTGTCTGCCTTGTTTGTCTTCAGCTTCAGTTCTAATCCTGCTTGTGTCTGCCCTGTTGTCTTCAGCTTCAGTTCTAATCCTACTTGTGTCTGCCCTGTTTGCCTTCAGCTTCAGTTCTAATCCTACTTGTGTCTGCCCTGTTTGCCTTCAGCTTCAGTTCCTCCACTGTTTGTTCCAACCCCATCTGCTTTCAGCTTCCATTCCAGCCAAGCCTGTTCGAGAATCCTGAATCCTGTTCCAGAATCCTGAATCCTGTTCCAGCCAAGCCCATTTGAGAATCCTGAATTCTATTCTAGAATCCTGAATCCTGTTCCAGCCAAGCGTGTTTGAGAATCCTGAATCCTCTTCCTGGATCCTGAATCCGGTTCCAGCCAAGCCTGTTCCAGAATCTGGTTGTTCCAGTCCTGCTTATTCCAGCCCTGCTCATCTATAGCTTCAATTCCCATCCTGCTAGTTCCGGTTCTGCTTGTACCAGCCTGTCTGTGTTCAGCCTCGCTTCCTGTTGGGTGGTTCAACTTCTGCTGCCAGTCACTGGCAGTGGCCCAAGGCTCACTACTCTGGACTCCGTGACAGACTGTGACAAGACCGAAGCAAAGAATTCATTTAAGCTCTCTGGCTTTGTCTTCCCTGAGTGCCCCTTTTACCCCTCGGTCATTTAGTGGTCTAACCAATTCTTTTGCCGGCTTCTTGCTTTTAATATACCTAAAAAAAAATTTTATTATGTGTTTTTGCCTCTAACATAAGCTTTTTTTACACAGTCCTTCTTTGCCTTCCTTATCAGCACATTGCATTCCTTATGCTGTTTCTTATTATTTTCAGTCGGATTTTTCTTCCATTTTCTGAAGGATTTCCTTTTAGCTCTAATAGCTTTCTTCACCTCACTTTTTAAGCATGCCGGCTGTCGTTTGATCTTCCTTCCTCATTTTTTAATATATGAAATATATTTGGCTTTGGCTTTCAGGATGGTATTTTTGAATAGCATCCACGTCTGATGTAAGTTTTTGACCTTTGCAGCTGCTCCTCCAAGATTTTTTCACTGGTCTCATTTTATCGTAGTCTCCTTTTTGAAAGTTAAATGACAACGTATTGGATTTCCTGTGTGCACTTACTCCAAAGCCGATATCAAATCTGACCATATTATGATCATTGTTATCAAGTGGACCCAACGCCATTACCTCCTGCACCAGATCATGTGCTCAACTAAGGACTAGGCCTAGAATTTTTCCTCCTCTTATTGGCTCCTGTACCAACTGCTAAAGTTACATTTACCCAGTCAATATCAGGGTAATTGAAATCACCCATTATTATTGTATTGCCCAATTTGTTAGCCTCCCTAATTTCTGATAACATTTCTACATCTGTTTATTTATCTTGGCCAGGTGGACAGTGGTACACTCCTATCACTATCCTTTTCCCCTTTACACATGGAATTTTGATTCATAGGGATTCCAAGATGTGTTTTGTTTCCTGCAGAATTTTCAATCTATTTCATTCAAGGCCCTCCTTAACATTCAATGCTACCCCTCCACCAATTCAATCCACCCTATCACTACGTTAAGCGAGGTTACTAACCTGTAGCAGGTATTCTCCGAGGACAGCAGGCTGATTGTTCTCACTGATGGGTGACGTCCACAGCAGCCCCAGGATCGGAAAATCTTCCTAGCAACAGAAGTTTGTTAGCTCTCGCGAGATCCGCATGCATCGCGTATGCGCACCGCCTTCCCACCCGCTTCTAGCGTGCTCCTCAGTCCAGTATAAAGCAAAGACAAGGGAAGACACAATTCCAAAGGGGAGGAGTGCGGGATTGTGAGAACAATCAGCCTGCTGTCCTCGGAGAATACCTGCTACAGGTTAGTAACCTCGCTTTCTCCGAGGACAAGCAGGCTGCTTGTTCTCACTGATGGGGTATCCCTAGCCCCCAGGCTCACTCAAAACAACAAACATTGGTCAATTGGGCCTCGCAACGGCGAGGACATAACTGAGATTGACCTAAAACTTATCCAACTAACTGAGAGTGCAGCCTGGAACAGAATAAAAATGGGCCTAGGGGGGTGGAGTTGGATTCTAAATCCCAAACAGATTCTGCAGCACCGACTGCCCGAACCAACTGTCACGTTGGGTATCCTGCTGGAGGCAGTAATGAGATGTGAATGTGTGGACAGATGACCACGTCGCAGCCTTGCAAATCTCTTCAATAATGGCTGACGTCTAGTGGGCCACCGACGCTGCCATGGCTCTAACACTATGAGCTGTGACATGGCCCTCAAGAGTCAGACCAGCTTGGGCATAAGTGAAGGAAATGCAATCTGCTAGCCAATTTGAGATGGTGCGTTTCCCGACAGCCACTCCCCTTCTATTGGAGTCAAAAGAAACAAACAATTGGGCGGACTGTCTGTGTGGGCTTGTCCGCTCAAGATAGAAGGCCAATGCTCACTTGCAGTCCAATGTGTGCAGCTGACGTTCAACAGGGTGGGTATGAGGCCGGGGAAAGAATGTTGGCAAGACAATTGACTGGTTAAGATGGAACTCTGACACCACCTTTGGCAAGAACTTAGGCTGAGTGCGGAGGACTACTCTGTTATGATGAAATTTGGTATAAGGAGCATGAGCTACCAAGGCTTGAAGCTTACTGACTCTGCGAGCTGAAGTGACTGCCACCAAGAAAAGGACCTTCCAGGTCAAGTACTTCAGATGGCAAGAATTCAGTGGCTCAAAAGGAGGTTTCATCAGCTGGGTGAGAACGACATTGAGATCCCATGACACTGTTGGAGGTTTGATAGGGGGCTTTGACAAAAGTAAACCTCTCATGAAGCGAACAACTAAAGGTTGTCCCGAGATAGGCTTACCCTCTACACGATAATGAAAAGCACTAATTGCGCTAAGATGAACTCTTACAGAGTTGGTCTTAAGACCAGCCTCAGACAAGTGCAGAAGATATTCAAGCAGGGTCTGTGTAGGACAAGAACGAGGATCTAGGGCCCGGCTGTCACACCAGACGGCAAACCTCTTCCACTTCGTGGAATCTTTCCTGGAAGCAAGCAAGACTCGGGAGACACCCTCAGAAAGACCCAGGGAGGAAAAGTCTATGCTCTCAACATCCAGGCCATGAGAGCCAGGGACTGGAGGCTGGGATGCAGAAGCGCCCCTTCGTCCTGTGTGATGAGGGTCGGAAAACACTCCAATCTCCACGGTTCTTCGGAGGATAACTCCAGAAGAAGAGGGAACCAGATCTGTCGCAGCCAGAATGGAGTGATCAGAATCATGGTTCCACGGTCCTGCTTGAGTTTCAGCAAAGTCTTCCCTCCCAAGGGTATGGGAGGATACGCAACAGGAACCCCCAATATAGAAGAAAGGCATCCGACGCTAGCCTGCCGTGGGCTTGAAGTCTGGAACTAGAGAGCTGCACGGGAACGGGGTTCGCGGGAATCCTGCAGAACCCGTGGGATTCCCGCAGGGACGGAGGCAGTTCCTGCGGGGTTCCCGCGGGGATGGAAGCAGCTCTGCGAGGTTCCCGTGGGGATGGAGGCAGTTCCTGTGGGGTTCCCGCGGGGATGGAAGCAGTTCTGCGGTCTTCTCGTAGAAGTGTAAGCTGCACCTGCACCAGCCTCTCATCTACCGAATACCAATTTCTTTGAGTGCTGTCTTCTCCTCCTCTTCTTCTTCCTTGCTTTAACAGCATAAATGTGGAAAGTCTTCCATTAAGGAGGTGGTAGAGTCACAAATGATGACGGAATTCAAAAAGGCGTGGAATGAACACAGAGGATCTCTAATTAGAAAATGGAAGTTATATAAAACCTAACCTTAAATGGCTGCATGTGTGTGGATGTGGCAAGTGACGCTTAGATGGCGACTTTGGCTGTGATGAACTAGGGCTGATACCTGGCAGACTTGTATGGTCTATGTCTCATACATGGCAATCTGGTTTAGGATGGGCTGGAAAGGGCTTAGACAGCAACTTCAGTGGCTGGAACATGAGGACAGTGCTGGACAGACTTTTACAGTCTGTGTCCCACAAATGAGAAGACGAATAGACTGGAGTGGGCTTCAAGGGCAACTCCAGGAGTTGGAACATAATGATAGGGCCAGATAGACTTCTGTGGTCTTCGTTCCAGAAACACGAAAGAAAGACCATAATCAAGTATATAATATCACACTCGTTGATTTAA
This sequence comes from Microcaecilia unicolor, assembly GCF_901765095.1. NCBI lineage: Eukaryota > Metazoa > Chordata > Amphibia > Gymnophiona > Siphonopidae > Microcaecilia > Microcaecilia unicolor. The sequence goes on along the minus strand of NC_044032.1, from coordinate 311,821,025 downwards.
TGATGAATTGATCATGAGTGTGACTATTGGCAGAGTGGATGGACCGTTCAGGTCTATTTGCTGTCACTTACTATGTTACTATTAATCCTCTTTGCTACCAGGCTGGTGCACAGACCTCAGCTGTGATACAGGCACGAGAACCAGATGTCGCCTGACCTACTGGCGCGTGCATGTTGCGACCTCTCAGCAAACAGTGCAAGTGAATTGGAGACAAGTCTTACATGTGCGCACCAGAGTGTTCCAGTGTTCCAACTTCCATTCCTTCCTTGCCTACAGTGCTGTGGCTCAAATCCAGAGAGAGACTGAGGGAGCTGACTGGAATTTTCTTTTATGTACCATTAAATTCTTACGGGGATGGGTGGGGATGGGGTAAGATTCTAGTGGGGATGGGTGAGGACGGGTAAGATTCCAGCAGGGACAGGCAGGGATGGGTAAGATTTCTGTCCCCGTGCAACTCTCTATCTGGAACAGAACTGAGGGACCTTGTAGTTGATCTGAGTGGCAAAAAGATCTACCAAGGGGGTGCCCCATGCTTGAAAGATCCTGCGAACTACTCTCGTGTTGAGAGATCACTCATGAGGTTGCATTATCCTGCTAAACCTGTCAGCCAGACTGTTGTTTACGCCTGCCAGGTACGTGGCTTGGAGAAGCATGCCATGACGGCAAGCCCAAAGCCACATCCCGACGGCTTCCTGACACAGGGGGCGAGATCCGGTGCCCCCCTGCTTGTTGATGTAATACATGGCAACCTGATTGTCTGTCTGAATTTGGATAATTTGGTTGGATAGCCGATCTCTGAAAGACTTTAGAGCGTTCCAGACCGCTCGTAACTCCAGGAGGTTGATCTGAAAACCTGTCTCCTGGAGGGACCAACATCCCTGGGCGTGAAGCCCATCGACATGAGCTCCCCACCACAGGAGCGACGCATCCGTAGTCAGCACTTTTTGCGGCTGAGGAATTTGAAAGGGACGTCCCAAGGCCAAATTAGAGCGAATCGTCCACCAATGTAGGGCTCTGAGAAAAACTGTGGACAGCTGGATCACGTCTTCTAGTTCCCCCACAGCTTGATACCACTGGGAAGCTAGAGTCCATTGAGCAGGTCTCATGTGAAGGCGGGCCATGGGAGTCACGTGGACTTTGGAGGCCATGTGGCCGAGCAATCTCAACATCTGCCGAGCTGTGATCCGCTGAGACGTTCATACCCAGGAGACGGCATGAGCCGTCTGGGAGTCCAGCAGAGCTCCTATGAATTCTAGTCTTTGAACTGGAAGAACGTGGGACTTTGGATAATTTATCACAAATCCCAGTAGCTCCAGGAGTTGAATAGTCACCTGCATGGACTGTAGAGCTCCTGCCTCTGAGGTGTTCTTTACAAGCCAATCGTCAAGATAAGGGAACACATGCACTCCCAGTCTGCGTAAAGACGCCGCCACTACAGCCAGGCATTTCGTGAACACCCTGGGTGCAGAGGCGAGACGAAAGGGTAGCACACAGTACTGAAAATGCCATGTTCCCAGACAGAATTGAAGATACTGTCTGTAAGCTGGCAGTATCGGGATGTGAGTATAAGCATCCTTTAAGTCCAGAGAGCATAGCCAATCGTTTTTCTGAATCATGGGAAGAAGGGTGCCCAGGGAAAGCATCCTGAACTTTTCTCGGACCAGATACTTGTTCAGGGCCCTTAGGTCTAGGATGGGACGCATCCCTCCTGTTTTCTTTTCCACAAGAAAGTACCTGGAATAGAATCCCAGCCCTTCCTGCCCCGGTGGCACGGGCTCGACCGCATTGGCGCTGAGAAGGGCGGAGAGTTCCTCTGCAAGTACCTGCTTGTGCTGGAAGCTGAAAGACTGAGCTCCCGGAGGACAATTTGGAGGTGTTGAGATCAAATTGAGGGCATATCCGAGCCGGACTATTTGGAGAACCCACCGGTCGGGGGTTATAAGAGGCCACCTTTGGTGAAAAAACTTTAACCTCCCTCCGACCAGCAGATAGTCCGTCACAGACACTTTTATTTCGGCTATGCTCGCCTGGAGCCAGTCAAAAGCCCGTCCCTTGTTTTTGCTGGGGAGCCATAGGGGTCTGTGGAGGCGCACGCTGTTGACGAGAACGAGCGCGCTGGGGTTTAGCCTGAGCAGGCTGGAGGGAAGGTGGATTGTACCTACGCTTACCATAACATAGTAACATAGTAGATGATGGCAGAAAAAGACCTGCACGGTCCATCCAGTCTGCCCAATAAGATAACTCATATGTGCTACTTTTTGTGTATACCTTACCTTGCCTTGATTTGTATCTGTCTTTTTCAGGACACAGACCGTATAAGTCTGCCCAGCACTAGCCCCGCCTCCCAACCACCAGCCCCTTGATTTGTATCTGTCTTTTTCAGGGCACAGACCGTATGCCCAGCACTAACCCCGCCTCCCAACCACCAGCCCCGCCTCTGCCATCCAATCTCCGCTAAGCTCCTGAGGATCCCTTCCTTCTGAACAGGATTCCTTTATGTTTATCCCATGCATGTTTGAATTCTGTTACCGTTTTCCTCTCCATCACCTCCCGCGGGACGGCATTCCAAGCATACATGTTCAGGTCCGCAAGTCTCTCCTCATACGTCTTGTAACGCAAATCCCATACAATTCTCGTAGCTTTTCTTTGCACCGCTTCAATTCTTTTTACATTCTTAGCAAGATACGGCCTCCAAAACTGAACACAATACTCCAGGTGGGGCCTCACCAACGACTTATACAGGGGCATTAAAACCTCTTTTCTTCTGCTGGTCACACCTCTCTATACAGCCTAGCAACCTTCTAGTTACGGCCACCGCCTTGTCACACTGTTTCGTTGCCTTCAGATCCTCAGATACTATCACCCCAAGATCCCTCTCCCCATCCGTATCTATCAGACTCTCACCGCCTAACACATACGTCTCCCATGGATTTCTACTCCCTAAGTGCATCACTTTGCATTTCTTCGCATTGAATTTTAATTGCCAAACGTTAGACCATTCTGCTACCTTCCTGAGATCCTTTTTCATGTTTTCCACTCCCTCCCGGGTGTCCACTCTGTTACAGATCTTAGTATCATCCGCAAGTAGGCAAACTTTACCTTCTAACCCTTCAGCAATGTCACTCACAAATATATTGAACAGAATCGGCCCCAGCACCGATCCCTGAGGCACTCCACTACTCACCTTTACTACTACTACTTAACATTTCTAAAGCGCTACCAGGGTTACGCAGTGCTGTACAATTTAACATAGAGGGACAGTCCCTGCTCAAGGAGCTTACAATCTAAAAGACAAGTGAACAGTCAGTCCGATAGGGGCAGTCAAATTGGGGCAGTCTGGATTTACTGAACAGTAAGAATTAGGTGCCGAACGCAGCATTGAAGAGGTGGGCTTTAAGCAAAGACTTGAAGATGGGCAAGGAGGGGGCTTGGCGTAAGGGCTCAGGAAGGTTGTTCCAAGCATAGGGTGAGGCGAATTCCATTAACCACCACCCTCTGGCATCTGTCCGTCAACTGGTTCCTAATCCAGTTCACCACTTCGGGTCCTATCTTCAGTCTGTCCAGTTTATTTAAGAGCCTCCTGTGGGGAACCGTGTCAAAAGCTTTGCTGAAATCTAAGTAGATTACGTCTATAGCTCATCCCTGATTCAGTTCTCCAGTCACCCAATCAAAGAACTCAATGAGATTTGTTTGGCACAATTTCCCTTTGGTAAAACCATGTTCTCGGATCTTGCAACTTATTGGTCTCCAGGAAATTCACTATCCTTTCCTTCAGCATCGCTTCCATTACTTTTTCAATAACCGAGGTGAGGCTTATCGGCCTGTAGTTTCCAGGTTCTTCCCTATCGCTACTTTTGTGAAGAGGGACCACATCCGCCGTTCTCCAATCCCTCGGAACCTCTCCCGTCTCCAAGGATTTATTAAACAAATCTTTAAGAGGACCCACCAGAACCTCTCTGAGCTCCCTCAATATCCTGGGGTGGATCCCGTCCGGTCCCATGGCTTTGTCCACCTTTAGATTTTGAAGTTGTTTATACACACTCTCTTTTGTGAACGGTGCTATATCCACTCCATTCTCATTTGTACTTTTGCCAGTCTTCCCCCATAAAAACGTCTACCAGAAGAGGTAGATGCTGAAGGCGTCCGGTGGGAGAGCTTGTCGAATGCGGTGTCCCACTGGTGGACCTGTTCTACCACCTGTTTGACACGCTCACCAAAAATATTATCCCCCTGGCAAGGAGCATGAGAGTCTGTGCATCACTATACCTTGAGAGGCTACATCAAACATATTGTAGGCACCCCTGGACAGGAATTTCCTATACGCCTTCAGCTGCCTGACCACCTCCTGAAAAGGCTTGGCCTGCTCTGTCGAGAGCTTATCGACCAAGTCCGCCAACTGCAGCACATTGTTCCGCATGTGGATGCTCGTGTAGAGCTGGTATGATTGGATCTTGGACACGAGAATAGCAGAATGGTAGGCCTTCCTCCCAAAAGAGTCTAGAGTCTTAGATTCACGGCCTGGGGGCGCCGAGGCATAATCTCTACTACTCTTGCCTTTCTTGAGAGCCGAGTCCACAACACCAGAATCATGAGGCAACTGGGTCCTCATCAACTCCCGGTCCCCATGGACTCAATACTGAGACTCAACCTTTTTGGGAATGTGGGGGTTACTTAACGGTTTTGACCAGTTCGCCATCAATGTCTGCTTCAGGACATTATGAAGGGGAACAGTGGTCGACTCCTTAGGTGGTGAAGGATAGTCCAGGACCTCAAACATCTCAGCCCCGGGCTCATCCTCAGTAATCACTGGGAAGGGAATGGCCGTAGACATTTCCTGGACAAAGGATGAGAAAGACAGACTCTCGGGGGGAGAAAACTTTCTCTCTGGTGAAGGGGTGGGATCGGAAGGAAGGCCACAAGACTCCTCGTCAGAGAAATACCTGGTGTCTTCCTCCGCCTCCCACGAGGCCTCACCATCGGTGTTGGACAGAAGTTCATGAACTTCAGTCCGAAGACAAGCCCGTCTCGACGCCGAGGAACCCGGTCTCCTACGGAGGTGCCGAGAAGAAGACTCCCGTGCCTGCGGCGACGAAGCTCCCTCCAGCGACGTCGGCGGGAAGTCCTCCTGGATGGCAGGGGACACTGGTGCTGCAAGCGGTACCGGCATTGCAGTCCGGACCACGGGCGGAGAGCCAACTGCCGCATGACTCGACAGTACTACAAGTGCAGGCACCGGTGGTACCAGAGCAGAAGGTCGCAGCAGCCCTTCCAGAATCTCTGGAAGAATGGCTCTGAGGCGCTCGTCCAGAGTGGCTGTTGAGCAAGGCAGTGGGTCCGGTACTGGCGACGAGCTGAGAATCTGTCTGGGGTGCGGAGGCGGTACCGGGCTGTCCGGAGCAGAGCGCATCGACGCCTCTTGTATGGAGGGCGAGCGGTCATCCCGGCGTCGACGTTTCACGGGTACCAAATCCTTCAGTGTCCCGGAGCTCTTGGTACCGTGACGGGAAGGTGACCGATGATGGTGCTTCTTCGCCTTCGTGTGAAGCACGACATCGGAACCTCCCAGTACCGATGAGGAAGACGTTGAATCCAAACGTCTCCTCGGGGCCGGGTCCAAAGGTGGTCGGTCCCAGGGGGCCTGCACCGCAGGAGCCCTCGAGGCAGGTGGAGACCCACTCAATGGCTCACTGCTACCAGCGTGGGACCTCTGGACAGCCATCACCTGCACTCCGGACGTCGATGTTCCCTCCGATGCCGACATCGATACCGGCGATGATCTCGGTACCACTGGCTACGTCAGTGTCGAAAGACCGGACGAGGCTCCGAACAGGATGTTCCACTGAGCCAATCTCGTCGCCTGAGTCCTCTTTTTTAACTGGAGGCATAGGCGTTCGGGCGATGACCAGCCCCGAGACACTGAAGACACGACACGTGCCTATCAGTGAGCAAGATCGTACGGCTGCACCACGTGCACTTCTTGAAGCCGCTGGAAGGCTTCGAGGACATGGGTGGAAAAATCACGCCAACGAGGTCAAACGCGATGATGCCGAAAAAAGGGGCACCAAAAAAGGGAAAAGACCCGGACGGGCGGCGAAACAGGCTGCGCTCGGAAAAGAAAAGAAACTTACTAGAAAACTTCGTACGAAGTAGAGGAAACAAACAAACACTTTTTTGTTGTTGTTGAAACACACGAGAGGAGAGGAAGAAACTAGCTGAAAGGCATGAAAAACCACTGCGAAGAACGCGAAGGGGGCCTCTCTGGGGCCGCGAACAAACGATACACTTCCGTTCTGACCGCAGAAAAAGAGAGACTGAGGAGCACACTAGAAGCGGGCGGGAAGACGGCGCGCATGGCGATGCATACGGATCTAGCGAGAGCTAGCAAACTTCTGCTGCTAGAAGATTTTCTGATCCTGGGGCTGCCGTGGACGTCACTCATCAGTGAGAACAAGCAGCCTGCTTGTCCTCGGAGAATAATTTGTATGCTGATATGACAGTGTCCACTGGTTATTCTCCTTCCACCAGATCTCAGATATGCCCATTATATCTAATTTTTCATTTATTGCCATATATTCTAATTCTCTCATCTTATTTCTTAGACTTCTGCCATTCACATATAGACATGTCAAGCTATATTTGTTGTTCTTATTTACATCTTGCTCAGTATTTGACAGTGTTAATTTGCAATCTTTTGTCTGATTTTTATTTATAGACACCTGGTCTACTCTATTGCAATCTCGCTATCGGGATACCATGTTGAGTCCTCCTACTGATGCTCTGAATAAAGTGTGATTTAGCAACATCTCCTGTGGTGGTTTGTCTTTTGTCCAGCCTCTATTTTCTCCTACCTGTGCTGCTTTCTCTTAGAGGTTCTTCCTGTTTGCTGTGCCTAGGAATCTGTTTCCATGTACACTTCTCTACGAACTGTATCTAACATTGTACCTCGCTGCATGAGCTTTTCCTAACCTGTGTAACATCATCAAATTTTCACCAATTTAAAAGTATTTACAACATCCACTCACTCAGCTTGGTGCTGCAACCTCCTGGCTTCTCTGGCATACAGAACAAGCTGGTAGAGATTACAGTTTGCTACACGCTAGATGGGTACAATTCCTTGATGAAATCAAGGACAGCTTTATGGAGCAGCTGGTGCAGGAGCCGACGAGAGAAGGAAAAATTCTAGAGTTGGTCCTTAGTGGAGCACATGATCTGGTGAGGGACATTATGGTAATGGGGCCGCTTGATAACAGTGATCATAATGTGATCAGTTTTAATATCAACCTTGAAGTAACTATACACAGGAAGTCAAATACATTAGCATTTAACTTTAAAAAAGGAGACTATGATAAAATGAGATGAACGGTGGAAAAAAAAACTTAGGGGGACAACTGAGAGGGTAAAAACTGTACAACAGGCATGGACACTGTTCAAAAATACCATCCTGGAGGCCCAGGCCAAACGTATTCCACTAATTAGAAAAGAAAGACGGAACTCCAAAAGACAGCCGGCCTGGTTGAAAAGTGAGGTAAAGGAAGCTATAAGGGCTAAAAGAAATGCCTTCAGAAAATGGAAGAAGGAACCGTCTGAAAATAACAAGAAGCAGCATAAGGAGTGTCAAAGCAAATGCAAGGCGCAGATAAAGAAGGCCAAGAGAGATTACAAAAAAAAGATAGCATTAGAGGCAAAAAAGTATAGTAAAAAATTTTTTTCGGTATATTAAAAGCAGGAAGCCGGCAAAAGAATCGGTTGGGCCGCTGGATGACCGAGAGGTAAAAGAGGCGATCAAGGAAGACAAAGACATAGTGGAGAGATTGAATGAATTCTTTGCTTCGGTCTTCACTGAGGAAGATTTGGGTGGGATACCAGTGTCGGAAATGATATTTCAAGCGGACGAGTCGGAGAAACTTACTGACTTCACGGTAAACCTGGAGGACGTAATGGGGCAGTTCAGCAAACTGAAGATTAGCAAATCTCCTGGACCGGATGGTATTCATCCTAGAGTACTGATAGAACTGAAAAATGAGCTTGTGGAGCTACTGCTAGTAATATGCAATTTATCCTTAAAATCGAGCATGGTACTGGAAGATTGGAGGGTGGCCAATGTAACGCCCATTTTTAAAAAAGGTTCCAGGGGAGATCCGGGAAATTATAGACCGGTGAGTCTGACGTCGGTGCCGGGGAAAATGGTAGAGGCTATGATTAAAAACAAAATAACAGAGCACATCCAAGGACATGGATTACTGAGACCGAGTCAGCACGGCTTTAGTGTGAGGAAATCTTGCCTGACCAATTTACTTCAATTCTTTGAAGGAGTAAACAAACATGTGGACAAAGGGGAGCCGGTTGATATTGTATATCTGGATTTTCAAAAGGTTTGACAAGGTACCTCATGAAAGGCTACAGAGGAAATTGGAGGGTCATGGGATAGGAGGAAAAGTCCTATTGTGGATTAAAAACTGGCTGAAGGATAGGAAACAGAGAGTGGGGTTAAATGGGCAGTATTCACAATGGAGAAGGGTAGTTAGTGGGGTTTCTCGGGGGTCTGTGCTTTTTAATATATTTATAAATGATTTAGAGATGGGAGTAACTAGCGAGGTAATTAAATTTGCTGATGACACAAAGTTATTCAAAGTCGTTAACTCGCGACAGGATTGTGAAAAATTACAGAAGGACCTTACGAGACTGGGAGACTGGGCGGCTAGATGGTAGACGACGTTTAATGTGAGCAAGTGCAAGGTGATGCATGTGGGAAAAAAGAACTGGAATTATAGCTAAGTCATGCAAGGTTCCACGTTAGGAGTTACGGACCAAGAAAGGGATCTGGGTGTCGTCGTCGATAATACACTGAAACGTTCTGCTCAGTGTGCTGCTGCGGCTCAGAAAATGAATAGAATGTTGGGTATTATTAGGAAAGGTATGGAAAACAGGTGTGAGGATGTTATAATGCCGTTATATCACTCCATGGTGCGACCGCACCTTGAGTATTGTGTTCAATTCTGGTCGCCGCATCTCAAGAAAGATATATAGTGGAATTGGAAAAGGTGCAGCGAAGGGCGACTAAAATGATAGCGGGGATGGGACGACTTCCTTATGAAGAAAGACTAAGGAGGCTAGGGCTTTTCAGCTTGGCGAAGAGACGGCTGAGGGAAGACATGATAGAGGCATATAAAATAATGAGTGGAGTGGAACAGGTGGATGTGAAGCGTCTGTTCACGCTTTCCAAAAATGCTAGGACTAGGGGGCATGCGATGAAACTACAGTATAGTAAATTTAAAACAAATCGGAGAAAATGTTTCTTCACCCAACGCGTAATTAAACTCTGGAATTCGTTGCTGGAGAACGTGGTGAAGGCGGTTAGCTTGGCAGAGTTTAAAAAGGGGTTAGACGGTTTCCTAAAGAACAAGTCCATAAACCGTTACTAAATGGACTTGGGAAAAATCCACAATTCCAGGAATAACATGTATAGAATGTTTGTACGTTTGGGAAGCTTGCCAGGTGCCCTTGGCCTGGATTGGCCGCTGTCATGGACAGGATGCTGGGCTCGATGGACCATTGGTCTTTTCCCAGTGTGGCATTACTTATGTACTTAAATGGATCCCTCCAGGAGCACCAGATCCACTCATACATACATTCAATGTGTGTGTCAACAGTGATATTAAGATTTTGGAATCTAGATCACATCAAAAATATTACAACCTCACAAGAGCAGAACGTGAAGCTATGAAAAACTTGACCAAGAATCAAGACATTATTATCAAACCAACCGACAAAGGTGGAGGAGTCATTATTATGTACCGCGTGGATCATGTTGCAGAGATTCACAACTCAGCGATTCACATTATTACACACCACTTCCAGAAGATCTGACAGCATCTCTCCAACAAGATATCATGGAAATGATAGAGGTTGCATCAAAAATGGTTTTTCTTACGACAAAAAAAAAAAGGAATACACCAACGATTTATATCCTCCCAAAAATTCATAAATCTTTAGATAAACCTCAGGGAAGACCAATTGTGTCAGCCAATGGCTCTGTCCTTGAACCCCTCTCTGTCTTTCTCAACTTTGTTTCTGCGACCTTTGGTTATGTTAATACCATCTTACCTGAGAGACCAATCCACAAGATTGATGTACTTCAACAATATCAAGGTGATTTTGACAATATTCTACTTGTCACTTTAGATATAGAGTCCATCTGTACAAATATTCCCCAACTCAAGGCATTAATTATTATATAACAAGCATTACAAGACCGCACTACATACAGAAGCAAACCTAATCATTTGATTCTCACATATGCCATTTTATCCTTGACTAAAAATTATTTCTGTTTTGAAGATACCTATTGCCAACAGATAAAAGGGACTGCCATGGGGGCCAGTGTGGCTCCCGATTTGGCCAATTGATTCATGGCCGACTTTGAAAAGACATCTGACAGATCACCCCTTCATAAATCACATAAAAATATAAAGAAGATATATAGATGACATCTTTATTCTTTGGCAAAGAACCAGTGACACTTTAAACTCCTTCCTAGATTGGCTTAACACACGAGATTGCAATCTCAAATTCAAAATGAATTACAACAAGGACACTAGTCCTTTCCTGGATTTATCCATTTCAAAATATGATATAGAATTCAGTACCACCATATATATGAAGCCAACTGATCGTAATGCTTTTCTTCACTATACAAGTGAACACAACAGAGACCTCAAGAGAAACTTACCACTCTCTCAATTTCTCAGACTCAGAAGAATCTGTTCCGGATTCGAGGACTTCCATGCACAATCATTCAATATGGCACACAGATTTGCTCAGAGGGGATATCCTACTACAGACATATCAGACAGCTACATCAAGGCTTACTAAAAAGAAAGGAGAGCACTTCTGGAACCAAAAAATGCAAAAAGATATACCTGAAATGTCTGTAATCTCAGATACTCTTTCCTTGCTAATAAGATTAAGAAAATCATCAGGAATCATGGCTTCAAGGATAAACACCTGACTGTTACCTACTCAAGAGGAAGAAATCTGAAAGAGATCTTCGTGCCTTCCACACTTCCTGAGATACGAACTGCATCATCCACAATTCATTATGGACACCAAAAATATAGCATCTGCAAGCACGTTTGGGAAACTTCTGTATTCATCCATCCCATCTGTCACGATTGTGGTCGTGACCCCTCTCATGCTCACCTTATTTCCGGCGGTTAGCTTCTGAGCTGGCTTCTGTCTGTTCTTCCTGAATTAGTTCTGTCTCTGTGTGCTGGCTGCTTCCAGCATGGCTCTGATTACTCCACTATACTGCACCTGTGTGTGTTAAGCCTCTCTGTGCTTCAGTATGCTTCCTGCCTGTGTTTTGGTTTGTGTTTCTCTTGCCCTCTGGTGGCCAGACCTGGTGGCTGCATTGGATTGTCTGTGTGCTGTTTCTCGTTCCAGACTTCAGCCCAGTCCAGTCTGGATCTTCCGGCCTGCCAGACTTGCTTGGCTTGTTTGAGTCTGCACAGCACCCGTAGCTGCCTGGTGATTGCTGCAGCTGAATCTCAGCTGCTGCTGGGCTTATTAGCCATTTGGAAACTCTCTGCTTTGCCTTTGCATCGTCTAAGGTCCCTGGTATGTTGGGGTGCTGGTGCACTTCTGCCTAGTCCAGTTTATAGTCTGTAATTCTTGCCTGATTCTAGTTTAGTCTTTGTGTAGCTTCTTGTTCTGTATTGCTTGTTTCCCAGTCCTTTTTCTTGTTTGTATGTCTTTGTCTAGGTCTTAGTTGCCTGTATTTCTTGTTCAGTGGCTGCCTGGCAGCTTTCAGTTCTGTCTCCTATCAGTGTTTGTTCCCTGTTTCAGTGGTTGCTTGCAGCTTTCAGTTCTGTCTCTTGTCTACCAGTGTTTGTTCCCTGTTTCAGTGGCTGCTTGCAGCTTTCAGTTCTGTCTCTTGTCTGTCTGAGAGTCCTAGTCTAGTATTCAGGGCCACCGAGAGACTGGGCCGGGCCCGGGACAAGGCCGCCCCCGGGCCCCTGGCCCTGCCCCTGGCCCCACCCCCACTGCCACCCCCCAGGTTGTCGCCGCCCCCCCCCCCCCTGAGGGGGGCCCAGTGCCACAGTCCTACCCGCCTCTGCCACTGGGCTGGGCCCCTTCCACCCGAACCCTCGCCAGCAGAAGTGCTGTCTTCTGATTCCGGCATGCATGGCCCACACAGACGCGCTCCTCTCAGCTGATCTTCACTGTACGCTGCAGGGCTTCTGTGCCTCTGACGTCCTGCACATGCACATGCAGGACGTCAGACGCACAGAAGCCCTGCAGCGTACAGCGAAGATCAGCTGAGAGGAGCCCGTCTGTGTGGGCCGTGCACGCCGGAGATGAGTCAGAAGACAGCACTTCGGCTGGCGGGGGTTCGGGTGGAAGGGGCCCAGTGGCGGGTGGGACTGCGGCGCTGGGCCCCCCTTGGAGACCCGGGCCCTGGGAATTTTGTCCCCCCTGTCCCCTCCCTCTCGGCGGCCCTGCTAGTATTCTGCCTAGCCTCCCTGTGTATTTTAGTCCCTGTATGTATCCTGCTGGTACCCAGTTCCGGCCTGTCTGGCAAGTCCTGCCGGCCACCTGCACCCAGGGGCTCAACTCCTGGGGAAGGGTGGCCAGGTGCAGGTGAAGTCTAGCTGTCCCGGTCAGAGTTCTGTCTTATCTCTGTGTAGGGTGGTTTTGCCTGCCACTGCCACTCCTCGGCAGTGGCCCAAGGGCTCATAATCCTAGTTCCTGCTTTGGAATACATGATACCATCACACAAAGAACATATATATTGAAGCACACTTCTAACTGTAATACCACTCACCTTATCTATATCATCCAATGTCCATGCAAGCTCCTGTACATTGGAAAAAACAACCATATGATCGACACGCATCATTGAACACAGAAGTTGTATCAATAGGAAAATTGAATGTGCTCCGCTTGTAAACCATTGGTACCAGTGGCGTAGCCAAGGGTGGGCTTGGGTGGGCCCAGGCCTACCCACCTTGGGTTCAGGCCCACCCAGTAGCAGCATACCTATGATGTCGCTGGCAGGGATCCCCAAACCCCACCAGCCGAAAACTCCCAACAAGTGTCCCTCCTGCATACCTTGTAAGTAGCAGATCTTTGCCTGCAGTGAGCAGTGACATACATACTGCTCGCACAGGCCCCACAGCCTTCCCTCTGATGTATTTCTGCCTAGGCGGAAACAGGAAGCTGCATCAGAGGGAAGTGTGTGGGGCCAACAAGAGCAGTGTGTATTAGTTGCTTCTCGCTGCTGGTGAAAATCTGCTATTTAAAAGGTATACGGGAGAGGGGGGATGTTTGAGAGACCATATGGCATGCAGGCAAGAGAAGGAGAGACCAAATCACCTGTGGGATGGGGCAAGGTTCTTCTGCCCACCCATCTTGGGCCCAGGCCCACCCAAAATTGGGTATCTGGCTACGCCCCTGATTGGTACAGCACAAATCATTCAATACAAGACTTGAAATTCATAGTGTTAAAAACTCTCAGACCTCACTGGCACAGAAACAATATTGATAATTTACTTTTACAAGAAGAGCAATGTTTCATCTATGAATTTAACACTGTCACACCTACAGGTCTAAATCAAGAAATCGACTTTCATCCATTTCTTTAAATTTGTCATTCCACTGCATCCCCTTATGCTCCATTTTCATGCTAAATAGCACTGATGGAATTATTTTTTCTTTTTTTTCTTCTTTTACACCAGTGGCATCATCAGTCCTTTTTGCTATTCTCCTTTCAGACATATGTATTTTCTCAGGTCAGCCATGTTTTTCCATCACCACTCTTCCACATTTCTTGCTACAAGTGTCCAAAACACTGGAAAGCCAAACAAAAAAAAACAGCACCACGGGCCTTTAAAAATGGAACACAGTTCTTTAATGAATGAGCCTTGACAAAAAGACCCGACACGGGCCGTGTTTCGGTGACTAGCACCTGCGTCAGGGGTCTACATAGAATACAAAACATAGAAATAATATATTTTTAAAAATTTTTTTAAATATAATGAGTAAAACCAAAGATTAATATTTAGACTCATCAAGCATACATACTGTATATAAGCCTATATAAACACCTAAAGCATTTAATATTTTAACATTCTCATATATTATTATATAGTAATTTAAAAATAAATGGATAATTAATCAAAACAAAAATGGTAACTCACCACAGTGATGACGTGGAAAACTTGGGGAATAACTCGAATATATTCCTCTACAATATATTATTCCTTACTTTTGGACCAAAAATTTTTCATATATTAATATTATATGTTTAAAACGCTTATTTTAATTATTTATAATATATTTTATAAAAAGGTCATATTATATAATACTGGCTATAACTAAATTTCATATTCATAAAAGCTTAAACTAACAGGTCAAAAATAATTTTTTAAAAACATTTTAAAATATACAATAAATTTCAAACATTACACTGATAATATCATAAACCTTCAAAAAAATTCAAATCAGCACGGAAATGAATAAATATATACATCTTCAAATATAAAAAACCAAAACTATAATATCTAGTGGCATTAATTGATCTTAATTTTAAAAAGACAACATTTTGTCACTATATGTATATGTGTACATATACACACACACACATACACACATACACATATATATATACACATGCATGTGTGTGCATGCATACACACATACACACATATATTATAGCATTAACAGGGCTTCTATTATCTTTTGGAGCTCTGGGTATATTTGTTTCGTTATCTGCCAATTACAATTAATTATGTAAATTTTATTTGTAACTGCTAATGGTATTTTAGCTAGTGACAAAATACCTTTAAAATTTGCATTTATTTTGTTATCTGCCAATCACAATTAATTATACAAATGGCATCTTAAATAGTGACAAAGGGTTAACAGGGCTTTTGTTCACATACATATGTTTCTCACATCAGCATTCATTTAATAAAATGTCTTCAATATTTCTTTTAGAACATAGCAAAAATGATTTTCATAAGCAATATAATACTGACTTTCATTTTAACTCAAGTGTCAAAAGAAAAAAACCTCTATACCTCAGACTGTATTGCCAAACAGAAGGGTTTCAATAAGTATAACAAACCATAATGCCACAGACATTACCAAGAGGACTGTGCAATTGATAAAAGTTGTCAAATCATGAGGCAGCAAATACTATAGTGCCTAACTTAGAAACATTCATTAAAGAACTGTGTTCCATTTTTAAAGGCCCGTGGTGCTGTTTTTTTTGTTTGGACTTTAGTTTGTACTTTGTTCCCTCTCTTTTGTTACATCCAAAACACTGGAAAGATCATTTTTTTATTTTTAGATTTTTGCATATTTACATTTTTCTAGATGCATTTTTCAATATCTTTTTTTTTACTTCTTGGTATACCTTTTAACACAATATCAGGTTTTATATATCTTTTTCTTTCTTTTACATATATTTTTATATTCAAATTTCTTCTTTTTTATCTTTTTTTACATATATTTCTAGCACCATCACATTTCTCCTTCAGATACACGAGCTTCCCTTTTTCTTTCACACCTCTGCATGCTAATTAACCTATAGAGCAGTCTGACAGGCTAATGCCTACGATGCCCTGCAATAATTCTTACACAGCCTTTGTTTATTTTTGTCTATTTTTTTAGAATGGTGACTTTCTGCAAGGAGCCCATTTCACCTTTATGACACCCCTCTTTTATAAGCCTTCTTCTCTCTTTTTGGGCTCTTTATCCATATTTTTTGCTATCTCCCAGTATCGCATCAAGCAGTTTTTCTTTATTCACCTTGCTTCTTCCATGTCTAGTGCCATTCCCCATTACGTCATTTCTTTAGCATATTTGACTATTCATCCATTTCAGATCCACATCTGTCTCATAAGCTTTCACACTTTTTCCCACACTCCCTTTTGCTACTTTAAATAATGGTAGCGACAGATGCCCCATTCCTTAAACAAAACGACTTAGCATTAATGTTATTACTTCGCACTTTTGGTAAGTCTATTTATTATTCTTTTATTTTCAGCTACACTTTTTTAGGGGGGTTCCATACTGATAGGAGCAATTATATTTTCTTATTTATTTATTGCATTTGTATCCCACATTTTCCCACCTATTTGCAGGCTCAATGTAGCTTACAGTATTCTGCTCTGGTTATCGCCACTGCGGAGTAAAGATACAATTAATAATTACATAAGAACATGAGTAACATAATGGGATAAAGCATTAGGTATAACGAGATCAAAAATGTAATAACAGTTAAAGCAGTAATGCGCTAAGGTTCAAATGATGGATCATTGTGGTATGCTATTTCAATGCTTTTTTTTACAATGCTTTTTATGCTACTCCACAGAGTCTCTTGTAGCAGTCTTTTCCTTTCTTCCTTTTATATCTGGTAGCCATTTATCATTCTATACATAGCATTTTAGAGCAGGCATTCAGTCAATGCCTTATCCTTTGAACAAAGCAACTCAACATTTATGCTGAGTACTTTACATTTTCTATATATGTATTTTTTTTATTTTAAGTTACATTCTTCTAGGTGGGTTCTATATCAATACGAGCAATTATATTCTCTTATGCTCTCTTAATGCTTCTTCTATAATGTTTTTTATGCCACTCCACAGCGTCTCTTCTAGTAATCATTTCCTTCTTTTTCTATATCTGGTTGCCGTACATCGTTCTATACATACAATCTTACAGCAGACATTCTTTCACGCTGCCAGTAGCTTATCCACTTTTTCACTCCTTTTCGCATGCAAAAATACATCACATTCTTCAGCTCCACAAGCCGTTTCATCTCTATGACCCATGCAGAAACCACTTCTTAACACAGTATATCCACACCTACTTTTTTCCATTTGGTTCTGCCCCCTTTCAGTGTGTCCATAAATAATACATTCTTTTTTCCACTATTCTTAAAATGCACCTCTAGAAGTACCAAGACACTTGGTCCCTACTCTCTGAGTGTTCCTCTTCTCTTTTCAACTCGTCTCATCATATTAGCACTGGTATTTTATCATCTTGACACACTATATGCATATACATACAGTACATTTTTGTGACCATGCACCCATAAACACTGTTTATCTTTTCACACTTCACTGTTCTTCCTTTTCGGCAGTGTTTATTTCCTTTCTCATCTGCTTTTCCCTCATTTTCTCATATCCGTTTTTTTTTTAATAGGAATGTTTTTCTCCTCTCACCACTGTACATCAATCAGATGTTTTGCACATTCAGCAGTCCATTATCCAATGTGTTTACTTTTTATTTTTCATGGTCATTCAACTTTTTTCTTTTTTTGGCCTAGTGGTTAGAGTGGTGGATTTTGGTCCTGGGGAACTGGGTTCGATTCCCACTGCAGGCACAGGCAGCTCCTTGTGACTCTGGGCAAGTCACTTAACCCTCTAATGCCCCAGGTACAAATAAGTACCTGTATATAATATGTAAACCGCATTGAACCTGCTATGAGTGAGAAAGCGCGGGGTACAAATGTAAGAAAAATAAAAAATAAATATTTGCCTCTATTATTTTGATACCATCGTTCAATATATTTGTGCATCTGATCATACATGCATGGTCTTTTTAAAGGTATGCCTCTCCTCCTTGTTTTTTGTTTGTTTAAAATTTGATCAACCTATGTATTCCATTGTCCCATGCTGATTTCATCACTATGTATGCCTTTTCTACTTTTTTACAGACCTCCTTTTTTCTACCTAGTAGTTTTTTTTACTTACTCATTGCCAGGTCAGTATATAGTTTCTTTCATTACTTTTTCCAGTGTTTTGACACTAGTATGCATGTGTTAAATTATGTGTTTTGTTAAATGTTTCTCCATTTTTTGGACATGCTTTTTAATCATGAACTTATATCCTGTGTTATATTTTAGGTACTGTATACCTTTCAACGTACGCATGCTGTATATTTTTTTATTATATATAGTTTATAACCTTTTCATGAATATTTTTTCTTACTGACATCTATGGACAAATATCATTTTTTAGAAGCTCATATTCATTTTCATGTTTATATTATTTTAGGAATCCCTTGTTAATATGTATTTTTTAAATATATATATATCTACGCTGCCATATGACATAAGAGAAAAATGGTCATCAGTAGGTGCCAAGTATAAAGACAACCACCAAGAGAAGTTTCCTCACTTCACAGTCTTTGTCAAGTTTTTCTGAGACCTGACAAGAGGAGAAATGATCCCAGCTTCATGTTTGAGGTATCTGAAGCAGGCAAAAGAGGCTACTTTCTGAATGAAAGGACGGTCAAAAAGTATGACAACACCAAGAAACCTATTGATGTACACATGACAGATGTGTGGTCCACAGCTGCACCACCAACTTATCATCTTCCTACTACAGAGAAAGTAGAGGATCCAGACAGACAGTGTTTCATACATAAGAAACCTCATCCTCTCATGAAATGTAGAGGGTTTAGGAAGAAAAACCCTAACAAGTGTAAGCCTATGTCTACAGGAACCCTAGAGTTAAGCCACAGTGGGGAGAGTAAGGTAGAGAAAGTGTCATCACCAAATGCTACTCCAAAGTGTGTGGAGGAGGCTGCTGTGGATGGTCATGTACCAAGATATGTGTATCTAAAGTATATCCAAAAAAGCAACCAGAAAAGGCAGTAAAGATTTATGTCATCATAGATAAAGCAGAGTAATCAGTCCCTGGCAAGGACAGAGTTCTTTGATCTATTTGACATACAAGGTGCTCGTTATCCCTTGTATGTGGAGGAGTGGCCTAGTGGTTAGAGCACCTGTCTTGAAATCCGGAGGTGGCCGGTTCAAATCTCACTGCTGCTCCTTGTGATCTTGGGCAAGTCACTTAACCCTCCATTGCCTCAGGTACAAATTTAGATTGTGAGCCCTTCTGGGACAGAGAAATATCCAGTGTACCTGAATGTAACTAACCTTGAGCTACTACTGAAAAAGGTGTGAGCAAAATCTAAATAAATAACCTCAAGACCTGTACAAGGATGAGAAAAAGGACAGGGAGAAGAGCAAGTGGATACATGATAGAAGCAATGGATGGCAGTAATAGCTCCTATTGAGTGCAATCAGATACCTGATAATAGGGAAGAAATTCCCACCCCAGAGGCTGTGGAACATCACCATCTTTTGCAACCTATAGCTAAGTATCTACAGCCTTTGGATCCAAATGCCAAAATTTTGCTCTTGTTGGGAAGAGACGTACCACCACTGATCGGAGTCCTTGAGTTACGTGAAAGACCACCTGATGATTCTTATGCCTACCAACTCAACCTAGGATGGGTGATAGTTGGTGATGTCTGCCTTAACAGATTGAGACTATCAAATTTAGATGTATTCAGAACATGTGTCTTGGAGAATGGGAGTACCACTTTGTTTGAGCTTTGTCATAACCATCTGCACGTGAAGGAGGTTTACAGCTGGGAAGAACCAGACCCTGGCTCAACCATCAATCAGAACACCTCTCTACCAGAGTTAGGAGAACATCTTTGGAATTCAGTGTTTAAAGTAAAGTCACCAAGGATGATGACAAACCAACTCTTTCAGTTCCTGAAAATTAAGGATAAGAAATTCTACAAAGATGAGTCAAACAGTTGGATGGCTCCGTTACCATTCTAGACGCCCAGATCATGATTACCTAATAACAGGAGGCAAGCCCTTTCTCATCTCACTTCATTGCAACAGACTCAGAGAAGGAAACCATATTAGATAATGGCCATTTAGAACCAGCTCCACCATTAAAAGACAACAAAGAATGTTGGTACTTTCCTACCTTTGGTGTGTGCCATCCACAAAAACCAGGCCAGCTCAGGATTGTGTTTGATTCCAGTGCTCAATTTCAAGGAATCTCTCTTTAAAATATTCTTCTTTCTGGGCCTGATGTGATCAACAGCCTAATAGGAGTCTTGGTAAGCTTCAAAAATGGACCCATCACCATAACAGCAGATATTCAGCAACTGTTCTACTGCTTTGTTGTGCACCCATACTACAGAAATGACTTGAGATGCCTGTGGTACCATAACAACAGCATCAATCAGGAAATTGTGGAATATGGAATGAATCTGGAGTAGTGGAAAGAATAAGAGTTCATATCTTTAATAGCAGTCCATCACCTGCAGTAGCAACATCTGGACTTAGAAGGAGGGCCCAAGAAAGTGAAAAAGAATATGGCCTGGATGCCAGATGCTTCATTGAAAGAGACTTGTACATGCACGATGGTCTGAAGTCTTTACCTACTGTGGAAGAAGTCATTGACTTGCTAAGGAGAACACAAACAATGCTGGCAAAGGCAAATCTGAGTCTTCATAAAATTGCCTCCAACAGTCCAGAATTAATGAGAGCATTTCCTGCAGAAGATCATGCCAAAGATTTAAAGGATCTAGATCTAAGAGTTGACACCCCTTCTGCTTCAGAGAAGCCTTGGATTATATTGGGATCTAAAGCGAGACATTTTTATCTTTCAAGTCTCCGCCCAAGAGAAATCATATATGCACAGAGGTGAATTGTCTACAGTAAATAGTCTGTATGATCCACTGGGGTTTGTGGCTCCAGTCACCATTCAAGGAAGATCCCTACTGAGAGAACTTTCCCAAAGTACAGATGAGTGGGATGCCCCACTACCACCAGAAATGTGACAAGAAAGGGAGAAATGGAAACATGTTCTAAATACTCTTGAACAACTGAATATCCCACACACTTACACCCCTGCAAAGCTCAGTACTGTCCATCACAAAGAGATTTGTGTCTTCTCAAACAGTTCTGAAAAGGCCATATCAGCAGGGGCCTACTTGAAAGCTACAAACACAGATGGGCTATCTGATGTGGGATTCATCTTTGGCAAAGCCAAGTTAGTACCACAACCTAATCATACCATTCCATGGTTAGAATTGTGTGGAGCAGTGCATGCTGTAAAATTCTACACCAACAGTAAAGTCATCCTGGGCTACATCTACAACCAAACCAGGAGATTTTACGGATACATTAGCAACAGAGTGGAGCTTATACACTACTACTACTTAACTACTACTTAACATTTCTAGAGCGCTACTAGGGTTACACAGCGCTGTACAAAATAAACAAAAAGGACGGTCCCTGCTCAAAGGAGCTTACAATCTAAAGAACGAAATGTCAAGTTGGGGCAGTCTAGATTTCTTGGGTAGAGGTGTAGAGGTTAGGTGCCGAAGGCGACCTTGAAGAGGTGGGCTTTAAGCAGAGATTTGAAGATGGGCAGGGAGGGGGCCTGGCGTATGGGCTCGGGGAGTTTCTTCCATGCGTGGGGTGAGGTGAGGCAGAAAGGGCGGAGCCTGGAGTTGGAGGTGGTGGAGAAGGGTACTGAAAGGAGGGATTTGTCTTGAGAGCGGAGGTTACGGGTAGGAACATAAGGGGAGATGAGGGTTGAGAGGTAAGGAGGGGCTGCAGATCGAATACATTTGTAGGTTAGTAGCAGAAGCTTGAATTGAATGCGGTAACTGATCGGAAGCCAATGAAGTGACTTGAGGAGAGGGGTGATATGAGTGTATCGGTTCAGGCGAAAGATAAGACGTGCAGCAGAGTTCTGAACGGACTGAAGGGGGGATAGGTGGCTAAGTGGGAGACCAGTGAGGAGTAGGTTGCAGTAATCAAGGCGAGAGGTAACGAGAGAGTGGATGAGAGTTCGGGTGGTGTGCTCAGAGAGGAAAGGGCAGATTTTTCTAATATTATAGAGGAAGAAGCGACAGGTCTTGGCTATCTGCTGGATATGCGCAGAGAAGGAGAGGGAGGAGTCAAAGATGACACCGAGGTTGCGGGCAGAAGAGACGGGGACGATGAGGGTGTTATCAACCAAAATAGAGAGTGGAGGTAGAGGAGAAGTGGGTTTGGGTGGGAAGACAAGAAGTTCAGTCTTGGCCATGTTCAGTTTCAGGTGGCGGTTGGACATCCAGGCAGCAATGTCGGATAAGCAGGCCGATACTTTGGCCTGGGTGTCTGCAGTGATGTTAGGTGTGGAGAGATAAAGCTGGGTGTCGTCAGCATAGAGATGATACTGGAAGCCATGAGAAGAGATCAGGGAGCCCAGGGAAGAGGTGTAGATAGAGAAAAGAAGGGGTCCAAGGACAGAACCCTGAGGGACTCCAAAAGCCAACATTACCAGAACAGTGGCACTAAATGCCAACTAAGCAAAATACAGCAGACTGTGCCACCAGAGCGGTACCACCATCCCATCTAATGAAAACCACATGGTTATCAGGACCAGGTTTCCTGCTAAAAAATGACTACATGTCTCCAGATATGAACTCCTTTGATGCAGAGATCAATCCTGAGCTGACTGTTTTTTGTCACCAACATTGCATCTTCATCTCATCAATCAGTGGATAAAAGACCAGACACCGACCACCAAAGTGCCTTCAGAGATGCTGAGCTACAGATCATCAATGACAACTTGGCACCACTTGAGAACTTTGACACAAGACTTCCCTGGAAGACAATGAACATCTTCAGCAGAGCTATCACTGAGTCAGTGATCAACACCATAAAGAAATAAGGACACTATGGACCATAGTCCACTCCAGAGACTCTGAGACTTTTTCTCACTCTTTTATGTTATTTGTTATTTATGTTGTCTGTCTCTCATTTCAGCTCCTGCAAGACTACATGTGAGAACCACTAGAACAACAGTGAACCAGAGGCAAGCCTGGAGTTATCAACCTTCAAGATCCAGCTTTATTTATGGACTTTGCATGGACTTTATGATATTTATAAGTTTGAAAAATTAAATAGTGGTAGCCACTGATACCAGGCGGGGAATTTTCTACCCCTATTTGCATGGATGAGGTTTATACATATATGTTTATATCAGATTGCATTGACTGTAACAGTTTACAATTCTTGTGCCCTTAAGAAAGGCAGGAAGTGCCTTTGGACTACAAATCTTAGTCTTCCTGCAGTGCTCTGTGATAGGCTTTTCCTGGGCACATGTCCCTGTTCTCTATGCCTTATGGGACTTTTCCAATTGGCTGGCCCTTGTCCCTGTGTATGCTGGGTTGTAGCTGACCCGCTTCTCTCTTCAGTGGGGTAGAGGGAATCTGTTTTATACATGCTTCTCTATGAACTGTATCTAACACTGTACCTTGCTGCAAGAGCTTTTCCTAACCTGTCTAACATAATCACATTTTCACTAGTTTAAAAGTATTTACAATATCCTCTCAGCTTGGTGCTGATATCTCCTGGATTCTCTGGCATACATAGAGGGGCATAATCGAACGTCGCCGGCGATCTATTTTGACGGCGGTGCTCCATCTGGCCGGAACCGTATTATCGAAAAAGATGGCTGGCCATCTGTTTTTTTGATAATACGGTTTAGCCCGGCAAAATGCCAGAGTTCGCCGGGTTTGAGATGGCCGGTTTTGTTTTTCAGCAATAATGGAAAAAAAATGCCGGTGATCTCCAACCTGGCGACATCCAAGGCATTTGGTCATGGGAGGAGCCAGCATTTGTAGTGCACTGGTCCCCCTGATATGCCAGGACACCAACCGGGCACCCTAGGGGACACTTCTAAAAATTAAAAAAATATATACAAATAGCTCCCAGGTGCATAGCTCCCTTACCTTGGGTGCTGTACTCCCCAAATCCCCCCCAAACCCCCCCCAAAACCCACTCCCCACAACTCTACACCACTACCATAGCCCTTATGGGTGAAGGGGGGCACCTACATGTGGGTAGAGTGGGTTTGGGGGGGTTTGAAGGGCTCAACACTTACCACCACAAGTGTAACAGGTAGGGGGGGATAGGCCTGGGTCCGCCTGCCTGAAGTCCACTGCAACCAACAAAAATTGTTCCAGGGACCTGCATACTGCTGTCAGGGAGCTGGGTATGACATTTGAGCTGGCATACATGCTGGCAAAAAAAAGTTTTATTTTTATTTTTTTAGTGTGGGAGGGGGTTGGTGACCACTGGGGGAATACGGGGAGGTCATCCCCCATTCCCTCCGGTGGTCATCTGATCAGTTCGGGCACCTTTTTGAGGCTTGGTCGTGAAAATAAAAGGACCAAGTAAAAGCGGCTAAATACTGATTAACGCCGCTTTTTTTCCATTATCCGCAAAAGCCAGCCATCTGGTAGCCACGCCCATGCCCGCTCATGTCCCGCCTTCGCTTCACCGCCGACATGCCCCCTTGAACTTTCACCGGCACAGCAACAGGAAAGCGGTGATGGTGTAAAAACAGCATCTTTCGATTATACCGATTTCACCGCTTTTGCGAGATCACCGGCCATCTCCCGATTTATGTCAGAAGATTGCCGGCGATCACTTTCGAAAATAAGCCTGATAGTGTGTCAGTAGAGACAGACTACAATCTGCTGCGCAGAAACTCTTGTCAAGACTTCAGAACTATAAGTCATTCGTTTGTTTTGATTTTGCATTAAAGAAGTAACAGTCCATCTTAGTGTTTGAGACAGCACTCCACTCCCACAGCTGTTGCTGGTTGAGCCCAGATTTTTTTTAAACAATGGCCCTTCTATCATTTATCATTTATTATCACTTTCTATACTGCTCTCATTCAGCACAAATTAGAGCAGTTCACAAGGTAAAATAACAGTAAAAAAGCAATGAAAGGAACATCAATGCTAAGAGGAAAGTTAAACGTATGCACACAACATTCATTCAAGGGAATATCAAGGGAAAGGAATTAGTGGTTTAAAAGAATTTTACAAGATTGGGGAAGCAGTTGCTGCATCCTGGGTTTACCACTGATCAAATTATGATATCAGATAGTTTCAATGAGAAGATGAAATAAGTGAGTCTTAAAAGCCGATCAAAAATTGGGGTAGGAAGGCTTGCATCTGAGGGCACTTGGCAAAGAGTTCCAGAGAAAAGGCGAGACAAAAAAATAGAAAGTGCTGTTTCAGGTTGATTCCCATTTTGTTCTGGATGGGGGGAGAAGGACAAATCAGTAATCATTCAATGAACGGAGACAGTGAAACAGAGTGTAAAGGATGGTGAGAGAGGCTAGGTAATCTGGTTTTCCTCGTGAATAGCTTTATAAATAAGGGTAAGGATTTTGAATTTAACTCTGTAAGGGATAGGGAGCCAGTGAAGTTGTTTTAGCAACGAGGTTGCATGGTCTCTGTATTTGGTACAGCAGAGGACTCTCACTGCAGTGTTCTGTAAGTTTTGTAATCTTTTTAAATTGAATTTGGTCAGTCCACCATAAATAGCATTACAGTAATTGTAATGAGAGTTAATGTAGGCATACAATATAGGGAGCAAACAATCTGCATCAAGGTAGTTTCTGACAGCTATGAGTTGATAGAATGAATAAAAGCCTGCTTTCATTACGAAGGAGACCTGTGGGGTGAAAGAAAGGGCTGAATTCAGAAACACACCTAAATATTTAAAAGATGGGTGTAAAGAAACAATGTGTTTCAAGCCTGTAAAATGTATTGGATATTTTCCTGCATTGATTATGTTCTGAAGTGTATTTCTCCAATTTGCCAGCAGGTGGTGTTTCTTTGCTGTAGAGCTGTTACAGAGAACTGAGTGTTTTTTCTTTAGTTTGACACAAACAGGAAGCAAAAAGCAGTATAATTTCAAATCTTGGTGAAAGGGCTCTGATTGGCCCAGGAGCTCATTTCTTTAGTGTACTGATTTTGCCTTCAGTCTTAGCCAGGAAGAAAGAGAGACAGATCTCTTTGCTAAGGCTCGGTGAATTATATGTCCTGATCTTCCCAGGTACTGTTTAGCCAGTATGCAAATGTTTAGTTATTGTTTACCTATTTGCACTATTTTGTTCCACTGTTAAATATTTTTATGAGAATAAACACAATTGTTTGTTCATTCTGCCTGTTTGGACTGATAAGAATTCTGGTGGTTTGTGTGTTGGGTCTGTGAGTGCTTTCTGGGAACTGTGGGACCACTGGGAGTGTTGCACCAGGAACCTAGAATCACTGGAGATAATTGGAAAGTGGGACACTCGCCCAGAGGCGGTTGTGACCCAGTTGGTGGGAGAAGGGTGCTAGTGTACAGCACAAGTGGCAGGTACAGGCGGACCTGAGCTGTGCTGGGGATAGACTCTCTAAGTGGCTGCAGGGTAACCCCAGGTGGGTGGCTAGGCATTTTGTCACAATGGGACAGTAGTAATTTTGCGAGCATGGAGGATAGAGAAGAGGAAAGAGATGTGGAGGACTGAGGATCCGTAATCCAACAGGCCACTGTTTTTTCAGGGTTAAGTATAAGATGGTGAGTCTGAAATCAATCAGCAATGTCTTTTAGGCAGCATTGGAGAGGTTGAAGCAGGGCCGGCGTGGGGGGGGGGAGCAGGGGGGAGAAAATTCCCCGGACCCGGGCCTCCAAGGGGGGCCAGGCGCCGGAGTCAGGCCACCGGCACTGCAGTCCCCGGTCTCACCTGCCTGTCCTCGTCTCCGTCCACCACCGGACCCCCTACATTAAAATCGGCAGCACCTCAGCCCCATTTGGAAAGGCAGTTGCCTCCCTTCAGGCCCTCCCTGGGTCCTGCCCTCGCGGAAACTGGAAATTACATTAGATGAGGGTGGGACACAGTGAGGGAAAGCCCAAAGGGAGGTGATCTGCCTTTCCAAACGGGGCCCGGTGGCGGACGAAGCTGAGGGCAGGCAGGTGAGACCGGGGACTGCAGCAGCAGCAGGGGGGGGGGGGGGGTGAGGGCGGTGGCAGGGGGGGGGGCGGCGTTGTCTCAGGCCATAAGTCTTTCGGTGGCCCTGGGTTGATAATATGAGCTAATACTATGGTTCTGGATCAGAAGCATGTGTTAAGCTTAGTGCATGGTAACTGCTAACACAAAGCCACGTTAAGGAGCTTTGAGATAATTTAGCAGTTTTTATGTGGTAAATTGTATTTTAAGTACTTTTTGTGTCAGAGGATGGGTGGAGAGTGGGCGTGGAAGTTATTTGGCATTTAACACTTTGCACTTACTGTGCATTGATTAATGTGGAATTAAGGCGGAACCACATACAACCTCCGAAATAACAGGTGCCACTTAGTGCTTCCATATTAACCAGGACCAGGTAGTGCTCATTAATGTAAATGTTAATGTCCAACCTGTAATAGAAAATACTGGGAATTCCCCAAGACGTGCCAGTTAAACTGCATGGTAGAATCCTGCATTAAACCACAGTAACTGCAAATTTTACCTCTGCTTAAGCAAAAGGGCCTATAATTACTTGCTTTTCCAAATCAGATTTCAAAGAGAGCTACATATTCAGATATACTTGATAGCTCCCACCCTAAGTGAACTTACAATCTATGATGTACCTAATGCAATGGAGGATGAAATGACTTGCTCAAGGTTACAAGAAATCTCAGCTGCCAGGAAACATGACATCATTTCAAAAGAGAAGAACCTTTGGCAAGACAAAAATGTTCATTGGTCATATGATATATGCATTGAATAATGATCACTATGATATATATGTATGTATCTATGCTATGTTATGCTGTTTATGTTTTACACTAGTAAAAAAGGCCCGTTTCTCGAAGAAATGAAACGTGCACTAGCAAGGTTTTCCTCGGAGTGTGTATGTTTGAGAGAGTGTGTGTGAGAGTGACTGTGTGAGAGAGAGAGAGTGTGTGTGTGAGAATGAGAGTGTGTGCCAGGGTTTCCCCCCTCCGTCCGAGTGCCAGGGTCATCCCCCTCCCTCCCTCCCTTCATCTGAGTTCCAAAGTCATCCCCCCTCCCTCCCTCTGAGTTCCAGGGTCGTCGTCCTCTCCCTCTGAGTTCCAGGGTCATCCCCCCTCCCTCCCTCTGAGTTCCAGGGTTGACCCCCCCTCTGAGTTCCAGGGTCACCCTCCCTCCCTCCCTCTGAGTTCCAGGGTCATCCTCCCCCCTCCCCCCTCCCTCCCTCCAGGTTCCAGGGTCATCCCTCCCTCTGAGTTTCAGGTTCCCCCCTAAATCCCCTCCTTCCCTCCCACCCAGTTCCAGGGCCCCCAGTTCCTGGGTCCCCCCTCCCTCCCAGTTCCACGGTCGTCATCCCTCCCTTCCAGTTCCATGCCCCCTCCGTACGAATTTTAAAATTCAGATAGGTCTCTGCCGAGGTGCTGGGGGGGGGGGGATGTCCTAATCGCTGTCAACCTAACAACACACTGCTTCTTCCGTCCACCAGCTGACAGGCAACGGTGGGGGGCTTACGCAGCCACGGGCACTCACCAGGATAAACTTCGCCTCCTGGTGTTGTGTCTGTTCGTCATGCGTGTGACGTGGCGTTGGCATACCCCTTCACTCTCACTGCTCCGCCCTCGATGTCATCACATTTTGACGTGAGGGTGGGGCAGAGAGAGATGGTGAGTCGGCTGGTTACACCCTTATGAACTTATGAACCCTTCACTGAAGCCATGGAGTCAGCTTCAGAATGTTGAGGATGCTTTTTATTATAGTAGATATGACACATATTATCTGTAGTGGTCTTCTAGGCAGTTTACAATTTCAAAGTCAAAAAAGGAAAACTTTTTGAAGAGGAATATACAATAGTAACATGACAATCATTACATTTAATAGTTTTCTGCTAAACCCTTAAAACCAAGCATCTCAAGACTATTAAGACTCATATGTCATATGTGTGTGCCCGATGCAAAGAGCTCCTAGACCTCAGAGAGTGTGTTCGTTCTCTCGAGGCTAGAGTAGCAGATTTGGTAGAGATGAGGGAGATAGAGAAATACATTAAGGAGACCTACAGGGATGTTGTAGAGAGGTCCCACCTCCAGTCAGGTAGCCTTTGTGCTACCTTGGAGGAGGGAGGTCTCCCAGAAGGTGAAGTAGGAAGTATTCCTGTAGCCAGGACCTACCCACCAGAAGATGTACTATCCTCCCAATGACTGACTGGGAGGAAAAGGTTAGAACAGCTGTCATACTTGACGATTCAATCATTAGGAATGTAGATAGCTGGGTGGCTGGTGGACGGGAGGATCGCCTGGTGACTTGCCTGCCTGGTGCGAAGGTGGTGGATCTCACGTGGCACCTGGACAGGATTTTAGATAGTGCTGGGGATAAAGACAGCGAGCCTGTTGTTTTAATCACTATGCACTAATCACGAGAGCTCTGGAGGCACTGCAGACCAAGCACTCGCGGACAAACAGCTAAGATAAGTGTCATCAGTATAACATCTTTGTTTTCCCGGCAGGGAATGTTTAATGCTGTGAGAATCGGAAGGTAGGGAGGGCGTGTGCTATGATGTGAGACTGCTGCAGTTCCAATCCAGAGACATTTGGTCTAAAGGACACTACAGCACTACTGAGCACTGCAATTTAAAAATAACAAAAAAAGTTCCTTAGCTGGGTTATATATTTTTTATTCTGGTGGAATTGTTGGAAACTGTTGATGTACCCACACCAGGTTGATTTAATTGAAACCCT
Organism: Microcaecilia unicolor; assembly: GCF_901765095.1. NCBI lineage: Eukaryota > Metazoa > Chordata > Amphibia > Gymnophiona > Siphonopidae > Microcaecilia > Microcaecilia unicolor. Next base: position 311,791,639 of record NC_044032.1, on the reverse strand, counting down.
TACATCTTTTCTGAGTGCTGGGGAGGAGCCAGCTGACTTGGTACATGTGGGTACCAATGACATAGGAAAATGTGGGAGAGAGGTTCTGGAAGCCAAATTTAGGCTTTTAGGAAGAAAGTTCAAATCCAGATTCTCTAGGTGGCGTTTTCTGAAATACTACCCATTCCATGCGCAGGGCCCAAGCGACAGGCAGAGCTCCGGAGTCTCAATGCATGGATGAGACGATGGTGCAGGGAGGAAGGTTTTAGATTTGTTAGAAACTGGGCAACATTCTGGGAAAGGGGGAGCCTATTCCGAAATGGTAGGCTCCATCTTAACCAGGGTGGGACCAGGCTACTGTCGTCGGCATTCAAAAAAGAGATAGAGCAGCTTTTAAACTACATATCATTCATGGAGAGGCCCCATCATACATGTCAGATCTAATTGACTTACCAGCATGAAACACCAAAAGATCATCACGTAACTTACTAAACCTCCACTTCCCCAATTGCAGAGGACTTAAATACAAATCAATACACTCATCTACCTTCACATACCTCTGTACACAATCATGGAATAAACTATCGAATGCTATAAAAACAGCACACGACAACCTTCCGGAAGTTACTGAAGACACACCTGTTCGAAGAGACTTACAAAAAGAATCCTCCTTAATGACCTGATTCCAATCTATACCAGAACCAACTAAGACTGATCCCTCTAATTCGAGAATTTTAATCATATTATCATCATTGATCATTATATCTTAACCTGCTCTCAATTATATGTTATGTATTATCATTCTACTGACCCTATTTACCTGAATTCTTATACACAAATCTGTAACATTATGCTGAATTTCTTAGTCTGTTAATAGTGATGCCTTTGCAACATAATGTAAGCCACATTGAGCCAGCAAATCGGTGGGAAAATGTGGGGTACAAATGCAGCAAATAAATAAATAAATAAATATGGGGGAAAGGCTGACAGTCGCACAACAGCGCATGGTTCGGGATAAGGTATCTTGCAAGGATACCTCACAAACAGGGAAGATAGGGTTTTTGGATAGTGAGGTTGCACAACAGACCGTGGTAGGCCAGGTGCCCTTAAATACCACTAAAGATCAGACAAAAGATGGCAAATCAATATTTATTTATTTATTTATTGCATTTGTATCCCACATTTTCCCACCTTTTTTCGGGTTCAGTGTCAAGTACTAAGCATCATGCAAATAGGAACAAAAAACATACTCTAAAATGTCTATATGCAAATGCTAGGAGTGTAGAAATACGATGGGGGGAGTTGGAATATATTGCACTAAATGAAAAATTGGATATAATAGGCATTACTGAGACTGGTGGAAGGAGGATAACCAGTGGGACACTGTCATACCGGGTACAAAGTATATCGTAGTGATAGAGTGGACCGGACTGGTGGAGGGGTAGCATTGTATATTAACGAGAGCCTTGACTCAGATAGATTACAAATTCAGCAGGACACAAATCACACCTTGAATCATTGTGGGTTGAAATTCCACATATAAAAGGGAAAAGGATGGTGATAGGAGTCTACTACCCGTCCGCCTCACCAGGATGAGCAGGTAGACGCAGAAATGAATAAAAGAAATCAGAGACGCAAACAAAATGGGCAATGTGATAATAATGGGTGACTTCAATTATCTAAAGCAACAACCTGCAGGAATAGCGGGTGATGGTTGTAAATTGTGAGATAAATATTTAATTACGGAGGGGAAGAAGACCTCAGACCCGTGACAATTTCTTGATCAATAAGATCACTTTAATATAGTCCACTTCTGTATAATCACTGGTCTTTCTGCCAACCTCCTCCTTAGATTGCACAATTCATGCGCTTTAACATATATAAACATTCTAAAACTGAATCAAAAATAAACCACAGCTACTTAGCTTATTATTGTTTGTTTAAGGTGGCCAAACGGGACCGTTGGGTAGACCAGTGGTTATACAGAAGTGACTATATAAAGTGATCTTATTGATCAAGAAATTGTCACGGGTCTGAGGTCTTCTTCCTTTCCGTAATTAAAATATTTATCTCACAATTTACAACCATCACCCGCTATTCCTGCAGGTTGTTGCTTTATACAATTGAGCGGAGTGTTCCAAAGGTTTGTGTTGACTTCAATATCCAAATATAGACTGGGTAAATGTAAAATCGGGATAGGCTAGAGAGGTACAATTCCTTGATGAAATCAAGGACAGCTTTATGGAGCGCTGGTGCAGGAGCGACGAGGAGAAGGAAAAATTCTAGACTTGGTCCTAGTGGAGCACATGATTTGGTGAGGGAGTTATGGTACTGGGCCGCTTGATAACAGTGATCATAATATGATCAGTTTTGATATCAAACCTTGAAGTAACTATACATAGGAAGTCAAATACGTTAGCGTTTAACTAAAAAAAGGAGACTGTCAGCTCATAACGAACGTGATCACCGGCCATTTCCCGACACAAATGGGAGATGGCCGGCGATCTTGGAAAAGCAGCAAAATTGGTATATCGAAAGCTGCTTTTTTTGACAGCATCGCCGCTTCCGTCACCTCGCCGGCGAAAGTTCAAAGGGGGTTTCGGCGGCGGAAGCGAAGGCGGGACAATGGGCGGGTATGGGTGTGGCTACCAGATAGTCGGCTTTCGCCGATAATGGAAAAAAAATACGGTGTTACGCAGTATTTCGCCGGGTTTACTTGGTCCTTTTATTTTCACAACCAAGCCTCAAAAATGTGCCCAAACTGACCACCGGAAGGAAGCGGAGATGACCTCCCCGTACTCCCCCAGTGGTCACTAACCCCTCCCACCAAAACCCCCCCACTTTAAACACTTTTGTTTCCAGCCTCTATGCCAGCCTCAAATGCCATACCCACCTCCATGACAGCAGAATGTGTTCTGTCCTCCGACAGCCTTTTCCTGCTTGTGATGTGGCTCTGGGGTGACTGTGACACCTTTTCTGTTATTTGCACTACAGAGTCACATCAGCAATGCATTGTGGTGGGTGTAGGTATTGGTAGTTGGTAGGCTCTACTCCCCTGGTGCTTTCCCCCTGCTTACTGGGTCAGAGTGTGCCCTGTTTTGTTTTCCTGTTGTAGTCCATGCGGTAGTGGCCATTTTGTAAGCCAGTTTTAGTTCCCTTTCCTGTGTTACCCATGTTAGAGAATGTAGTACTTACCTTGAATGGTGCTGAAAGAGGGCATTGTACACCATTGTGCCAGCTCTGAACTACTGCTAATCTTGTACCAGGGGACTCTTTGCCAGTGGGGCACACCCTCTGATCTGCAGTTAACTGTGAGTAAACGTGCTTATTTCAAGAAAGGACTTTTTCAGAGAGATTAGTCTTCAGGTGTGAACTGTTGTGCCAAAGTTATACAGCAGCAATAAGTCTAGAGGCTGAATGCAGGTCCCTGGAGCAGTTTTAGTGGGTGCAGTACATTTGTGGGTAGTGGGTAAGGGAGCTATGCACGTGGGAGCTTTTCTGAAGTCCACCGCAGTGATCCCTAGGGAGCCCGGTTGGTGTCCTGCCATGTCAGGGGGGGCCAGTGCACTAAAAATGCTGGCTCCTCCCCAGCCAAATGCCTTGGATTTGGCCGGGGTTTGAGATGGCCGGCTTCGTTTTTTAGCGATAATGGAAAGTTATGTCGGCCATCTCAAACCCGGCCAAATCCAAGGCATTTGGCTGGCCGGAACCGTATTATCGAAACAAAAGATGGCCGGCCATCTTTTTCGAAAATACGGGTCTGGCCCCAACTGTTTGCGGGCACCGCCAAAATACATCGCCGGCCATGTATTTTGCCGGCGCTGTTCGATTATTCCCCTCCACGATAAATGAGAAGAACGATTTAAAAAAAACTTAGGGGGGCAACTGAGAGGGTAAAAACTGTACAACAGGCATGGACGTGTTCAAAAATACCATCCTGGAGGCCCAGGCCAAACATATTCCGCGAATTAGAAAAGAAAGATGAATTCCAAAAGACAAGCCGGCGTGGTTGAAAAGAGAGGTGAAGGAAGCTATTAGGGCTAAAAGAACCGCCTTCAGAAAATGAAAGAAGGAACCATCTGAAAATAACAAGAAGCAGCATAAGGAGTGTCAAAGCAAATGCAAGGCGCCAGATAAAGAAGGCCAAGAGGGATTCCGCAAAAAAGATAGCATTAGTGGCAAAAAAACATAGTAAAATGTATTTTGGTATATTAAAAGCAGGAAGCGGCAAAAGAGTCGGTTGGGCCGCTGGATGACCAAGGGGTAAAAGGGGCGATCAAGGAAGACAGAGACGTAGCGAAGAGATGAATGAATCTTTACTTTGGTCTTCACCAAGGAAGATTTGGGTGGGATACCAGTGTCGAATGGTATTTCAAACAGATGAGTCGGAGAAACTTACTGACTTCACGGTAAACCTGTAGGATGTAATGGGGCAGTTCAGCAACTGAAGAGTAGCAAATCTCCTGACCGAATGTATTCATCCTAGAGTACTGATAGAACTGAAAAATGAGCTTGCGGAGCTACTGCTAGGATATTGCAATTTATCCTTAAAATCGAGCATGTACCGGAAGATTGGAGGGTGGCAAATGTAATGCCCATTTTTAAAAAGGTTCCAGGGGAGATCCGGGAAATTATAGACCGGTGAGTCTGACGTCGGTGCCGGGGAAAATGTAGAGGCTATTATTAAAAAACAAAATTACAGAGCACATCCAAGGACATGGATTACTGAGACCAAGTCAGCAAGGCTTTAGTGTGGGGAAATCTTGCCTGACCAATTTACTTCAATTCTTTGAAGGAGGTAAACAAACATGTGGACAAAGGGGAGCCAGTTGATATTGTGTATCTGGATTTTTAAAAGGCATTTGACAAGGTACCTCATGAAAGGCTACAGAGGAAATTGGAGGGTCATGGGATAGGAGGAAATGTCCTATTGTGGATTAAAAACTGGTTGAAGGATAGGAAACAGAGAGTGGGGTTAAATGGGCAGTATTCACAATGGAGAAGGGTAGTTAGTGGGGTTCTTCAGGGGTCTGTGCTAGGACTGCTGCTTTTTAATCTATTTATAAATGATTTAGAGATGGGAGTAACTAGCTAGGTAATTAAATTTGCTGATGACACAAAGTTACTCAAAGTTGTTAATTCACAAGAGGATTGTGAAAATTACAGAAGGACCTTACGAGACTGGGAGACTGGGCGGCTAAATGGCAGATGACGTTTAATGTGAGCAAGTGCAAGGTGAGCATGTGGGAAAAAGAACCGGCATTATAGCTACGTCATGCAGGGTTCCACGTTAGGAGATACAGACCAAGAAAGGGATCTGGGTGTCGTCGTTGATAAACACTGAAGCCTTCTGCTCAGTGTGTTGCTGCGGCTAGGAAAGCGAATAGAATGTTGGGTATTATTTATTTATTTAGTCCACTTGTATCCCACATTTTCCCAGCTTTTGCGGGCTCAATGTGGCTAACAAAGTTACTAGAAAATTACATAATACAACAGTGTTAAATTTGTTCCAGTAAAAATCTTACAAATTAAGTACAGAGTAGCTAAAAGGAGAGAATACGGATGGAATACAGGAGCAACAAAAGAGAAGCTGACAGGGGGTAAAGAGCGGGTAAACTAACAAAACGGGGAAAAAAAGTGGGTTAAACAGCGTTGTTGACTTCGGGGTAGGCCTTATTAAACAAATACGTTTTTAGTAATTTTTTTTAACGTTTGATGATCTGATGTCTCTTTCAGGAGCCTCGGCAAAGCATTCCAGGTTCGCGGGCTGATGAACGAAAGAGGAAGAAGCGTAGATTGTCTTGTATTTTAGATTTCTGCATGAAGGATAGAGCAGATTAAGATAAGTTCGAGATGACACCAAGGAATTTCTAGCAGGTAAATCAAATCAAATCACACATGTAACCTGGTGCTTCGCTGTAAATGATCTTGTGAGTTAAGGCACAGATCTTGAAATCAATATGATCCTTAATGGGAAGCCAGTGAAGTCTCACACGAAGAGACTGCGCACTGTCGTAACGAGATTTACCAAAGAACAGTCTGGCTGCGGTGTTTTGAATCGTCTGGAGCTTCTTCAGAATGTAGTGGGAACAACCACCGAAAATTCCACTGCAGTAATTGATGTGGCTTAAGACCAAAGAATGAATCAGGGTTCGAAATATATCTTTTGGCAGGAGCTGTTTGATGCGTTTAAGCTTCACAAAGATAAGAACATTTTCTTCGTAATCTGCTTAACGTGACTATCAAGCGACAGATGGCTGTCCAGCGTGACCCCAAGAATTTTCAAGCTGTTCGAGATTGTGAGGGTATTATCAGGAGTAACCAGAGCTTTGGGAATAGACTTGTTATGTTGTGAAGAAAAAACAATACATTGAGATTCATCCTTATTGAGTTTAAATTTAAACGCATTAGCCCAGGATTCCATAATGGAAATGCTGGCTTGTATTGTGCCAGTAATTTCAGACAAGGTGGACTTAAAAGGGATGGAGATGGTTACATAATCCGCATAAATAAAAGGATTAAGGCCATGCTTGGATAATGCAGTAGCAAGAGGAATCATCATAATGTTGAAGAGCATCGGAGATAAAGGAGATCCTTGCGGTACTCCACAGACAGGTCTTCAAGGTGGTGAAATTGTGGAGTTCACTTTGACTTGATAAGACCTAGAGATAGGAAACCTTTGAACCACTTTAGCACATTACAACCAATACCAAATTATCTAATATGCTGAAAAGAATGGTATGGTCAACCATGTCGAACGCACTGGACAAATCAAATTGCAGTAAAAGTATACTTTTGCCCACAGAGATTGTGTTTTAAAATTGGACAACAGAGTAATCAGGAACTGTTTCAGTGCTATGTTGAGTGCGGAAACCTGTGATTCTTGAAGAATATTGAATTTGTTCAAGTAATATGTAGCTGATTAGTGACCATACTTTCCATACGTTTTATAGTAGCGGGATAGAAGCAACAGGACGATAGTAATGTATTTGCCTTTTTATTCGGGTCCTTTGGAATTGGGGTAAGCAGAATACTACCATGTTCCTTTGGGAAATGACCTTCCTGTAGCATAAAATTAAGGTGAGCCGTGAGATCAGTAATAAACATGAAGGAGGAGAAGTCAGAGGTAATTAGGGCAAATATCAAGTTTACAAAAAGTTTTTGAAAACCTGGTAAGCGCTTGCGCTACAATTTCCGAAGTCAAGGGTGTGAAGTTGTTCCAAAAGCAATCTGCAGGGCAATGAACAGAAGAGTAATCAAGGTCTTGAAGGAAGTTGCCAATGCTGGTGGAAAGTGGCCCAGTGATGTGCGCAGGTCTAAAATTTTCTCATAGAATATTTTGCAAGTTGATCGGCAGCTGGAAGGGCAACTTGTTGTGATATAATTGCAGTAGTGTAAGAAGCGAGTTTATGAGTTGATAAGTTTCTTAGGGTCTTTACTAGATGTAGTAAATTGTTTTCCTATAATAAAGTCTCTTAGCTGTTTAATGGCAACGTTTATATTTACGCCGCTGAACTTTTCCAAGCATTAAGCGTAATTTCATTTTTTTGATTTGGACCATGCTCTTTTGAACCTCCTATTTGAGTTTTTAATGTTTTTAAGTCCTGATTAAACCATGGAGTTGAAGTACGCTTAAAGGAGGTTTTAATTTGCAAGGTGCTAAGACGTCTAGCACTGAATGACATCTGGAGTCCCATGCCGAAAGGAAATCCACGGAATCTGGGTGAACTGACCAGTCAGAATTGTACAGCAATTGCCAAAATGATTTAGGGTCAACTTCCCCTCTTGAATAGTAGGAGGGGGTTCTCTTGTGATAGATATACCCGATTTCAACCAGTGCAGTGTGAGATTTAATTATTAGGAAAGGTATTGTTTTTTAATCCCCCAGTGGTAGCCTTAAAGCCAGGCCATATATTAACAGTATGGAAAACAGGTGTGAGGATGTTATAATGCCATTGTATTGCTTCATGGTGCGACACACATTGAGTATTGTGTTCAATTCTGGTCGCCGCATCTCAAGAAATATATAGTAGAATTGGAAAAGGTACAGCGAAGGGCGACTAAAATGATAGCGGGGATCGGACGACTTCCCTATGAAGAAAGACTAAGGAGGCTAGGGCTTTTCAGCTTGGAAAAGAGATGGCTGAGGTGGAAACATGATAGAGGCATATAAATAATGAGTGGAGTGGAACAGGTGGATGTGAAGCGTTCGTTCACGCTTTCCAAAAATACTAGGACTAGGGGGCATGCGATGAAAACTAAGTGTAGCAAATTTAAAACAAATCGGAGAAAATGTTTCTTCAACCCAACGCATAATTAAACTCTGGAATTCATTGCCGGAGAACGTGGTGAAGGCGGTTAGCTGCAGAGTTAAAAAGGGGTTAGACAGGTTTCCTGAAGGACAAGTACATAAACCGCTAATAAATGGACTTGGGAAAAATACCACAATTCCAGGAATAACATGTATAGAATGTTTGTACGTTTGGGAAGCTTGCCAGGTGCCCTTGGCCTGGATTGGCCGCTGTCGTGGACAGGATGCTGGGCTCGATGGACCCTTGGTCTTTTTCCCAGTGTGGCATTAATTATGCACTTATGTACTTATGTGTGGGTAACTCCCTTGTTCATTCCTGTTTCAAAGGAAATGCACATCCCCAGTGGCGTTCTGTGCTTGGCTGACACCCGGGGCGGATCGCCGCTGCACGCACCCCCCCAGGGTGCAGTGCAACACAGCGCCCCCACCCCGGCATGGCATGGCACCCCCCTTGGCATGGACCCCCCGGCGCAGCGCCTCTCACTCTCCCCCCCCGAAAGTCCCCACCTGCCTACCAGCTGAGCTCTGTGCACCCGGCACCTTGAATCTGCAGCGCTGCTGACTGTAAAGAGAAAACCGTCTCATCATTGGCCCTTTCACTCACTGAGTCCCACCTTCTGATGTAACTTCCTATTTCCTCGAGGGCGGGGTCACAGTGAGTGAAGGGCCAACGATGAGGCGGTTTCTTCTTTACAGTCATCAGCGCTGCAGATTCGAGGTGCGGGTGCACGGAGCTCAGGCTGGTAGGCAAGTGGGGACTGTCGGATTGGGGGGAGTGAGAGGCGCTGCGCCAGGGGGTCCACGCCAGGGGGGTCCACGCCAGGGGGGTGCCGTGCCACAATGGGGGGTGGACGGAGCACCCCCACCCGTTGACACCCAGGGCAGACCGCCCCCACCGCCCCGCCCTTACTAAGCCACTGCACATCCCTATGTCAGATCGTGTGAATTTATTACCTTGGCCTTGTGGACTTTTCACTGTGTGTAACACAGATGGCGGATGTTCAGAAGAAGTAAATCATGACATTTATTTACTATTAAGATAAATCCACCCAGTGGCGTTCCTAGGGTGGCTGACACATGGGGGAACCGCCGATGCACCCCCCCTCGGGTGCAGCCCCCCTCCCCCCCCCAGAGAAAGGACACCCCCCAGGTGCATTTTACCTGCTGGGGGGGTGCCATGCGCCTGTCGGCTTCGCTCGTTCCATGCTCCCTCTGCCCCTGTTCCGGGGCAGAGGGAGCACGGAACGAGCGGAGCTGACAGCCATGCGGCACCCCCCCAGTGGCGTGCACCCGGGGCGGACTGCCCCCACCCCCCCTTGGTATGCCACTGAATCCACCACTGTCCTTTCTCTTAACATAAGTTAGTCATAGAGGGGCATTTTTGTAAGAAATGTCTGTTGGAATTTGGACGTTTTTGTAAAACAACCAAATTCAGAGGCAGGGAAAAGGTCATTTTTGAAAAAAGATGGACGTCCATCCAGGGGTGTGCTGGTAAATTGTTAACAGGGGGCTCTCTCTCGCCAGCAAAGTAAAAGAGAATTCAGGAGGGGCCCAAGCCCACATTTTGGGATCCATTTGTTAAAGTAGCCATGGAGAACCGGCTCCCAAAATTCTTAAAAACTTAATAAACGGCTCTCGAGAGCCTGTGAGAGCCTGCTCCAGCACACCACTGCCTATGTTTTTGAAAATACCATGGACGTCCTTGGATTTGGACGCCTTTGATTTTCGGCGATTTTCGAACGCAGACATGCAAGTCTAAAATGTCCAAAGTCAAGCTATTTAGACGGGGAGGAGCCAGCATTTGTAGTACACTTATCTTCCTGACATGCCTGGACAGCAATAGGGCACCCTAGGGGGCACTACAGTGGACTTCATAAAATGCTCCCAGGTTACACAGCTCCTTTACCTTGTGTGTTGAGCCCCCAAAGCCCACTACCCCCAACTGTACACCACTACCATAGCCCTTACGGGTTTCTGGTGGGTTTTGGAGGGCTCACTGTTTCCTCCACAAATGTAACAGGTAGGGGGGGTATGGGCCTGGGTCCACCTTTCTGAAGTGCACTGGAACTACTACTAAACTACTCCAGAGGCCTGCATGCGCTGTCATAGGCCTGAGTATGACATCTGAGGCTGGCAAGTAATATGTTTAATCATGTTTTTTGAGGGTGGTAGGGGGTTAGTGACCACTGGGGGAGTAATGGAAGGTCATCCACGATTCACTCCAGTGGTCAGCTGGTCATTTGGGGCACCTTTTTGTGCCTTTTTCGTAATAAAAAGAGGTCTGGGTGAACACGTCCTAGTCATGGACGTCTTTGCTTTTTTCCATTATGGCTCAAGACGTCCAAGTCTTAGACATGCCCAAGTCCCACCTCGAACACGCTTCCGATATACCCCCTTGAGATTTGGACTGCCTTGTGACGGACTTCTGACAAAGACGTTCAAAATCGGGTTTCGATTATACCGATTTAGACGTCTCTGTGAGAAGGACGTCCAGGTGCCGATTTATGTCACTTTTTGGATGTCCATGTCTTTCGAAAATGAGCTTAATTGTGATTTTAGTCACATATCTACCATTACTGAAAATGTCTCAGGAAGTTGTTGGCATAGAGAGGGGTATGTTATCAACCCCATAATAAACCTGTAATTATCTTAATTGGAAAGGCTCTCCAAGTTCCCCAGGGGGCCCTGAGGTTTGGTCTGCATTTGCAAATGCTTTATTTTTATCACCATCATACACATATAACCAACTTATCCACACACCGGTATTTTGGGTTTTTTTGACTTTGGAAATGAACATTTAAAATTTTTTTGAATATTTTCCTCAATAATTTTTATCATCAGATCAATCCATTTAAAAAGGATTTCATGGTAAATAAGCTCAGCTGTGTCATTTGGTCAAACTATAGATACTATAGTGGTTATTTTAGAAGCTCCATTTGTGTTTTATTTATTTGTTTGTGACATTTATATCCCACATTATCCCAAATAAGTTTGAGTTCAATGTAGCTTACAATAAACTGTATAGGATACACAACAAAGAATAATGCATAAGAAAGTAATTTGTTGTAAGAATCCAATTTTACAATACAGTATCTTAAACATACTGGATAGCTATGGATGTTTAACATTTAGAAAATCTATTATGAATGAGAAATTGTACATGAAGCAAAGAGAAAGTTAATGATAAGAGAGTAATAACCAACTCAAATAATAATTAATTGTTTGAGATATGCTGTTCTTTGTGAGAGTTTCTTTGAACAGGAACGATGTGAGGATTTTGCGGAATCTAGTATATTCCAGTATATTTCTTATTTTGGGTAGTAGGTTCCATGGAGGGGGATAATCGAATGGGGACGACCAATCTAAGGTCGCCCATCTCTGAGGACGTCCTCACGAAGGGCGGGGGCATCCTGTATTGTCGAAACAAGATGGGCGTCCATTTTTCGTTGCAATAATACGGTAGGGGAAGCCCAAGTCTCCAACATTTAGGTCGGCCTAAGAGATGGTCAACCTAATGTTGAGATCGTCGACCTTAGAGATGGACGACCTCGGTTTTCGCCGATAATGGAAACCGAGGACGCCCATCTGAAAAATGACCAAATCCAAGGCATTTGGTTGTGGGAGGAGCCAACATTCGTAGTGCACTGGTCCCCCTCACATGCCAGGACACAAACCTAGGGGGCACTGCAGTGGACTTTACAAATTGATCCCAGGTGCTTAGCTCCTTACCTTCGGTGCTGATTCCCCCAACCCCCCCCCCCCAAAAACCCACTCCCCCCCAACTGTATATCTGTACCATAGCCCTTAGGGATGAAGGGGGGCACCTAGATGTGGGTACAGTAGGTTTGTGGTGGGTTTTGGAGGGCTCACATTTACCACTACAAGTGTAACAGGTAGGGAGGGATGGGCCTGGGTCCGCCTGCCTGAAGTGCACTGCACCCACTAAAAACTGCTCCAGGGACCTGCATACTGCTGTGATGGAGCTGGGTATGACATTTGAGGCTGGCATAGAGGCTGGAAAAAATGTTTTTTTTTTTTTTTTTTTTTTGGGTGGGAGGGGGTTGGTGACCACTGGGGGAGTAAGGGGAGGTCATCCCCGATTCCCTCCAGTGGTCATCTGGTCAATTCAGGCACCTTTTCGAGACTGGTCATGAAAAAAAAGGGACCAAGTAAAGTCGGCCAAATGCTCGTCAGGGACGCCTTTTCTTTTTTCCATTATCGGCCGAGGATGCCCATCTCTAAAGCACGCCCCCATCCCACCTTCGGTACGGTGCCGACACGCCCCCGGGAACTTTAGTCATCCCCGCGATGGAAAGCAGTTGAGGATGCTCAAAATTGGCTTTCGATTATGCCAATTTGGGTGACCCTGAGAGAAGGACACCCATCTCCCGATTTGTGTCGAAAGATGGGCGCCCTTCTCTTTCGAAAATGCCCCTGTAAGTAAGTGAAGTCTGCTGAGTGGACAGTTTTGTAGATCACTTTTTTTTGCGATTTGGGAGTTGTAGTCTGAGATAGTTTCTTGCCTCATATTTAGTGTTTCTTTGATGTAAGTTTATTAATGGTTTAAAACTACAGTATGCTCATATGAGGAAGCATGGTCTGGGCATATTTTTTGGTGCAACTAGGGAGGGGCCAAAATGACATTCAACTCTGATTGCAGAAGGGGATGTGATGTCTGTGTCCAAAAAGAGGGACGTCTGCACTTAGACCTGGAACTTGGCACGTCCAGGTTACAGAAAGGTGGTCATAGTAGGTATTTTTCTATCCCTGGGAAGCTCAAAATTAAAAATAAAAGGAAAAGAAAATTACTAACAGCAACTGTGGGATTTGCACCAGCAAACTCAGATTTTTTATCCCAATGTTCATACTGCTGCTCTAATGATTAACCTATTCCTCCATATGAATGCCTCTGTGGCCATTTTATAATATGGATGCATCCAAATCACAAGGGGGCATGTCGGGGGTGTTGCACAGGTGGGATTAGGGCAGGCTTAGGGCGTGCCTAACATTTCACAGCTGTAATGGAACAAAATGAAAATGTCCAGGGTAAAATCTTAATTGTTTGGTCTAGACGTGTTTTTATAATGAATAATGCATAAAAAGGTGCCCTAAATGACCATATGACCACTGGAGGGAATCAGGGATGAGCACCTTTACTCCCCCCAGAGGTCACTGACCCCCTCCCACCCCCCAAAAATGTAAATAAAAATAGTACTTACCAGCCTCTATGACAGCCTCAGATGTTATAGCCAGGTCCATTACAGCAGCATATAGGTCCTTGAAGTAGTCTAGTGGTGGTACAGTGCACTGAAGACAGGTGGACCCAGGCCCATAACTCCCCCTACCTGTTACACTTATGGTGGAAACTGTGAGCCCTCTAAAACTCAACAGAAACCCTCTATATCCACATATAGGTGCCTCCGTCAGCTATAAGGGCTATTGTAGTGGTATATAGTTGGGTATAGTGGATTTGGAGGGCTCAGCAGACAAGATAAAGGAGCAATGATGAGATGTGTACCCGAGCATTTATATGAAGTCCATAGCAGTGCCCCCTAGGGTGCCCCATTGCTCTTCTCAGATGTCTGGGGGACTAGTCTGCTAAAAATGCTGGCCCCTGCTGCATCCCAATGGTTTGATTTTCTTCATTTTTCACTTGTATGTTTTTTTTTTAATGGCCTGAAAGGATAAATGCACAGAGCACAAACCTTGTCATAAATGCTATTTTAAAAAAAGATAGACGTTTTTCAGTTTTGAAAATGGCTATATTTTCTATTTGGATTTTGGACATTTAGGACCCAATTCTATATATGGCACCTGAAAAATCCATGTGGAATACATTTCCACCTAAGCGTATTCCGTAAGTGGTGCCTATATTTAGCCATAGTAAATAACATATGCTTAGTTGATAGCGCTTAAAATTACATGCATCTATTTACACCAAGGAAAATGTGGCATAAATGCCAGAGCGAAGATTTAGATGCACAGTGCACATAAATTTTGGAACACTCACGAAATACCCATTTCCCTGCCCCTAACTATGCCCCTTTTTGGATGCACATTAAAATTTGGGTGCTCTATGTTACAGAATATTCTTAGGGGTCCTTTTACTAAGGTGCACTGAAAAATGGCTTGTGGTAGTTTAGGCGCAGGTTTTGGGCCCGTGCTGATCCATTTTTCAGCGCGCCTGTAAAAAAAGCCTTTTCTAAAATTTTTGCCAAAATGGACGTGCGGCAAAATCAAAATTGTCACATGTCCATTTTGGGTCTGAGACCTTACTGCCAGTCATTGACCTAGCGGTAAATTCTCACGTGGTAATCAGGTGGTAATGACCTATGTGTGTAAAATGCTACTTGGTTGCGCGTCTGATACACATGTCTGAAAATAAAAATTATTTTTCAGCAGCGCATATTGGACATGCACCAAAAAGGAAATTACCAAAGAGCCATGTGGTAGCTGGCGGTAACTCCATTTTGGTACGCATTGGGTGCACGTAGACATTTGTGTGGCTTAGTAAAAGGGCCCCTTAGTGAGTTGTGTGTATAAATTCTAATTATTGTCATTTAGTGCTCATTATTGCTTGTTAAGACCAGTTATCAATGCTGATTAGCTTGTTAAACCAATTAAGTTGCATGCATTGTTATAGAATATGCTTTCATTTGCCATGGAAACTCTAGGTGCGATATATATAATCCAGGGGTTAGCGCAAAATGTCCAAAGTCCAACTTAGATGTCATATCAAAAATGTCCCTCTTTTTTTATCTTATTATGCTTTACAAAGCAATTTTCTGAATTTCTGATCTGAAGAGGGTTACCTTTGAAAGCTCATCAAAAAATGTATTAAATTAATCTAATAAAAAAAGTATAATCTTATTTCTTTGCTTTGTTTTACTTCTATTTATTACCTTTAAAAGTGAACTAACATGCTGCCCTACCACGTTATCAAATATTTAAATCTGATTGATTCGTTTTACCTTGAGAGTTGTCTGAGCTAAGTTGTGGCATTTTCAGACTTGGTTTGATTGTAAACTGAGGTTACCTTGTCCTGCTCTTAATATCTTCCTGATAAACTATTGATTCCTTATTCTATTTTACCCCCTTTTATTCTATCCTGTTTTTTTTTTAAACCTGTCCTTTCACTTGCAGAGGGTCTGACTCTATAATCCCACCCACCCTAGGTGAACTCCCTTTATATAGGCCAATCAAGGGACAAGTATCTTATTACACTTAATTTGGTCAGTCCTACTCCTTGTTATTCCCTATCATAGTTCACATTTTCACATTTGTGAATCACGTCAATATGAGCTTCATTCAGTGCAATACATGCTCTGCTTTAATGCTAAGGCAAACTATCTGGAACCTTAGAGCTTGTCCTATCTGTCTCCAAATATCAGCTTTGAAAGATGAGATCAATAAACTCAAGAAGGAATTAGCTACAATTAAAGAAGCATCCAGGATTACTCATTCCCAGTCCAATTTACCACCACCACTGTCACAGAGAATGAAACAACAGAGGAATAGATGGGTCACAGTAGGCTCTGGTAGATTAAGATCTGTGACACAGAAACACTCACCCTCCCAACCTTTGCCCATGTCAAATTCTTTTGCTGTGTTGCATCATTATGATGCTCAAAAAAGAAGTACTGTGGGCTGCAATGTCCAAGATGGCGCCTGAGGCTGACGTATGTTCCTGCAGCTCCTGAACGCCATTGCCTCTTGGCGTATCGGAACTTTTCTGGGCCCCGTTATGGGTAAAAGAAAGGGGAAGCCCTCCAAACTTACCTCCTCGAGTCGGACGGAGACTTCCGCGATGCGCCAGGGGACTCTTGACGCAATGATCCTGCGGACACCGGGACCTTCGACGAGCGCTTCGATGAATCCGGCAAGAGAACCGGAACATAGTATTGAGGGAGCGTCTTTGAGTCCTCCCTCTCATGCAGCTCCTCCGAGACCCGGGGGCGGAACGAGGACGCCGGAGGAACAACGCCATAGGACGTCCGAAGACGGATTGTCCTGGTGGTTGGTGTAGGAGGCCCCGTCGCTACCTCATCTCCAGCGGAGACATCGGACCAGCAGGGGTTGATTCAACAAGCTTTCCCCCTTCTTGTCAACACGCAGGGGACGCCTCCAGTTGGTCCTGGAGATATGTTTAAACCAGCTGTTGTGACCCTCGATAATCTGTGGGATGCTATACAGGGCCTAAACGCTACCTTGAAATAAGCGATAACAACGACACATGTAGAGATGACGGAGATAAGAGTCACTCAAGAAACTTTTTCAACTAGGCTCGGAGCTCATGACACTAAACTGGATGCCTTGGAAACTGAGGTACAAACTTTGAAAAATGTTTCTTCACTATTTTCCAAAGAAAAACTGATTCAATTTAGGAAAATCGAGTATTTAGAAAATCGGCTTCGTAAAATCACTTAAGAATATTAAATTTTCCTAAGTCACCTTTATTTTCACCTTTGGAGATATTTAAAAAATATTTGAAGGAGATATTGCTTATTCCGCAGGAGAATCTCCCACCTATCACCGGGATACAATATATTGCTGGTGTTAGAGATGGGAGAACTCCTGCACAGGTTAATTTAACTGAATTTCTTCAAGATTCCCTTGAGATAATTACAGAGAGAACCACCATGCTAGTGACATTTGCCTTCGAGATGGACCGAAATAATGTGTTCAAGTTATATTTCCGTCATATAAATGAAGACTTCTTAGGAGCAAAGGTACAAATTTTCCCGGACTTATCCAGAGATACGCAAAAGAGGAGAAAAGCATTTTTACAGCTTAAATCTAGATTGTTAGCCATAGGAGGAACTTTTCTGCTTAAGTATCCCTGTCGATGTCTTGTGGTTTTTAATTCCCCAAATTATGTGTTCTTTGAACCTGAGAAACTTCTTGAATTTGTTACTAGTAAGGAAGAGTGAATTAGTCCCTGTATACTGTACTATGCATCGGCTGCGCTCTAAGAAGAAGCCTTCAGCCTCTGATATTTTTTAATTTCCATCTTTTTTTTAAATTTTATTTAATTTCCTTGATCTTGGACAAAAATTGTTGTGGACTTAGAAATGTATAATTATTTCTTTATCAATATTGTAATCATATGACTGCTTTCTTATTTTCCAAATTTATGTACTGTATATGCATGAATGAAAAATGAAAATTCATAAAAAAAAAAAAAAGAAGTACTGTGGTGGAACCAGAGGCAATGAAAGAAGCACAACCCAAAAAACATCCCCCAAATAATGATAGATTGGTGAAAAGCAGAAACTTCTTACTGCTCAGAGACTCCATTATCAGAGACATTAACTTAGGAACACAGTTCAGGAGTTCCAACCTAGTGAAATGTCTTCCAGGATCTTCAGCTAGAAGATGTACAGACCAAATACTGAAAGTGATTTGAGAAGAGAGCAAGGCTTCAAACACTGATGTTATAATTCACCTGGGGACAAATGACCTGGCCAAAAACAGCAAGTTTACAGCACAGAGAGCGTTCCAGAAACTTGGAGAGGGACTGAAATCTTTGGTTCGGACTGCGTTTTTTTCTGAAGTAATTTCTACATGGGGGAAAGGAGGGAAAAGACTATGCAAAACAATGGAATTCAATAAGTGGCTTGAGTCTTGATGTAAAGAAGAAGGTTTTAGATACATAAGAGCATGGGGTAATATGTGAAAAAATAACAGGCTGTACTGTAATGATGGGCTACATCTTTCTGTGATGGGAAAAAGGATCCTTGGGGAGAAATTCAGACAGTATGTTTCTAGACATTTAAACTAGAGGGTGGGGGTGACAAAAGGAAAGAAGAGAATTCAGAAAGTCACCCCTAGAATAAACTGATGGCAAAGGGAAAGGTCATGTAAGTATAGAAAACCACCTAAACTCACTAAGCACATGGAAAGCAATGAGCACAAATGCTCGTAGTGTAAGTAAAAAGGTTTCAGACTTGCAAGCCCTGATGTTTGAAGAAAACTTGAATACTGTTGCTATTACATAGACATGTTTCAACGATTCCTGTGATTGGGATGTGACCATACCGGGCTATAATCTTTTTAGGAAGGATAGAGAGGGCAGAAGAGGTGGAGGAGTGGCGCTGTATGTGAGAGACAATATCTCAGACAATTGCTCAGACAAATGGTGATGGAACTCACGAGTGAAGGGTTGATGCTGGATCTAGTGCTCACAAATGGAGAAAGTGTTTCCAATATCCGGGTGAGTGCTCACCTATGTAATAGTGATCATCGCACCATATGGTTTGATATGGAGGTTAGGGTGGTGGACTTCGGTCCTGGGGAACTGAGGAACTGAGTTCAATTCCCACTTCAGGCACAGGCAGCTCCTTGTGACTCTGGGCAAGTCACTTAACCCTCCATTGCCCCATGTAAGCCGCATTGAGCCTGCCATGAGTGGGAAAGCGCGGGATACAAATGTAACAAAAATAAAATATAAGGGCAAAGGCGGAGTGCGGACGCACAAAACTCAAAGTACTGGATTTCAGACATACTGATTTTGATAAAATGGGGGAATACTTGAAGAAGGAGCTGTTGGCGTGGGAAGGCGTAGGAGATGTGGAAAAACAGTGGTCCAAGCTGAAGGCTGCTATAAATATGGCAACTGATCTTTATGCAAGGAAAGTAAACAAGAACAAGAGAAGCAGGAAGACTATATGGTTCTGTAAACAAGTAGCTGAAAAAATAAGAGCAATAGAGGATTTGTTCAAGAAATACAAAAGAACACAATGAGAGGATCACAGAAAAGATTATCGGATTAAACTCAAAGAAGCGAAGTTGGAAATACGGTTAGCAAAAGCGCAAGCAGAAGAAAAAATGGCTAAAGATGTAAAGAGCGGTGACAAGACCTTTTTCAGATATATTAAAGTAGAAAAGATAGGAATGGAATTGCAAGACTGAAAGATAATGAGAATGGCTATGTGGAGAGTGATGAAGATAAAACGAACATGCTAAACATTTACCTTAGGTGAGGAAAATTCTGGAGAAGGACCGCGGTCGGCTGCCGAGGGAACATTTGGAAATGGAGTGATTACTGCACCGTTTACGGAAGAAAGAGTTTATAAACAGCTTGAGAATCTGAAGATGGACAAAGCTATGGGGCCGGTTGGGATACATCCCAGAATACTGAAGGAGCTCAGAGAGGTCCTGGCAGGACCTCTTAAAGATTTATTTAATAGATCTTTAGAGACGGGAGAGGTTCCGTCGGATTAGACACGAGCAGATGTGGTCCCTCTTTATAAAAGTGGAGACAGGGAAGAATTGGGAAACTACAGACCAGTAAGTCTCACGTCAGTGGTAGGAAAAATAATGGAGTTGCAGCTGAAAGAAAGGATAGTTAACTTTCTAGAAGTCAACAGGTTACAGGACCTGAGACAACATGGCTTTAGCAAAGGAAAATCCTGCCAAATTAATCTTATTGACTTCTTTGACTGGGTGACCAAATAACTGGATGACGGACATGCGCTAGATGTAATCTACTTGGATTTCAGCAAAGGCTTTGATACGGTCCCCCACAGAAGACTTGTGAATAAGCTGAAAGGGTTGAACTTAGGACCGAAAGTGGCGAACTGGCTAGGAAAGCGGTTGACCGACAGGTGGCAGAGGGTGGTGGTAAATGGAATCTGCTCGGAGGAAAGGAAGTTGAGAAGTGGAGTTCCTCAGGGGTCGGTGCTGGTGCCTATTCTGTTTAATATATTTGTGGGAGATATTGCTGAAGGGTTGGAAGGAAAAGTTTGCTTTTTTGTGGAAGACACGAAAATAGCCAATAGAGTGGATACCCAGGAGGGAGTAGAAACAATGAGAAGGGATCTCCAAACGTTAGAAGAAAGGTCAAGGGTTCAAGGGTCTAGCAGTTAAAGTGTAGAGTGATGCAACTGGGATGCAGAAACCCAAAAGGGAGATACCAGATAGGAGGGGAGAGATTAGTAAGCTCGACTCAGGAGAGAGACCTTGGGGTGTTGGTATCTGAGGATCTAAAGGTGAAGAAACAATGTGACATGGTGACGGCATTGGCCAGAAGGATGCTAGGCTACATAGAGAGGGATATAACCAGAAGGAAGGAGGTGTTGATGCCCCTCTACAAGTCATTGGTGAGGCCCCACTTGGAGTATTGTGTTCAGTTTTGGAGGCCATATCATGCTAAAAGATGTAAAAAGACTGGAAGCGGTGTCAAGAAAAGCTACAAAAATGGCATGGCATTTGCATTGCAAACCGTATGCCGACCTGAACACGTATACCTTGGAGAAAAGGAGAAACAGGGGTGACATGATACAAACGTTCAAATATTTGAAAGGTATTAATCAGCAAACAAACCTTTTTAGGAAATGGAATTGAAGGGGGGCAGACTCAGGAATAATGTCAGGAAGTATTTTTCACAGAGAGGGTAGTGGATACATGCAGGATCATTTTCGAAAGAGAAGGGCATCCAAAAAGCAACACAAAAGGCACAAGGGCGTCCCTGTGAAAGAAGGTCGCCCAAATCCAATAATCGAAATAGGGCCATAAGGTCTTCTTCAGCACGAGGACGCCCATCTATGGTTGTCCCCACAGGGGATGTGTTAGGGGCATGTTATGGGCGACGTTACGAGATGGGCGCCTCCAAAGTATAACGGCTAGTGAAATGGTTTTGCATGGGTGGGAACATGGGTGTCCTTATTTAGACCTGAAATAAAAGCAACCAGGGTAAGGAGGAAGTTATCTTTAGACCCATTAGCGATTTTGTGGAGTTGGAGAATGGCGAGAGCATTGTTGGGAGAGAAAGCTGAATCATTGTTTGCAGAGAAAGCTGAGAGTTTGTTCAGTACCTGTTACCTTTGTCTGTGTGCCGTAGTCAGAACGTTTTCCCCCTCACCTGCCTCATTTGTGTTTTACCTTTTCAGCTTTCCCTACCCATTCTAGCCCCCAAACTAAGACACCACTACTCCTTCCTCTATCTCCCCCATCCCCTCCCCCTATCCCACTCCATTCCCTGTCCCCAAGTTCATATTTCATTCTCTTACCTGTTTGTAGTCTCTGTTTGTCTATTTGTACTGTGAGCTGCTGCAGCATGTTTGTACCACAGCATTAACAGATAGAATCTAGCAGGCACTGCAGGATCTAGTTTAGCATTAAGGGGGAATAAAAAGAGAGAGAGAGAGAGAAAAGCAAGCAGGACCTAGTTTAGTATTAATGGGGGAATAAAAAGAGAGAGAGAGAAATGCAAGCATCATTAACTAGTTGCCATAGAGGGGCATAATCGAACGGGGCGCCCAAGTTTTCCTGAGGGCGTCCTCACAGGACAGCCCCGCGAAAGGGCAGGGAAACCCGTATTATCGAAACAAGATGGGCATCCATCTTTCGTTTCATAATACAGTTGTGGACGCCAAATCTCAACCTTTAGGTCGACCTAAGAGATGGTTGACATAAATGTTGAGATGGTCGACCTTAGAGATAGTCATCCCCGGGTTTTTAGCGATAATGGAAACCGAGGGCGCCCGTCTCAAAAATGACCAAATTCAACTCATTTGGTCGTGGGAGGAGCCAGCATTCGTAGTGCACTGGTCCCCCTGACATGCCAGGACACCAACCGGGCACCCTTGGGGGGCACTGCAGTGGACTAACTGATGCACTAATTAAATGGAAAAAGCCTTTCCCTTACCGATCCCTTAGCGATTCGGAAAGGAACGGGCATGCATGAAGGAAATTGCATGCAAATGAGCTGCTCACTGTTAGCTCATTTGCACACGATTTCCTTCCTAAGGAGGGGAAGCCAGTGTAGAGCAGCCAAGCATTATGTATGGCTGCTCTGTCAATGCCAAAGAAGGCTTCATACAGGCAGACAAGCTGTGTGTATAATAGCCGTCTACAACCTTAAAAAAACACTAGTCCAGGTGAAAACATCATAGTGCTTGTCAGGAACCGTTTTTTTTTTGAGTATGGGTGAAGGGTGTCCAAAATGTGGATGTTTCTGTGAGAAGGACATCCATGCCCTTTATTTATTTATTTGGACTTTGGATCACAAGTAGCAGCAATGAGATTTGAACAGGCAATCTCTGGATTGCAAGACCAGTGCTCTATCCATTCCTCCATTCCACTCCACTCCCTTGAAATTTGGCTGTCGCTGTGGGGGGGGGGGGGGGGGGGGGGGGGGAGGCAGTTCAGGACATCCAAAATGTTTGAAAGAAGGATGTCCACGCCTTTGCTATGCCTCCACTGACACACACACACCTCACCCCCCAGGGACCTGCATACTGCTGTGATGGAACTGAGTATGATATTTGAGGCTGGAAAAAAAAGTTTTTAAAGTTGTTTTTTTTCAGGGTGGGAGAGGGTTAGCCACCACTGGAGGAGTTAGGGGAGGTCATCCCATATTCCCTCCGGTGGTCATCTGGTCAGTTTGGGCACCTTTTTGAAGCTTGGTCGTAACAAAAAATGGACCAAGTAAAGTCCTCCAAATGCTTGTCAGGGACACCCTTCTTTTTTCCATTATCGCTCGAGGACTCCCATGTGTTAGGCACACCCCAGTCCCGCCTTCACTATGCCTCCGACATGCACCTGGGAACTTTGGTCGTCCACGCGATGGGAAGCAGTTGGGGATGCCCAAAATCAGCTTTCGATTATGCCGATTTGGGCGGTCCTGAGAGAAGGACGCCCATCTCCCGATTTGTGTTGAAAGATAGGCGCCCTTCTCTTTCGAAAATAAGCCTGATAGTGTACAAACCCTTTTCCCATGAAATTTTCTCTAGAAATAGGCATTTTTCCCATAGTTTTAAACTGAAACCTTTTCTAGAGGTAGAAACTAAACAGCCAAAAACTCTTGTTCTAAAAGGCAGTTATTTTCTGTTCCTTGGCTGCTGGAGAGGTAGCTCATCCAGCGACCTCAATTAAGTGTTAATTAAGGTGTGGGGAAGTAGAATACTTGCATAGGTTGCTGAGTCAGCTTCAAAGAGCCTGTTTAAAAAGGCCCCTTAGATTCAAAACTATATAAAGAGGAAAGGCCCCACTGAACTTTTTTTCTGAGAAGTTCCGAGAGAAGAGGACATTTCTCTGGTAAGTGAGCGCTATTTTGCTTTGTGCTTTGGGAACTTAAAGATTGGGGTTTAAAGGAGGAATTTTAGGTTAGTGTTAGGCAAAACAAAAATATAAAAAGCAAATTTTATCAACTAATCTCCATAGTCTTTCCACTCATTTTAAAAACTTTGTACCACAGCATTAATAGATAGAATCTAGCTGGCACTGCAGGATCTAGTTTAGTCTTCCCGCCCACCCCTAGGTCAACTCTTCATTTATAGTCAGTTATTGTATTTAGGGTAACAAGCAAGGAGTGCTCTTACAGGGTTTTAAGTACATTTCATTACCATCTAAGAAGGAAACATTAAATAAATCATACAATATACTATATAAACTAAAAGACACTTTTATATTAGGCTAATATCCTTAATACTGTAGCAAGTTTTAAATTATTGAAAAACTCAAAACCACTAAGATAGAGTCAGAACAGCAGCGAAAGGGGTGCTATCAAGTCTTTGCATTGAGTGTCACATGTATGATATCTGCCAGTTGGTGATATGTCATATGTGTGTGCCCGATGCAAAGAGCTCCTAGCTCTCAGAGATCATGTTCATTCTCTTGAGGCTAGAGTAGCAGACTTGGTGGAACTGAGGGAGACAGAGAAGTATATAGAGGAGACCTACAGGGATGTTGTAGAGAAGTCCCACTTCCAGGCTGGTAGCGCCCGTACTACCTTGGAGGAGGGAGGTCTCCTAGAAGGAGAGCATCACCCTGGTGAAGTAGGAAGTACTCCTGTAGCCAGGACCTGCCCACCAGGGGATGTACTATCTTCTCGCACGCAAGAGACAGGCAGAGCTCCGGAGTCTCAATGCATGGATGAGACTGTGCAGGGAGGAGGGTTTTAGATTTGTTAGGAACTGGGCAACATTCTGGGGAAGGGGGAGCCTATTCCGAAAGGATGGGCTCCACCTTAACCAGGGTGGGACCAGCCTGCTGGCATCAGCATTTAAAAAGGAGATAGAGCAGCTTTTAAACTAGAAATGGGGGGAAGGCCGACAATTGCTCAAAAGTGCATGGTTCGGGATAAGGTATCTTTCAAAGATATCACCAAAACAGGGAAGATAGGGCATCCTGATAGTGAGACAAAATTACAGAGCATATTCAAAAGCATGGATTAATGAGACAAAGTCAACATGGATTTAGTGAAAGGAAATCTTGCCTCACCAATCTACTACATTTCTTTGAAGGGGTGAAAAAACATGTGGATATAGGTGAGCCAGTTGATATTTTGTATCTGGATTTTCAGAAGGCATTTGACAAAGTACCTCATGAAAGATTCCAGAGGAAATTGGAGAGTCATGGGATAGGAGGTAGTGTTCTATTGTGGATTAAAAACTGGTTAAAAGATAGAAAACAGAGAGTAGGGTTAAATGGTCAGTATTCTCAATGGAGAAGGGTAGTTAGTGAGGTTCCTCAGGGGTCTGTGCTGGGACTGCTGCTTTTTAACATATCTATAAATAACCTAGAGATTGGAGTAACTAGTGAGGTAATTAAATTTGCTGATGACACAAAGTTATTCAAAGTTGTTAAATAGCGGGAGGATTGTGAAAAATTTAAGGAGGACCTTAAGAGACTGGGAGACTGGGCGCCAAATGGCAGATTACGTTTAATGTGAGCAAGTGCAAAGTGATGCATGTGGGAAAGAGGAACCTGAATTATAGCTATGTCATGCAAGGTTCCATGTTAGGAGTCATAGACCAAGAAAGGGATCCATGTGTCATTGTTGAAGATACGTTGAAACCTTCTGCTCAGTGTGCTGCTGCGGCTAAGAAAGCAAATAGAATGTTACGTATTATTAGGAAAGGAATGAAAAACAAAAATGAGGACATTATAATGCCTTTGTATCACTCCATGGTGCGACTGCACCTTGAATATTGTGTTCAATTCTGGTCGCCGCATCTCAAAAAAGATTTAGTGGAATTAGAAAAGGTGCAGAGAAGGGCGACGAAAATGATAAAGGGGATGGAACAACTTCGAACAAGAAGTGGAAGGACAGAGGTCCAGGCTAAAAGAAGCTATAAATAGAGCCACAAGCATTTATGTAAGAAGAATAAATAAAAGCAGGAGAAAAAGGAAACTGATATGGTTCTCTAAGCAAGTGGTCGAGAAAATAAAGGCTAAAGAGTTGGCATTCCTGAAATACACAATAGAAATCAAACAAAATAAAACATGGAAAAGAAAATAAGATGATACCTTTTTTATTGGACATAACTTAATACATTTCTTGATTAGCTTTCGAAGGTTGCCCTTCTTCCTCAGATCAGAAATAAGCAAATGTGCTAGCTGACAGTGTATATAAGCTGGAAACTACAAAACTCAAGAAGCCGTACACGGAGAGGAATACCGGCGAAAACTGAAAGAAGCCAAGAGAGAGATACGTCTGGCGAAGGCGCAAACGGAAGAAAAAAATGGCTAGAAATGTAAGGAGGGGTGACAAAAATTTCTTCAGGTATATTAGTGAAAGGAGGAAGACAAGGGAATTGTGAGACTGAAAGATGCTGCGAACCGCTATGTAGATAAAGATGAAGAAAAAGCAAATTTGCTAAATAGATACTTTTGTTCTGTTTTCACAGAAGAAAATCCTGGAGAAGGACCGCGATGGACTGGCAAAAGTACAAATGAAAATGGAGTAGATATAGCACCATCCATGGAAGACAGTGTGTATAAACAACTTGAAAAGCTAAAGGTGGACAAAGCCTTGGGACCGGACGGGATCCACCCCATGATATTAAAGGAGCTCAGAGAGGTTCTTGTGGGTCCTCTTAAAGATTTGTTTAATAAATCATTGGAAAAGGGAGAGGTTCCATGGGATTGGAGAACGGCGGATGTGGTCCCTCTTCACAAAACTGGTGATAGGGGAAAAGCTGGAAACTACAGGCCGGTAAGCCTCACTTCAATTATTGGAAAAGTAATGGAAGTGATGCTGAAGGAAAGGATAGTGAATTTCCTGGAAGCCAATAAGTTGCAAGATCCGAGACAACATGGTTTTACCGAAGGGAAATCGTGCCAAATGAATCTCATTGAATTCTTTGACTGGGTGACTGGAGAATTAAATCAGGGATGTGCTATAGACGTAACCTACCTAGATTTCAGCAAAGCTTTTGACACGGTTCCCCACAGGAGGCTCTTGAACAAACTGGACGGGCTGAAGATAGGACCCGAAGTGGTGAACTGGATTAGGAACTGGTTGACAGACAGACACCAGAGGGTGGTGGTAAATGGAATTTGCTCGGAGGAGGGAAAGGTAAGTAGTGGAGTGCCTCCGGGATCGGTGCTGGGACCGATTCTGTTCAATATATTTGTGAGTGACATTGCTGAAGGGTTAGAAGGTAAAGTTTACCTTTTTGCAGATGATACTAAGATTTGTAACAGAGTGGACACCCGGGAGGTAGTGGAAAACATGAAGAAGGATCTGAGGAAGCTAGAAGAATGGTCTAAGGTTTGGCAATTAAAATTCAATGTGAGAAAATGCAAAGTGATGCACTTAGGGAGTAGAAATCCACAGGAGATGTATGTGTTAGGCGGTGAGAGTCTGATAGGTACCGTCGGGGAGAGGGATCTTGGGGTGTTAGTATCTGAGGATCTGAAGGCGACAAAACAGTGTGACAAGGCAGTGGCCGTAAGTAGAAGGTTGCTAGGCTGTAAAGACAGGGGAGTGACCAGCAGAAGAAAAGAGGTTTTAAGCCCCTGTATAAGTCGTTGGTGAGGCCCTACCTGGAGTATTGTGTTCAGTTCTGGAGGCCGTATCTTGCTAAGGATGTAAAAGAATTGAAGCAGTGCAAAGAAAAGCTAAGAGAATGGTATGGGATTTGCGTTACAAGACGTATGAGGAGAGACTTGCAGACCTGAACATGTATACCCTGGAGGAAAGGAGAAACAGGGGTGATATGATACAGGCGTTCAAATATCTGAAAGATATGACTCCACAAACGAACCTTTTCCGGAGATTGGAAGGCAGTAGAACTAGAGGGCATGATATGAGATTGAAGGGGGGCAGACTCAAGAAAAATGTCAGGAAGTATTTTTTCACGGAGAGAGTGGTGGATGATTGGAATGCTCTCCCGCGGAAGGTCATGGAGAGGAAAACGGTAACAGAATTCATACATATGTGGGATAAACATAAAGGAATCCTGTTCCAAGGGAATTGATCCTCAAGAAGCTTAGCCGAGATTGGGTGGCAGAGCCGGTGGTGGGAGGAGCGGGGGCTGGTTGGGATGCGTGGATAGTGCTGGGCAGACTTACATGGTCTGTGCCAGAGTCGGTGGTTGGGAGGCAGGGATAGTGCTGGGCAGATTTATACGGCCTGTGCCCTGAAAATGACAGATACAAATCAAGGTAAGGTATACACAAAAAGTAGCACATATGAGTTTTATCTTGTTGGGCAGACTGGATGGACCGTGCAGGTCTTTTTCTGCCATCATCTACTATGTATATGTTTCCCTATGAGGAAAGGCTAAAGTGGCTATAGGGTTCTTCAGCTTGGAGAAAAGGCAGCTGAAGAGAGATATGATAGAGGTCTATAAAATAATGAGTGGAGTTGAACAGGTAGATGTGAAGTGTCTCTTTATGCTTTCCAAAAATACTAGGACTAGGGGGCATCAATAGAGCTACAAAGTAGTAAATTTAAAACGAATCAGAGAAACTATTTCTTCAATCAACGTGTAATTAAACTCTGGAATTCGTTGCCAGAAAATGTGGTAAAGGCGGTAAGTTTAGTTGAGTTTATAAAAGGTTTGGACGGCTTCCTAAAGGAGAAGTCCATGGACCATTATTAAATGGACTTGGGGAAAATCCACTATTTCTGGGATAAGCAGTATAAAATGTTTTGTACTTTTTTGGGGATCTTGCCAGGTATTTGTGACCTGGATTGGCCACTGTTGGAAACAGGATGCTGGGCTTGATGTACCTTTGGTTTGTCCCAGTATGGCAATACTTATGTACTTCTAAATGTCCCAACATAGGCCGTGTTTCGGCGCACATCGCCTGTGTCAGGGGTCAAATGTGTTGTAACATCTTATAGATTCAATGTGCAGAAATGGAGCTTTCTCCTATGTATGATTATAGGAACTGTGTCCTGATTTTGAAGGCTCTTGGTGCTTCTTTTTGCTATTTGGACTTTGTTCTGTATTTTGGACCATCTCTGTGCTTAAAGTTAGGCGCCATTTATAGAATAGCGCTTAGCACTGAGAACAGCGACTACATTTAGGTGCAATCATTTACACGAATGAGAACTTGGTGTAAATCCCAATGCCTAAATTAGGTTCAGATCCCGTTTATCCTATAACAATGTGTGTAAATTAAAGGAATGCTTCTGATCTGCCCATCATCCCCCCATGGCTGTGCCCTCTTTTTGGACCCATATAGAATTTTTACGTGTGGATCTCGGTGCTTAAGTGTATATGCATAATTTCTAATTGAAGCCAATTAGCAGCAATAATTGATTGTTAGGGACCAATTATGAACGCTAATTGGCTTGCTATTCAATTACATTGCGCAAAAATTAAGCATGCTCCCAAATTTGCACATGCGATGTTTAGCAGCTTTTATAGTAAGCATGAAAATGTGCACTCAAAATTATAGAATTAGGGCATAAATGTGTGAATTGGCAAACATTAACTCCTACCACACAAATGTGGTAACTGCTTTTGCATTATTTTTACAGTTAGCATTTGGTAATTTGTGCATTAAGGCATTTTGTGTTGGGGATTTTACTAAGTGGGGCATGGGTGGAGAATGGTTGTGGAGAGTATGATGCAGCTGGCACATGGCAACTACTGTGCGCTGACAATTTTACAGTTAGTTTGGGTCCACTTAGTGTCTCTTAACTAGGAGAGGCAAACTGAATCTGCATTAGCTATGAGCAGGGTAAGTGTCATAATGAATATTTTAATGCGTGACCTGGAAAAGAATGCTGGGCATGCACCCTAATAGGTTCCACATTATGGTCAAATTCTGTTTATGGCGCCTACAAAATCAGTACCCCCCCCCCCACAAAAATGTGCTTAGTATGGATTCTATAGGGGGTATGCATCCTTTATAGAATCACGCTTAGCACAAAACCTAAATGTAGGCATCTGGAATTAGGCCTAAATGCAGGCACCTACATTTACGTGCAATTCTAGAATTATATGTGCAAATCTTGGGAATGCCCCCAGAATGCCCCTAACCACACCCCCAAACAGTTGTGCATGATTGAAGTTTGGCACCATCACATGTGCTCGTAACATCATAGGGGCATATCAAGCAAATATCATGCAACAATTCAACCAGACCCACAATGATATCTAGAGTACAGTGTGCTCAGATATACACAGACAAACAAGAGATTATAGAAAAGTATTTGCAAAAATAAAAAAATATATCTCTGCAAATGTCTCTGTAATTTTATTTCTGTAGGTCCGGTTAGCTTCAGGGTAACACAAAGAGGAATTGTTGCAGTGTATGTATTACTGCATTCAGTATTTACAGCCCCCACAGAATTGCAGATGTTAATCCTCACCTTAATATAATATAATCTTGTTGGAGTTACCTTGATGGGAGATTGTTCATTTGCAATTCTGCAAAACACAGCAGCAAGATTGATTTTCAGTGGCTCCAGATAGCGTTTCCTTTTACTTGGTATCAGCAAGAGTTCATTTAATTATTATTATTATTTGTAGCATTTGTATCCCACATTTTCCCACCTATTTGCAGGCTCAATGTGGCTTACATTTGCCGTTACGGCGATTGCCATTTCCGGACTTCAGATATGCACATGATTTTGCAATCAAGTTAGTACATACATGGTGGAAGAATGCATTGTGTACTTGCGTACTTGTTAACACGTGGTTTTACAATCAAGTGCGTATATATGTGGTAGAAGAATACATTGTGGTCTTGTGTAGGTGTCGGCTTTATGTAGTTGCTCAGGTGACGATATTATGGTGAGAGTAATAGTGTTGGGCAGTGATTAGGTCATTTCAATCTTATTCTTCATTGTTGTTGTTTAGAAGTTAGGACGATTGTTTGTTGTATGCTTTTTTGAATAAGTCCGTTTTTAGTAGTTTACAAAAGATGGTTAAATCTTGCGTTGTCTTTATGGTCTTTGGGAGCTCGTTCCATAGCTGTGAGCAAATGTAGGAGAAGCTGGTTGCGTAAATGGACTTATATTTTAATCCTTTGCAGTTGGGGTAATGGAGGTTGAGGAATGTACGTGCTGATCTTTTAGTGTTCCTAGCAGGTAGGTCTATGAGGTCTGTCATGTAGGCCGGAGCGTCTCCATGTATAATTTTGTGGACCATGGTGCATACTTTGAACGCAATTCGTTCCTTTAGTGGAAGCCAGTGTAGTTTCTCTCTTAGCGGTTTGGCGCTTTCATATTTGCTTTCCCGAATATGAGTCTGGCTGCCATATTTTGGGCTGTCTGAAGCTTCCTAATGACTTGTTCTTTGCAACCTGCGTTTAAAATGATTGCTATTTGTTTTTAAAATTTTGCATGGATTGATACAAGTTTATATGTCAAATTTAGTACACTATTACACTTTTTTGTACCATTAAAGATTTGTTAACACTTGCAGTTTGACTGAAATTCACTTCAATTGGCAATATGCATACTGTCATTATGCAGTTTAGGAGAGCATAATTCAATTATTAGCAGCTTTATTGCTCTTGTTTTTTTTTTTAATCAAATGTTAATGTTTATGGGTTTTTATTTTCTTCCATTCTCCTTTTTTGTCTTTGTAATCTGTTCTGGGCTGATGCAGGATACAAGAAACTGACATTAAATTAAGTAAAATTTAATTGGCAAATTATTTCTTTTCCATTGTTTCCATATGATTGGTGGATGTGCATTTTGTGTCCCATTCAAGTTACCCAACTTATCATACTGAAGAGCCCTTAATCCATTCTGATTTTACTTTCAGTTTGTTAGACCTCAGTCAGTGCTTTAATTATCATTCCCAACAAGCACTTTTCTTCCTTAACCCTTGTTTTTATCTCTTTGATTCTAAAAAAAAAAAAATGGTCACTTCCCTTCTGGCAATATTTCCAAAGCCAACCCAGCAGTAAAATGCAAGAAAACGCAATCCAAGGTCTGGATTCCTGCATAATTATTGTATTTAATACTTTCCATGGGAGGTTCTTTTGGAGATTACTGTGACTGACAGTTTTTATTTCTACCTGAACATCCTCTCCATTCCTTCTCTGTAATACCTTAAATCAGAGTACATTTCATCAACAGATGATGGCTTAACTATAATTACACACAAAAGAAAAAAGACAACATACATCAAAAGAGGAGTTATTATTAAGGAAAATATTAGAATGGTGCTGCAAATAAAAAAATGGTTCATATGGATGCATGAAATAGAAAACCAAGAACTCCAAAATGAGAACAATTGATTATTAACATAAAGTATCAATAGTTCTCCATAATCAGATGGGGCCTCATGATAGATACCAAAAGAGTGATATGTATCAATAATCAACAATTTTTCATACCTTTATATTACAAAGGAATTATGTCTTTATACATATGCTGCTTATAGGCATTTCCGGCAGTGTACGCTGAGTGGAAAAGAGATGGAGTTGTAATGTACTATGCTGAGTATACAAGCAAACAGTGGGAAATAGACCAAGCACTCCAGGAACAGACAAGGAACCTTCTATAGCTTGAATAGAGTTTATTGCT
Source organism: Microcaecilia unicolor (assembly GCF_901765095.1). Lineage (NCBI taxonomy): Eukaryota > Metazoa > Chordata > Amphibia > Gymnophiona > Siphonopidae > Microcaecilia > Microcaecilia unicolor. The sequence goes on along the minus strand of NC_044032.1, from coordinate 311,759,621 downwards.
GTGTATGCTGGCAAATGCACATACATTTGTTGCATTTGTTGCATTTGTTTTATACTGTATGCATTTTACAAAAAACCTCTGTGTCTGGAAGAGCCTTTTGCAAATTAATACTGCAATTGTATATATGTTGACCTGGATGTCTCAATGTTTTATACTGTATGCATTTTACAAAAAATCTCTGTGTCTGGAAGAGCCTTTTGCAAATTAATACTGCAATTGTATATATGTTGACCTGGATGTCTCAGTTTCAATCTCAGAGTTCTTTGTAAAATTAAGCTTCATGCCTTTCTATATAGTAACATAGCAGATGACGGCAGATAAAGAATTGCACAGTCCATCCAGTCTACCTAACAAAATAAACTCATTACATAATGTATGTGATATTTCATATACATTCCTGATCTTGATTTCTATTAAAGTACATTTTAGAAAATACATGTTTTCATCTCCTTGGCATTGTAGAGGCTAAAACACCATGCATTCCACTTCTTGCATCAACAAGGCTGTATGTGAACCTGAAAAATAGACTGAAAGGAAAGAATGTACGCATAGGACTATACTACTGTCTGCTAGGGCAGAACGATAAGACAGATGAAGATATATAAACAGAAATGAAAAAAGTTAGCAAATTTGGCAACAGTATAATAATAGGTGATTTCAATTGCCCCAATATTAACTGGTTAAATGTCACATTAGGGAACGCTAGAGAGGTCAAATTTATAGAAATAATAAATGACTGCTTCTTGGCGCAACTGGTCTAGGAACTGACAAGTCAGGGAGCTATTTTAGATATAGTCCTTAGTGGAATTCAGGACTTAGTACAAGAGGTAATGGTGTTGGGTCCGCTGGGGAAACAGTGATCATAGCATGATCAAATTTGACTTAATAACTGGAGTGCAATCACTAGGGAAATCTACTGTAGCAGCATTTAATTTTTGAAAGGGTAACTATCATAAAATGTGGAAAACGGTTAAAGATAAGCTGAAATGCTCAGCTGCAAAGGTTAGGACTTTAAATCAGACATGGGCATTGTTTAAAAATGCCATTTTGGAATCTCAGATCAGATGTACTTCACGTATAAATAAAGGTGGAAAGAAGAACAAAGGACAAACAGCATGGTTAAAAAGAAAAGTCAAAGAGGCTATTAGAGCCAGAAGAATATCTTTCAGAATATGGAGAAAAGATCCAAATGAAGAAAACAAGAAGCAATATAAGCACTGGCAAGTTGGATGCAAAGCGGATCAACATTTCGGCTGCATTCAATACTGTGAATCATGTTTTACTGCTAAATTTGCTCTCTTTGGATTAACAAGTACTGTTCTTAAGTGGTTTGAATCATTTCTCACTCATAGATCTTACTCAGTATTAAAAGATAATTCGTTATCAACTTTTTGACATTTGCCTTGTGGAGTCCCTCAGGGTTTCCCCTTGTCTCCTGTTTTGTACAATTTATATATGAGTACACTGGCTCACATTTCTTTAGGTTCTGGCACAAAACTTTGGTCATATGTAGATGATATTTTTTTATTTATTTCTATTGATAAAGTGAATGGCATGTACTACTTTAAAATAAATACTTACACGTCAAAAATAATTGAATGATCCAAAGCAGTTAGATTAAAACTAAATGAAGAAAAACAAGTATTATGATTTGGCTTGTACCCGTTGGTTATTCCTCAATATATTAAATTTATGAACCTTTAATTTGAGTAGATCAGAAATCTAAGGTTATACTTGACTATTCACTATCTATGGAATCTCAGGTAAAGAATACTATATGTAAAGCTTATTATAAGCTTAAGCGACTTCGTTTAAAATGTTCTTATTTATCATGTGAACATTTTTGGATTCTTCCCTTACTGGACTATTGGAATTTTTTTTGTATACCGGACTTATGGCTAAACAAATAAATAGACTACAGATGATACAGAACTCGGCAGCCGGGTTGATATTTAGATGTTTGAAGTATGATAGACTCCCCATTGTTGGCTAGGCTACAATGGCTCCCAGTTCTGACTAGAGTTATGTCTTGTATTTAAATGTCTTTGTGGTTTTTGTTTTATGAACAGTTTTAAGCTGTTAAAAAGCACAATATCATCAAGATCATGCAACTGTTTAATACTGACTTTTCCAACTGTTAAATGAATCTGTTTTAAGTCTTTTTCCTCCAGATCTTTTATCTTTACTGCAGTTCGTCTGTGGGATGTTTTACCTTCTGATCTGTGTTCTTTACCAAATGTATTTGCTTTCAGAAAGGTTTTATAAACACATTTGTTTTCTAATTAAATTAGCTGTGCCTGTACTAGTTTTACTTTTTAAAGTTTAATGTTATTTCCTGAATGAATCATCATTTTTTTGAATTCATCGCCTTGAATTCTGTAATTAAATATTTGGTGGGTTATAAATTCCATATAACATAACATACCAAAACATAAATAAGGCCAAAAAAGAAAGCAAAGAGAAACTTGTTGCAGGCTCATAGTATATCAGAAGCAGACAGCCAGTGAAGTAATCCATGGGACCGTTAGATCATCAAGGAATAAAAAAGGACTCAAGGAGGACAGAGCCATAGCAGAAAGGTTGAATGAATTCTTTGCCTCGATCTTTACTGAAGAAGATGTAAGAGATCTACCTGTACTGCAGATGGTTTTCAAGGGTGACAAGGAACTGACAGAAATCTCATTGACAAAGAACACACAGGGAATACCTCTATGCCAGAGAGTCCAAACAGGAAAAAGTAGAGGCTGAACAAAGGCGAATCCAACACTTGAGCAGACCCCATAGAGTTTGCAAGCGGTGGTTTATTTGCGCATGTCTTTTGATTTTGAATAAATCACAGCTCTTGACATATGCAGAGTTGAACAAATTATTTGTTTGACCCCTGATGTAGGCGGTGTGATACGCCAAAACACAGGCCGTGTTAGGTCCCTCAATATCTGCATCAATAAAGTGTTTCTTCATAACATCTCCAGTGTTGGATTCGTCCTTGTTCAGCCTCTACTTTTTCCTGATTAGAAATCTCAGTGAATCTGGAAGATGTACTGAGCCAAATTAACAAATTAAAGAGTAGTAAATCACATGGCCTGGATGGATACACCCCAGGGTACTGAAAGTGATCTGTAACCTGTCATTAAAATTGTCCATAGTACCTGAAGAAAGGAGGGTGGCCGATGTAATGACAATTTTTAAAAAGGGAACTAGGGGTGTTCCGGAAAATTACAGACTGGTAAGCCTGACATCAGTGCTGGGCAAAATAGTGGAAATTATTATAAAAAATGAAATCACTGAATAAACAAACATGGTTTAATGGGACAGAGTCAGCATGGATTCAGCCAAGGGAAGTCTTGCCTCACCAATTTGCTTCATTTTTTTGGACGTATGAATAAACATGTGGATAAAGGTGAGCTGGTTCATGTAGTGTATCTAGATTTTCTAAAGGCATTGAAAAAAATCCCTCATGAGAGACTCCTGAGAAAATTAAAATCCTTGGGATAGGATACAATGTTCTGTTGTGGGTTAGGAATTAGTTGATGGATAGAAAACAGAGTTAAATGGCCAATTCTCTCAGTGGAGGATGGTGAATAGTGGAGTACTGCAGGGATCTGTTCTGGGACCGGTGCTATTTAACATATTTACTAATGATCTGGAAATGCATATGACTAGTGAAGTGATTACACAAAACTATTCAAAATTTTTAAAAGATATGCTGATTGTGAAAAAATTGCAGGAAGACCTTAGGAAGTTGGAAGACTGAGCATTCAAATGGCAGATGAGATTTAATCTGGGCAAGTGCAAAGTCATACACATTGGGAAGAATAATACAAATCATAATTATTTAATGCTACGTTCCACCCAAGCACCCGAGAAAAAGATCTAGGTTACATCATGGACAATATGCTGAAATCTTCTGCCTAGTGTGTGACGGTGGCCAAAAAAGCAAACAGAATACTAGGGATAGAAAATAAGATAACAAATATTATAATATTATGCTTCATGGCTCAAACCATACCTTGAGTATTGTATGCAGTTCTTGTTGCTGTATCTTAAAAAAGATATAGCAGAATTAGAAAAGTTTCAACAAAAAGCAACTAAAATTATTAATGGGATGGAGCTCTCATATGAGGAAAGGCTTAAGAGGTTAGGACTCTTCAGCTTGGAAAAGCGATAGCTGAGGGGGGATATGATAGACATCAGGAAAATACTGAGTGGTGTATAATGAGTAAACCTAAATCAATTTTTTAATCTTTCAACAAGTACAAAGACTAGGGGACACTCAAGGAAATTACATTGTACTACTTTTAAAACAAACAAGAAGAAATATTTTTTTCACTCAGCAAATAGTTATGCTCTGGAACTCATTGCCAGAGCATGCAGTATCAGCAGTTAGTGTATCTGGGTTAAAAAATGTTTATACAAGTTCCTGGAGGAAAAGTCCATAGTCTGCTATTGCTTTCCCCTGGGATCAGTAGCATGTATCTTGCGATTATTTGGGATTCTGTCAGCTTCCTGTGACCTCAATTGGCTACTGTAGGAAGCAGGATACTGGGCTAGATGGACCATTGGTCTGAACCAGTATGGCTGTTCTTATGTAGTGGTAAATTCCTTTTCTTGATTGGTATATTAATTTTCACTTTCAGTTTCATTGTACATTCAAATTCTGCCTTCTGCAGACAATGCATGAGACATAATCAGGGCTCTTTATTTTTATTTACCTTGTTTCAATTATCTGCAAAAATGTTTGAAAATTATTCAATTTAATAATCAAACTTTCTGCATCAGTGGTTACCATACCTGGTCCTGGAGGCCCCCCAGTCAGTCAGTTTTTCAGGATATTCACAATGAATATTCATGAAAGAGATCTGCATGTACTGACTCCACTACATGCAAATATCTCTCATGAATATTCATTGTGGATATCTTGAAAACCTAGCAGGCTGGGAGGCCTCTAGGACCAGGTTTGGGAACCATTGGTCTACATGGAGACAAAGACCAAACATACTTTCAAATGCCACATTTACAGTTCGGTCAATAATCAATCTGTGGCAGTCATCCATTTTGTAAATATTGGCCAGATTTTCAGCACCAAGTTGTACCCAGATACTGATGCTGAATATCTAGGTATAAGGCAGCTGACACACTTATCTGGGTATTGCAATATTCAGTCTTTTTGCTGAACTAACTTTATCCAGATAAGTTAACTGGCTATTGGACTGAATATTGCTGCTAACTATGAAATTCCTTCCAGGCTGTTCTCTGTGCTCTGAGCTCTGTTTCCAGGTCTCCTATCCACCTCCTATTTGTTTTTCTTATCTCCTTTCTTTTTCACTTTCTGCTATACATTCAACTTTCTCACTGATCTTTCACATTCAGCTTTCTTCCATTTTTCTGATTCTTCACAAAATCTATCTAGTTTTCTATCTCTTCTCTTCCCTTCTATCTGTACAGAATTTTCCCCTCTCTCTTCCTCTTCCTTTCCATCCATGTTCAGTTTCTCCCGTCTTCCTCCCCAATTCCCTTCTGCAGATCAGGCATCTTTCCTTACCTCCCTCTATTCCTCTCCTTACCTCCTACTATCCTCCTGCAGCTTAGTAAAAGGACCCCTGAGTGATTGGGCCCAGAGTGAGGAATAGGCCTGAAGAGAGAGAATGTCCCAAATTCGCACATGCTCTGAAGAAGGTTCTCATTTGCATGTGTACTGTAAGCATGTCTTCACAGATTTTATAAAATATACAAGCATATCACAGCTGCATCTCTATTTCACCCAAATTATGCCCCCAGCAACAACCACACTGGGCATGTATATAAATATGCATAATTTCGTCTGAACATGAATTTATATGCCTATATTCAGCTGCAAGAATTATAAGTCCTCAATAAATATCAGTGTCAAATATAATGGTTTATATGAGTCATTCTGTTAACAGAAGATACAACATAATATCTGCCAGGATCTCACATTGTTTTGCTTATGCTTCGTTTCTGAGAAAATGTTTTATTGAGATTATGTTTACTAAACAATACTACTATTCTTCTTGATAATAATGGAGTTGACATATCCTTGCATGGTCCCAATCTTGCAGACTGCATGAGGTTGATTAATATTGAAATCCAGAATTCGATATCCTGAAAAAACAGCATTCCACTAATGCATAGGAGTACTATTCTTCATATCAATGGAAGTAGAAACATAATCACTGAAACATACTCTTTTGGTTTTGATCTATGGCTGTCCTCAAAAAAAGGACCTTTCTGCATTCTCCAGCTAACAAAATAGTCCTTCTGGATTGAAGCGTCTCTTTTTGCTAAGTCTCGCTAACCTTCTTATACAGTACACTTGCTTAAGCCAGATAAAATGAGTCAAAGAACTTTCTTTTATTTTTCCTTATTCTTATTTTTTTTTTTCCTGAAAGTGGACTTTTGAATTAGGATAACTCACAGTAAGGTTTGGGCAGTTTAACATAAACTAAACCAAATGGAGGCAACTGTCTGAGTTTGCTCACTCTCATTTTTAGAAACCAGAAATGACTAGTAGTATATCTGTGATTAGGTAAGCTTGTAATTTGTGTTTGCTGTAGTCAGCTAAGTGGTATTTTGGGACAAACAACAGTTCTGTGCTGCATATAGTCTGAAATTTGTGGCTTTCAGTATGTTGTCATTCCAGTGTTGCAGGGAAAAGTGGAATAGGAAGATAGGGAGAGCATCAATGGCATGTGGTGACATTTACAACAGGGGATTCAGTAAATGTGGCCAAACAACAAGAGGGGCTTGGAAGCCCCTACACAGTACTTCCCATCTTCACAAAAGCAAGAAAAGGGGCTCAGTAGCCCCTTCATAGTACTTTCTACAACCATTCCTCCCAATTGGCTTGGCTCCAATATAACAATTCCCACCTCCCGCAGAGATAGTGGGACTCAATGGTCTCAACAAAACACCACATTAATCACTTCTCAATCCTCTTTTCTGATGTAAACTGTACCTAACAGCTTCTTCCTCTCCCTATAACTTTTACCCCTCACTCTTGTCTCCCACCCCTTCACCCACACTCCCCTATCCCTTAGGCTGTTGTCCATTTACCTCCTCTCTTCCTACATCCTCTCACTCTCCCTACTCTTCCCCTCCTGTTGCAGAACCTCCCTCTTCCTATCTTAACCCCACCCCACACTCTCTTTTATGTCCTTATCCCTTTGTTCTTCCCTCCCTGTACCCTCTGCCTTGCCCCCCCCCCCAAATAACTGCAGCTAGGGCAGCAGTACAGAATTCAGTGCTTGAAAGCCATATTGAGAGCTGGGGGGTGGGAGTACCCGAGGTTGCACTCTTCAGTGCCCATTGAGCTACAGTTTCACATATGCACATATGTTTCTCCACATAATAAACAAATTCCTCAAAGCCAAACAAATTCTGCATTTACATAACCCCCCAGTCCTCCCCCAACAATGGGTATAGAGCATGGCTAGAGCATTTCCCCATAAAATTCACCATACAAAAATATTTCCAATTCTATGTAATCTCAGTAACAGCAACATAAATCCTCTCAGTAATAAGCAATAATATTGAAAGTAATATAACACTACAAGAAATCACTCAGAACCTAGAGCAAATCCACCATGCCTGCACTATCTTCCAAGAAAAAGACCTTACCTACAAAAACATGCTGGGTGGGGTGGGGTGCACTGAGTGAGAAGGGAAAAGCTGGAGCCTGGAAGTGAGCCGTCGGTCGCTGCGACTTAAAATAAAAAGGTAAGGTTTAAACCTTGGGCGGCCACGGCCGGCAGGAATGGAGCGAAGAGGGCTGTTGGGGAGCTGAGGGTGGTGGGCAGGTGGGGCGGGGCTGGGTAGCAGTGCACCTCAAACTCATGCTGGGTGGGGTGGGGGTGGAGTTATACAGTTTCCTTGAATGGTTGGTTTTAATGCTGTAATTCTATTAAAATTAGTGAATGGTAGATACTGTTTGCACAAGTTCCTTGCACTTTGAAATAGCCAAGACAACTGAGTTCAGTCCTACTGCACAATGCTGGCCAGGACTGAGTAGATAGCTAAAGCTACCCATATTCTGAATGGCACAGAACTACAGAGATTCAGTAACATTAGTTCTAGAAGTCCCACCTACTCCTCAACTAAAAAAAAATGATGATGTCAGATTTCTTAACAAATGAATAAGGTACTCTGAAGTGCTCCTTATAGCATAAGTAGAATCCTCTGAATAAGCATCAGGTGTCACTTCAGAATACTCCTTAGAATCTGTGCTTGACTCAATCATTCTGCCTGGAATATGCACTAATGAGACTCTAGGGATAAGAGAACACTTTGAATGCATAATTATATGCTGGAGATGAAAGAGAAATCGCCTTCTTGCTTCAATATAATCCCAAAGGGATCAGAGCAAGATATGTCAGTATCAGGCCACAATGTACTGGCATCAGTATGTTTATGTTCATTAAAACTTAATATACTGCTTAACTTATACAGATCAAAGTGGTTTACAATATGTATAAAAAAACAGGTAAATAAAAACAAGATATATATACTACAAAATAAATTAAAATCTAATAAAAAGAGCTCTGTAAATTTGACAGAAAGACTTAAAAAAATCTCTCGCAAGAGTCATACAAATCCATCCCATTCCATTACAAATTGTGAGGGTCTTTTACTGAGGTGCGCTGGCGTTTTTAGTGCTCGCTAATAGTAGGTAGGTTCTAAATGCTAGAGATGCCCATAGGAATACAATGGCATCTCTAGTGTTTAGCGCGTGCCTATTTTTCTAGTATTGCTGCATGCTGAGTCTGACTGCTTGAAGTAACTTTCCAGTTCAGTATTTTGCCTTCATATCTGTTGTGTCATGTGTTTTTTATGTGTGATCAAGGTGCAGTATTCTGCTAGCGTGTAGTATTTGCAGCCCTTTTTGTTTTTTTAGTTTTTTTTAGTAGGTTGTGTACTGGTGTTTTAGAGCCCGGTGTAATTACAGTGCTGCCTTTCCACACATAAGGTTGTAGCTCGTCCTGTCCTTGGAATTAGTACTGTTATGGTTTGGTAAAGTTATGAGTGTGTTTTTGCAGAAGTTTGTGTATAGTGTTTTGCAATGGAGAGATTATGTGTCCGCACCTCTGACCCCCTGGGGTTATGAGAATTGGAGCTACTAATTGTAGTGGACATGAACTGAATAATTTATGGGGAGGGGGGTTTCATGATAGCATTGTACTTATTATTTCAATCAGTTTTTCTGTACAAGTTTAGTTTCATTTGTCTTTATTTGAAATTCATAAATAAAAAAGTTTCTAAAAAAATTGAATAATCTTATCAATGGGGTGGAGCTAGGGTGGAGCTAGGGCAGGGGTGGGGCTAGGGTTGGGTGGGGCTAGGATGGGGCCTCATCAAATTGGTCTGCACAGGGCCCCGCACTTGCTAAGACCGGCCCTGACTAACCTGTCTGTCTTTGCTTGCCATTACTTGTGACTGCATCCACACTGTTCATGTCGCTAAAAAGTAAGTGACTGTATTCACGCTGTTCATGTCATTAGAAATGTTTCATGCATGTTGTCTCATGCATGCTGTTTCATGCTGCATTCATGCTGCTCACATTGCTAAATGGTAACTGACTATTCATGCTGTTCATGTCACTAAACACGAAGTGACTGTATTCACACTGTTTCATGTAGCTACAAAATTTTCATGCATGTTGCATACCACAAGCAGAGTACATAGGGCAACTCTCAAAGTTACAAGTGATTGTACTTAAACTGTCAGTCTCCACTCACCATAACATGCTACTCTCTGCACTCACCACAGTCTCATAAAACAGAACTCTAACTGTCTCCTTTACTCGCTGTTGCTTTCCTAAAAAAAAAAAAAAAATCCACCCTGACTTTTCATATTCTAGCTGAGAACTAAGGCAATTTCACCTACAAGTATCTCATGCTATCCTCCCCCTTCACAACTCTCATACTCACCACTACAATTCCAATTACACACCACTACACAAAAGGAAGACAAAATGGACACCATAAAACTACTCCTAGGACTATACACCCTAACACTAATCAATGCAATAGGAGCCCTACCATATGATGAATACAACATTATACCCATACTATATAACCAGCACCAGACAACCAGACAGACCACCTTCCACCATACCAACAATAGATTACACAAAGGAAAAGTACCACCCTCTAAACAAACACAGCAGACAACAAAAAAGGGTCCAAAGAAGTCCAACAAAACGAGCAAACGACAACTAATAAAAATTCTCATAATCACAAAAACAGAAGATACATATCAACTGATTCAAGTGGGTTACATAAACGCTAGATCAGCAGTAAACAAAACAGAAACCATAAAAGACTGGATCACAAAGGAGGACCTCGGTCTAGTGTTCATCAATAAAACATGGATTCACAACCAAGAAGACCTCATAATCCTGGACCTCTGCCAACCAGGATACAAAATTCTACACTGGACCAGAAAGGGAAAAAGAGGAGGAGGCATCACATTAATTTACAGATCCCACTTCACTACAGAAACCATTGCCAAATCCATGACACTGCAACTCGAAATTGCCTCGATCAGGATACCAGAGAAATCCCTACTTAACCATCTGAGCTGTGTCTTAATCTCTAGACCCCCAGGAAACTGGAAAAAAGTCCAGACAAACCTCTTGGGACTTCCAAAGGCCACAGTGAACTCAACACACATAAAAGGTCACGCACTAGACCTACTAACATACAAATTCTCAACAGACCGAAACTTCTCAATGATGGACCAAAGATGGACAGAAACTCCATGGTCTGATCATTTTAGACTAAATATGACCCTATACTGGAAGGAGAAAGGACATCACTAAACATAAAAATGCATAGAACAAGAGAGAAAGTGGACACGACAACATTATGGTAATCAATATATAAAAATGAGTGGTCATCACAAACCAATTCCATAGAATTCCTAGCAGAATGGTACAAAGGATGCAATATCGTACTAGACGAGATAGCACCCATACAAACCAAAACCTCGCATAAATGCAACACAATCACACGGTTCAACGATGAACTTAAAGAAGTAAAAATACAATCCAGAAGACAAGAACAAGCATGGAGAAAAAACAAAAATGAACAAAATTATATACATGGAAAGAAACACAAATGAAATACAAACACAAAATAAGACAAACCAAAAGAAAACACTATAAAGAACAAAGAGGTACCAATTATAAAGACACGAAGAAAATATATAAGTTAGTGGACAATTTACTAGACACCAAAACAGTAACAACATTGAACGCAGCTCAACTAGCCAAATACTTTGAAGAAAAGATCATCAACCTATGCAAAAACCTGTCTCAAGAAAAAACTAACCTTGAAGCCTTCATTAACAAACAAGATCCACACCCAAAGGAATCCCCAGCAGACAAAACATGTACAAACGTCACCCATCTCACCGATGAAACAGTGGCACAGGCAATTAAAAAGTTCTCCTCCGCTCACGGCTTACTAGATACCTGCCCCGACTATATTATGAAAACTCCCCCTGAACGCTTCATTGAAGATCTCACAGCACACCTAAATTTCATGTTCCAGGAAGGTCAATTCCTACTGGACAAAGAAAACATTTTACTCACACCCATTCCAAAAGACACCAAGAAAAAAAACAACAAAATCACAAACTACAGGCCAGTTGCATCTATGACAACCAAGATGATGGAAGGCATAGTGACCAAACAATTAACAGAATACATCACCAAATTCTCCATACTGCATGAATATTAATCAGGCTCCAGGCCCCACCATAGTACTGAAACAGTGCTAACCATGCTCCTGGCCAAACAGGAAATCACAACAGGTAAAAACATCCTCCTACTCAGTGCTTTTTTTGTAGAAAAAAAGGTGCCGGTACTTATTATGGGCGGGGTCACCACATATGGCTCCACCCTTATGATAGCCACACCCACATCAACCACACCCCTTATACCAGCCATGGTGCATATAAACAGACATCATTGAAAATATTATACTAGTATAGGAGAAAAAAAATAACGTGATTTTTTTTCATTATAAATAATTTCTGTAAACTTTTACAGCTCCAGTATACCCAGTGCAAAATAAGATCGCAGATGTAAATTCTCAAATTGGACATATTCCAAACACGAAAATGAAATAAAATGATTTTTTTCTACCTTTGTTGTCTGGTGACTTTGTTTTTCTATCCATATTGGTCCCAGTCTCTGATTCTGCTGCTCTCTATCTGTTCTCTTAACTCCGTTTCCAGGGCTTCCTTTCTATTTATTTCCTCCTTTCTTCTTCATTTCTTGCCCTACATCCATAAGTAAAAGCTTGGTCCTCTGCAGACTTGACTGTCCAGTGGATCCATGGAATGCTGGGCATCAGCTTTCAAGTTGAAACTCAATAGAGAAAAAACACACTGCCTCATTCTCTCATCCCAATACAATATTGAACATTTCACAACCATCAATGCCTTGGGCTCATCTATCCCAGTGTCATACAACCTGAAAGTCCTAGGCATCACCATATACCGTGACCTATCATTCAAAAACCAAGCCAAGGCCACTATGAAGAAAATGTTCTACACAATGTGGAAACTCAAATGCATAAAACAATACTTCCAAAAGGATATATTCCACAATATGATCCAAACAATGATTCTAGCCCAAGTACTGCAATAGAATCTACACAGGATGCAAAGATCAAAAGGACAAGGAGGGGAGGGGAGGGCAGGGGAGAAAGGAGAATCGCTGGACATGGATTTGAGTGGAAGGCAGAGAAGAGAGAATTGCTGGACAAGGATAGGAGGGGAGGGCAGAGGAGAGAGGAGACATGCTGGACATGGATGGGAGGGGAGAGCAGGAAAGAGAGAATTGCTGGACATGGGTGGGAGGTGGAGGGCAGGGGAAAGAGGATAATTACTGGACATGGATGGGAGGGGAGGGCAGGGGAGAGGAGAATCGCTGGACATGGATGGCAGGGGAGGACAGGAGGCAGAATCACTGGACATGGAGGTCATGGGAGAGAGATTCACTGGACATGGATGGGAGGGGATGGGATGGGAGGGCAGGGGAGAGGAGAGGAGAATCACTGGATATGGATGGCAGGGGGGGCAGGGGGCAGAGGAGAATCACTGGACATGGATGAGAAGAGAGGGGAGGGCAGGGGAGAGAGGAGACTGGGGAGGGCAGGGGAGAGAGAATTATAGCTTTATATGGATACAGGGGAGGGAAGAGAGAGGAGAAATGCTGGACATGGATGGAGGGGATGAAAGAAAACAGAAGAAGATGCACATGGATGGAGATGAGGGAAAGGGAAGAGAGGAGAAAAACTGCACATGGATTGAGAAAATAGGCAAAAGCTGGATTCACGTTATACCTCCTCCAGTCAATTCCACGGAGGAGGACCTAGCTTTTACTTTTGGAGGTAGGGCAAGAAATGAAGAAGAAAGGAGGAAAGTAAAGAAATATATGGAAAGGAAGCCCTGGAAACGGAGTTAAGAGAACAAATAGAGAGCAGCAGAATCAGAGACTAATATGGATAGAAAAACAAAGTCACCAGACAACAAAGGTAGAAAGAAATCATTTTATTTTCATTTTCGTGTTTGGAATATGCCCAATTTGAGAATTTACATCTGCGATCTTATTTTGTACTGGGTATACTAGAGCTGTAAAAGCTTACAGAAATTATTTATAATGAAAAAAAATCACGTTATTTTTTTCTTCTATACTAGTATAATATTTTCAATGATGTCTGTTTATATGCGCCACGGCTGATATAAGGGGTGTGGCTAACATGGGTGTGGCTACAATAGGGGTGAAGTCATATGTGGTGACCCCGCCCATAATGAGTACCGGCACCTTTTTTTCTACAAAAAAAGCACTGCAAAGAACAAACCTTAAAGAAACTTCAGACCGCCCAAAACACAGCAGCCAGGCTTATATTTGGAAAAACGTGATTTGAAAGCGTAAAACCCCTCCGTGAAAAACTACACTGGCTCCCAATCAAAGAACGCATTGCCTTCAAAATCTGTACCTTGGTTCACAAAATTATCTACGGTGAAGCCCCGCGATACATGACAGACCTCATTAACACACCAACCAGAAACACATCCAACACGAACATATCTAAATCTGCACTACCCAAGCTGCAAAGGACTTAAATACAAATCAACTGCACACAACTGTGGAACGCATTACCAAAAGCCTTGAAAACAATGTACGACCACCTAAACTTCCGGAAATCACTAAAGACTAACCTGTTTAAAAAGGCATACCCAGCAGATCCAACTTAAATGCCTGATCTCTGCAACACAACAAAAGTAAAGTACGTAATGGACATAACACAACTCTTCCGCTTACTGTTCCACATGAACTTTATCTCCGGTACTATGCAAGCCACATAGTTGGGAAATAGTGAGATACAAATGTAACAATTAAATAAATAAATACTTTGGAGAAGATTAGTGATGCACAGGATCGATATTTAGGCTTTAGAAAGAATTTGGATGCTATTCAAAAGATACTTGAGAGTTTGGAAAATTTGCTACAGAAAAGGAATTTGCATTTGCTAAATTTTACTTCTGAGCCTTCTATTTGTGCACACGAAATATTTGAGAACTATATGGTTCCAGTTTTGAAAATTCCACTGAAATTCATTCCTTCACTTTAAGGGCTTTTTATTTTCCAGATGCTGAGAAGGAAACTGGGAATCTAGGGGCCGGTGGCACAGGGATTTTTTTTATGGTAGGTTGGGGGGTGGCCTTCAGGGGAATGGGAGGTGCATAGTGTAGGGAAGGGAGGAGTTCATATTCTGGGGGGCTTCCAGAGAGGGGGATCTTCTGGGGGAAGGGCACAACTTAGAATGGGGGATTCAGGATGGGGTTTCAAGATGGGGGCTTGAATGATGGGAACACTTATTTAGGGGGCCTAAGGAGGGGGTTGTGCTAGGGGAGCAGGAGGCCACCTCATGGATGTTAAAGTGGCTCCTTTAAGATGTGGCACAGGAGCATTGGGCCTCAGCTTGTGGTCTGATGCTCTCATGACTATGCCATAATGCTGCTTGTAAGGTTACTCGCAAGCAGCATTATACATATATCACAGGAGTCAGGAAGTTGTGGTACTGCAATATTGCAGGATGGTGATTTCTGAGGTAAATCAAGGTGTGGTAAAGACCCAACTTTTACTACACCTTAATAATTTCCCCCTAAGGCTGTTGTTTATTCTTTGCTTCCACTGTGTTTAGTCAAGCTTCAGAGAGTGAATTATATTTTTTTGAACCTCATCAGCTCTATGTGATTTCAGCAATAAATTACCAACCTCACTGTGCCAAGAGGGTCAAAGAAGCCTATTCTGTTTGAGGTGATTATCATGTGAGCCTTTACCATCTACAAAATAGGTGGCGGTAGGGGCTCACATACTATTGGGAAAATTAGCACATGATCATTAAGAAGGAAAATAGAAAAAACAGTTGATGTGAAGGGGCATAATCGAACGGAAACGTCTATCTCCATGGGCGTTTATCTCCGAGAACGAGTCCGTGAAGGGGCGGACCGAACTGTATTTTCGAAAAACATGGACGTTTATCTTTTTTTGAGCTGGGCGTTTTTGTTTTTCAGCGATAATGGAAACCGAAAGCGCCCAGCTCAAAAACGAATAACTCCAAGACATTTATTCATGGGAGGGGCCAGGATTCGTAGTGCATTGGTCCCCCTCACATGCCAGGACACCAACCGGGCACCCTAGGGGGAACTTTTACAAAAAAAAAAAAAAGGTAAAACAGCTCCCAGGTGCATAGCACCCTTCCCTTGGATATTGAGCCCCCCAAATCCCCCTCAAAACCCACTGCCCACAAGTCTACACCATTACTATTGCCCTAAGGGGTGAAGGG
Organism: Microcaecilia unicolor; assembly: GCF_901765095.1. NCBI lineage: Eukaryota > Metazoa > Chordata > Amphibia > Gymnophiona > Siphonopidae > Microcaecilia > Microcaecilia unicolor. Next base: position 311,743,740 of record NC_044032.1, on the reverse strand, counting down.
GGGCACCTACATGTGGGTACAGTGGGTTTAGGGGGCGGTTTGGAGGGCTCCCATTTACCAGCACAAGTGTAACAGGTGGGGGGGATGGGCCTGGGTCCACCTGTCTGAAGTCCACTGCACCCCCTAATAACTGCTCCAGTGACCTGCATTCTGCTGCCAGGGAGGTGGGTATGACATTTGAGGGTGAAAATAAAAAGTTGTGAAATGGCATATTTTGTGGTGGGAGGGGGTTTGTGACCACTGGGGGAGTCAGGGGAGGTCATCCCCGATTCCCTCCAGTGGTCATCTGGTCATTTAGGGCACTTTTTGGGGCCATATTCGTGGGAAAACAGGGTCCAGGAAAAGTACCCTAAATTCTCGCTAAAAACGCATATTTTTTTCCCATTATCGGCGAAAGGCGCCCATCTCTGATCGCCCGATAACCACGCCCCAGTTCCGCCTTCACCACGCCTTTGTCACGCCCCCATCAACTTTGTCCGCATCCGCGACGGAGTGCAGTTGAAAACGTCCAAATTCGGCTTTCAATTATACCGCTTTATTCGTTTTTGTGAGATAAATGTCTATCTCCCGATTTGGGTCACAATATAGGCGTTTTTCTATTTCGATTATAAGCAGGATAGTGTATCTAGATTATCAGAAGCTTTTGATAAAGTTACTAATGAGAGACTCCTAAGAAAATTAAAAGGTCAAGGGATAGAAGGCAATGGTCTGTTGTGAATTAGGAAATGGTTATTGGACAGAAAACAGATGGTAGGGTTAAATGGCCACCTTTCTCAATAGAGGAGGATGAATAGTGGAGTGCCACATGGATCTGTACTGGGACCGGTGCTATTTAACATTTTTATAAATTTTCTGGAAATTGGAACAAGTGAGGTGATTACATTTGCAGATGACACAAAAATTGCAGGAAGACCTTACGCAATTGGAAGACTGGGCATCCAAATGGCAGATGAAATTTAATGTGGACAAATGCAAAGTGATGCACATTGGGAAGAATAATGCAAATCATAGTTACATGATGCTAGTGTCCACCTTAGGAGTTAGCACCCAAGATAAAGATCTAGATGTGTTTGTAGATAGTACACTGAAATCATCTGCCCAGAGTGTGGGAATATTAGGAATGGGATGGAAAATAAGATCAAGAATATTATAATTCCTCTGTATCGCTCCATGATGCAACTTCACCTTCAGTATTGCTTTCAATTCTAGTCACTGTATCTCAAAAATGATATTGCAGAATTAGAAAAGGTTCAGCGACCAAAATGATAAAGGGAATGGAATTCCTCTCATATGAGGAAAGGAGTTAGGCCTCTTCATCTTGGGAAAGAGATGGCTGAGGGGGGATATGATTGAGGACTACTAAATCCTGAGTAATATAGAATGGGTAAAAGTGAATGGATTTTTTTACTCTTTCTAAAAGTACAAAGACTAGGGTATGATTGGGTATGATTCCCAATTCCAATTGCTATCTTCAAAACTGCTTCTACTATTTACAATTATGCTGCCTCTCTCCTTACATCGAGAAGGAAAATCTTATCCCAGTTGTACATGCCATAATAACATCAAGACTGGATTACTGTAATGCACTCTACAATGGTCTGGCTACAATGGGTCTGCACCAGCTCCAATTGATTCAGAAAGCTGCAGCAAGACTCATAGAAGGTTGCAAGTGATGTGACCACATTGCACCATTTTTGCAAAAACTTCATTGTCTACCAGTACAATACAGGGCTAAATTTAAAACTCAATGTCTGATCTTCAAGGCCCTTAAAGGAAATGGTCCCGAGTACTTGAAGAACAGGATGACCCCCTATACACCTACAGTGACACTAAGGCCCATCCAAGAGGTATCCCTAACCACACCCTCTCCAAAAGACATTACTTGATGTGATACCCACAAGCGATACGGGAAAGCAGGAAATATTACTGAGTATTGATATGCTTCAGTAAAGCACAACTCAATACCTCATCTTAGAGAGCATATGATTCTAAAGAAAATCACTTTAAGTGACCATCGGAGTATACCGATGGATTAACTGTGATGGTCACTTTACAGTTTCCAGCAAAAGATAGAAAATATCTCTCAATGAAGCCAAATATTAGAAAGCAAGATAATAATACAGAGAATATAAAAAGTATTAAAACAAAAAAACATAAATAACTCTTTTGAACATATTTGGTGAATAACCATGTGTTCAGTAGCTTCTGAAATTTTAGATAATTCCGCTTGCATCTAATATGGAAAAGCAAAGTATTCCATAAGTTAGTTTCAGCTATTACTATTACTACTACTATTTAGCATTTCTATAGCACTACAAGGCGTACGCAGCGCTGCACAAACATAGAAGTCCCTTCTCAAAGAGCTTACAATCTGATAGACAAAAATAAAGTAAGCAAATCAAATCAATTAATGTGTATAGGAAGGAGGAGAGGAGGATAGGTGGAGGCGAGTGGTTACAAGTGGTTACGAGTCAAAAGCAATGTTAAAGAGGTGTGCTTTCAGTCTAGATTTAAAGGTGGCCAAGGATGGGCAAGACGTAGGGGCTCAGGAAGTTTATTCCAGGTGTAGGGTGCAGCGAGACAGAAGGCGCGAAGTCTGGAGTTGGCAGTAGTGGAGAAGGGAACAGATAAGAAGGATTTATCCATGGAGGGGTGTAGGGAAGGACGAGTGTGGCGAGATACTGGGGAGCAGCAGAGTGAGTACATTTATAGGTTAGTAGAAGAATTTTGAACAGGATACGAAAACGGATGGGGAGCCAGTGAAGCGACTTGAGGAGAGGGGTAGTATGAGTAAAGCGACCCTGGCGGAAGATGAGACGGGCAGCAGAGTTTTGAACCGATTGGAGAGGGGAGAGGTGACTAAGTGGGAGGCCAGCAAGAAGCAGATTGCAGTAGTCTAAACAAGAGGTGACAAGGGTGTGGAATGAGGGTTTTTGGTAGAGTGTTCGGAAAGAAAGGGACGGATTTTACGGATGTTGTAAAGAAAGAAACGACAGGTCTTGGCGATCTGTTGGATATGAGCAGAGAAGGAGAGAGAAGAGTCAAAGATGACCCCAAGGTTTCGAGCTGAGGAGACAGGGAGAATGAAAGAGCCATCAACAGAAATAGAAAACGGGGGGGAGTGGGGAGGTGGGTTTGGGGGAAAAATGAGAAGCTCAGTTTTGGTCATGTTTCATTTCAGGTGGTGTTGAGACATCCAGACAGCAATGTCAGACAAGCACGCTGAAACTTTGGTTTGGATGCAAGGTGAGATTTCAGGGGTAGAAAGGTAGATTTGGGAGTCATCAGCATAGAGATGGTAGGAAAAGCCATGGGATGAGATTAATGAACCAAGGGAAGAAGTGTAGATAGAAAAGAGGAGGGGACCAAGAACAGAACCCTGAGGTACGCCGACAGGCAGAGGGATAGAAGTAGAAGAGGATCCACCAGAGTGAACACTGAAGGTGCGGAGGGAGAGGTAGGAAGAGAACCAGGAAAGGACAGAGCCCTGGAATCCAAGTGAGGACAGGGTATCGAGGAGTATGCTGTGATCGACAGTGTCAAAAGCAGCGGAAAGATCAAGAAGAATGAGGATGGAATAGAGACCTCTGGATTAGCCAGTAATAGGTCATTGGAGACTTTAGTAAGCGCAGTTTCGGTTGAGTGGAGAGGGCGAAAACCAGATTGTAGTGGGTCAAGAATAGCATGTGAGGACAGAAAATCAAGGCAGCGGCGGTGAACAGCACACTCAAGTAATTTGGAGAGAAAGGGAAGGAGGGAGATGGGTTGGTAATTAGAGGGACAAGTAGGGTTGAATGAAGGCTTCTTAAGGAGAGGTGTGACCACTGCATGTTTAAAGGCAGCAGGGACAGTCGCAGTGGAAAGTGAGAGGTTGAGAATGTGACAGATAAAAGGAATAAGAGCAGGAGAGATGGCATTAAGAAGGTGGGTGGGAATGGGATCAGAGGAACAGGTGGTACATTTTGAGGAAGAAAGGAGAAGTGTAGTTTCCTCAATAGTAACTTCAGGAAAGGAGGAAAGGGAATGAGGGGAAGGAGAGAGAAGGGAACGGATTAGTGGAGGGAGAGATGGTGAGGTAGAGAATGCAAGGTTTATCTTTTGAACCTTGTCGTGAAAGAATTCAGCAAGGGTCTGAGGAGATAATGAAGGGGGGAGTTGGGGGGGAGGGGGCACCTTGAGGAGAGAGTTCAATGTGGTGAAGAGAAGTCGAGGGTTAGAGCCAAGAGAGTTGGTCAGTTGGATATAATAATCCTGTTTGTCACGTAAAAGAGCAGATTGGAAGGAGGTCAGAATGAACTTAAAGTGTAAGAAATCAGCAAGGGCCCGAGATTTCCGCCAGAGGCATTCGACGGAGCGGGTACAGCTATTGTTACTACCCCTCTCGGCTGGACTTTAGTGGTGTGCTCCCAGATACCTGCTGTTGTAGTCGTGGCGAATATCCAGGAAACACACCGTTACAGCAGAGGGGGGTAGAACAAATAGCCTAACTTCATCCTTTACTCTCAAAGAATAAAGGAGGAAAAGAAGCTAAAATTTAGGATTTGTTCCTGATATGGAAGAACCAAACTTTCAGATTTGCAAATTATCTTTTTCTTTATTGAATATAAATGTAAGCAAATTTTCATTTAAATAATCTCAAATTCTAAGTTAGTTTGTGGCTTAATAGAACTGCAATAACATATTCAACATTCAAAGGTGGAACTACATTTATACCCTTTACTTTTTAAATTTCTTTCAACAGAATCACCTCAAAAGGCAGAAAGGAACCCTTTTCAAATGAGTATTGGATGTAGAATCACTATACAGCAACATTCCACATGCGGATGGCATAGATGCATGTGGAAGACTCCTAAAAAAATCCACACTGGACCATCAATACTCACCAGAAACTATTACAAAATTAATCAAATTCATTTTAACTCACAACTACTTCCACTTTAACAATGATATCTATCTACAAATAATGGGCACTGCAATGGGCACCAGGACAGCATCCCAATATGCCAACCTTTTTATGGCTGAGCTGGAAGAAACATTTCTGAACACATACCAGACAAAACCTCTAAAATACTACAGGTACATCGATGACATTTTTATGTAATGGGGGAAGAAACTCTGAAACAATTTTACTATTCCTTCAATACATACCATCCTACAATCAGATTCAAAATTGACTACTCCCCAGAAAAAGTCAATTTTTTGGACACCACAGTCTCAATCAGTGATGGCTGTATACAAACATCTATATACAAGAAACCCACAGACAGATGCAGCTACATCCACAACTCTAGCTTCCACCCGTCACATACAAAAAGATCCATTATTTACAGCCAAGCCACAAGATACCACCATATCTGCTCGGACCCTGAGGATAGAGACAGACACCTTGAAACCCTGACTGCATCCTTCAAACAGAAAGGCTACAACCCCAAAATAATCTCCAAGAACATTGCCTTCTCCCTCAAAACACCCAGGGAAAATCTGCTACAGTACAAAGAAAAAAAGCCACAGACAGAATTCCCCTTGTAGTGACATACAACCCAGAGCTGGAGAAACCGAGGAAAATCATAAGAGACCTACAGCCACTACTTCAGGAAGATGAATTACTGAAAGAGATATTCCCATCCCCACCAGTGCTGGCCTTCCGACAGCCACCAAATTTAAAACACAAGCTGATCAGAAGTAAACTTCCAACACAGACGGAAAAAGAAAAGGGCACGTTTCCGTGCAACACAGCCAGCTACAAACTATGCCAAAACATTTCACAAGACCCCACAGTCATTCACAAAGGAAAAATATTCAACATAAAGGACTATTTTACATGCTCATCTTCCAATGTGGTATATATCATTCAGTGTAAAAAAATGTAACGAAGGATGCTATATTGGAGAAACAGGCCAGATGCTTAAGACAAGATTCAATCTGCACAGACATCACATGAAAATAGCCGGTGCCAGTCAGGCCCCCACCCCTGTGGGCCAACACTTCACAACTCCAGAACACTGCACCAGTGATTTCACAGTAAGAATACTGAAAGGTAATTTTAAAACAATTCAGGAATGTAAGACCTTTGAAATAAGAATGATTGAATATTTTGACACCCAACAAACAGGACTTAATAAGGATCTGGGTTTTCTAACTCATTATAAAACATAAAGCTGTATTTCTCTGTTTATTTCTCTGTTTATTACCCTCCTCTCACCTACTAACACCCATTCTGTTAGAATATCAATGAAATGCTTTGATGTCCCCATGCATACCCCCACCCTCCCACTCTGTCAGACTGTCAAAGTAATGCTTTGATGTTTCTCTCATATATACTATCTGCTACCACATTTGCTTATTTCCGATCTGAGGAAGAAGGGCAACCTTCGAAAGCTAATCAAGAAATGTATTAAGTTATGTCCAATAAAAAAGGTATCATCTTATTTTCTTTTCCATGTTTTATTTTGTTTGATTTCTATTGATAACCAAATGAGTATTTAAATTGTCTCTTATCAAAATCAGATGTTTATTGTTATTCTACTTTCCTTGCTATTGATTTAAGAATTTGAGTCTTTGTGTATATCACCGAAAACACATCAGTTTTCCCCAATTGGATTCAGCAATACAGCTATGTCAAAGGGGCTATCTGTTTATTCAATTACTCACTTTTCAGCCAAAATCACCTCATTATCAGTACCAAGGCTCATTTATTCCTTTCTCCCCAAAATGTTAACTCACTTTTATCTCTTGAAATCCAGTTCTATCACTGGAACATCATTCACACTCACTTCAGCTCACTTTTAATATCAAAGCACCCTCTTTCAAACTGGCACACATAAGCCTGTGTCTTAATTGCTCTTCCTGTCACTTATTTCACTTTAAACCGATAAAATCTATACTTTTTCTCCTTTATGTCCCAGACACCCAGCATATTCTTCTTCTCACTCTCAGTGCTTCAGCCTTCTCTCCTTTCCCAGCTCAGAAGTTTCCATGGCAACTCAGCCCCCTAGAGGAACATCTGACGTCCCTCAACCAATCAGACTGTCAGAAAAATACTGTTTTTTTTCTTATTTTTTTTTAGAATCTTGACTGTCCTAACTAAATCTCCATTTTGGATTTCCCTTTCTCCATAGAAACTAATGTAAAACTTACTATATAGAGAATTTTAAAGTAAATTTTAATCTAAACTGTACCCAAGATACCCAGAAACATTTTATATTACAATCCCCACCTAATCATGTTTTTATTTTTCTACAAAACAAATTTTAAGAAACGTCTCACAATTTCTTCACCTAACTCTATGAAAAATTCCCAAACTAAATTTAAACCTTTTTCAAAAATCAAAAAAAAATTCAATTAACCTCTTGCTTTCCAAAGCCTAAACATCCAAAACACACAATAGAGCCGGTGATGGGAGGCGGGACTGGTAGTTGGGAGGCGGGTAATACTGCTTGGCAGACTTATATGGTCTGTGCCCTGAAAAGGACAGGTACAAATTCAAGGTAATGTATACACATATGAGTTTTTGTCTTGGGCAGACTGGATGGACCATGCAGGTCTTTTTCTGCCGTCATCTACTATGTAAATTAAAAAAAAAAAAAAAATCCTGGACCACAAGACCCCTTATCATCTTCCTGAGAATCTTCTCACCTGAAGACCACCAACAAATCCAGTCCCACGACGACTCCAAAAACAACGGAGCTACAACAAAAAAAAAAAACACCCCCAAAATCTTTGAATTCTCTGGAGCTCCTATTAGGTCTCAAAAATTGAGCCCCGACTTCGGCCTAACTGGACCCAGAGACCCAAGCATGCATGCCCCCCACACTGACGCACTGCGCCTAAGCAAACCAGGCCAGCAGCTAACCCTGCCACAACAGCGCCTGGACCCAGACTCAAACAGCTGACCACCCGTAGTGGCCCCCTCACGATCCTGGGTCTGACCATCGCCCACGATCACACGCTCCCAAAGCCCCCCAACAACAGCACCTCCTCCCACAGTGCCCTGAACCCGAAACCACCTCACAGGCAGCCAGCACCAGCCACCCTGGAATGGCCTCCCCAGAGCCCCAGGTAAGTAAAAAAATAAAAAAATAAATAATAATAATATATTTCTTACCATATATTACACTATGTTAAACAACTTAGAATGAGATGAAGCCAAATGGGAGGGGAAACAGAAGAAAGGTCAAGTTTGTGACATGAATTGCATGAGTAGACAGCAAGTTTGGCCTAATTTTCAATAAAGATATTAAATGAACTGGACAGTTTTCATACACTATTTTAAAGGCAATACAAAAGACTTTAAATTCCACAGAGGCGACAACTGGCAGCCAGTGAAGATTCATTTGAAATGGAGTAGCTCTTTCATACCTGTTCTTAGGCATAATGATCTTAATGTCATATTTGATAACAATTGTAATTTGGCTAGCAAAGATTTAGAAAGCCCCAAATAAAGATAATTACAGTAATCCAGACATGAAAAGATAAACACATGGACCAGTTTCTGTAAGTCTTCTAAAGATAAGTACCAACATATCTGCCACAGAAACTAGAGTTTATAAAACAACCAATTGCTAAACTTAAGAGTCCCCCCTCAATTTTGGCGTCAATCACCACTCCAAAGCATCTAACCACTCTTTGTGGGAGAATACTTTTATATTTGATAGCGAGCTTAATGAAGGTAAGGGATTTGATTTACCACCCACCCAAAGTAATGTTGTCCTTTCAGCATTTAACCATAAATAAATGTGTTATCATCCATGCTGAAATACACCTAAAACAAATAGCCATGAACTGATAAATATTATCAATAGACAGGGCCAACTCAAGGCATGGACCAGGTGAGCACTGGCTTAAGGTACCAAGCCTGAAAGGAGCCAAATGCCTGTCTCACCTGGTCCCTTGCAGCGGCCAATTCCCTGCTCCACCAGAATATCACATATCTTTGTACCCAGGTCTGGCAACCTTCCCCCCTCTCTCTTTCAACCCTCCTCACAATCCAACAGCTCCTCTTGGTGCACCTATCAACACATCTTTCTCTTGCCAGCACCAACAGTGCTTTACATAATGCTGCCTGAACTAGCCACAGAGGCTTCCTTCAGCTGAGCCCCTTTGATGTCACTTCCTGATTTTGCAGAGGTGAGGCAAAGGGAAGAGTCTGGGGCTGGCACTGGCAATGTTATGTGAAACACTGTTAGTGAATAAAAGAGAAAGATGCTAAGGGGAAGAAACCCATATGGACATGGAGGTGGGTTGAGAGAGAGAGGGAGGAAATACCTGACCTTGGCACTAGAACGGAGAGAAAGGGAGGGGAAGGGGCTAAGCTAAGAGAAATAGAGAGAGAGGTGGGAGAGATACCCAACCTAGGCACAAGGGGGGTTGAGAGAGGGGGGGGGGATGTCCATTCTGGGCATGAAGGGCGGAGGGGATGAGAGAGAGAGAGATAGAGAGGGAGATACCCAACCTGAGAGCTGTGGAGGATAGCGACATACTGGACAATGGGGGGAGGGGGGAGAAGAGATATGGAAATATGTTGGACCCAGGGGACACGGGGTTGGAAAGATGTTTAACCTAGACCTAGAGGTGGAAGAGAGGGAGGGATAGGGGATACTAGACAGGGAGTGAAGTAAAGATGGAGGAATGTTGAACCTCAGGGCAGGAGGGATGGAGGGAAAAATGGAGAAATGGAACTGGTCCAAACCCAGAGGGGGAGGGGAGGGAAAGGGAGAGATGCTGGAAAGTGGGAGGAAGATGAAGAGATGTTGTACCATGGGATGGAGGAGAGGTATGGAAGCAAGAGAAAGAGAGAGAGAGAGAGAGAGAGAGAAAGAGAGAGAGATGTCAGATCATAGAGTGGAGGGAAGGGAGCAAAAAGAGAGGGAGACATGTAAAACCATGTGGGAGGGGAGAGAGGGAATGAAGGAGGAGAGATGTTGGACCATGGGGAGGGGGAGGGAGGGAAGGAAATTCAGGGAGAGATGTCAGACCATGGGGGGAGATCAATAAGGGAGGGGAGGGAGGAAGAGAAAGAGAGAGAGAAAGAAGAGTGATGAAGAGATGTCAGGCTATGGGGGGAGGAGAGGGAGACAAGGAACAGCGTGGGAGATATATCAGATCTTGGGGGAGAGGAGAGAAGGGAAAGGGGAGAGATGTTGAACCATAGAGGAGGGAGAGGATAGAGGATGGGAAGGGTTGATGGAGGGGAAGAAGAGATAGGGAGAGATTTTGTACAATGGGGGGAAGGGATGGAGGGAAGGAAGAGTGGTTGAGATTTCAAACCATGGGGGGAGGAGGAGGAGAGCAGGAAGAGAGAGAGGTCAGACCCTGGGGTGAGGGAAAAGAGAGGCAGAGGTGTCTTAGTTGTCTATGGAGCTCATTTTCAAAAGAGCAAAATGTCCAAAAAGTGGTATAAATCTGCATTTGGACGTTTTCTCACAAAAACATCCAAATTGGTATTTTCAAAACCAATTTTTAGATATTTTTCTATGACGTCTGTCAGAAATGTGCTCAAATCACAAGGGGGCATGTCAGGGGCATGTTAAGGGTGGGACCTGGGCGTTTCTAACACTTGGACATTTTTCAGCCATAATGGAACAAAAGTGTCCAGGCCTAAAATTAAGATGTTTTGAGCTAGACCTATTTTTATAATGAATAAGGCATAAAAGGGTGCCCCAAATGACCAGATGACCACTGGAGGGAATCAGGGGTGTCTCTGCAATATCCCCCAGTGGCCACTGACCCCCTCCCACCCCCTACAAATGTGAATACAAATATGATTTAGCAGCCTCTATGACAGCCTCAGATGTTGGAACCAGGTCTATTACAGTAGCATGAAGATCCCTGGAGTAGTGTTGCAGTCAATGCAGTGCACCATGGAGTGGGGAACTCTGTTCCCTATTTTCCTCTACCTGTCACATTTGTGGGGGAAAATGTGAGCCCTCCAAAACTCACCAGAAACCCACTGTACCCAGATATAGGTGTATCCTTCACCTATAAGGACTATTGTAGTGGTGAACAGTTGTGGGCAGTGGGTTTTGGGTGGGTTTGGGGGGGGGGCCACAGTGAGATGTGTACCTGGGTGCGTGTTTTTGGAGTCCACTGCAGTGCCCCCTAGGGTGCCCCATTTATTTCCTGGGATGTCTGGGAGACTATACTGAAAATGCTGGCCCCTCCTACATCCCAATGGCTTGATTTTCTACCTTTTTCACATGGATGGGTTTTTTTTTTAATGGACCAAAAAACAAAATGTCCAAAGCACAAAACCTTGTTAGAAACAGTATTTTCAAAAACAAAAGATAGACAGTTTTCTTTTTTAAAAATGAACTTCTTTCCTATTCAGGTTTTAAACGTTTTTTGCAAAACGTCTGAAGTCAGACTTAGATGTCATATTGAAAATGCCCCTCCATGTGATATAGAGTAAAATTTAATATTTTTCTGTTGATTCACAAAACACTTCTTCATAACTGCATTTTATCTGTCATCTGTATTTAAAATTTGCAAAGTAAGTCTAAACTTATGGTCTGAAGGATAGCAATATTTGATGATACCATCATTAGAAAAAATACACTTTACTGAAACAAGAACTGCTACCTTTTCTCTTGCAGAATGCAAATTACTACTACTACTTATCATTTCTATAACATTACTAGACATATGCGGTGCTGTACATGTTATATGCGGATACTTTTTCTGTCCCTAGTGGGCTTACAATCTGATCTAATATTTTTTTTGTACCTGGGGCAGTGGAGGTTTAAGTGACTTTCCTAGGATCATAAGGAAATGCAGTGAGAACTGAACCTGGTTCCCCAGGATCTCAGCCTACTGTACTAACCATTAGACTACTCCTCCACTCTGTTGAGGAAACATAGAACATGATGACTACATGGTTTATCCAGTCTGTCCAGCCATATAGTCTGCTATCCCTTACTCTCTCTTTGAGGTCCTACATGTTTATCCCATGATCTCTTAAATTCATTCACAGTCTTTGGTCTCCACCACTTCCACGATGACATTAGTGGACGATGATCAGTATGGCAAATTTAAAAAAAATAAACATTTAAAAGCTTATCTTTTTATGGAGGCTTAAGACTTAAGAATACACTGTGAGGTTGTCTAGAGAAGGTAGGTGGAATGTGAGACTATCTAGAGCAGGTGTAACCTCTTGGTTTATGATGTTGTCTAAGCAGCTTCCAAGTCACTGCCCGGGATGGTGGGAAGAAGGGCACACAAAGAATATATTTATTTGGGACCAGGCTCAGACTCAGGACTATCCTGTCAGGCCAGGCAACCACAGCACCAGACTTATAGCTCTGTAAAATAACATAATCCACACCAGTTGTCAACTTGAACCACATTCACAACTTTACTTCAGTTCCAATTGATGTCCCCCCCCCCCAACCCCCCCCCCCAAAAAAAAAATCTTAACAGTTCATATACAGGTGGACAACTTATTTACAATAGTCCTCTGCTTTTCCTGGTCAAAGAAATTAATCAGATTTGTCTGCCTGTAGTGAAACTATGCTACCTCAAGTCCTGCAAACCACTGCTACTACTACTACTTATCATTTCTAAAGCGCTACTAGACGTACGCAGCGCTGTACACTTGAACATGAAGAGACAGTCCCTGCTCAACAGAGCTTAAAATCTAATTAGGACAGACAAACAAGACAAACAAGAGATAAGGGAATATTAAAGTGAGGATGATAAAATAAGTGTTCTGGGGGGCGTTTCAAGATGGCGACCTGAACGCTGCTGTTGAGAGTGGTTCGAGAAGCGCTGGAAGAAAAAATTTTCCTACAATGCCACATACTAAACGTAAAGGAGCAGTGAGGACCCAGCTGCCGAGGGCACTTACTTCAACTCCAGACCAGCAGACTCTCGACCGTTTTATACAGCGAACCATGCAGGAGTCCGGTCTGGCGAGTCCGCTGTTGAGCCGAGACGAGGGAGCGTCAGAGCTTCTAGGACGAGAGGTTTCACTCACGCCGCCGGAGTTGGTACCGCCTCCCTGCCCAGCGAAGGTCAGAGGTGAGGAAACCCCGCTTGATGCGGAAGGCGTTGCTAGCGGTGTTTCGTTCGGCAGATCACCCCAAGACCTAAGCCGGGAAGATTTGACATCGAGGGAAGATCCAGGAGAGGTGACTCTTACGGAGGTTTGGAAAGCGGTTCAAGGTTTGACCGTAGCAGTGACTAAGTCTATTAATGAGATTACAACTGTTGTAAGTAAGCTAGAAAAAATTGATGCCTCACTTGAAAAAGTTAAAAAAGACGCGTCTGAACAGGCTCAGCAAAACCAAATTGTGGCTAATGAACTAAAATCTTCAGTGGACGCATTGATAAAAGATAAACAAATAACTCAGCGAAAAATTGAACAAATGGAGAACTATAATCGTCGTTTAAACTTGAGGCTCCTGAATTTTCCTATTTCATCATTATTAAAACCAAGTGATTTATTTAGAATGTATCTTCAGGAAATCTTACAGATAGATTCTTCTAATATGCCCCCATGCAATAAGATGTATTATTTACCTTTAAAAGATTCTGTAAAGAGGGTACAAGGAGAAAAGCAGGAGCCTCAGAATTTAACTGCATTCTTAGAAGAATCGGATGTTGAAATAATTAATCGTGGAACTTTAATTGTTCAATTTGTTTTTGAACAAGATTTAAATCAGGTTTTGAAGCTTTATTTTAAAAATTCATCAAAATTGTTTCATGGACAAAAAGTTTGGGTTTATCCTGACGTTGCGAAAGCAACACAAGAGAGAAGGAAACAATTTTTGGATTTAAGAAATGAGACTAGAGCCTTAGGGCGACATATATGTTAGCATATCCATGTAAGTGTAGGATCAATTTTCAGGGAACTAAATATGTGTTTTATGACCCATCACAGCTACGGACATTCTTGGACTTGAAGAACCTAAGTAAATGTAATATAGAAACAACTTTACCAACTAAAGAATAATAGCAATGGTTCCAGGTTAAGCCGATTTATTTTTAATATTGAGGTTAATTTCTCCATTTAAATTCCTGTCGCCCCCCCTCAAACCACATAATTGAGGTCTAAGGAAGATATAAAGTGTTTCTTTGAATGGATAGTGATGTATATTACTGCTATGTAACTTTAGCATGGTTGGATCTGTTTTTCCTTTGCAAGTGGATGTTAACTTGTAAAAAATTTAATAAACAAATTAAAAAAAAAAAAAAAAAAGTGTTCTGAACAAGTAAATAAGGGTTAGGAGTTAAAAGCTGCATCAAAAAGGTGGGCTTTTAGCTTAGATTTGAAGACTGCCAGAGATGGAACTTGACCATTGGATTCCAGAAACGTCACTATTCTCTTTTTAAAGTGTTTTCATTAATTTACTTATGACAGAGGCCTGTAATCCCCAACCTCTTCCTTACTTATGCTTTTGTGAAGAGGAACTGCATCAGCTTTTCTCCAGTCCTCCAAAAGTACTCCCAACTCTAGAGAAGCATTGAAAAGGTCAGCCAGTGAAGCTGCCAGAACTTCCCTAAGTTCCTTCTGTACTTTTGGATGAATGCCATATGGCCTCATTGTGTTATCCACCATTAGTTTATCTATCTCCTCATGAACACAGTCCTCAGAAAATTATTCCTATTTATTTTTGTCTTCTGTGGTCCTGCTCATGGCCCTTCAGTTGTGAGTACAGAACAGAAATATTCGTTAAGAAATCCTGTCTTAATTTTATCAGCTTCTACAGGTTTCTCCCCTTCATTTTTTAGTCTCAGAATATCACTTTTCACTTCCACCTATCACTAACATATGTAAAAAAACGGTCTTGTTCCCCCTCATTTTACAGTATTGGCTATTTTTTCTTCTATTTGCATCTTCCAGCTCTCTTAGCTTTTCCAGATATTGTCACCTGTCTTCCTCTTTCTGTGATATCTTGTAGTTTATGAAGGCTAACCTCTTTTTCCTTACCTTTTCAGCTACTACTTTTGAGAACCAAAGTGGCCTTCTTTTCCTTTTCCTTTTATTTACTTTCCTTACAAAAAGGCAGGGCCGGGATAGAGAATCAAGATGGCGCCGGTAACGGTTGTTGGATCCCGGAGCTCCTAAGATTTGACAGCGTTCGCGAGAGAGAAATTCTTACCCCGACTTTTAGATGGGGAAAAGAAAGGGGAAAACGCCGGCACCTACCTCCTCTGTACCGGCTCTACTCCCAGCTTCTCATCAAACGACGCTTGAAAACTTTGGAATCGGGACCCTGGGCATGCAGGCTTCTATCTCGACAGGCTCGCTCCAGTCTGGAGCAGAGCACAGCGTAGAGGGCGCGACGCTGAGCCCTCGTTCTCTCACCGCTCCCCCACAACCCGGAAGTGTAGCAGAATCGACGGGTCCACAACAGTTGGAATTGCTGTTTGTGGAAGGAGGTCCCTCGAGTACCTCTACTCCGTGGAGGGAGACAACAACTCAGGGACAAATGCTGGTCGGGTTCCCTGCCTCCCACGGAGTCACTTCAGAGAGCTGTGGAGGAATGAAAAGACCAACTCAGGTGACGATGCCTATGTTTTGGGACGCAATCCAGGAGGTAAAGAACACTTTACTTCATATGAATACTTCCATAAATGGCAAAATTGTGGAGCTGAAGCAAACTAGTCAGAGCATATCTATAAAAGTTCAAGAACAGAATGAAAAAATGTCCAAGATGGAGACTGAGTTTAAACAATTACAGGATTTAACAGTGACTTTGGTAAAAGAAAAGGAAACTCAGGAAAGAAAGATGGAGTATTTGGAGAATAACGGGAGGAAAAATAACCTGAGGATATTGAACTTTCCTAAATCTCCTTTAGTATCATCAATTGATATGCTTAGAAAATATTTTGTAGATATATTGGGGATCCCTGTAGAGGGAGTTCCCCCTATTACAAGGGCCCAATATATCTCTGGAATAGTGAGATCCTCAGAACAACAACCTCAGGCTGCTTCAAATCTTAATTTGACAGAATTTCTTGAGAACTCCCTGGAAGTGATCACCGAAAGAACAACTTTAATAGTGACATTCGTTCTTGAACTAGATAGAAATAATATTTTCAGGCTATACTTTCGCCATTTAAACGATTGTTTCTTGGGTCAGAAAATTCAAATTTTCCCTGACATGGCAAGGAGCACACAGAAAAGGAGAAAGGAATTTCTATTGTATAAATCTAGAGTTATTAATTTAGGTGCAACTTTTCTGTTAAAGTTTCCTTGTAAATGCTATGTAACTTTTGAATTAGTTAATTACATATTTTTCTCTCCCTCGAAATTGTTAGAATTTATTGTAATGAAGGAAGTTGTTAAGCCCAAGGATTTGCCTCCCTAATCGAGAACGCTGTTATGTTGGCTGTAGAATCTCTGCATTAACCCAACCGTTAATAACTTAGTTTATAGCTATGTTATTTTTTTTCTTTTTCCTTTATTTTATTGCGTAGTATCTTGATTCAAACAGATTGTGGACAAAATTTAAAAGTTTATCTTCTATTTTAAGCCAGAAATGGCTATAAATAGTTCTCTTTTTTTTTCAGCTGTTTGTATTTTCTGATATTTCCTCATTTATGTCATTGTATGTAAATGAAATACTTATAAATAAAGAATTAAAAAAAAACAAAAAGGCAGGGCCGTGCTAACACGGTAAGCGAGGTAAGCACCGCAGGGGGGCGCCGACCTCTGGAGGGTGCCTACCATTTCCTGAGGTCAACTCACTTGCAAAATGTTTTACCTGAAGCTGTGATTCTCCTCTCTCCCCTGCCCTCCCCTCTTTGGCCACAGTTCTCACTGAGGCAGGCAGGCTCTGCTGAAGCTGTTTGAAAGAATACAACCAGTGCTATTTAAGTCTTTGGTGTGGGACGAACTCCTCATTCAGGGTGAGCTTGAACATTCAAATTAAAGAGAACAGCCAGGTTTGGAGGGAGGTGTGCAAGTGAGACTGGGGAGAAATAAAAACTAAATAGTGTAATTGTTAAAATCTGTAAGTGGTTCAAAGTTTTTGGGTTTTTTTTTCTCTGAGCTTGTACACCGAGAGGAGGGCATGACTGCAATGATGTTTGCATAATTGTCAGGTAACCCGATATCTACAGCTAAAAGCCATTTCATTGGCTGGTGGTTCCAACAGAAGTTTCAGAGGAAGTTTAGCTGACGTAGTGTAGTAGAGCTGGTAAGTGAAAATCTGATTGTTTTTTTGGTGTTTGTTTTTATATAAAAGATTCTCCTTGGATAGGGAAGAGTCTGTGATATGTGAAAATATATTTTGCTTTAATGAAATTGCTAAACTTTAGAGTCAGAGACTTATCAATGATCAGAAAAAGAAAGTCACCAGACAACAAAGGTAGAGAAAAATCATTTTATTTTCATTTTAGTGTTTGGAATATATCCACTTTGAAAATTTACATCTGCTATCTTATTTTGCAATGTATAGCAATTTGTTTCTAAGAATATTGCTGACAATTCCTGTCAGTGTGGCAAGTGGTGAGCGATCATTTTCACGGTTAAAAATCATAAAAAACTAGTAAAAAATGCCCATTTCAAAAGGGAAGGAAATGGGCGCTAGCAAGGCCATCCCCCACCCTCCCTCCCTCGCTGTTGCAGACTCTGTCATCCCTCCGTTTTCACCCCCCCTTTCCGCGACCCAGTCGACCCCCCTTCTCGGCAAAAACTGTCCCCCCGCCGCTGTCCAGTACCTGTGCTGACGGGGGACCCCAACCCCCATCAGCCGAAGTCCTGTGCTGGCCTTCGAGGCGTTGCTTCTTCAATGATTTTGTGTCCAAGTTGCTCTGCGTGCATCTGGCATCAGACACACACAGAGGAGCTTGAACCGAAGATCATTGAAGAAGCAACGATATCATGAACCAGGGGCGTAGCCACGGGTGGGCCTGGGTGGGCCCAGGCCCACCCACTTAACCCCAAGGCCCACCCAGGAATGGTGCACCCCGAGTCGAGCGGTGCAGGTGACAGGGCCTTGCGCTCTAAGAGGCCCCGCGTGGTGCGCCTCCTTCCCTCCCTCAGCCCGACCGGCAGCCCTCCTCCGCTCCTCCTCCATTCCGTTTCCCCCCTCCACGCAAGAGCGTTGAACCTGTCCTTTTTCTTTTCAGTAGCAGCAAGCGACGTGAAGACACTACTTCAAGATCTCGGCGGCCTTTTCCTCTTCACACAGTGTCCGTCCCGCCTTTACGATGACGTATTTCCTGTTTCCGTGAAGGCGGGTTGGACGCTGTGTAAAGAAGGGGAAGGGAGAACTTGAAGCTGGCGAACTTGCAGTGCCTTCATGTCGCTCGCTGCTACTGAAAGAAAAAGGACAGGTTCAACACACTCGTGTGCACGCGGGGGGGGGGTGGATGGAGAGGACTCGAGCTGTTGGGGAGGTGAGGGAGGGCAGGGAGAATCGCTGACCATGAATGGGATGGGAGGGAGGGGGGAACGGAGAGGACTCGGAGGGCTGTTGGGGAGCTGAGAGGGGGGGCAGGGAGAATCACAGGCCATGGAGGGGAGGGGAGGGGGAACGGAGAGGACTCGGAGGGCTGTTGGGGGGCTGAGGGAGGGCAGGGAGAATGGCTGGTCATGGATGGGATGGGAGGGAGAATCGCTGGCCATGGATGGGATGGGAGGGCAGGGAGAGGGGAGCTGAGGGAGGGCAGGGAGAATCGCTGACCATGGATGGGAGGGGAAGGGGAACAGAGATGACTCGGAGGGCTGTTGGGGAGCTGAGGGAGGGCAGGGAGAATCACTGGCCATGGATGTGAGGGGAGGGGGAACGGAGAGGACTCGGAGGGCTGTTGGGGAGCTGAGGGAGGGCAGGGAGAATCGCTGGCCATCACGGTAGGGGGAGGGAGAGGGAGAGAACAGATCGCTGGACATGAAGAGGAGGGCGGGGGTGGGCAGAGAACAGATCGCTGGAGGGGAGGGGAGACAGGACATTGCTGGACATCAGGACATGGATGGATGGATGGAGGGGAGAGAGGAAATTGCTGGACGGATGAGGAGAGGGGAGGGCAGGGGGAGAGAACATAAGGACACAGGAGGATGGTGGACATGGTGAGTGAAAAAATATGGTGGACATGGTGAGTGAAAAAATATCAAATAGAAAGAAGACACTGCATAAAACAGAAGACACTGGGACCAAAGTGAATAGAAAAACTAAATGATCAGACAACAAAGGTAGAAAACAATTTTTAATTCAGAATTTATTAATTGGAATATGTCAGCTTTTGGAAATGTGCATTTGTGATATTTTGCATGTAAGTTTCAATTTTTCTAGTTTTGCTGCATGCTGAGTCTGACTTCTAGAGGTAACTTTCCAGTTCAGAAATTTGCCTTCATATTACTACTGCTACTACTATTTAACATTTCTAGAGCTGTTGTGTCATGTGTTTTTCATGTGTGATCAAGGTGCAGTATTCTGCTAGCGTGTAGTATTTGCAGCCTTTTTTTGTTTTGTTTTGTTTTTTGTTTCACTAGGTTGTGTACTGGTGTTTTACAGCCCGGTGTAAATGTAGTGCTGCCTTTCCACGCATAAGGTTGTAGCTCGTCCTGTCCTTGGAATTAGTGCTGTTATGGTTTGGTAAGGTTATGAGTGTGTTTTTGCACAAGTTTGTGTATAGTGTTTTGCAGTGGAGAGATTGTGTGTTGGCCTTACTGAGGTGGCACCAAAACATCAGAAATGGTGTAGAGCCTAAATCATGACACACTACCTCTTGAAGGATCTATATATGGTCGTTAATAAAAGGAGCTCATTGTGAACACTATCCACCCTAAAAGGTGTTTAGTGGCTCTACATGAGAATTGTGATATGATCCCTTGTTTCATATTGTTGACGGTCTGAATTTTCCGTATCGGTATATTGGTGTATTAGGGTCTGCCCAGTGTAATATTTATGATACAGTAAGGTTCTGAGTGTGTTTTTGCACAAATTTGTGCATAGTGTTTTGCAGTTGAGCGATTGTGGTTAGTATATGTTTTGAGCAACCACTTTATTCTTTGACATATGACACATATCTAATATCTAAAATTATTTGACATTTGATACATATCTAATATCTAAATTTAATTAAAGGTATTAATTGTCAATGGGGTGGAGCTCGGGAGAGGTGCCAGATTGGGGACTGGAGGTGGGGAAGAGAGAAAAGTGGTGGACCGATTGGTATTAATTGCCTTCGGAGAAAGTCTTCAGCTAACAGAGCTTGAGGATCCTCATTAGCTAAAGTATTTATATTTGAGGTGGAGGTATGGCGGGGCAGAGATAATTTTGTGCCCACCCACTTTAGGCTCAGGCCCACCCAAAATTGGCTGTCTGGCTACGCCACTGTCATGAACATGAAAGCATGAAAAGCTAAGTGGTTGTAAACCCTCTATTTGTTCAGCAATTCCACAAAGATGCACCCCATCTTTCAGCTCCTATTTCCTTTGCATCTTGTGCCACATTGGGGTGGGGGCGCCAACTGATAGTCTGCAGGGGGCACCAGAGACCCTAGGCAAGGCCCTGCAAAAAGGTTAGTTGCCCTTGAAATAGCTCCTTTCAATTTTGCCCACTGCTTTCCTACTTCCTCCATATGCTCCCTTCCAGCTAACAACTCCTTGGGGCAATCCCCCAACTGAGGAAAGTTAGGGGTCCTTTTAAAAAAGCACGCTAGCATTTTTAGCATGTGCTAAAAATATGCATGCACTAAATGCTAGAGATTCCCATATATTCCTACCATGCCTTTGTAAAAGACTCCCTTAATTTTTTGAAGCCTAGAACCTTCACTTTTGAATGAACCCTCTCCACACCTGTCTTTAATATTCAGACCCTTACCATCCAGTGATCACTGGATCCAGATGATAACCCATTGAGAAGGTTGTTTATATTCAGCTGGTGGAATTTGTTTTGAAACATTATTTGCCAAGTAACTTTCAGTTTGGATTTCATAGATTTTGTAGCTCAGCAGGGCTTTCAGTGTTTTCCTAACGTTTTTATAATTCCTCTTCCATATCCACACTGTGAGCTCTGAGAAGGCTGGTATGCTGCATAATATTTTTGAAAATTGTAGTCATGCCTTTGGTTTTAAAGGGTTAGAGAGCACTGCTTTAGTACCTAAAAAAGTGTTTAAGGAGCTCTTTTTCCTGGAGAAAATCTTTAGGGGCTGCAATCTCTTTTTAAAGGACTAACCAATGTTATGGCAAGAGACAGGCAGAGCTCCAGAGTCTCAATGCGTGGATGAGACGATGGTGCAGGGAGGAGGGCTTTAGATTTGTTAGGAACTGGGCAACATTCTGGGGAAGGGGGAGCCTATTCCGAAAGGATGGGCTCCATCTTAACCAGAGTGGGACCAGGCTGCTGGCATCGGCGTTTAAGAAGGAGATAGAGCAGCTTTTAAACTAGAAATGGGGGGAAGGCCGACAGTCGCTCAAAAGAGCATGGTTCGGGATAAGGTATCTTTCAAAGATATCACCATAACAGGGAAGATAGAGTATCCTGATAGTGAGGTTGCAAAAGAGATTGTAGTAGATCGGGTATCTTTAAATAACAATAAAAATCAGACAAAAGATTGCCAGTTAATACTGTCAAGTACTAAGCATGATGTACTTAGGAACAACAAACATAGTTTGAAATGTCTATATGCGAATGCCAGGAGCCTAAGAAATAAGATGGGGGAGTTAGAATATATTGCACTAAATGAAAAATTAGATATAATAGGCATCTCTGAGACCTGGTGGAAGGAGGATAACCAGTGGGACACTGTCATACCGGGGTACAAATTATATCGTAGTGATAGGGTGAATCGGATTGGTGGAGGGGTAGCATTGTATATTAACGAGAGCCTTGAATCAAATAGATTGAAAATTCTGCAGGAAGCAAAACACTCCTTGGAATCACTGTGGATTGAAATTCCATGTGCAAAGGGGAAAAGGATAGTGATAGGAGTGTACTACCGTCCGCCTGGCCAGGACGAACAGACGGATGCGGAAATGTTAAAGGAAATCAGGGACGCAAACAACTGGGCAACACAATAATAATGGGGGATTTCAATTACCCGCATATAGACTGGGTTAATGTAACATCTGTACACGTAAGGGACATAAGATTTCTTGATGAAATCAAGGACAGCTTCATGGAACAGCTAGTTCAGGAGCCGACAAGAGAAGGAAAAATACTAGACTTAGTCCTTAGTGGTGCTCATGATCTAGTGCAGGGGGTAACGATACGAGGGCCCGCTTGATAACAGTGATCATAATATGATCGGTTTTGATATTGGCATTGAAGGAAGTGAAACTAGGAAATCAAGTACGCTAGCGTTTAACTATAGAAAAGGTGATTACGACAAAATGAGAAAAATGGTGAAAAAAAAGACTGAAAGGAGCAGCTCGCAGAGTAAAAAACTTGCATCAGGCGTGGATGCTGTTTAAAAACACCATCCTGGAGGTTCAGGACAAATATATTCCACGTATTAGAAAAAAGGGAAAAAAGACTAAACGTCAGCCGGCGTGGCTAAACAGTAAGATAAAGGAAATCATTAGAGCCAAAAAACAATCCTTCAGAAAGTGGAGAAGAGAACCAACTGAAAGTAACAGGATAGATCATAAGGAATGCCAAGCCAAATGCAAAGCGGAGATAAGGAGGGCAAAAAAGGACTTTGAGAAGAAATTAGCGTTGGAAGCAAAAATACATAGTAAAAACTTTTTTAGATACATTAAAAGCAGGAAACCGGCCAAAGAGTCGGTTGGGCCGCTGGACGAAAATGGTGTTAAAGGGGCGATCAAGGAGGACAAAGCCGTAGCGGAGAAATTAAATGAATTCTTTGCTTCGGTCTTCACCGAGGAGGATTTGGGGGGGACACCGGTGCCGGAAAGAATATTTGAAGCGGGGGAGTCGGAGAAACTAAACAATTCTCTGTAACCTTGGAGGATGTAATGGGTCAGTTCAGCAAGCTGAAGAGTAGTAAATCACCGGGACCTGATGGTATTCATCCCAGAGTATTAATAGAACTAAAAAATGAACTTGCGGAGCTACTGTTAGAAATATGCAATCTGTCCCTAAAATCGAGTGTAATACCGGAAGACTGGAGGGTAGCCAATGTTACTCCGATTTTTAAGAAGGGTTCCAGAGGAGATCCGGGAAATTATAGACCGGTGAGTCTGACGTCGGTGCCGGGCAAGATGGTGGAGGCTATTATTAAGAATAAAATTGCAGAGCATATACAAAAACATGGACTGATGAGACAAAGTCAGCACGGATTTAGTGAAGGGAAGTCTTGCCTCACCAATCTAATGCATTTTTTTGAGGGGGTAAGCAAACATGTGGACAATGGGGAGCCGGTTGATATTGTATATCTGGATTTTCAGAAGGCGTTTGACAAAGTGCCGCACGAAAGACTCCTGAAGAAATTGCAGAGTCATGGAATCGGAGGTAGGGTATTATTATGGATTAAGAACTGGTTGAAAGATAGGAAGCAGAGAGTAGGATTGCGTGGCCAGTATTCTCAGTGGAGGAGGGTAGTTAGTGGGGTCCCGCAGGGGTCTGTGCTGGGGCCGTTGCTTTTTAATGTATTTATAAATGACCTAGAGATGGGAATAACTAGTGAGGTAATTAAATTCGCCGATGACACAAAATTATTCAGGGTCGTCAAGTCGCAGGAGGAATGTGAACGATTACAGGAGGACCTTGCGAGACTGGGAGAATGGGCGTGCAAGTGGCAGATGAAGTTCAATGTTGACAAGTGCAAAGTGATGCATGTGGGTAAGAGGAACCCGAATTATAGCTACGTCTTGCAAGGTTCCGCGTTAGGAGTTACGGATCAAGAAAGGGATCTGGGTGTCGTCGTCGATGATACGCTGAAACCTTCTGCTCAGTGTGCTGCTGCGGCTAGGAAAGCGAATAGAATGTTGGGTGTTATTAGGAAGGGTATGGAGTCCAGGTGTGCGGATGTTATAATGCCGTTGTATCGCTCCATGGTGCGACCGCACCTGGAGTATTGTGTTCAGTACTGGTCTCCGTATCTCAAAAAAGATATAGTAGAATTGGAAAAGGTACAGCGAAGGGCGACGAAAATGATAGTGGGGATGGGACGACTTTCCTATGAAGAGAGGCTGAGAAGGCTAGGGCTTTTCAGCTTGGAGAAGAGACGGCTGAGGGGAGATATGATAGAAGTGTATAAAATAATGAGTGGAATGGATCGGGTGGATGTGAAGCGACTGTTCACGCTATCCAAAATACTAGGACTAGAGGGCATGAGTTGAAGCTACAGTGTGGTAAATTTAAAACGAATCGGAGAAAATTTTTCTTCACCCAACGTGTAATTAGACTCTGGAATTCGTTGCCGGAGAACGTGGTACGGGCGGTTAGCTTGACGGAGTTTAAAAAGGGGTTAGATAGATTCCTAAAGGACAAGTCCATAGACCGCTATTAAATGGACTTGGAAAAATTCCGCATTTTTAGGTATAACTTGTCTGGAATGTTTTTACGTTTGGGGAGCGTGCCAGGTGCCCTTGACCTGGATTGGCCACTGTCAGTGACAGGATGCTGGGCTAGATGGACCTTTGGTCTTTCCCAGTATGGCACTACTTATGTACTTATGTACTTATGTACTTATGTTGCCATTTCTCTGCCCCTCTCCCATGGGCAGATGATCAAAAGCCTTGTGCAGTTCCAAACAGCACTCTAAAAATAGCGCTAGAACAGCGCTGGGCTTTACCGCCTCTATGATCAGAGATAATTGAATGCAAATTTATACATGCTATTATTTCTGATCATAGGGTAAAGTGTGGGAGGATTGTGCCTGAGCGTAATCCTCCCGCACTTGTTTGATGGGTATGGGATGTCAAAAGCCCAGACCTGTCAAATACAGGGCATGGAAGTCCATGGGACCACCATACCCCAAACAGCATGACCCTGGTGGCCTAGTACCCCCACCCGAGCCAAGCAACATGGGGCTGGAGGTCCAGCAGACCCCCTGACCTCCCAGACACAAGTTCAGGGGGGGCTGGAGAGCCAGTGAGTTTCTCCCTTATATAGTGTGAAGCTCCACCCAGTACATTCCAGGATGCACTGAGCAGGGCTGGGCGCCTCCATGTTCGATGCGGCGCCGATGGAAGAGGAGGGAGGCCATCTCCCTCCTCCAACAAAGGTAGGGGGTGGGGAAGAGGGCAGCTAGACCACCAGGTCATGGGGGGGGGGGGGGGTTGATTCAGGGCTCACTGGGCCACCAGGGCTCTATTTGAGGGGATGCTAGAGAGGTTAGAGGGCTGGAGACCCACCAGATCTCCAGCCCCCTGAACTTGTGTCTTGGGGGGGGGGGGTTGGGGAGACTGAAGGTCCGCTGGACCTCCTGCCCCCATATTTTGGGCATCCTCAGCTGCAGTCTGTCGCAGGGATGACCAAAGTTCACGGGGGCATGTCGGAGGCGTAGCGAAGGTGGGACGGGGGTGTGCTTAAGAGATGGGTGTCCTCAGCCGATAATGGAAAAAAGAAGGGCATCCCTGACGAGCATTTGGTCGACTTTACTTGGTCCATTTTTTTTCACGACCAAGCCTCAAAAAGGTGCCCAAACTGACCAGATGACCACCGGAGGGAATTGGGGGATGACTCCCCTTACTCCGCCAGTGTTCACCAACCCCCTCCCACCCTAAAAAAGAAAATTTTTTTTCCAGCTTCTATGCCAGTCTCAAATATCATACCCAGCGCCATGATAGCAGTATGTAGGTCCCTGGAGCAGTTTTAGTGGGTGCAGTGCACTTCAGCCAGGTGGACCCAGGCCCATCCGCCCCCTACCTGTTACACTTCTGCTTGTAAATGTGAGCCCTTCAAAACCCACCCGAAACCCACTATACCCACTTGTAGGTGCCCCTTCACCCCTTAGTGCTAAGGTAGTGGTGTACAGTTGTGGGGAGTGGGTTTGGGGGGGTTGGGGGGCTCAGCATCCAAGGTAATGGAGCTATGCACCTGGAAGCAATTTCTGAAGTCCACTTCAGTGCCCCCTAGGGTGCCCTGTTGGTGTCCTGGCATGTGAGGGGGACCAGTGAACTACTAATGCTGGCTCCTCCCATGACCAAAGGGCTTGGATTTGGTCATTTTTGAGATGGGCGTCCTCGGTTTCCATTACGCCGAAAACTGGGGACGACCATCTCTAAGGTCAACCATCTCAACATTTAGGTCGACCATCTCTAAGGTCGACCTAAATGTTGAGATTTGGGCATCCTCGACCGTATTATCGAAATGAAAGATGGACGCCCATCTTGTTTCGATAGTAGCAGTTTCCCTGCCCCTTCGCCGGGACATCCTTAGAGATGGGCGCCCTTAGAGATGGGCGTCCGCATTCGATTATGCCCCTCCACGTCCCACTCTTGGTGCCTCTACTGCAGATACCAACTTACAAGTTTCATAAAACTTGGTTGAAAACCCACGATGGTATGCTGCTACATTAAATAAACAACAAGATGACATGGAAAACAACACAAAGGAAATAACAGAAATGGGCAGACAAACTGAAATAACAAAAATAATTGAAATTTTTGTGAATGTCACTATATTTGAACTGAAACTCCTTGTTATCACTGGATAAACCAACACACATGGAAAAGAGAGAGATAAAAATAGTCCCTTTTTCTTGCTTTTTCTTTGAGTACACAGGAGGCAAGAACAGAGAGTCATTGTAACAGTCCTGTCTATATTTTTAGGTTACAGATGTTCTAGCTATTTGGCAGTCAAATATTTCATGCTTCAATGAAGTGAGTGAATACTCAGGAAAGTTCCATTATGGCTTGGTTCCCACTGTCTAGACTTGGTAGCACTAGAAAAATCTATTTCCAAATGTTCATATTTATTTATTTATTTATTTATTGCATTTGTATCCCACATTTTCCCACCTATTTGCGGGTTCAGTGCGGCTTACAATACATTGTAAATCGTGGAAATGCAGTTTGTTACAATCAGTTATGGATTCCATTGTGAGAAGTTAAGCGAGACAAAGTCAAGGTGTCGTTAGGGAAAAGGTCAAGGAAAAGAACAATGGAAAGAGACAACTGGAAATCGGTAGGGTGATAAAACCTTAGCAAAAGAACATTCGGTATAACATTTTCTGTGAGTGAAGGTTTAAGTGTGATGGGATTACGGGGGATTAGAGTTCAGAAAAGAATGTATTGGTGTATTTCTGGAATAGTGAGTGTGGACTTCATGTGTATTGCTCCTTGCAGTAAGTTTTATCGAAGAGATGAGTCTTCAGTAGTTTGCGGAAGTTGGTAAGTTCGTGGATTGTTTTCAAGTTGCGTGGTAGTATATTCCAGAATTGCGTGCTTAAATAAGAAAAGGTTGATGCATGCAGCGTCTTGTATTTTATGCCTTTGCAGTTGGGGAAGTGGAGGTTAAGAAAAGTTCGAGATGATCTTTTAGCGTTCCTGGGTGGTAGGTCTATTAAGTCGGACATGTAGGCTGGAGCTTCACCGTGGATAATTTTGTGGACTAATGTGCATATCTTAAAGGTTCCTTGAGTGGGAGCCAATGCAGCTTCTCTCGTAAGGGTTTAGCAATTTCGTATTTTGGTTTTCCGAAGATGAGTCTGGCTGCAGTGTTCTGGGCTGTTTGAAGTCTTCTTAGTATTTGCTCTTTACAACCTGCGTATAGCGAATTGCAGTAATCCAGATGGCTGAGGACGAGGGATTGCACTAGGTTGTGGAAGACGGATCTTGGGAAGTATTGTCTTATTCTTTTCAGTTTCCACATGCAATAGAACATCTTTTTGGTTGTGTTGTTTGCATGGGTTTCGAGTGTTAGATGGCAGTCGATAGTGACTCCAAGGATTTTTAAAGTTTCTGAGATTGGAAGGTTTAGTTTTGGTGTGTTTAAGGTGGTATATTCATTCGTGTTGTATTGGGAGGTGAGTATTAGGCATTGAGTTTTTTCCGCGTTTAGTTTCAGTCGAAATGCATCTGCCCAGGTGTTCATGATGTGTAAACTTTGGTTGATTTCATTGGATATTTCTTTGATATCTTGTTTGAACGGGATGTATATTGTTACATCGTCGGCGTATATGTATGGGTTGAGGTTGTGATTTGATAGGAGTTTTGCCAATGGGATCATCATTATGTTGAAGATGGTTGGTGAGAGGGGTGATCCTTGCGGTACTCCACATTCAGGTGTCCATGAAGCGGACGTAGTTGAGTTTGATGTAACTTGATATGACCGCAGGGTTAGGAACCCCTTGAACCAGTTTAGGACATTTCCTCCAATGCCGAAGTATTCAAGTATGTGCAATAGAATTCCGTGGTCAACCATATCAAAGGCAGTTGACATGTCGAATTGTAGGAGAAGTATATTGTTGCCGGTTGCGATCATTTGTTTGAATTTAGTCATTAGGGTGATTAGTACTGTTTCTGTGCTGTGGTTCGATCGGAATCCGGATTGGGATCATGCAGTATTGAGAACTTGTTTAAATAATTTGTAAGTTGTTTTGTTACCATCCCTTCGGTTATTTTGGTTATCAGTGGTATGGATGCTACTGGTCTGTAGTTGGTTATTTCACTTGCACTTTTCTTTGTATCTTTGGGTATTGGGGTGAGTAAGATTTTTCCTTTTTCCTTTGGGAAGAGTCCGTTTTGTAGCATGAAGTTTACGTGGTTCGTTAGGTCTGTTACAAATTATCGAGGGGCTGATTTCATGAGGTTGTTTGGGCATTTGTCTAGTTTGCAGTAGGATTTAGCAAATCGTTTAAGTGTTTCAGAGATGAGGTCTTCTGATAGTGATTCGAATTCGGTCCAGGTTCTGTCTGCAGGGTAAATTCCATCTTCTGGGTCTAGACAGTCTAGGAGTGTGGTGTATTCAGTAGTGCTGGCGGGTATTTTAAGTCATAGTTGTATAATTTTCTCCTTAAAGTATTTCGCAAGGTTGTCGACGTCTGGTATGTCTTTGCTGTTGTTTGTAGCTGGTGCGGAGTCTAGCAATTTATTCACAAGGTAGAAGAGTTTGTGTGTGTCTTTGTAGTTGGGTCCTATCATTGTCTTGTAATGTAGTCTTTTAGTCTGTTTTATGGTATATTTGTATTTCCTCCGGAGTAGTTTCCAGGCATTTAGTGTTTGTTCATCTTTCTTTTTGCATATGAGTTTGGAACACTGGCTACTGAGGTGGGCAGCTAGATCCAGGTGCAAGCATCTGCCTTCACAAATTGATTTGGGAAGGTGGGGGGCCTGGCATGATAAACTTGTATTTTGTAGTCACTGAATGTGACCTCAATGCAGGGTAAGAAACTAGAGACTTTGCGGAGGGATATTAGACATTTAAATTTGAGTTTTTTTGTTGATGCCTTGAAAGATTCCCTTAAAACAGCAGGAATTCATTGATGGTCCCTGAAGGACTTCAGATTTGATAAGGTTTTCAGAGTATCTGTAAAGAATATATATGAAATAGATTTGTATGTGTACTACTGTACCCCTTTGAAGATCTGTCATGATTGTTCATTATATCAACTATCAAGTAATTACTTCACACTGTATTAAATAATGCCAATGGCTTCTTTATTGAAAATTCTCAATTATAAAATTGTATGAAAGCTTATCAATCACCTAGGAGTCCTTTTACTAAGGTGAGCTGAAAAATGGCTTGCGGTAGTGTAGACATGGGTTTGGGGCACACACCGATCCATTTTTCAGCGTGCTTGTAAAAAAGGCCTTTTTTAAAAATTTTTGCCAAAAATGGACATGCGTCAAAATCAAAATTGCTGCATGTCCATTTTGTTTCTAAAACCATACCGCCAACCATTGACCTAGCAGTAAAGACTCACGTAGTAACCGGGCAGTAATGACATATGCACGGCAAATGCCACTTGGCGTGCGTCCAAAAATAAAAATTATTTTTCAGATGCGCACATTGAATGCGCAGAAAAAATGACATTACCGCAAGAGCCATGTGGTAGCCGGGCAGTAACTCCATTTTGGCGAACATTGGGCGCACGTAGACGTTTACCTGGCTTAGTAAAAGGGCCCCCTAATTAATATTAACCCAACACTCTATCACCATTCATTCTACATCCCCACTATAAATGCTATCAATCATGTGGGCTCAAAAAACATTGAGCTATTTAAACTTCTAATATCTCAATTCTTCCCTCCATGTGAAATTTATCTTCACTCAAATACAAAATATCCACTTTTTCACACAGAAACTACTTCAATACACAGTCCCTCAATAATTGTCCATCTTTTCTCAAATGCTTAACCTCAATGTTCACTTATCGTTGTTACTTCCATTCCAATGCCTTATCTTTCTGATGCAATTTTCTTCATACGGCAAATGTCCACACTGCTGTTCCCTCGGTTCTGTACATCTCGTATGCTCACAGATTTTATCTGCTTCACTTTTAACAATGTCAATCCCTACACAATGTCTGTGTTTCGCTATCCAGCTTATTTTCGAAAGAGAAAGACGCCCATATTTCGACCCAAATCAGGAGATGGGCGTCTTTCTCCCGTGTGCGACGAAATCGGCATAATCAAAAGCCAATTTTGGTCGTCTTCAACTGCACTCCATCGCAGGAACGAACAAAGTTGATGGGGGCATGTCTGAGGCATGGCGAAGGCAGGGCTGGGGCGTGGTTATCGGCTGAGGAGAGATGGGCGTCTTTAGCTGATAATTGAAACAAGAAGGGCGTTTTGGACGAGAATTTGGTCCGCTTTATTTGGACCCTTTTTTTCAGGTGCAAGTCCCAAAAAAGTGCCCCAACTGACCAGGTGACCACCGGAGGGAAGCGGGGATCACCTCCCCTGACTCCCCCAGCGGTCATTAACCCCCTCCCACCAAAAAACCCCACTTTAAAAACTTTGTTTTCTAGCCTCTATGCCAGCCTCAAATGCCGTACCCACCTCCATGACAGCAGAATGTGTTCTATCCTGTGACGGCCTTTCCCTGGTTCTAATGTGGCTCTCGGGGGAGTGTGACATCCTTTCTGTTAAGGGCACTGCAGAGTCACATCAGCAATGCATTGTGGTGGGTGTAGGGTATTGGGCTCCGTGATTCCAGTAGCTTGTGTTAATTGCTCATGATGTTGGTAGTTGGTAGGCTCTACTCCCATGATGCTTTTCTCTCTGCTTACTGGGTCAGAGTGTGCCCTGTTTTGTTTCCGGTAGTCCATGAGGTAGTGGCCATTTTTGTAAGCCAGTTTTAGATCCCTTTCACGTGTTAGCCACGCTACAGAACTTAGTTCTTACCTTGAATGTTGCTGAAAGAGGGCACTGTACACCATTCTGCCAGCTCTGACCTACTCTTTGCCAGTGGGGCACAACCTCTGATCTGCAGTTAACTGTGAGTAAACATGCTTATTCAAATAAAGGACTTTTTCAAAGAGATTAGTCTTCAGGTGTCAACTGGTGTGCCAAGGTTATACAGCAGCAACAAGTCCTAGAGGCCTGCATGTATGCAGGTCCCTGGAGCACTTTTAGAGGGTATCGCAGTGCACTTCAGGCAGGCGGGACCCAGGCCCATCCCCCCCTACCTGTAACACTTGTGCTGGTAAATGGGAAGTCTCCAAAACCCACTGTACCCACATGTAGGTGCCCCATTCACCCCTAAGAGCTATGGTAGTGTTGTACATTTGTGGGTAGTGGGTTTGGGGGGAGGGGGTTGGGGGCTCAGCACCCGTGGTAAGGGAGCTATGCATGTGGGAGCATTTTCTGAAGTCCACCGCACTGACCTCTAGGGTGTCCAGTTGGTGTCCTGGCATGTCAGGGGGCGAGTGTACTACGAATCCTGGCCCCTCCCACGACCAAATGGCTTGGATTAGGACGTTTCTGAGCTGGGCGTTTTTATTTTCCATTATCACTAAAAAAAACAAATGCCCAGCTCACAAACGACTAAATCCATGGCATTTTGGTCCGTACAAACCGTATTTTCGAAACGAAAAATGGACGCCCATTTTTTTCAAAAATACAGTTTGTCCCACCCCTTTATGTACCTGTTCTTGGACATAGACACCCATGGAGATGGGCGTTTGTGTATGCCCCTCCAAATATGTCTTCAGGGGCTTTAACTACAAAGTGCAGATTAATATTATTTTATTTGTTACATTTGTACACTGTGCTTCCCCACTCATGGCAGGCTCAATGTGGCTTACATATTGTACACAGGTACTTATTTGTACCTGGGGCAATGGAGGGCTAAGTGACTTGCCCAGAGTCACAAGGAGTTGTCTGTGCCTGAAGTGGGAATTGAACTCAGTTCCTCAGGACCAAAGTCCACCACCCTAACCACTAGGCCACTCCTCCAATATTACAAAAAGAAAAACATATTTTCTATAATTCAACCTAACATGTCTAAAATATTATAACTTCTTCATACCTTATAGTTTTAAAACACCTTCTTAGCCACACTCCCAGGATGAACTTCCAACTGGTATCGGGAACAATGGCGCTGCTGCACTCTAAAATGCCATGCATGCGCAAAAACCACCCCTCAAGCATTTTTAAACCCTGGCTGAATATGTTCTACAAACCGGCCTACTCCACTTTCTTATTTAATCCTAAAGGAGTTACTGGTTCCCAATCGAAAATCAACCTTTGCTCTATTTGAAACATTTTTTGAATTATATTACCCCCCTCTTGTATATTAAATTGGATCAACATTACAAATTTTAAATCTGCCATAACATGATGTTCCTTAACCCAATGTTCTACCAGGGGAGTTTCCATTTTCTTCAGCTTAATATTACTAAAATGTTGAGCTAATCTGTGCTTGATCTTTTTAACCATCTGCCAATATACCATAAACCACTTGGGCATTGGAGGGCATAAATAACCTATGATGACTTGCAATTTGTTCTTGACCTTAAATAAAATTGTCTCTCCCTTTGCTGTTTTGGAATTGATACCCACTGGGTTTCCATAGCGTGAATGCAATATCTGCACCCCTTACATTTTGTGTGACCTCCTTCAGTATTTCTATTTGGATACCTATGATCCGTAAATTTTTCTTCCAGATTTTGCCCCCACCTATATGCACACCGGGGCAATACCTGAAAGCCCTGATGTAGGTTTAAGACTGGCCAGTGTTTACATATGTCAAACCTTATCAGAGGATGGAACATAGGGTAAAACACATGTTATTCTAGAGTCTTGAGGTTTCTCCACTGAATAGAGCAACCAGGGACAATGTTGTGTTATATACTTTTTTTTAAATGTTCTGTGTAGCACCTTATATAGCTATCCTTTCTGCTTACCTAAACTTTATTTTTTGTGCTTGATTAACAAAATCCTCTTTTTCTGATCAAATTCTATGAATTTGTAAAAATTGACCCATAGGTATCCAATTTTTTAACGGGGTAGGATGATAACTTTTATAATGGAGGGTATTTCTATCCTTTGGTTTTCAAAAAGATTTAGTAATAAATCCCCTCGCTTTATATTGTTAATTAATATCTAAAAATTTAATTGTGTGTCCTCCTGTATGTGAGCAAAAACTGATGTTATTGTCACACTGATTTTTTTTTGTTACATTTGTACACTGTGCTTCCCCACTCATGGCTGGCTCAATGTGGCTTACATGTTGTACACAGGTACTTATTTGTACCTGGGGCAATGGAGGGTTAAGTGACTTGCCCAGAGTCACAAGGAGCTGCCTGTGCTTGAAGTGGGAATTGAACTCAGTTCCTCAGTTCCCCAGAACCAAAGTCCACCACCCTAACCACTAGGCCACTCCTCCTATTAGGAATGTCTCTCAAAAGCTCTTTTCCTCCCCCCCCCCCCTCAAATCAGTAATACATCATCTATATAGCGTTTCCACTAAACAATAGATGATGCAAACTTACTGTAATACACATATTTCTCTTCATACATGGCCATATACAAGCAAGCTACTGTGGGGTCTACTGTAGCTTGCTTGGCAACCCCCTTCACCTGCAAAAAATATCTTTCCTCAAAACCAAAATAATTCTTGGTAATCACCATTTCAGCAACTTGATTCAAAAACTTTATTTGTTGTGTTGAATAATCCATATTACCCAACTGCTGTGCAATCATCTCTAATGCTGATCTTTGTGGTATATCGGGCATTCACATCAAGTGTGATCAACTGTACTAACTGATTTTCAGTCAACTGAATTGGCTCCAACATTTGTAATAAATGGGATGTGTCCCTCACATATGAAGAAATCTTTAACACTTCTGAACCCAGATAGTAGTCCAGGTATTGTGGAAGTGGCTCTAATAAAGATCCCCTACCATTTACAATTGGACGTCCTGGTTCCTTGATTGTTCATTAGGGATGTCCTGATGAAAACTAGAAACATTTTTGGCCCTCAGAGGACCAGAAGGGAATACTGCTGCCACAGAAACATTTATTTATATTGCTATTTAATCTTCTGATATGTTACAAATTCATATTGAAGCCCTGCCCTTTGATTGTAAGGGTTACTATTTTCTAATGGATAAGAGCACAACATGATGAAGAGAACAAGTGACCCAACCATCACTTCTAATAGATACAGGGAAAGATCTCTTTTATTGCTGACATTAATGTTCCAATGAGAAAGATATGAGAAAATTATTTCTTTCATTGTGCTATGAACCATTAGCTATTCGCCCTGAAATGTTTATTAGGGGTGTGCAGCCCAAAAATTGTGTGGTTTTTTTTCTATGTTATTTATGAGATTTTTCTGTGTTTGTTTGGGGGTAGGGCGGGGTTTAAATTTTGTTTTGTTTTGATGGATTGTGTCAGTAGTGCACTCTATTGCTCACCATTGCACACCATTGCTGTGAATGGACTTCCAGAGAGGGAGAGAACTTCACTGGTGTTAGTATTTTACCTGCTGGAACATTGCTTTTAAACTTGAGGAAAAGTAGACGTGGAGGGGCATTTTCGAATAGGGACGCCTATCTGTAAGGGTGCCCATCTCTGAGGACTTCCCCGCGAAGGGGTGGGGCATCCCATATTGTCGAAACAAGATGGGCGTCCATCGTCTGTTTCAATAATATGGTCGTAGACGCCCAAATCTCAACATTTAGGTCAACCTAAGAGAAGGTCAAACTAAATGTTGAGATGGTTGACCTTAAAGATGGGCAACCTCGGTTTTCACCGATAATGTAAACCAAGGATGCCCATCTCAAAAATGACCAAATCCAAGCCCTTTGGTCAGGGGAGGAGCCAGTATTCATAGTGCACTGGTCCCCCCTCACATGCCAGGACACCAACCGGGCACCCTAGGGGGCACTGCAGTGGACTTCACAAATTGCTCTCAGGTGCATAGCTCCCTTACCTTTGGTGCTGAGCCCCCCCAAACCCACTCCCCACACCTGTACAACACTACCATAGCCCTAAGTGGTGAAGGGGGGCACCTACATGTGGGTACAGTGGGTTTTGGGTGGGTTTTGAAGGGCTCACATTTACTAGCACAAGTGTAACAGGTAGAAGAGGGGTTGGGCCTGGGTCCGCCTGGCTGAAGTGCACTGCAGTACCCACTAAAAACTGTTCCAGGGAACCTGCATGCTGCTGTGATGGAGCTGGGTATGACATTTGAGGCTAGCATAGAGGCTGGCAAAAAATGTTTTTAATTTTTTTTTAGGTGGGAGGGGGTTGGTGACCACTGGGGGAGTAAGGGGAGGTCATCCCCGATTCCCTCCGGTGGTCATCTGGTCAGTTCGGGCACCTTTTCGAGGCTTGGTCGTGAAAAAGAATTGGACCAAGTTAAAGTCGGCCAAATGCTCGTCAGGGACGCCCTTCTTTTTTCCATTATCGGCCGAGGACGCCCATCTCTTAAGCACGCCCCCGTCCCGCCTTCGGTACGGTGCCGACATGCCCCTGTGAACTTTGGTCGTCTCCATGATGGAAAGCAGTTGAGGACGTCCAAAATCGGCTTTTGATTATGCCGATTTGGGTGACCATGAGAGAAGGATGCCCATCTCCCGATTTGTGTCAGAAGATGGGCGTCCTTCTCTTTCGATTATGCCCCTGTTAGAGTTAAATAGGTAATCTCAGTGTCTTAAGTTACTCTGCTTATTAGCAAAGACATTTTAAAGAATATATTTTTTTTAGCATTTAGAACTAGTTTCTATATTTCACGTCTTGATTTCCATGCAGAAATCAAAGTGTATTCTATAAAGTACGCTTTAATCGAAGTTTACATTATAGAATATGCCAAGTGCTGCTCTGCGTGACTAAATTTAATCATGGTCAATTACACCAACTAAAACCTGGTGTAATTCCCGATGCCTAAATTAGGTACAGAGCGGGTATATTCTATAAAAATGCACCTAGATTTTAGAAATGCCCATGACCCGCCTATTTCTCACCCATGACCATCCCATTTTTCAACTATGTGACATAGAATTTATGTGCACGTTACAGAATACGCTTAGTACGTAGTGTATATAAATTCTAATTAATGCCAATTAGTGCTGATAATTGCTTATTAACATTCAACTATTAGTGCTGATTAGCTTGTTAACTAATTAATTTATGCACATTGTTATGGAACACGCTTCAACTTCCATACAGAAATCAAGGCGCGATATATAGAATCCCGGGGTTAATGTCTTTGTTACAGTTTCATTGGGTAGCATTTTGAGGGACTATCTTAGAGTTTGTACACTTTGTCACACTCTTGGTGCTTTTGCCTCTGCTACTGATGCTAACCTGCAACTTCCATAAAACTTGGTTGAAAACTCACAATGGTATGCTGCTACATTAAATAAATAACAACATGAGATAACATGAAAAACAAAACAAATGAAATAACATAAAGGGCAAACAAAATGAAATAACAAAAGAAATTGACATTTTTGATGTATAGACCTTTAAACCAATTAGAAAGCTAGATAGTCAATTAGGATATTTCTATCAGCCAGTAATTAGCTCTTAGAACACAGTCTACTTAGTCTATAGAGGGGCACCTACAAATAATAATAATAATAATAATAAGCAAACACCTAAATGTTAGCTTAACCTATCACATAAACAGGAACCTTAGGGTTGGGAGTGGAGGAGTAGCCCAATGGTCAGGCCAATGCCTAAGAACCAGAGTAAGCAGGTTCAATTCCTATTGCAGCTCCTTGTGACTCTTCTCAAGGCATTCAACACTCCAATGCCCTAGGTACAATATAAGTACATGTATATGATATATAAACGACTTTGATTGTAACTAGAGAAAGGTGGTGTATCAAATCCCATACCTTTCCACTTTCCCTTAAGTTTATATACTCCTAATTAAGAAATCACCAATAATGAGATGGAGACAACAGTCTAGTAGTAGGATGGGGACTATCCAGTCTTTTGCACTGAGTGTCACATGTTTGATTATCTCCCAGTTGGAGAGGTCATATGTGTATACTCGGTGCAAAGAGCTCCTAGCAGTCAAGGAATTGGTCCAATCCCAGGAGGCTAGAGTAGCAGACTTGAAGGAGCTAAGGCAGACAGAGATATAAATGAGGCCAACAAGGACATAGTAGAGAAGTCCCACTTCCAGTCTGGCAACCTCTGTGCTTTCACGGGGGGGGGGGGGGGGGGGGGGAAGGTCACCTGAAGGAAGAATGTCACCTTAGAGAGGCAGGAAGTGATTCTGTAGTTAGGACCTGCCCTCCAGGGGATGCAATACCCTCTCACACCAAGGATGTGTCTCCTGAGGGAAAGCTTGGGACAGCCACTTTTGCTGGAAATTCAATCATTAGGCATGTTGATATCTGGGTGGCTGGTGCACATGAAGATTGCTTGGTCACTTGTCTGGAGCAAAAGGGGTGGACCTCATGTGTCACCTAGATAAGGTCTTAGACAGTGCTGTGGAGGAGCCTGCTGTCTTGGTACATGTGGGTACCAAGGATATAGTAAAATGTGTGTGTGTTTTTTATTTTTTATTATTATTATTTTTTTTTTGGGGGGGGGGGGGGTTCTGGAAGCTAAATTTAAGCTCTTAGGTATCAATAGAAATCAAACAAATAAAACATGGAAAAGAAAATAAGATGATACCTTTTTTATTGGACATAACTTAATACATTTCTTGATTAGCTTTCGAAGGTTGCCCTTCTTCGTCACGGCTACCACACTCCAGCTCTTAGGTAGATAGCTGAAATCCAGAGCCTCCAGGATAGTATTTTCAGAAGTGCTCCCATTCCACATGCAGGGCCCGATAGGGTTACCAAATGTCCAGTTTTACCCAGACATGTCCTCTTTTTGAGGACATGGCCGGGCAACTGGGTGGGTTTTGCCAGCCTGCCTGTTTCTACGGATTTCTAGACAAACAGGCAGGCTGGCGGGCAGGCCTAATGGAGTCCTATCCCCTCCCCTTACCTTACTCTACTAACCTGGTGGTCTAGTGACCTTTCCTGCCTGGAGTGTTGCCCTGCATTCTCTTCCCTTTGCAATGCTGACGGTTCCAGCGCTGATTCAAAATGGCCACCAAGAGTTGAAGTTGCCCGAAAAGGTCACCAGACCACCAGGGCAGTACAGTAAGGTAAGGGGAGAGGACTAGGGGAAAGGACACCCTTAAGGGGGCATGGAGGTGGGGTAAAAGGGGTGGGACGATATGTGAAAGGGGTGGGTGGGGTGGGGCATGTGTCCTCTTTTTTGGGGGACCAAATATGGTAACCCTAGCCCAAGAGACAAGCAGAGTTGCAGAGTCTCAATGCATGGATGAGATGATAGTGTAGAGAGAAGGGTTTTAGATTTGTTAGGAACTGAGCAACATTCTGGGTAAGGAGGAGCCTGTTATGGAAAGATGGGTGATATCAACATTTTGAAAGGAGATAGAGCAGATTTAAACTAGAAACTGAGGGAAAGCTGACAGACACTCAAAAGCACATGGTTCTGAACAAGGTATCTTTGAAGAATATCACTATTATAAGGACAGTAGGGCATACTGATCATGAGGTTGCAATAAAGGCCATAGTAGACCAGGAAGTGTATTTTCACAACACAAAGTTGCAAGTTTAAGTGCTTTGAAAATGATCCTCCAGGTGTTTTTAAATAAAGAGCAAGAGACACGAAAGACTGCAAATATCACTATCAACTGCTGACCGGTTTGTTAGTGGAAATAAAAAACATTATTTGAAGAGGAGCATGGCTTCACTAGAGGCAGGTTGTGTCAGACAAATCTGATTGATTTCTTTGACTTGGTGATTAAACAGTTGGATGTGGGAGAGGTGCTAGATGTGGTATACTTGGATTTTAGCAAAACCTTTGACACGATTCCTCACAGACAACTCATAAATAAACTGAGTGCCCTTGGTATGGGACCTAAAATGACTGACTGGGTTAAAAACTGGTTAAGTGGAAGGAGACAGAGGATAGTAGTAAATGGAGCTTGCTCTGAGGAAAGGGCTGTTATCAGCGGTGTATGCAGGGCTTGGACCTCGGGCTGGCTCTTTTTAACATCTTCATGAGTGATATTGCAGAAGGACTATCTGGTAAGGTTTGTCTCTTTGTGGATGATAATAAACTCCATAATAGGATGGACACCCCAGAGGGTGTGGATGGTATGATCTAGCAAAGCTGAATGGTCTGATAATTGGCAACTAAGATTTAATGCTAAGAAATGCAAGTTCATGCACTTGGGGTACAAGAATCCAAGGCACCTGTACATTATATGGGGTGAGGTGTTTCTGTGTATGAAAGGAGAACGGGACTTGGTGATGATTGTGTCTGATGACCTTAAGGCAGCCAAACAGGTAGAAAAGGCAACACCTAAAGCCAGAAAGATGCTTGGGTGCATAAGGAGAGGGATGACCAGCAGGAAAAAAGAGGTGATAGTGCCCTTGTATAAGTTTTTGGTGAGGCCCCATTTAGAGTACTGCATGCAATTCTGGAGACCACACCTAAACAGGATGGAGTCGGTCCAGAGGGCGGCTACAAAATTAGTAAGCAGTCTCTGTTGTAAAACATATAGGGACAGGCTTAGGAATCTCAACATGTATACACTGGAAGAGAGCGAGAGAGAAAGGGGATATGATACAGACATTTAAATACCTCAGTGGTGTCAATATACAGGAAGAGAACCTTTTTCAAATGAAGGAAAACTCTGGAATGAGGGGGCATATGATGAAGTTAAGAGGAAATAGACTTAGGAGGAATCTAAGAAAATACTCTTTCACTGAAAGGGTGGTGCGTGTGTGAAATGGCCTCCTGGTGGAGGTTGTAGAGATGAGGACTGTGTCAGAATTTAAGAAAGCGTGGGACAGGCATGTGGGATCCCTTAGGAAAGGAAGAGTTAGTGGTTACTGAGGATGGGCAGACTGGATGGGCCATTTGGCCCCTTTCTGCCATTATGTTTCTATGTTTCTAAAAGCTAGAAGCCTATAAAATAAAATGGAAGAATATATTGTACTAAATGAAAAGATGGCTATAATAGGCATCTCTGAGACCTGGGAAAAAAATATAAGCAATAGGACACTGTTATAGCAGGGTACAAATTATATCACAGTGATAGGGTGGGTCGAATTGGTGGAGGTGTAGCATTATATGTTGAAGAGGGCCTGGAATCAAATAGGATAAAAGTTTTGCAGGACACAAAATACATCTTAGAATCCTTATGGATGGAGTTCTACTGGGACGCGCCCATTTTACGCATATTTCACCAGTATTGAAACAACTTCACTGGCTTCCAGTTGAACGTAGAATTGAGTACAAGTTGATATCTTTAGTATTCAAA
Organism: Microcaecilia unicolor; assembly: GCF_901765095.1. Taxonomy (NCBI): domain Eukaryota; kingdom Metazoa; phylum Chordata; class Amphibia; order Gymnophiona; family Siphonopidae; genus Microcaecilia; species Microcaecilia unicolor. The sequence continues at coordinate 311,703,177 of NC_044032.1, read as the reverse complement.
GTTTTGAACAACAGGTCTCTGTTGTGGCAGGGTTACATTTTTATCAACCAGTAAGAGACCTGAGATCTAAAAATAAAGAGGGTCTTTTACTAAGGGGCGGTAAGCCCAACAGAAGATTATCACTCGCTAATCCGGAACTACCGCTGGCCCAATGCAGCTGCCAGCAGTAGTTCCAGATGGAGCATGCACCATTTCCGGTGCTCCGAGAATTTTTTTTTCCTTAGCGTGGTGTTAACCCGGCGGTAATCAGCCATTGCCATGTGCTACCTAGTTACTGCCAGGTTACTGCGGGAGCCCTTACCGCCACCTCAATATATGAGTGGCTCCCTGCTGCATGGCCATGTGATAAGGTTTATCTTACCGTGTGGACATTATTTTTTTTTTTGGGGGGGGGGGGGGGCTTTTTACCCAGCGCAGGTAAAAAGAGCTCTGGCACGCTGGGAAAATGGCCTCCACTGCTATCGCAGGGCCCTTTATCCTTTCAGCTTAGTAAAATGACCCCAACATTCTTCTGGAGGTTCTTTCATTCCGATTGGTACATCTGGAAGAGTATGGATTAGCCATTTTTACAATTGTGGGTCTGCAGCTCTGGAACTCTTTGCTTCTTAGATTGTGGAAATTCAATGTTTTGATCTCTATGAAAAAGAGTTGAAGACATTTCTGTTTATAAAAGCTTATGGAGGAAAGAGGGGTAGTAGTGTAAGATATATGTTTGATTGATGTGTTTTTATTATGATTATGTATTCTGTTTTTATTTTTTTGCATTTTCTTTTTATGTATGTTGTATTTCTAATCTGCTAAGCATTGCTAAGATAAGAACTTAAGTACATAAGTAATGCCACACTGGGAAAAGACCAAGGGTCGATCGAGCCCAGCATCCTGTCCACGACAGCGGCCAATCCAGGCCAAGGGCACCTGGCAAGCTTCCCAAACGTACAAACATTCCATACATGTTATTCCCGGAATTGTGGATTTTTCCCAAGTCCATTTAGTAGCGGTTCATGGACTTGTCCATTAGGAAACCGTCTAACCCCTTTTTAAACTCTGCCAAGCTAACCGCCTTCACCACGTTCTCCGGCAACGAATTCCAGAGTTTAATTATGTGTTGGGTGAAGAAAAATTTTCTCCGATTTGTTTTAAATTTACTACACTGTAGTTTCATCGCATGCCCCCTAGTCCTAGTATTTTTGGAAAGCGTGAACAGAAGCTTCACATCCACCAGTTCCAGTGCACTCATTATTTTATATACCTCTCTCATGTCTCCCCTCAACCGTCTCTTCTCCAAGCTGAAAATCCCTAGCCTCCTTAGTCTTTCTTCATAGGGAAGTCGTCCCATCCCCGCTATCATTTTAGTCGCCCTTCACTGCACCTTTTCCAATTCCACTATATCTTTCTTGAGATGCGGCGACCAGAATTGAACACAATACTCAAGGTGCGGTCGCACCATGGAGTGATACAACAGCATTATAACATCCTCACACCTGTTTTCCATACCTTTCCTAATAATACCCAACATTCTATTCGCTTTCCGAGCTGCAGCAGCACACTGAGCAGAAGGTTTCAGTGTATTATCGACGACGACACCCAGATCCCTTTCTTGGTCTGTAACTCCTAACGTGGAACCTTGCATGACGTAACTATAATTCGGGTTCTTTTTTCCCACATGCATCACCTTGCACTTGCTCACATTAAACGTCATCTGCCATTTAGCTGCCCAGTCTCCCAGTCTCGTAAGGTCCTTCTGTAATTTTTCACAATCCTGTCACGAGTTAACGACTTTGAATAATTTTGTGTCATCAGCAAATTGAATTACCTCGCTAGTTACTCCCATCTCTAAATCATTTATAAATATATTAAAAAGCAGCGGTCCTAGCACAGACCCCTGAGGAATCCCACTAACTACCCTTCTCCATTGTGAATACTGCCCATTTAACCCCACTCTCTGTTTCCTATCCTTCAACCAGTTTTTAATCCACAATAGGACTTTTTCTCCTATCCCATGACCCTCCAATTTCCTCTGTAGCCTTTCATGAGGTACCTTGTCAAACGCCTTTTGAAAATCCAGATACACAATATCAACCGGCTCCCCTTTGTCCACAGGTTTGTTTACTCCTTCAAAGAATTGAAGTAAATTGGTCAGGCAAGATTTCCCCACACAAAAGCTGTCCTGACTTGGTCTCAGTAATCCATGTCCTCGGATGTGCTCTGTAATTTTGTTTTTAATAATAGCCTCTACCATTTTCCCCAGCACCGACGTCGGACTCACCAGTCTATAATTTCCCGGATCTCCCCTGGAACCTTTTTTAAAAATGGGTTTTACATTGGCCACCCTCCAATCTTCCGGTACCACGCTCGATTTTAAGGATAAATTGCATATCACTAGCAGTAGCTCCACAAGCTCATTTTTCAGTTCTATCAGTACTCTAGGATGAATACCATCCAGTCCAGGAGATTTGCTACTCTTCAGTTTGCTGAACTGCCCCATTACGTCCTCCAGGTGTTTACCGTGAAGTCAGTAAGTTTCTCCGACTCGTCCGCTTGAAATATCATTTCCGATACCAGTATCCCACCCAAATCTTCCTCGGTGAAGACCGAAGCAAAGAATTCATTCAATCTCTCCACTACGTCTTTGTCTTCCTTGATCGCCCCTTTTACCCCTCGGTCATCCAACCGATTCTTTTGCCGGCTTCCTGCTTTTAATATACCGAAAAATTTTTTTACTATGCTTTTTTGCCTCTAATGCTATCTTTTTTTCGTAATCCCTCTTGGCCTTCTTTATCTGCACCTTGCATTTCATTTGACACTCCTTATGCTGCTTCTTGTTATTTTCAGACGGTTCCTTCTTCCATTTTCTGAAGGCATTTCTTTTATCCCTAATAGCTTCCTTTACCTCACTTTTCAACCAGGCCGGCTGTCTTTTTGAGTTCCGTCTTTCTTTTCTAATTTGTGGAATATGTTTGGCCTGGGCCTCCAGGATGGTATTTTTGAACAGCATCCATGCCTGTTGTACAGTTTTTACCCTCTCAGTTGTCCCCCTAAGTTTTTTTTCCACCGTTCTTCTCATTTTATCATAGTCTAAGAAGGCGAACAGAATGTTGAGTATTATTAGAAAAGGGATGGAAAACAAGCATGAAGATGTTATAATGCCGTTATGTCGCTCCATGGTGTGACCGCACCTGGAGTATTGTGTTCAGTTCTGGTCGCCTCATCTCAAAAAAGATATAAAGGAATTGGAGAAGGTGCAGAGAAGGGCAACGAAAATGATAAAAGGGATGGGACGACTACCTTATGAGGAGAGGTTAAGAAGGCTAGAACGCTTTAGCCTGGAGAAAAGGCGACTGAGGGGTGATATGATAGAGGTCTACAAAATAATGAGTGGGGTAGAGCGGACAGATTTGAAGCATTTGTTTACGCTTTCTAACAATAATAGAACTAAGGGACACAAGATGAAATTAGAATGTGGTAGGTTTAAAACAAATTGGAGAAAGTTTTTCTTTACTCAGCGCGTGGTTAGACTCTGGAACTCATTGCCGGAGAAGGTAGTGACGGCAGCTGGCCTTGCTGAGTTTAAAGGGGGTCTGGACAGATTCCTGAAGGAAAAGTCCATTGATCGTTATTACATTTTGGGTTTTTGCCAGGTTCTTGGGGCCTGGATTGGCCGCTGTCGGAGACGGAATGCTGGGCTTGATGGACCTTTGGTCTTTTCCCAGCGTGGCAGTGCTTATGTACTTATGTACTTATGTCTCCTTTTTTAAAGTTAAACGCTAATATATTTGACTTCCTGTGTATAGTTACTTCAAGGTTGATATCGAAACTGATCATATTATGATCACTGTTATCAAGTGGCCCATGCAGAATATAAATGTAAGAAGAAAGAAAGAAAGAAAGAAAGAAAGAAAGAAAGAAAGAAAGAAAGAAAGAAAAGTCGTTCCTAGATGAAATCAGAGAACTAACAGGAGGGGGAGCAATTCTAGATCTAATCCTTAGTAGACTGCATATTCTAGTAAGAGGTAATGGTTCTGGGGCCACTTAACAACAGTGATCATAACATGCTCAGATTTGATGTAATAACTGGAGTAAGTATACACAAGAAATCTAATACAATAGGGTATTTAGGGACCATTTTATGAAGTGGTAGTTCCCTCCCCCAGCACACGCCATTTCTGGCGCTGTAAAAATATTCCAATTTTTCGCCGGTGTGTAACCAGTGTTAATTGGGCACCGAGTTGTGCTGCGTGCTGTCCGTTTACCACCAAATTAGTGTGGGAGCCCTTACCACGGTAAGTGCTCCTGCTGAAATGGCTGCGCAGCAAGTAGTTCACTTGACACATGGCCATTTCTTTAAGAAAGGGTAATCATGGCTACCACATCTCTCTACTTTAAGAAAAGGGAAACCTACCTTTTACTCGTTGTGGTAAAAGGGGTCCTTGGTTCACATCAGAAACATACGGACAACTCCAGCGCAGGCCCCCTTTTGCTGAAGCTTCATAAAACGACCCCTTAACTTTCAAAAAGGAGACTCTGATACAGTGAGGAGAATGTCTGAAAAAAACCTTAGAGGAACAGCTGCAAAGGTCAAAAATGTACATCAGGTATGGATGTTGTTCAAAAATACCATCCTGAAAGCCCAGACCAGATATATTCCAAGTATTAAAAAGGTGAAAAGAAGGCCAAACAACAGCTAGCATAGTTAAAAAGTGAGGTGAAGGAACCTATTAGAGTAAAAGAACATCCTTCAGAAAATGGAAGAAGGATCTGGCTGAGGGTAACAGGAAACAGAATAAGGAATGGCAAGTCAAATAAAAAGCACTGATAAAGAAAGCAAAAAGAGAGTTGGAAAAAAAGTTTGCCTCAGAGGCAAAAACATACAATAAAAATTTTTTAAGGTATTTTGGAAGCAAGAATCTGGTAAAAGAATTAATTGGACATCTAGATAACCAAGGGGTAAAAAGGGCACTCAGGGAAGGCAAGGCCATAGAGAGGAGACTAAATGAATTTTTTGCTTCTGTCTTCACTAAGAAAGATGTGAAGGAAATATTCATACATTTTTCAATGGGAATATACAGTGGTGTGCTGGAGCCGGCTCGCACCGGCTCACAAGAGCTGGTTGTTAATTTTTTAAAGATCTTGCAAGTTGGTTGTTCAGCACGGCGAGCCGGCTCCGATAAATGAGGTAAGCATGGCAGGAGGGCGCCACAAGCCATGCTTACCCTGTTTATCTCACCTCCTACCACTGCCCTCATTTGCCTGCGCCATCCAGCGATTCTCTTCTCTCCCCCGATTACCTCCATCGAAGCGGCCACATCATTGAAAGCCCTGCCCGTCTCTAGCCTTCCCTTCGTGAGTTTGTTCTCTCAGAGTCCCGCCTTCTGACGTCATTTCCTCTTTCCGCGAGGGCGGGACTCTGAGGGAACGAACTCGAAGGGAAGGCTAGAGATGGGCATGACTTTCAATAATGCGGCCGCTTCGACGGAGGTAATCAGGGGAAAAGAGAATCGCTGGGTATGGGTGGCTGGAGGGGGACAAGGGAGAGAAGAGAATCGCTGGGTATGGGTGGCTGGAGGGGGGCAGGAGAGAGAAGGGAATTGCTGGGTGTGGATGGATGGGGGCAGGGGAGAGAAGAGAATCACTGGGTATGGATGGATAGAGAGGGCAGGGGAGAGAAGAGAATCACTGGGCATGGATGAATAGAGGGGGCAGGGGAGAGAAGAGAATCGCTGGGTATGGATGGATAGAGGGGGCAGGGGAGAGAAGAGAATCGCTGGGTATGGGTGGATGGAGGGGGGTAGGGGAGAGGAGAGTTGCTGGATATGGATGGAGGGGGGAAGGGGAGAGGAGAGTTGCTGGACATGGGTGGATGGAGGGGGGTAGGGGAGAAGAGAGTTGCTGGATATGGATGGAGGGGGGGAAGGGGAGAGGAGAGTTGCTGGACATGGGTGGATGGAGGGGAGGGCAGGGGAGCGGAGAGTTGCTGGACATGGGTGGATGGAGGGAAGGGGAGAGGAGAGTTGCTGGACATGGGTGGATGGAGGGGAGGGCAGGGGAAGAGTATTAACTCATGGAAGGTATTGTGACGAACAACTCACTGAATACCTAAAGAACCATTCAATCTTACATGACTCCCAATCAGGATTCCGATCAAATCACAGCACCGAAACTATTCTAGTGTCCGCAATGAATTCATTTAAACAAACAATCGCAACTGGCAACAACATACTCCTTCTACAATTCGACATGTCCAGCGCCTTTGACATGGTTAATCATGAAATACTGTTACATATACTAGAATATTTCGGAATAGAAGGTACAGTCCTCAAATGGTTCAAAGGATTCCTGACCACAAGATCTTACCAAGTCACAACGAACACGGAAAGATCACCACCATGGACACCCAAGTGTGGAGTCCCCCAGGGATCCCCCCTCTTGCCAACATTATTCAATCTGATGATGATACCTTTAGCCAAACTGCTGGCTAACCAAAACCTCAACCCCTACATATATGCAGACGATGTCACAATCTACATCCCGTTCAAACATGATCTAAATGAAATCACCAACGAGATCAACCGAAGCCTCCATATAATGCACACCTGGGCAGATGCATTCCAACTAAAACTTAATGCAGAAAAAACACAGTGTCTTGTACTTACCTCACAACATAACACAAAACACTTCTCCAACATAACCACATCATACTGCTCTCTCCCTATCTCAAAAAACTTGAAAATTCTTGGAGTCACCATTGATCGAAACCTCACCCTTGATGACCACGTGAAGAACACAACGAAAAAGATGTTCTACTCCATGTGGAAGCTTAAAAGAGTAAAACCTTTCTTCCCCATATTCCGCACCCTGGTACAGTCAATAGTAATGTCATCTGGACTACTGCAACGCACTATACGCTGGATGCAAAGAACAAACTATCAAAAAACTACAAACTGCCCAGAATACTGCAGCCAGACTCATATTTGGAAAAACTAAATATGAAAATACAAAACCCCTCCATCTGTCATATCCTCAACCTCTCTCTCTCCACTGCAACTGTCCCCGACACCTTCAAGCATGCCGTAGTCACGCCACTCCTCAAAAAACCATCACTAGACCCTACCTGTCCCTCCAACTACTGCCCCATCTCCCTCCTACCCTTCCTTTCCAAGATACTTGAGCGCGCAGTCCACAGCCGCTGCCTTGATTTTCTCTCCTCTCATGCCATCCTCGATCCGCTTCAATCCGGTTTTCGTCCTCTTCACTCGACAGAAACAGCACTCTCTAAAGTCTGTAATTACCTGTTCCTTGCAAAATCCAGAGGCCACTACTCCATCCTCATCCTCCTCGATCTATCCGCCGATTTTGACACTGTCAATCATGACTTACTTCTTGCCACACTGTCCTCATTTGGGTTCCAGGGCTCTGTCCTCTCCTGGTTCTCCTCCTATCTCTCCCACCGCACCTTCAAAGTTCATTCTCATGGATCTTCCTCCACACCCATCCCCTTATCTGTTGGTGTTCCCCAGGGATCTGTCCTTGGACCCCTTCTCTTCTCAATCTACACCTCTTCCCTGGGCTCCCTGATCTCATCTCATGGTTTCCAGTATCATCTCTATGCTGAAGACAACCAACTGTATCTCTCCACACCAGACATCACCGCGGAGACCCAGGCAAAGGTATCGGCCTGCTTATCCGACATTGCTGCCTGGATGTCCAACCGCCACCTGAAACTGAACATGTCCAAGACCGAGCTTTTCGTCTTTCCACCAAAACCCACTTCTCCTCTTCCTCCACTTTCTATCTCAGTTGATAACACCCTCATCCTCCCCGTCTCATCTGCCCGCAACCTCGGAGTCATCTTTGACTCCTCTCTCTCCTTCTCTGCGCATATCCAGCAGATCGCCAAGACCTATCGCTTCTTCCTCTTTAACATCAGCAAAATTCGCCCTTTCCTCTCTGAACACACCACCCGAACTCTCGTCCACGCTCTCATTACCTCTCGCCTGGACTACTGCAACTTACTCCTCACCGGCCTCCCACTTAGCCATCTATCCCCCCTTCAATCTGTTCAGAACTCTGCTGCACGTCTCATATTCCGTCAGAACCGATATACTCATATCACCCCTCTCCTCAGGTCACTTTACTGGCTTCCGATCAGATACCGCATTCAATTCAAGCTTCTCCTTCTTACCTACAAATGCACTCAGTCTGCTGCCCCTCACTATCTTTCTACCCTCATCTCCCCTTACGTTCCCGCTTGTAACCTCCGTTCACAGGATAAATCCCTCCTCTCAGTACCCTTTTCCACCACCGCAAACTCAAGGCTCCGCTCATTCTGCCTCGCCTCACCCTATGCTTGGAACAACCTTCCTGAGCCCTTACGCCAAGCCCCCTCCCTGCCCGTCTTCAAGTCTTTGCTTAAAGCCCACCTCTTCAAAGCTGCATTCGGCACTTAACCCTTACCGTTCAGTGAATCCAGACTGCCCCAATTTGACTGCCCCTATCGGACCGACCGTTCACTTGTCTATTAGATTGTAAGCTCTTTGAGCAGGGACTGTCTCTCTTTGTTAAATTGTACAGCGCTGAGTAACCCTAGTAGCACTCTAGAAATGTTAAGTAGTAGTAGTAGTACAAGCTCCACTGGCTCCCACTTAGGGAGTGCATTACGTTCAAGATCTGCACGATTATACACAAAATCATTCACGCAGACGCCTCAATCTACATGCTAAACCTCGTAGACTTACCTCCAAGAAACGCCACAAGAGCATCCCGCAAGTTCCTCGACCTGCACTTCCCCAGTTGTAAAGGACTAAAGTACAAGCAGATGCACGATACCACATTCTCGTACTTGGGCACGAAATTGTGGAATGCACTGCCTACAGACCTGAGAACAATCAACGAAACAACTATTTTTCGCAGATCTCTAAAGACATATTTCTTCAACAAGGCATACAATGAGAACTAACGACCACACAAATCCGCCTGACACTCACCTACTATAACTACCAATCACTATAAGTACCTAATCACCCCTTTCTTCTTCCTTCTACCCTTACCTAACCTCAACACAATATTAAATGTATCTGTCACCCTGCAATGACTTTGCTAACAAAATATGTAAGCCACATTGAACCCGCAATTGACTATGTTAACCAAACTTGTAAGCCACATTGAGCCTGCAAATAGGTGGGATAATGTAGGATACAAATGCAATACATAAATAAATAAATAAATAAAATAAATAAATAAATAAATAAATAAATAAAGAGGAGGGTTGCTGGACATGGGTGGATGGAGGGGAGGGCAGGGCAGGGGAGAGGAGGGTTGCTGGACATGGAGGAGTGGGAAGGGAGAGGGAAGAAATGCTGGACATGGATGGAGGGGAGGGAAGAGTGAGGAAGGAGATGAGATGAGGGAAAAGGAAGAGAGGAGAAAAACTGCACATGGAGGAAGAAAATAGGCAGAAGCTGAATCCAGTGGACAGTCAAGTCTGCGGAGGACCCAGCTTTTACTTACGGATGTAGGGCAAGAAATGAAGAAGAAAGGCGGAAAGTAAAGAAATAAATGGAAAGGAAGCCCTGGAAACGGTGTTAAGAGGACAGATAGCAGCAGAATCGGATTCTGAGCCAGCATGATCAGAAAAACAAAGTCACCAGACAACAAAGGTAGAAAAAAATCATTTTATTTTCATTATAGTGTTTGGAATATGTCCACTTTGAGAATCAGGTGCTCAACATTAAAAGTTTATATTTATTTATTTATGGCATTTTATCCCACATTAAACATGAATTAGATTGGAACCTGGGATCATTTAATTTTTTTTCCTGGAGTAATGCATTGCCGCCCCCCCCCCCCCCCAGGCTCTCTCCTCGGTTACAGCCAGCTCTGCAATTTGGGCGGGCGCAGAGGTGGAAGGGGGGGGGGGGTGCAGAGGTGGACGAGGGGCGCAGAGGTGGACCGGAGAGAGAGCCTGTTGTTAAACATTTACCAGCACACCACTGGGAATATATATTTTCTTTCAACACATCACCCTAAATGTATCTCACACTTTAAATAACAGAGACAATATTCATCAATTACTTAGAGCTCCAATTAGCAAGCACTGAATAAATGAAGGAGCCCATGGGAACTGAATGGGCTTATTTGTTTTCAGCAGAAGCTAATCAATAGCACTGCTTCATAAAAGGAGTCGTTAGGGGCCTTTTTACTAAAGGCTTTCCGCGCAGCAACCCAGAACTACTGCTGGCCCAATGCAACTGCCTGCAGTATTCCCGCACCCAGTGTGCAGCACGTCTGGCGCTAAAGTAATTTTTAAAAAATTAATACCGCTGCCTGGTTACCGCCTTATCCCTTATCGCCACCTCATTGGATGCTGGTAAGTGCTCCCTCTGAAATGGCCACATGGCAAGTGCAGACTTACATACAAACATGTATTTTTCCACCTTTTTATCCGCTGTGGTAAAAGTGGACTCTGCGCATGGCAAAAACTCGGGCTGCTACTAGCGCAGGGCCCCTTTTACCATAGCTTAGTAAACATGGCTCTTAATAACTTATATGTTATTTAAAAAATAATTGCATAGCTCAGATTCTTTGTGCCCATCCCTCATGGGATAGGTGAAGAAATTCCACAATAGCACCATTTAAATGAATAATAGTACAAAAAGTTTTAAAAATAAGTAAAACTAAATCAAAAACAAAGTGCTTATCTTGAAACAATGTATGCCAGATAACTGGGAGCTAAAGTGCATGTGTCAGCATTTCAATCTAATAACTGACAGTAAGAAGCATGGAGGACGTTTAGGGAATTTCTCCTAGAACGGCTTAATAAACGGGGGGGGGGGGGGGGGTAGTTGTGTTTAGTTTTTATTGTCATATTATTACTCATGAAAATGGTGCTATGATGGAATTTCTTCACTGATCCAGTGCAGGAAGGGCACAAAGATTCTGAGCACTTCAATTATTTTTAAAATAATATATAAGTTCTTAAGTAATTAATGCATATAAACGTGGTTAAAACCTGGGGGAAAAATTGAAACAACATAGATTGATTAAAGATACGACCCCTAGGGGGCATCATAAGTGTAAGGGTTGTACATATTGCAAGTATGCTCTGGAGATTCAACAGATTGAGGTTTCCAATCAGAAGAGGTTTAAATTATATCAATTATGGTCTTATACGACTGTGAATCAGCTTTTGTCATATATGTCATCAAATGTCCGTGCAACTTACTATACATAGGTCAAACAGTAAAAAAGGTTAAATATAGAATAGCACAGCATCTTAGCAATATTAGATTGCTAAAAATGGATACACCAATTGTTAAGCATTGGCACGATGCACAGCATAAGGTAGAAGATCTTAAATTTGCTGTATTGATGCAAATGGATTTAAGTAAAGGAATGTTCTATATAGAATGTTGCAGGCTGAACAACGGCTGATACATGATTGGAGCACAGTGACACCTACAGGATTAAACAAGGAAGTGGAGTGGGGTAATCTATAAAGTTGGCCAAGTGGGGTTGCCGATGTTGTTTCCTGTGTTGATGAGGTTGCATTTGTTACGTCATTTCCGGCATCCTTTGGAGGTGTCCATCTTGGTGAAAGCCTTTAGCTAAGTGAAATTGATGTTTTAAGGTGAGAAAAGAAATATATACAAGATATCCACGAC